>NC_046284.1:73757485-74426072 GCF_004115265.2 Rhinolophus ferrumequinum | reverse complement strand
CACTAACCATTGTTACCCCAATAAACTTTAAAGAAAAAAGAAATAGAAATTGGTAGTTACAAAATAGTCACGGGAATGTATAGGGAATATAATCAATAATATGGTAATAACTATGTGCCAGGTGGTACTAGTAAGGGGGATCACTTTGTGAATTATATAAATGTCTCACCACTATGCTATACACTTGAAACTAATATAAAATGATATTGAATGTCAACTTTAACTGAAAAATTTAAAAAGTGAGGAAAAGGTCAATAATATTATGTTAGTGTGGTACAGTGTCAGTTGGTTGCTGGACTTATCATGGTGATCACTTCTTTAGCATAAGGAATAAAATCAATAATGTAGTAATAACACTGTATAATGCTAGGTAGGTACTGTTGAATAACTATGATGTACACCTGAAACTGATATAATATTGTATGTAAGCTATATTTTAATAAAAATTCTTATTAAAAAATAACTCCAGGTAGCTGGTTAGCTCAGTTGGTTAGGGCATGTTGTTACTAACACCAAGGTTGCCAGTTCGATCCCCGCATGGGCCACTTTGAGCTGTGCTCTCTTTAAAAAAATAAATAAATAAAATAACCCCATCGTTCTATAATATAAGGGGACTGATTCCATCAACAACTGTTCTGACAAAAATTTAAACTTTCACTACAATCATCACTTTGTTTTATGATTACTAGCATGCTTGAATTCTGATTTTTTCTCCCATTTGGAGTTTGAGCTTTATACCATGTTTCCCCAAAAATAAGACCTAGCCAGACAATCAGCTCTAATGAGTTTTTGGAGCCAAAATTAATATAAGACCTGGTATTATATTATATTATTATATATATTATATTATATTATATTATATTATATTATATTATATTATATTATATTATATTATATTATTTTATATTATATTATATTATATAGACCCAGTCTTATATTATAGCAAAATAAGACCTGGTCTTTTATTAATTTTTGCTCCAAAAGACACAGCTGATTGTCTGGCTAGATCTTATTTTTGGGGAAACATGGTAAATACAGAAGCATACTGACTTGCTTGAAAGTTTCTCACAGGACTGGGCTCATCCAATATTACCCCTAAATTCCCAAGTTCTCTAGCTGTTGGATATTCTAGTAGTGAAATCTAGATCAGATTGAGAACTAAAATTTCTCAGTTAAACAGAAGCCTCAACTAGCCGAAGTAGCTAGCTTCCTAACTACCTCTGTTAGATGGGTACCATTTCCATGCCCCAGCAGTCTTGGGGGCTGGTTTTAAAATACTCAATAAAGCAACTAGCACTTTTGGCTGCACATTTATTTTATATCAAAACTTTCTTCAAAAGCAACCATTAAAGTCACTGTAGAAGAGTAGTGTTTCATTTCTTGAAAGCTGTTTGTATTTGCTGAAAGAGCCACCTCCTGGTTGAATTTTGCACTGGAGCCAAAAAACTTTCACCAATTTGTTTGGCAAGATTAACTGGAATTATCAAAATTGCTTCAAATAGAAAGTGCAAAGCACAAAATTAAAAATTAATGCTAAAATATGAATCTACAATGACACTGAATGCAGTATGAAACTGGTTAGGTCCCTACTATGCATATACCCTATTTGTGGAAAATTTATCTTTGGTATCCTTCGTATGATCTTGCCTCTTGCTGTTAAAATGGTAGAGTGTTCAGAGTGTTAAAAGTGTTCAGAGACACTGAAGTTTTATGTACATTAAAGACTATAATAGCAGGTGGAATATTTTGTTATTTGAGGAGGGATACATATGAGCAAAAGGCATGTGTTTATATGATAGGCATTTATATGTTAGAATTTGAGGCCCGGGTGATCTTTTTGAAGGTATCCCTTCTGCTCCCTAGAACATTTGTTGTTGTTGTTGTTGTTGTTGTTGTTTTGCTTTCTTCTGTGACACTACTGCCCTAGTGCCATGAAGCTTACCTTCTTCCTGCTCTGTGACATGCTTGCCTTCCTGTCATCTACACTGATGCCTTGTTCCTTTTTGTTTTTTCTCTAGATGATCTGCATTATTCCCTTTACGTTCTCTTTAGCACCTCTTTATTACTTCAGGCAAATAGTCTTACAAAGTTCAGCTCTCAAGCCTCACTCACAGCTCATCCCAACTTTCTTTTCCAAGGTTTAAGTGTAACAGAAAAAAAAAAAAAACTGAAAAAGAAAGCAAGAAACTAGAAAGTACCAATTTACTAACTTGTGGGCGGTGACATTTACTTAAATTTTTAAAAAGCCTAGGGCATCTTTAATGTTTATTAGATTAAGTTAACACCTAAGAACTATTTTTCATCAGCCTAGAACTGCTTTCATTCATTTATACAATTGTGCTTACATTTATTACTGAGCACATATTTTTGGAACACTAACAATGAAGCAGACAGTGTTCTGAGTGGTGATAATACAGTTACAAACAAACTATAAGGCCTACTGTTATGGACTTACAGTCTATTGTGGAAGCCAGGGATAATACATATATAATAGTTTTATATAATATATATAGTTTTAGGTTATTTTTAATCCCTGTCTTCTACAGAAAAAAAACAAAAACTGTTGGTTGCTAGATGGGATGGGGAAGGGGATGAGGGAAAGCAAATTAGTAGACACAGTATAGTCATGGAGATATGAAATGCAGAATGGGAAATATAATTAACAATATTGTAAAGATTATGTAAGGTGCCAGATGGGCACTGGACTGATCAAGGAGATCACTTCATAGACTGTGTAGATGCATAGCCAATGCCCTGTGTAACTGAAGCTGAAGTAGAATAATATTGTATGTCTACTATAAGTAAAAATAAATATAGATATAGGAATACTATTCTGCCATAAGAAAAGATGAAAAGTACAATTTGCGACAACATGGATGGATCTTGAGATTATTATGTTAAACAAAATAAGTCAGACAGAAAAAGTTGAGAACCATATGATTTCACTGATATGTGGTATATAAAACTGAAAACAACAAAAGAACAAGACAAACAAATTAAGAAACAAAAACTCATAGACACAGACAGTAGTTTAGTGGTTATCAGAGGGTAACGGGGGAGAGTGGTGGTAAATGAGGGTGAAGGGTATAAAATATATGGTGATGGAAGGAGAACTGATTCTGGGTGGTGAACACACAATGTGATATATAGATGATGTATTACAGAATTGTACCCCTGAAATCTATGTAACTTTACCAACAATTGCACCCCAATAAACTTTAATTAAAAAACTTTAATTATATATACGTGTGTATATGTATATATATAATTATATTATGTAGATTACATATGTATATATATATATATATATATATATATGATCATGGGAGGGAGAGCATAGCATAAGGAAGATAGTCAATGGTATTGTAACAGTTATATAAGATATCAGAGTTATCACTTTGTGAGAGGTTTAAATTTCTATTATGTTACTTTGTACACATGAAACTAATAAAAATAAAATAAAAATGTGCTATTAACAAAAAAATGATAACCTAAAATAAATATTTAAATTAAAAATTGTAGTAAGCTTTTTTTTTTTCTTTTTTTAAGTTCCTGTGAGAAAGGCTAATGTGGTGGGGTGGGGACCACTGTGGACTGGGTAATCAGGGAAGTACTTTGTGAAAAAATAACATTTAAAATCATATATGAAGGATGATAAACATCTAAGCACATGATGGAGGTGGGGATGAAGAGTAACAACATCACAGAAGGGAACAGAGTGTTCCAAAGTCTTGAGATGCAAAGAAGCTTGGCCACAGTGAAATAGGGAGAAAGTAGAACAGTAAGAGGGGAGAAAGATTTGCAGAGGAAAGAGGAATTTGTCCATTTTTTCTGCCTCACTATTTGAGTTGGGACATCCCATTGCATCATTTTCTGCCCACAAACTGAGATTTACAACATTGGCTCCCCTGGTTCCTAGGCCATTGGACTCAGACTGAATTTTACCACTGGTAGGATTAGGAATCTGAGGGTAGGAATGGGAAACATTTTGGGACATCAATTTTTAATACGTGGGAAAGATAGATCTGATGTCCTATAGATTAATGTAAATGTGTGTAAGTGACGTCAGGACTGAGGTATAAATTGAGGAGTCACAGTTGGTGTTGAAGTATGGGAGGGAATAAGGCTACTTTTCCATTACCAAAATAGAGATAAAGTTTAAAGAAAAACAACCTTTGACACTTGAAATTAATGAAACTATTTGGGAATCTTTTGGGCCTATTGTTAATTATCCTTCCTTTAATTATTGGTCAGCATTCAAAATCATTAGCACTTCTAGCAGATGGCAAGCATGGAAAAAAAGAAAAGGTAGCTGTCCACATGACACTAAAGTTTCATGAATAAAAAACAAGCCTAACATCTGGATATTTCCAAACACCCAGATGTCATCTAAGCAAAACACACAAATGATATAATGTAAGGAAAAATAATTTTTTTATGGTTTCCATCAAGTTGCTTTTTTGTTCCATGCATTTTATATTGAACACTTTTTCTTAACTCATTAGGAGTTCTAATACATTTTTGTGTAATTTTTTTATTATTTCAGAATTTTCATTTCGAAAGCCCTTCCTTTTCCCCATTACAACTAATCAAGAATTTATTCATCTTTTTTTTTTAATTTATTGGGGTGACAATTGTTAGTAAAATTACATAGATTTCAGGTGTACAATTCTGTATCACATCATCTATAAATTACATTGTATGTTCACCACCCAGAGTCAGTTCTCCTTCCATCACCATATATTTCATCCCCCTTACCCTCATCTCCACCCCCCACCCCCCTTACCCTCTGGTAACGACTAAACTATTGTCTATGTCTATGAGTGTTTTTTTTTTGTTTGTTTTTTGTTTTTGTTTTTGTTTTTACTTAGACGTTTATCATTTATATCCCTCACACTGTGGACCCCTCCTCCCCCCATCCACTATCTCTCTGATGGCACCAAGCAATAATTTATTTATCTTAAAACGTTAAGAGTGTGGTTAAGAAATCCCAAAACAAGGAAATAGTAAATACAGAACTTCAGAAGAAAACTAAATACAAATCCACAGGAAAAAGTAAGGCCTGAGAAATGATAAGTCTTTTAGCTTGAGTTTATTTCCTGGGAACTCATTAGGTAATTAAAAGGCAACAGATAATCACTGAAAGGCCTTAAGAATTACAGGTCCACATTTTTTTTTTTTTTTGAGGAAAAGCTTCTCTTCCTAGAAAAGAGGAAGCCTCCATTGCATGCATTTTTTCTTTTTTCTTTTTTAAATTTATTGGGGTGACAATTGTTAGTAAAATTACATAGACTTCAGGTGTACAATTCTGTATTACATCATCTATCAATCCCATTGTGTGTTCACCACCAGGAGTCAGTTCTCCTTCCATCACCATATATTTGATCCCTCTTATCCTCATCTCCCACCCTCCCACCCCCCTTACCCTCTGGTAACCAATAAACTATTGTCTGTGTCTATGAGTTCTTGTTTCTCATTTGTTTGTCTTGTTCTTTTGTTGTTTTTGGTTTATATCACATATCAGTGAAATCATATGGTTCTCTGCTTTTTCTGTCTGACTTATTTCGCTTAGCATTATACTCTCAAGGTCCATCCATGTTGTCACAAATGGTCCTATAACATCTTTTCTTACTGCCAAATAATATTCCATTGTGTATATATACCACATCTTCTTTATCCATTCATCTATCGAAGGACATTTTGGTTGTTTCCATGTCTTGGCCACCGTAAATAAAGCTGCAATGAACATTGGAGCACACGTGTCTTTATGTGTAGATGTTTTCAGATTTTTTGGGTAGATACACAAGAGAGGGATTGCTGGGTCATTCGGTAATTCTATTCGTAATTTTTTGAGGATCCTCCACACTGCATTCCATAGCGGCTGCACCACTCTGCATTCCCACCAACAGTGTATGAGGGTTCCTTTTTCTCCACAGCCTCTCCAACACTTGTTACTATCTGTCTTGTTGATGATAGCCATTCTGACTGGGGTGAGGTGATGTCTCATTGTGTTTTTTATTTGCATTTCTCTGATGACTAGTGATATTGAGCATTTTTTTCATGTCTATTTGCCATTTGTATGCCCTCTTTGGAGAAATGTTTCTTCAAGTCCTCTGCCCATTTTTCAACTGGGTTGTTTGTTTTTTTGTTGTTGAGTTGCATGGGTTCTTTGTATAATTGGGATATTAGCCCCTTATTGGAGGCACTGTTTGCAAATATCTTCTCCATTCAGTTGGTTGCCTTTATTTTGTCGATGGTTTTTTTGCTGTGCAGAAGCTTTTAAGTTTGATATAGTCCCATTCATTTATTTTAGCTTTAACTTCCCTTGCGTTTAGAGTCAAATTCATAAAACGCTTTTTGAACCCAAGGTCCATAAGTTTAGTACCTATGTTTTCTTCTATGAAGTTTATTGTTTTAGGTCTTATGCTTAAGTCTTTGATCAATTTTGAATTAATTTTGGTACATGGTGACAGATAGAAGTCCAGTTTCATTGTTTTGTACGTGGCTTTCCAATTCTCCCAGCACCATTTATTGAAAAGGGTGTCTTTTCTCCATTGCATGTCTTTTGCTTCTTTGTCAAAAATTACCTGTCCATATTTATGTAGTTTTATTTCTGAGTTCTCGATTCTATTCCATTGGTCTATGTGTCTGTTTTTCTGCCAATACCATGCTGTTTTGATTATTGTTGCCCAGTAATACAAGCTAAAGTCAGGGAGCGTGATACCTCCAGCATTGGTCTTTTTTCTTAAGATTGCTTTGGCTATTCGGGGTCTTTTGTGGTTCCAAACAAATCTGATGATTTTTTTGTTCTATTTCTTTAAAATATGCCATTGGGATTTTGATGGGATTGCACTGAATCTGTATATTGCTTTGGGTAATATGGCCGTTTGAACTATGTTGATTCTTCCAATTCATGAGCACAGAATGTTTTTCCATTTTTTGTGTCTTCAAATTCTTTTAAAAATGTCTTATAGTTTTCAGCATATAGGTCTTTCACATCCTTGGTAAGTTTATTCCTAGGTATTTTATTCTTTTTGCTGCAATTAGAAAAGGAATTATTTTTTGTGTTTCTTTTTCTGAGATTTCATTGGTAGTACATAGGAATGTAATGGACTTTTGTACATTGATTTTGTAACCAGCCACATTACTGTATTCCTTGATTGTTTCTAATAGATTTTGGTGGAGTCTTTAAGGTTTTCTATATACAGCATCATGTCATCTGCAAAGAGTGACAAGTTAACTTCTTCATCCCCAATTTGGATGCCTTTTATTTCTTTCTCTTGCCTGATTTCTCTGGTGAGGACTTCCAACACTATGTTGAATAGCAGAGGTGATAGTGGACAGCCCTGTCGTTTTCCTGAACGTAGAGCAAAGGGATTCAGTTTTTCACCATTAATTATGAGTAGCTGAGTGTTTGTCATATATGGCCTTTATTATGTTAAGGTATTTTCCTTTTGCACCTATTTTATTAAGTGTTTTAATCATAAATGGATGTTGTATCTTGTCAAATGCTTTTTCTGCATCATTAATATAATCATATGATTTTTGTCCTTTATTTTGTTTATGTGATGTATCACATTGATGGATTTTCGTACCTTGAACCATCCTTCTGCTCCTGGGATGAACCCCAATTGGTCGTGATGAATAATCTTTTTAATGCATTGTTGTATTCGATTTGCTAGAATTTTGTTTAGGATTTTTGCGTCTGTATTCATCAGAGATATTGGTCTGTAGTTTTTCTTTTTTGTGTTTTCCTTACCAGGTTTTGGTATCAGGGTAATGTTGGCCTCATAAAATGAGCTAGGGAGTACTGTCTCTTCTTCAATTTTTTTGGAAGAGTTTGAGCAGGATTGGTATTAAATCCTCTTTGAAGGTTTGGTTGAATTCACTAGTGAAGCCATCTGGTCCCGGACTTTTGCTTTTGGAAAGGTTTTGGATGACTGATTCAATTTTGTTACTGGTGATTGGTCTGTTTAGATTTTCCAATTCTTCATGTTTCAGTCTAGGAAGGCTACGTGTTTCTAAGAACTTGTCCATTTCTCCTAGGTTATTGAATTTGGTGGCACATAGTCCTTCATAGTATTCTTGGGGGATCCTTTGTATTTCTGTGGCTCCTGTGATAACTTCCCCTTTTTCATTTCTGATTGTGCTTATTAGTGTCTTCTCTCTTTTTATCTTAATGAGCCTAGCCAAAGGTTTGTCAATATTCTTAATCTTTTCAAAGACCAGCTCTTTGTCACATTAATTTTTTCTATTGCCTTTTTGTTCTCTATTTCATTTAGTTCTGCTCTGATTTTTACTATTTCCTTTCTTCTGTTGAACTTGGGTTTCATTTGTTCTTCTTTTTCCAGTTCTTTAAGGTGTAACGTGAGGTTATTTTATGGGATTTTTCTTGTTTCTTGAGATAGGCCTATAATGATGTAAATTTCCCTTTAAAACTGCTTTCACTGCATCCCCAAAATTTTGGTAGGATGTATTTTTATTCTCATTTATTCTTATTCATCATTTGATCTCTCCTCTAATTTCTTCTTTGAACAGGTCGTTTTCTTAAAGTATGTCGTTTAATCTCCATGTATTTGTGGTTTTTCCTGCTTTCTTTTTGCAATTGATATCCAATTTCAAAGCCTTGTAATCAGAGAATATGCTTGGTATGAGTTCAATCTTCTTAAATTTGCTGAGGTTAGTATTATATCTCAATATATGGTCTATCCTTGAGAAAGTTCCATGTACACTGGAAAAAAAATATATAGCCTGATGTTTTAGGATAAAGTGCTCTATAAATGTTATTTATGTCCATTTCATCTAATATTTCAGTTAGGGCTGCTATTTCATTATTTATTTTCTGTTTGGATGATCTATCCATAACTGTCAATGATGTATTTAAGTCTCCTAGTATAATTGTGTTTTGGTCAATTTCTCCCTTTAATTCTGTTACTAGTTGCTTGGTATATTTCAGTGCTCCCTGATTAGGGGCATAGATATTCATGACTGTTATGTCTCCGTGTTGTATAGTCCCTTTTACCTTTATGGAATGTCCATCTTTTTCTCTTGTTACTTTTTTTCACCCTGAAGTCTGTTTCATCTGATATCATTATGGCTACACCTGATTTTTTCGGGGTACCATTTGCTTGGAGTGTCAATTTCCACCCTTTTACTTTGAGTCCATACTTGTCCTTATAGCTGAGATGTGTCTCTTGGAGACAGCATATGGTTGGGTTTAGTTTCTTGATCAAATCTGCTACTCTGTGCCTTTTTATTGGTGAGTTCAGTCCATTTACATTTTGGGTGATTAATGATATGTGAGGATTTCCTAGCATTCTATTTTTAGTTTTCTAGTAAGACTGTGTCTCCATTGTTTCTTTGCGTTTCTGTTGTCTATTATTTCTGTGTGGTGGTATTCTGTGATGTTTCCCTCTGTTTCTTCTTTCATTACAGTATATATTTCAGTGCTGGATTTTTGTTGAGTGGTTACCCTTAGAGTATTCCATCTTCTTCACCATGCCTACTTTCTCCATTCCCATATTCCGGTTCAAGCCTTTACTCTCCCCCTTTTTATGTTTTGGTTGCCACAAATTGTCCCTGTTGATGGTGGTCGAATAGACTCCTTTAGTATTTCTTGTAGTGCAGGTCGTGTGTTAGAAAATTCCCTCAGCTTCTGTAGGTGTGGAAAGGTCTTTATTCCTCCTTTGTATCTAAAGCTATGTTTGCTGGGTATATTATTCTTGGCTCATAATTTCTCTCTTTCAATAGTTTGAATATTTGGTTCCTCTCCCTCCTCGCTTGTAGAGTTTCTGCTGAGAAATCTGATGATAATCTAATGGGCTTTCCTTTGTAGGTTACCGTCTTCTTTCCCTGGCTGCCTTGAGAATTCTTTCTTTGTCATTGTGTTTTGCCAACTTCAGTACAACGTTCTTTGGAGAAGGCCGTTGGGGTTTAGGTAATTAGGTGTTCTGTTTGCTTCTTGGATTCAAGGATCTAGTTCTTTCCACAAGTTTGGGAAGTTCTCATCGACTATTTGTTTGAACATACTTTCTGTTCCCTTCTCTTCTCCTTCTGGTATGCCCATTATTCTTATATTGCTCTTTCTGATGGAGTCAGAAAGTTCCTGTAGAGTTCTTTCACTTTTTTTAAGTCTCAAGTCTCTGTCTTCTTCCATCCGTGTCATTTCCAGGTTTCTATCTTCGATGTTACTGATTCTTTCCTCCAGCTGGTCAACTCTACTACCTAAGCTGGCTATTTCATTCTTAATTTTGTCTATTGAGTTCTTAATCGCCAGAAATTCTATTTGGTTCTGTTTGAAAATTTCAATCTCTTTGGTAAAATGTTCATGTTGTTCTTTGATTGTCTTTCTGAGTTCATTAAACTGCGTTTCTGTGTTTTCCTGCCTCTCGTTGAGTTTTTTCAGAACTGCAATCTTGGATTCTCTCTCATTTACGTCACATATTTCCATATCTTTAAGTTCATTTTCTGGAGAGTTTTCATTTTCTTTATGAGTTATCTTTTTGCCTTGGTTATTCATGGCAATTACTGATTTATTATTTCTCTTCCTAGACATCTCCAGGAGTGGCCTCTGCAACAGGTTGATAGGAGGAGGTCTTTCTTTTGTTTTCCAGTGCTTGTTGGTAGAATGTTTTATTTTCTCTCCATCTGCAGCCTTTTCTTTCTCTCTGAAACTGTAGTGTTATGTTTTCTCTGCACTATTCCAGTTTCTCACACAATGGGGGTTTTCCTTGGGAGACAGGCTTCTCCTCTGTTAATAGTTTGCCTGGGTCACAGGGGGCAGTGTCCATGTGGGTATGCAGAGAGCTTTTGAAGTTCCAAAGCTCTTCCTGCACCAGATTCAGAGCCCGTATGTTTCAGCAGTTCTGTTTACTCCTGCAGGGATTCACCCAGATAGGTGGGGCCAGGGGCGGGTTGAGTTGTGAGAGGTGGCCCAGAGCAATGGCGGGACCACCACCACGGCTGGTCCTGCTTCCACAGCTCTCTCCCCTTTGCCAGAGGTAGTTGTGCTGCAAATCTATGTCTGCAGACCACAGTTCTCAGAAAAGCAAATATTCTGTTCTTTTGATCTGACACTACTAGTGTCCCACTTCTAGCACTGGGCAGTTGGGGGCGGGGCGAGCTCTGGGAGAGGATGGAGGGGGCAGCTAGTCTCAGTGCCTAAGGCTTCCGTTCTCTGCAGCAGTGAGGGCTTAAACCACCATTTTCAGCTTTCTTCCCTCAGTCTTTGCTCTGAGGTCCCTGCCTTGAGCATTGGGTTCAGCCGTGTTATATACTGTCCCCTCGGCCCTTTGGGCCATAAGTGGAGCCCCAGCAGTCCATGTTCTTCCCTCTCCAGCAGCTGCGCCAGTTCCGGGATGCCATGAGCTCAGAACACTGAGCTAGGTCTGCGTCCTGCACCTGAGCAGCTGTGTCTCCACACTTCTCCCTCCCCTCCTCCCCTGCTCACAAGATTCGTGCACCTTTAGTTGAATTCAGTAGTGGGCCTCTTCGTCCTGCCTGTCTGCTGTTCATGGAGTCCTTTGTGGAGTTATAGTTCATTTAGTTGTAAATTCCAGGGGAGAATTACAGAGGCTCACCTCAAGCTGCCATTTTGATGACGTCTCCCCATTTTTTCATTCTAGAATATATGTTGGTGATTTTTACACTAAGTTCTATCTTGTTAAAAATTTACCTGTTGACTATCTAAACGTAACTGAAGCTCATTTTATTTTCTTTGTAGCATTAATGTTAAATACACTATAGCCTATTCAGCCAATTTACTAAATAAAATGGCATTGGTTATGTAATAGCTAGTCAAATTACTGGGCTCAAATCTTGGGACCTTGAGGAAAGTCACTTAATCTCTCTGTGACACATTCTTTTTCTCTTAACAAAATGCAGACAATAATACTTTTCTCATATGATTGTTATGGGGATTGAATGTGATAATATATTTAAAACCCTTAGGATAGTTCCTGGTAAATGGGAGTCATGTAATAAATGTCAACTATTACTATTCATGAATATTCACTTAATTTTAACTTTATGCTCCTACAAAAATGACTGACAATCTGACTAGATTGATATTTAGTGATTAAATGCATTCAATATATGTTTCTTTGAGCATGTGTATGAGTTGTTTTTTGCAGTAGATATCGAGTAGGGGAGTTGCTGAGTTATAAAGCATGTCTGTATCTTATTTTGTTTTAATTTGTATTTCCTTGATAACAAAAAAAGGTTGAGAATAATTTCATAAGTTGTTATTTCCTATTACTTTTTTTGACTTGTCTTTCCATATCCTTTGCCCATTTTTTTTTGTATTGACTTTGTAGAAGTTTTTAAAAATATTTTCTGCATACTTTATCAATTGTATACATTATACATATCTTTCTCCAGTTTTTCACATTTTTAAGAAACAGAAGTTTTAAATGTTTGATGTAGTAAAAACATTAATTGTTTTCCTTGATGATTTTTGCATTCTTTGTTTGAAGAGTTCCTCCCTGTCCTAAGGTAATATCACATTCTTCTATTTTTCTTTTTATTACATTTAGACTTACTTTTTAAACATCTAAATTGAGAAACCTGAAAAAATTTCTGTTAATGGTGTAAACTTAAAATGCAACATAATTTTCTCAATGGATAATTTATTTTTCCAAGAACATTTATTGACGGGGCAGCTGGATGGCTCAGTAGGATAGAGCGCAAGCTCTTAACATCAAGGTTGCCAGTTCAATTCTCACATGGACCACTGAGCTGCACCCTGCACAACTAGATTGAAGACAACAAGCTGCCGCTGAGCTGCCGGTGGGGTGGCTGGATGGCTCAGTTGGTTAGAGTGTGAGCTCTTAACAACAAGGTTGTCAGTTCAATTCTTGCATGGGATGGCGGCCCCTGCAACAAAGATTGAAAATGGTGGCTGGACTTGGAGCTGAGCTGTGCCCTTCACAACTAGATTGAAGGACAATGACTTGACTTGGAGCTGATGGGCCTTGGAACAATACACTGTTCCCCAATATTCCCCAATCAAAAAAAGAAAAAACAAAAACATTATTATTTAGAAAAAAAAATTATTGACTAGCTCATCCTCCATCCTGATTTAATATACATGTTTTGCTTTTTTTTTTAATAATATCACATACCTTACTGTCTTAATTAATTAAACTTCAAGTTAAATTTTGATAAAAGTTGGGGCAAAACTAACCAAGATTTTATCCTCTTTCAAAATTATTTTAGCTATTTTTTGATATTTACTATTCCATGTGGATTTTATAATAAATTTCGTATGTTTCATAAGATATCCTAGCCAGTTATCTTATTAGTTTTAATACTTTATCAGGCAATTCTCCTGAATTTCTACATAGAAAAACATTTGAACTGGATTCAAGATGGCAGGGTAGGAAGATCCAGAAATCAGCTCGTCCAATGAATAAAACAAGTTTACAGCTACATGTAGAATACTTTTCCTCTGAAAAGGACCTGAGAGTTACATGAATAGTGCCTTCACAACAATAGATAAAAAGAGATGCATCGAGACAGGTAGGGGAGACAGAGACACAATCTTATCAGGGACTCCATCCCAGGTGCAGTGAGCCACAACTGTGAGGGATCAAAAAACCTGGAACTCTTCCTTGAGGATTGAAGGGATTGTGCTCCACATCAGGCATCCCAACCCTTGGATATGGCACCAGAAAGATATATCCCCTCAGATGTCTGGGTTTTTGTTGTTTGTTTGTTTGTTTTGTCAGTGGGAATTAAGTCAAGGAGAACCATAGAACAAAAGGAACATAGGGAATAATGAACCCACTTTTAAAGGGTTTGTGCACAGACCTACTCACCCTGAGATCCAGGGCAAAAGCAATAGTTTGAATAGTTTTCCTATACAATAGAAAAACAACAGGTATTCCTATACAATAAATGAGGAAAACCCATTTACTAAGCTTAAAGCAACTAACAGAAAGGCAGAAACCTCCTGGGATAGAACTTGTGGAGAGAGCCATTTTTGCAACCTAATTCTAACTTGCTGGTATCAGAGCTGGCAGGTACCATTTTTCGTGCTTTACCTCTCTCATGCTAGCCATGGTGGCCATGCTCTGTCCACCATGTACCACAACTGCAGTGGACCAGTGCCCTGTGTCCCACCTTCTCTGTGTAGCAGCCACACCACAACTGAGTTCCATGGAACAGACATGGTACAACTGACTGGGTAAATAACCCATGTCCCATTATTACCCATGCAGCAGCCATGTTGCAAACAGACCAAGTAAAACCCCACACCCAGCCCACATCACACAGTATCCAAACAACAACTTCCCTGAGTAGGTGTATCATGCCCTGTACATCCCACACTGTAGCCTAGGCTCGACCACAGCCAACAGGTGCATACAGCCCAAGTGAAAAATATTCCTTGAGCACCTGGCTCTGATGGCCAGGGTAGATTGAACTTCTGGGTCACACAGATCATATGTTACACAAGACCGCTCCTTCATGACTGGGAAAGGTAGCTATTTGCCTAATACTTAAACACAGTGAGTCAGACAAAATGAAAAGATGAAGGAATATGTTCCAAATGGAAGAACAAAACAGATCCCCAGAAAAAGACCTTAATAAAACAAAGATAAGCAACCTACCTGATATAGTTCAAGAAATGGTCATAAAGCTGTTCACTGAACTCAGATGAAGAATGGATGAACATAGTGAGAACTTCAACAAAGAGATAAAAAATATGTAACATACCAAACATAAGACAAAACTGAACTGAAAATCCACTAGGGGGATTCAACAGCAGACTAGACAACGTAGAAGTATGAATCAGTGAGCTGGAAGACAAAGCAATGGAACATACCAGACAAAGAAGCAAAATGAAAAATGAAAAAAAATGAGGATACCTTAAGGAACCTCTGGGCCAACATCAAGCAGAATGACATTCACATTATCAGGATCCCAAGAGGAGAGAGAGAAAAAGGGCCAGAAAAATTATTTGAAAAAATGGTGGCTGAAAACTTCCCTAATCTGGATAAGGAAACAGATATGTAGTTCCAAGAAGCCTAGAGAGTCCCAGATAAAATGAACCTAAAGAGAAGACAGGAGGCTGCCTCCCAGGATCATAACAAAATTACAAATAAATTATGTAACAATCAACCTCAGGATTCATCTGAACACTAGCTGAACAGAACCACTAAAACTAAGGACTTAAAGAAGAGGCCACATAGAGACTGGTAGAAGCGGTGGAGACCGAGACAGGTTGACTCTAGGCCCACAGAGAAGGGGCAAATGCCGGGAGGGACTCCTCCGTGGCAGAGGTCCACCCTGAAGAGGGAGGGGCCCCCTGGCCCCTCGCCAGGCTCTCAGCCCAGGGTTCCTGTGCCAGGAAGGGGAGTTCCACAATAGCTGGTATTGGAAATCAACGAGGACTCTGTCTGCCTGTCCCAGTGGGACAGAGGGCAGCTGAAGGACTAGACACCCTCTTGTGGAGCCAGCACACAGACTCGCTTACTGGGGAGCACTCACCTGGTCTCTGGCAGAGGGAGTACCAGTTCAGGGGTCCCAGGAGCCTGTGGGGAAGGAATGAACTGCATGCCTTTGGTGCAGGAGCTGGAGGGACTGGGGTCATTGTTCCCCTTGTGCGGAGCCTGCTCACATGTGGATTACAGGAGGGCAATTGTACTGGGGCCAGTACAATTGGCGCATGCTTGCATGCTGCCTCGATGATGCCCTGGGTCCCAGCCCTCCACACAGCTTGTGCAGTGTTGCCAGGGAAGTGTCTGACTGCTGGGCCATGGGCCCCACCCCACAGGCTGCAGATAGGGACAAGCACAGTGACTGTGGCAGTAGGAGAGTGTTTGCCGGAGGGCATTGGGCGAGCTGCGCTACTCATTGTAAGTGGTGGCTGGCCAAGGAGTTCTTGGTGCCTTTTTACGGGATGGTTGCCAGGGCAGGAGGGGAGGTTGCTCTGACTTTGTGGGGGACCAATGATCACACTCCGTGGTACACTGGGGGCCTATCCCGCCCACCTTGAGCTGCATTGTGGGGCAGCTAGGGGCACACTGGGTGTCTGGTGGCTAGCCCCACCTCCACAGGACACAGAGGTTTTTTGCAGTGGTGGACAGCCCATAGTGACCTGGGGTGATTTTGGTGGTGAGCAGTTTCCCAGAGGCCACTGCAGCTACTTACAGGCAGTGCTCAGCATCCTGCAAGCCTGAGGTGAAGGCCAGCATACATGTGGTTCGCAGGGGGTGTCATTTTTTTCCAGGTTGGGCCCTCCTTGAGGGGGCCAGGTCTGGGACTTCATTGGTCTGGTGGAACCCATGCGTGGGCACTGCCTTGTGATGTGCTGGGTCCCTGCCCTCCACACAGCTGCTGCTGAGTCACCAAGAGACTTTTTACTATTGGGCAGCATGCTCTGCCCCACAAGCTGCCTGCATACTAAAGTGGATGGAGAGCTTTTTTCCTTTTTACTCTTTTTTTCCCCTCATTTTTCTTTTTGCTTTTTCTTCTTTTTTTTTTTGTTTGTTGTTGTTTCTTTTGTTTGTTTTGTTATTGTTTTTAGTTTTTTTTGTTTGTTTGTTTTACTCTGTTCCCTTTTTTTTGTATTTTTCTCTTGTCTGTTTTATTGGGGTAGGTATATTTGTTTTTTGTTGTTGTTGGTTTGTTTTGTTTTGTATTGTTTTGTGAGGTGGTCGTGGGCCCAGCAATGGTCCAGGAGGGAGACTACACTGAATTTGTAGAAACCACTAACCACACCGATTAGCTCCCTGCAACACGACCACCTACAGCTGCATTGTCAGGGGCAATCTGGGTGCCTGGGTGATGGGCCCTGCCCCAACAAACTGCAGAGGTTTTTTCACAGCAGTGGATGGTCCGCAGCACCCTGGGGAGATTTTGGTGGTGAACAGTGACCTAAAACCTGCACTGCAGCGACTCCGTAGCAACTCTCAGGAATTTGTGAGCCTGAGGTGAAGGCTGGCCAGTGTCCTTGGGGCTCTGTACAAGAGGGTCATAGATCAGGTACTGGCATAAGATCTGAGTCTGCATTAACATTGTAAAAACCACCGGTCCCATTTCATGACTCACTTGAACTCTATCCTGCCCAGCAGGTACTGCAACACCAAGGGTACCCTCAACACTGGGTCAACAAGCAAGACACAAGCTCCTAAGGACTCTCTTTAAACAGTTAGGCTGAACAAGCAACTGACAGGTGGCAAAAGGCCTAGGGGGCCCTGGGCATTTTGCTAAGCTACCTCAGGCCCAACATTGGTGTCAGCCAGCCCCACTTCACAGAGAAGCCACCCCTACATGCCTCCAGGTCCAGCATGGGCAGCAGCCAATCACATACAACTTTGGGGTACCTACCAGGAAGCCACAGGCTGGTACCTGACAGGGCTGAAACTGCCCCACATGGGAGCTCCGCCCAAGAGGCACCAGAAACACTATACCCACAGGCTAGCTTCAGACCAAAACAGAACACAACCTGGTTTGATCTACAAGCGGCACACCCAAAGGAAATTTTCCACAGGCACAAGAGCCCACAGGGTTGAAGCCCCTTCTGAGGGGTAAACCCTCACACAGCAGCTCATACACTGTAGGCATAGCCAATCCTCATAGCTAGTCAGCCTGGGAGTCAACACAACCCACTGACAAGCCAAAAGCAATTAAGGCTCAACTTCAACAGGAGAATACACGCAACACAAGGGACACCTCTATAATACACACAGAGGAGAATAGGGAGATGCTGCAATTCACCTATGAAGGACACATACTACATAAGGCCACAAAGCAACAACTGAGGGACATAGATGATTTACCTAATACATAGAAGCTAACACAGAGTGACAGCCAAAATAAGGAAACAAAGAAACATTTCCCAAATAAAAGAACAGAAGAAACTTCCAGAAATGGAACTAAATGAAACAGAGGCAACCAACCTATCAGAGATAGAGTTTAGAACACTGATTATAAGAATGCTTAAGGAGGATGACATCATAAAATGGTGGTGTGAGGTGAGTCTCTTGAAATCTCCCCTGGAATTTACAACAAATTGAACAACTATAACCCCACAAAGGACTCCCTGTGCAGCACACAGGAAAGACTAAGAGGCACCTACCGAAATAACATAAAGGAGGGCAAATTGCCTGAAAGGGGCAGGAGGGAAGGAAGAAGTGCGGAGATGGGGCCACACGGGCTCAGGACGCAGACCCACCTCGGTGCTCTGAGCTCCCTGAATAAAAGACTACCACACATGCAGGAGAGGGAAGAACTTGGGCTGCTAGGGCTCCGCTTATAGCCCACAGGGCTGAGGGGACAGCATACAACACAGCTGAACACAACACTCACAGCAGAGACCTCAGAGCAAAGACAGAGGGAAGAAATCTGAAAACGGCAGTTTAAGCCCTCACTGCTGAGTGGAGAACGGAAGCCATAGGAACTGAGACTAGCTGAGCCCTCCCTACCCTCCCAGAGCTCACCCTGCCCCCACCTGCCCAGTGCTAGAAGTGGAACAATAGCAGTGTCAGATCAAAATAGCAATATTTGCAGTTCTGAGAACCGTGGTCCTCAGACATAGACTCACAGACCAACAAGTTCCGGCAAGAGGGAGGGAGCTGTGGAAGCAGGACTGGATGTGGTGGTGGTCCCGCCATTGCTCTGGGCCACCCCATACAACCCAACCCACCCCTGTATCCACCTATCTGGGCAGAACCCAGTAGGAGTAAACAGAACTGCTGAAACACACAAGCTGGGATATGGTGCAGGAAAAGCTTTGGAACTTCAGAAGCTCTCTACGTCCACACACGGAGGCAGGGCCCTATGACCTAGGCGAACTGCTCCCATAGGAGAAGCCTACCTACCAGGAAATCCGCCCATTATGTGAGAAGCTGCCATAGTGCAGAGAAAACGCAACACTACTGTGAGAGAGAATAAAAGGCTGCAGTCGGAGAGAAAATAAAACATTCTAAGAACAAGTACCGGAAAACAAAAGAAAGACCTCTTCCTATCAACCTGTTGCAGAACCCACTTCTGTAGATGCCTAGGAAGAGAAACCATAATTCATTAATTGTCATGAATAGCCAAGGCAACAAGACAGCTCAAAAAGAAAATGAAAAGTCTCCAGAAAATGAACTTAAAGAAATGGAAATATGTGACTTAAATGACAGATAATTCAAGATTGCAGTTCTGAAAAAACTCAACAAGATGCAAGAAAACACAGACGGGCAGTTTAATGAACTCAGAAACACAACCAAAGAACAAAATGAAGATTTTACCAAAGACATTGTTATTTTAAAAAAGAACTAAATAGAATTTCTGAAGATTAAGAACTCAATAGAAGAAATGAAGTACGAAATAGCCAGCTGAGGTAGTAGAGTTGACCAGATGGAGGAAAGAATCAGTGATATCGAAGATAGAAACCTGGAAATTACACCAATGGAAGAAGAAAGAGACTTCAGTCTTAAAAAAAAAAAAATGAAAGAACTCTACAGGAATTTTCGGAGTCCATCAGAAAGAGCAATATAAGAATAATGGGCATACCAGAAGGAGAAGAAAGAGAGAAGGGAACAGAGAATATATTCAAACAAACTGTTGATGAGAACTTCCCAAACTTGTGGACAGAACTGGATCCTCAAATCCAAGAAGCAAATAGAACACGTATTACCTCAATCCAAAAAGGCCTTCCAAAGACACATTGTATTGAAGCTGTCTAAATCCACGACAAAGAAAGAATCTTAAAGGCAGCCAGGGAAAAGAAGATGGTAACCTACAAAGGAAAGCCCATTAGATTACCATCAGATTATTCAGCAGAAACTCTACAAGCCAGGAGAGTGGAATCAAATATTCAAATTATTGAAAGAGAGAAATTATGAGCCAAGAATAAAATATCCAGGAAAGATATCCTTTAGATATGAAGGAGGAATAAAGACCTTTCCAGACATACAGAAGCTGAGGGAATTTTCTAATACACGACCTGCACTACAAGAAATACTAAAGGAGGCCACCATCAACAGGGACAATTTGTGGCAACCAAAACATAAAAAGGGAGAGAGTAAAGGCCTGAATTGGAACATGGGAATGGAGAAAGTAAGCATGTTGAAGAAAACGGAATACTCTAAATATCAAACTTTCGTTTACATAAACTTAAGGGTAACCACCCAAAAAAAAATCCAGAACTGAAATGCATACTGTAATAAAAGAAGAAAGAGAGGGAAACATCATAGAATACGACCACACAGAAATAATAGACAACAACAAAAAGGCAAGGATACAATGGAGACACAAACTTACCAGAAAACTAAAGATAGAATGACCGGAAATCCTCACATATCAATAATCACCCGAAATGTAAATGGGCTGAACTCAACAATAAAAAGGCACAGAGTAGCAGATTGGATCAAAAAAATAAACCCAACCATATACTGTCTCCAAGAGACACATCTCAGCTACAAGGACAAGCATAAACTCAAAGTGAAAAGGTGGAAATTGACACTCCAAGCAAATGGTACCCAGAGAAACTCAGGTGTAGCCATACTGACATCAGATGAAACAGACTTCAGCGTGAAAAAGATAACAAGAGATAAAGATGGACATTTCATAATGGCAAAGGGGAGTATAAAACAAGAAGACATAACCAAAACACAATTATACTAGGGGACTTAAATACATCATTGACAGCTATGGATAGATCATCCAAACAGAAAATAAATAATGAAACAGCAGCCTTAAATGACACATTAGATGAAATGGACATAATTGACATATATAGAGCACTTCATCCTAAAATATCAGACTACACATTCTTTTCTAGTGTACATGGAACATTCTCAAGGATAGACCATATATTGGGACATAAAATCAGCTTCAGCAAATTTAAAAAGATTGAAATCATACCAAGCATATTCTCTGATCACAAGACTTTGAAATTGGATATCAACTGCAAAGAGAAAGCAGGAAAAAACACAAATACATGGAGATTAAACAACATACTTTTAAAGAACGACTGGGTCAAAGAAGAAATTGAGGAGAGATCAAAAAATACACAGAAACAAATGACAATGAAAATAAATCCTACCAAATTTTTTGGGATGCAGCAAAAGCAGTTTTAAGAGGAAAATTTACATCATTACAAGCCTATCTCAAGAAACAAGAAAAATCCCAAATAAATAACCTCATGTTACACTTTAAAGAACTAGAAAAAGAAGAACAAGTGAAACCCAAGGTCAGCAGATGAAAGGAAATAACAAAAATCAGAGCAGAACTAAATGAAATAGAGAACAAAAAGACAATAGAAAAAATCAATGTGACAAATAGCTGGTTCTTTGAAAAGATTAACAAAATTGACAAACCCTTGGCTAGACTCACTAACATAAAAAGACAGAAGACACTAATTAACAAAATTAGAAAAGAAAAAAGGGGAAGTTATCAGGTACACCACAGAAATACAAAGGATCATCCAAGAATACTATGAAGGACTATATGCCACCAAATTCAATCACCTAGAAGAAATGGACAAGTTCTTAGAAACATATAGCCTTCCAAGGCTGAACCATGAAGAATTGGAAAATCTAAATAGACCGATCACCAGTAACGAAATTGAATCAGTCATCCAAAACCTTCCCAAAAGCAAAAGTCCGGGACCAGATGGCTTCACTAATTAATTCTACCAAACCTTTAAAGAGGATCTAATACCAATCCTGCTCAAACTCTTCCAAAAAATTGAAGAAGAGACAGTACTCCCTAACTCATTTTATGAGGCCAAGATTACCCTGATACCAAAACCTTGTAAGGACAAAACAAAAAAAGAAAACTACAGACCAACATCTCTGATGAATACAGATGCAAAAATCCTAAACAAAATTCTAGCACATCGAATACAACAATGCATTAAAAAGATGATTCATAAAAAGACTAAGTAGGGTTCATCCCCGGGGCATGAGGATGGTTCAACATCCGCAAATCCATCAATGTTATACATCACGCAAACAAAAAAGGACAAAAATCATATGATTATATCAATTGATGCAGAAAAAAGCATTTGACAAGATAGAACATCCATTTATGATTAAAACACTTAATAAAATAGGTACAGAAGGAAAAAACCTTAGCATAATAAAGGCCATATATGACAAGCCCTCAGCTAATCTTTTAATTAATGGTGAAAAACTGAAGCCCTTTGCTCTATGTTCAGGAACACGACAGGGCTGTCCCCTATCACCTCTGCTTTTCAACATATTGGAAGTCCTTGCCAGAGGAATCAGGAAAGAGAAAGAAATTAAAGGCATCCACATTGGGAATGAAGAAGTTAAATTATCTTCATTCCCTTTGCAGATGACATGATGCTATATATAGAAAACCCTGAAGACTCCACCAAAAAGCTATTAGAAACAATCAACAAATACAGTAAAGTTGCTGGCTACAAAATCAACGTACAAAAGTCCATTGCATTCCTATATACTAACAATGAAATCTCAGAAAAAGATACAACAAACAATTCCTTTTGCAATTGCAGCAAAAAGAATAAAATACCTAGGAATAAACTTAACCAAGGATATGAAGGAACTATATGCTGAAATCTATAAGACATTTTTGGAAGAAATTGAAGAAGACACAAAGAAATGGAAACACATTCCAAACTCGTGGATTGGAAGAATCAACATAGTGAAAATGGTCAGATTACCCAAAGCAATATACAGATTTAATGCAATCCCCATCAAAATCCCAATGGTATTTTTTAAATAGAACAAAAAATCATCCGATTTTTTGGAACCACAAAACACCTTGAATAGCCAAAACAATTTTAAGAAAAAAGAACAATACTGGAGGTATCACACTCCCTGACTTTAGCATGTACTACAGGGCTACAATAATCAAAACAGCATGGTATTGGCAGAAAAACAGACACATAGACCAATGGAATAGAATTCAGAACCCAGAAATAAAACCACATAAATATGGACAGATAATTTTTGACAAGGAAGCTAAAAATATACAATGGAGGAAAGACAGCCTCTTCAATATATGGTGCTGGGAGAATTGGAAAGCCACGTGCAAAAGAATCAAACTGGACTGTTATCTGTCACCATGTACCAAAATTAATTCAAAATTGATCAAAGACTTAAGCATGAGACCTGACACAATAAACTGCATAGAAGAAAACATAGGTACTAAACTTATGGACCTTGGGTTCAAAGAGCATTTTATGAATTTGATTCCAAACACAATGGAAGTAAAGCTAAGATAAACGAATGGGACTATATGAAACTTGAAAGCTTCTGCACAGCAAAAGAAACCATCGACAAAATAAAGAGGCAACCAACTGAATGGGAGAAGATTTTTGCAAACAGTGCCTCTGATTAGGGGCTAATATCCAAAATATACAAGGAACTCATGAAACTCAACAACAAAAAAACAAACAACACAACTGAAAAATGGGCAGAGGACCTGAAGAGACATTTCTCCAAAGAGGACATACAAATGGCAAATAGACATATGAAAAAATGCTCAACATCACTAATCAGCAGAGAAATTCAAATAAAAACCACAATGAGATGTCACCTCACCCCAGTCAGAATGGCTATCATCAACAAGACAAATAGTAACAAGTGTTGGAGAGGCTGTGGAGAAAAAGGAACCCTCATACACTGTTGGTCGGAATGCAGACTGGTGCAGCAGTTATGGAAGAGAGTGTGGAGGTTCCTCAAAAAATTACGAATAGAATTACCATATGACCCAGCAATCCCTCTCCTGGGTATCTACCTAAAAATTCTGAAAACATCTACACATAAAGACACGTGTACTCCAATGTTCATTGCAGCTTTGTTCACGGTGGCCAAGACATGGAAACAACCAAAATGTCCTTCGATAGATGAATGGATAAAGAAGATGTGGTATATATACACAATGGAATATTATTCGGCAGTGAGAAAAGATGATATAGGAACTTTTGTGACAACATGGATGGATCTTGAGAGTATAATGCTAAGCAAAATAAGTCAGCCCGAAAAAGCAGGGAACCATATGACTTCACTTATATGTGGTATATAAACCAAAAACTACAAAAGAACAAGACAAACAAATGAGAAACAAAAACTCATAGACATAGACAATAGTTTAGTGGTACCAGAGGGTAAGGGATGTGGAGGGTGGGAGATGAAGGTAAGGGGGATCAAATATATGGTGATGGAAGGAGAACTGACTCTGGGTGGTGAACACACAATGTGAGTTTTAGATGATGTAATACAGAATTGTACACCTGAAATCTATGTCATTTTACTAACAATTGTCACCCCAAAAATTGAAGAAAAAAAACAAAAAAACAAAGAGACAATTCTAAATGTAGGAGGAGAAAGACAGCCAGTTACTTACAAGGTAGCTCCCATAAGACCATCAGCTGACTTTTCTACAAAAACTTTGCAGCCCAGAAGTGAGTCGCAGGAAATATTCAAAGTAATGAAAAAGAGAGGCCTACATCCTAGTTGCTTTAGTCCAACAAGGGTATCATTTAAAATTGGAGGAGAGATAAAGAGCTTCCCAGAAAAATTAAGGTAAAGGAATTCATTACCACTAACCCAGCCTTGAAGGAAATGTTAAAAGGGCATCTTTAAGCACAAGAAAGGTGAAAACAAACTAAGAAGGAAAGACCAGAAATATGAATAATAAAAGGCAATATATACCATGTATCCCCGAAAAGAAGACCTAGCCGGACAATCAACTCTAATGCATCTTTTGGAACAAAAATTAATATAAGACCCGGTCTTATTTTGCTATAATATAAGACTAGGTATAATATGTAGTGTAATGTATTGTAATATAATATAATATAATATAATATAATATAATATAATATAATATAATATAATAATATAATATAATATAATACTGGGTCTTACATTAGTTTTTCCTCCAAATGACACACTAGAGCTGATTGTCTAAGTAGGTCTTCTTTTGCGGGAAACAAGTTATGTACCTATCAATAATCACTTTAAATGTAAATGTATTAAATTCTTCAATCAAAAGACATGAGGTGGCTGAGTGGATATGGACAGAAGACCCATGCACATGCTGTTTACAAGAGACTCACCTGAGATCAAAAAACACACACAGGGTGAAAATAAAAGGTGGAATAAGATATTTCACAAAAATGGAAATGAGAAAAAAAACTAGGTTAGCAATACTTATATTGAACAAAATAGACTTTAAAAAAAGACTATAAAAAAAGACTATAATAAAAGACAAAACAGGGCACTACATAATTAAAAAAAAGATTGATCCAACAAGAGAACATAACCCTAGTAAACATCTATGCACCCAACATATGAGCATCTAAATATATAAAAATAGATACTGACTGACACACAGACAGAGATCAACAGTAACACTATCATAGTCGGGGACTTCAACAACCCGCTGACACCCACCTAGGGACAGATACTCCAGACAGAAAATCAACTTGGAAACAGTGGCCATAAATGACACATTAGACAAGTTGGACTTAATCGATATTGCTACAGCATTTCACCCCAAAGTAGTAAAATATACATTCTTCTCAAATTCTCATGGAACATTTTCCAAGATAGACCACATGCTTGGCTACAAAATAAGTCTCAATATATTTAAAAAGATTGAAATTATATCAAGTGTCTTCTCTGACCACAGTGCTATGAAATTAGAAATCAATTAGAAGAAGAAAATAAAAAAAAAACACAAACACATGGATGCTGAATAACATGTTAATAACTAATGAGTGGCTCAACAATGAGATCAAGGAAGAAGTCTAAAGATATCTAGAGACAAATGAAAATAAAATCACAGTGACCCAAAATCTGTGGGATGCAGTGAAAGCAGTTTTAAGAGGGATATTCATAGCAATGCAGGCCTACTTAAGGAAACAAGAAAAATCTCAAAGCATCAGCCCATGTTTGTACCTAAGGAAACTGGAAAAAGAACAGCAAAATAAGTCCAAATGAGTACAAGGAAATAAATAAGAAAGATTAGAGAGCAAATAAATGAAATAGAGAGGAAATAAATAAAATAGAGACCAAAAAAATCAATGAAACCAAGAGCTGGTTTTTTTAAAAAAAAATAAACAAAATCAACAAACCTTTAGCCAGACTCAAGAAAAAGAGAGAACCCAAATTAATAAAATCAGAAATATAAGAGTAGACGTTACAATATACACCATATAAATACAAAAAAAATTCAGAAAATACAATAAGCAACTATATGCCAACAATTTAGACAATCTGGAGGAAATGGATCAATTTCTAGAAGCATACAATCTTCCAAAGCTGAGTCAAGAAGAAACAGAAAATCTGAACAGACCAACTACTACCATTGAAATTGAATCAATAATCAACAAAATGCCAACAAAGAAAAGCCCTGGACCAGATGGCTTCACAGGTGAATTTTACCAGACATTGAAAAAAGAATTAACACTTATTTTCCACAAAATATTCCAAAAAATCCAGGAGGATGGAAGACTCCCAAGTTCATTTTAAAAGGCCACTATCACCCTGATCCCAAAACAAGACAAAGATATTACAAATAAAGAAAAACTATAGGCCAATATCCCTAATGAATATAGATGCAAAAATCCTCAACAAAATATTAGCAAACCAAATTCAGCAATATACTAAAAAGATCATACACCACAATCAAGTGGGATTCATTCCTGGTATGCAAGTTTGGTAAAATATCTGCAAATCAATGAATGTGATACAACACATTAACAAAATGAAAAATAAAAATCATATGGTCATATCAATAGATGCAGAAAAAAAGCATTTGACAAAAAACAACATCTATTTATGATAAAATCTCTTAGCAAATTGGAAATAGAGGGGTCATATATCAACATAATAAAGGTCATATATGATAAACCCTTAGCTGACATATGCAATGGGGAAAACCTAAAACCATTCCCCTTAAGATCAGTAACAAGACAACGATGCCCACTTTCACCATTTTTATTCAACATAGTGCTGGAAGTTCAAGGTACAGCAATCAGTCAAGAAAAATAATTAAAAGGCATCCAAATTGGAAAAGAGGAAGTAAAATTGTCATTATACGCAGATGACATGAGACCATATATAGAGAACCCCAAAGATTCCACCAAAAAACTATTAGAGGTGATAAATTAATTTAGTAAAGTAGTAGGATAAAAAATTAATATTCATAAATTGGTTGCACTTTTATACACCAATAATGAAGTATCATTAAGAGAAATTAAGAAATCCTATTTACAATTGCATAAAAAAATGCTTAGGAATAAATTTGACCGAAGAAGTAAATGACCTGTATTCAGAAAATTACAACACATTGAAGAGAGAAACTAATGAAGACACTAATAAGTGGAAATGTATACACTGCTCATGGATAGGAAGAATTAATATAGTTAAAATGTCCATACTACCTAAGGCAATATAATATATAAATTCAACACAATCCCTATCAAAAATAGGGATTGACATTTTTCACAGAACTAGAACAACTAATCCTAAAATTTATATGGACCTATAAAATACCCTAAATAGCCACAGCAAGACCTATAAAAGACCCTAAATAGCCACAGCAACCTTGAGAAATAAGAACAAAGTGGGAGGTATCATGATACCTCACATCAAATCATACTACCAGGCTATAGTAATCAAAATAGCATGGTCATGGCATAAAAATAAACACATAGGTCAATGGAACAAAATTGAGTGCCGAGAAATCAATTCATGCCTATATAGTCATTTAATCTATGATAATGGAAGAAAAAATTTATATTGGGGTAAAGACAGTCTATTTAATAAATGGTAATAAAAAAAACTGGACAGATACATGCAAAAAAATGAAACTGGACCGCCTTCTTACGCCATGTACAAGAATAATTTCAAAATGGATTAAAGACTTAAATGTAAGTTCTGAAACCATAAAACTCCTAGAAGAAAATATGGGAAGTAAATTCGCAGACATTAACCTGAGTAATATTTTACTGATATATCCCCTTGGGCAATGAAAGCAAAAGGAAAAATAAACATGTGGGACTACATCAAACTAAAAAATTTTTTCACAGCAAAGGAACCATCAATAAAACTAAAAGGCAATCTACTGAGTGGGAGAAGATATTCACCAATGATACATCTGGCAAGGGGTTAATATCCAAAACTTATATATATATATAAAAAAACTCATATAACTCAATACCAAAAAAACAAACAACCCAATTAAAAAATGGGAAGAGGATATGATGAGACATTTCTCTAAAGAGGACATACAGGTGCCCAACAGACATGAAAAATGCTCAACCTCTCTAATAATTAAAGAAATGCAAATAAAACCCACAATGAGATACCACCTCACTCATGTCAGAATGACATCAATAAATCAACAAACAACAAGTGCTGGAAAGAATATGGAGAAAAGGGAAACCTTGTGCACTGTTGCTGGAATTATACATTGGTGCAGCCACTATGGAAAACAGTATGCAAGTACCTCAAAAAATTGAAAATGGAACTACTTTATGACCCAGCAATTCCATTCCTGGGTATCTATCCAAAGAAACCCAAAACACTAATTCAAAAATATATATATATATATATATATATATGCAGCACCCCTGTGTTTATTGCAGTGCTATTCACAATAGCCAAGATATGGAAACAACTGAAATGCCCATCAGTAGATGGTTGGATAAAGAAACTGTGGCACATTTATACAATGGAGTATTACTTGGCCATAAAAGAAGAATTAAATCTTACCATTTGTGACAACATGAATGGACCTTTAGAAGATTAAACTATGTGAAATAAGTCAGACTGAGAAAGAAAAATACCATATGATCTCACTTATATACGGAATCTAAAGAACAGAATAAATGAGCAAACAAAACAGAAATAGACTCAGAGGTTCAGAAAAAAACCTGTTGATTGCTAGATGGGAGGGAGAGGGGATGGGGGAAGAAGGTGAAGATATTAGAAAGTACAAATTAGTAGACACAATATAGTCATAGGGATATGAAATACAGTATGGGGAATATAATCAAAAATGTTGTAAAGATTATGTAAGCTGCCAGATGTGCCCTGGACTTCTCAGGGGGATCACTTCAGAGAATGTGTAGCTGCATAATCAATGTACTGTACACCTGAAGCTGAAGTAGAATAATATTGAAGGTGAACTGTGAATATATATATATATATATATATATATATATATATATATATATATATATATATATATTCAGGGGGTATGGAGTACAGCATAAGGAAGATAGTCAATGGTATTGTAACAGCTATATAAGGTGTCAGAGACATTGTAGCTTGGGGGGTGGGGGTTATCACTTTGTGAAGGGGGTAAATGTCTAACTATTATGTTGCCTTGTATACCTGAAACTAATTTTTTAAAAAATAAAAGAAAATAAAAAAGGAGATAAACATCAAGACACATTATAATTAAAAGGATAAAAGTAAAGGATAGAGAATCTTAAAAGCAACAGGAGATAAAAAACAAAAACAAAAACAAACCTTATTACACACAAGGGGAACCCCAAAAGGCTATCAGCAGATTTTTCAGGCAGAAAGTTTGCAGGCCATCAGGGAGTATCATGACATATTCAAAATGCTGAAAGAAAAAAAAAAGTTCAACTGAGAATTCTCCACCTGACAAAGTTATCATTCATAATTGAAGGGTAGATCAAGAATTTTCCAGATATGAAACTGCTAAAGAAGTATATCACCCCAAACTGGCCTTATAAGAAATGTTAAGGGAACTTTTTATAAGCTGAAAAGAAAAGGCACTAATTAATAATGAAAACTTATACAAAAGTACAAATCTCACTAGAATTGGTAAATATATAGTAAAGGTAGTGAATCAATCACATAAAACAAACATGAAGGTTAAGTGACAAAATGTAAAATTAATTAAAACTACCATAATTAGTCAAGGGTAGCATTAAATAAAAAGGTGTAAAATGTGCCATCAAAACTATAATAGGTGGGGGTAGTAAAAATGTAATGCTATGGAATGTATTCAAATTTAAATTGCTATCAACTTAAGAGACTGTTGTATACATTGAATGTTATATGTGAAACTAGCATATCCACAAATAAAAAAAAAAACTTATAGTAAATATGCAAAAAAAGAGGAATGAATATAAACATAACACTAAAGAAAGCTATCAAACCACAAGGGGAGAGGTAAAAAGAAGAAGAAAGGATCAGAGAGGAATTACAAAAACAGCCAGAAAACAATTAACAAAATGGTGATAGGTACATACTTTTCAATAATTATTTTAAATATAAATGGACAAAAATGAATCAAAAGACACAGGGTAGCTAAATGGATAACACATACACATACACACACACACAGACACACACACACACACACACACACACACACACACACAAGACCCATCTACAAGAGACTCACTTCAGAAGTAAGGACACAAACTGACTGAATGTGAAAAGATAGAAAAATATATTTCATGCAAATAAAACAAAAAGAAAGCTGGTTTAGATTTAGCTATACTCATATCAGAAAAAAAATAGATGTAAAAAATAATGAAAGACAAAGAATGGTAATACATAATGATAAAAGGGGTCAATCCAACAAGAAGATATAACATTTATAAATATATATGCACCAACATAAGAGCACCTAAATATATAAACAAATATGAACTGTCCTAAAGTGAGAAATTGAAAGTAACACAATAATAGTAGGGGATTTTAACACCACACTGACAGCAATGAATTGATCATTCAGACAGAAAATCAATAAAGAAAACATGTGTCTTAAAGGACCCATTACAAGCTGACTTAATACCATGTTTCCTCAAAAATAACACCAGGTCTTATATTAATTTTTGATCCAAAAGACGCATTAGGGCTTATGTTCAGGAGATGTCATCCTGAAAAATCATGCTAGGGCTTATTTTCTGGTTAGTTCTTATTTTGGGGGGAAACACGGTAGATATATACAGAAGATTCCATCCAAAAGCAACAGAATACACATTTTTCTCATGCATGAAATATTCTCCAAGACAGATCACATGTTAGGACACAAAGCAAGTCTCAATAAATTCAAGAAGATTGAAATAATATCAAGCACCTTTTCTGACTAAAATGGTATGAAACTAGAAATCAATTACAAGAAGAAAATGAAAAACTACAACATCATGGAGATTTAACTACATGCTAGTGAACAACCAATGGTTCTTCTAAGAAATCAAAGAACAAAATTAAATACCTAGAAATAAATGAAAACAGAAATACACCATACTTAAGAAAGCAATCCCATTTATAATTGCATCAAAAAGAGTGAAATACCTAAGAATAAATTTAATTAAGGAGGTAAGAAATTGTATACTGAAAACTGAAAAATACTGATGAAACAAACTGAAGAAGACAAAAATAAATTGAAAAATATCCCATGCTCAAGAATTGGAAGAATTAATATTATTAAAATGTCAATAATACCCAAAACAATCTACAGATTCAATGTAATCCCTATCAAATTTCCAATAGCATATTTCAGAGAACTAGAACAAATAATTCTAAAATATGTACCTAACTACAAAAGACCCTGGATAGCCAAAGCAATCTTGATAAGAAGAACAAAACTGCAAGTATCATGCTACTTGATTTCAAGATATACAAGTGTATAGTAATCAAAACAGTATGGTATTGGGACAAATACTGAGACACAGATCAACAAAACTGAATTGAGAGCCCAGAAATGAACCCATTCGTATATGGACATTTAATTTATAATAAAGGAGCCAAGAATATACAATGAGGAAAGGATAAAGTTTTCAATAAGTGATGTTGGGAAAACTGGACAGTCACATGAAAAAGTATGAAAGTAGACCACTGTCTTACATCACAAACAAAAATTAATTCAAAATAAAGACTTTAATGTAAGAGGTGGAACTGTAAAATTTCTAGAAGAAAACAGGTAGTGAGCTCCTTGACATCAGTCTTAGTGATGTTTTTGTGGATCTGATTCCAAAGTCAAGGGAAATAAAAGTAAAATTAAAGGTTACTATACCAAACTAAAAATCCTCTGCAAAGGGAAGGATTCCCTCATCTAAATGTAAAAGCATCCTACTAATGAGAGAAGATATTTATAAATAATACATCCAATAAGAGATTAATATTCAAAGAAAGAATTTTACAATTCAACAACAAAAACAAACAACCCAATTAAAATACAGGAAGAAGGTGTAAATAGACATTTTCCCAAAGAAAATATACAAATGCCTAACAAACACATATAAAGATCATCAACATCAGTAGTTATTAGATACTCAAAGCAAAACCATGATGAGATATCATCTCACACTTGTTATAATGGCTATTATCAAAAATACAAGAAATAACAAGTGTTGGAAACATTGTGGTGAAAAGGGAAACCTCGTACACTGTTGGTAGGATTTTAAATTGGTGCAGCCATTATGGAAAACTGTATGGAGATTCCTCAAAAAATTAAGAATAGAACTACCAAGTGACACAGCTATTCCACTTCTGGCTGTTTATCTGGAGAATAGAAAAACACTGATTTGAAAAGATATACAAGTATGCACCCCTCTGTTCAGTGCAGCATTATTTATAATAGCCATGATATGGAAATAACCTGTCTTATCTATGGACGAATGGATACAGAAGATGTATATCCACTATATACACAATAGAATACCATTCAGCCATAAAAAAAAGAAAGAAAGAAAGAAAGAAAGAAAGAAAGAAAGAAAGAAAGAAAGAAAGAAAGAAAGAAAGAAAGAAAGAAAGAAAGAAAGAAAGAAAGAAAGAAAGAAAGAAAGAAATCTTGCCATTTGCGATAACATGGTTAGACTTTGAGGGTATAATCCTAAGTGAAAGAAATCAGGAAGAGAAAGAACAAATACTGTAAGATTTCACTCAATGTGGAATATAAAACAAAGAAACAAATAGAAACAAAGCAAAATAAATAAACTACAAAGAAAACAAAACAAAAACAAACTCACAGATACAGAGAACAGATTAGTGGTTACCAGAGGGAAAGGAGTTTGAGAGGTGGATGAAAGGATTGAAAGGGTGAATTGTATGGTAATGGATAGTAACTAGACTTTTGGGGGTTATCACTTTGTATTGTATACAGATGTCAAAATATAATGTACACATGAAACATATAATGAAAAAGAAAAACATTTGCAAATAATAACAGTATTGCATTCATGAGTATCATTAATAGAAATAATCCTTTTCTTCTGATTTTAATGACTATGCTCCTAAAATCTCATCAGACCATCAGTACAATCCCATATAAAATTCCTTCTCCACTGGGGCTCATGACATCTAACTTTACCATCCACTCTTTGTTGCCCAAATCTCCCTACCTCCTAGCCAACACCCCATCTCCTTGCTAATCATTTAAATGGGATCAAATATATGGTGATGGGCGGAGAATTGACTCTGGGTGGTGAACACACAATGTGATTTATAGATGATGTATTGCAGAATTGTACACTTAAAACCTATGTAAGTTTACTAACCATTGTCACCCCCAATAAACTTTAATTAAAAAAAAGGAAAATGTTGATGCGTGCCTCACTATCTTTCTTTTTTTTTTATTATTTTCTGTTTTTTTCTTTTTTAAATTAGTTTTAGGTTTACAAAACAACATAATGACTAGACATTTATACCCTTCACAAAGTGATAACCTCTCTGACATCGTATATAGCTATTACAATACCATTGGTAATACGTATTGTGTATATATATACACAATACGTATATATATACGTATGACCTCAAAAAACATAATTTTTTTTCCTAATGAAAACACAAGGCCTATATATTGCACCAAAGGAGCTATATCTCAATATAACCCAGATGGAAGAATGTAAGAGGAAACTTGAACATGTTTAAATATTGATAGGAAGACACCATTAGAGAAACACAGGTTGAACATACAAGAGAGATGGGGATATTATATGTATCCCCATATAATGTGTATATATATATACATATTTATATTCACTATTATTCTACATCAGCTTCATGTATACAGTGCATTAGTCAGGCATATACTATCTTTCTATCTCAGTTTCTGTTATTATTCTCAGCTACATCAGCAACCCTGAGGAATACACATCCAATATTCTTGCCTGTTGGTTCTTAATTTCCTCACCAGACACCTTTACTTGCATTCCACTTTAGTCACCTACTCCCACGATCACACTCTCAGCCTTATAATTATTCTGAACTTTAAAGTATTAATTATCCTGAACTTTGTCAAAGTTTGTCAACAATCTCCTATGCTTTCCTCTAGTTCAATGGAAGAGACTCAACTCTCTTTTCCTAAGGATAATCTCTTAACTTGTTCTTTGGATTTCCTTCCTTACCACTGTCTCAAGGACCTAGGTCCACTAATATCCCCATCTCTCTTGTATGTTCAACCTGTGTCTCTCTAATGGTGTCTTCCTATCAATATTTAAACATGTTCAAGTTTTCTCTTACATCCTTCCATCTGGGTTATATTGAGATATAGTTCCTTTGGTGCAATATATAGGCCTCGTGTTTTCATTAGGGAAAAAAAAAATTATGTTTTTTGAGGTCAAAAGAATTGTGGACCTTGACAATATGTATTATCAGAACTTTTAGGATTCTGAGGGCAACATACACCATATTTGGGCTTGCTGCTTCAATTCATTTTTCCAGGTAATAGATATGGTTGTCAGTCTTGAGTACGATGGAGAGCAAGAAAAAACTCTAAAATATATCTAGGCTCCAGTTTAAGTTGCTCTGTCATGTGGGCCTTATGACCCAGCAGACACAACTGTATTGGAAGTTTCTGTGGCAGACGAAGATATTCTAGGATAATCACAGTGCCAACTTGTAAACTTCTGGAGCAAGGCTATGCCCTCTTCTGACAACTATTCTCAATTTGAAACATCACGCCTATCTTTTAAACAGGCCTAGTAGAGACTGAATGCCTTGCTATGGGATACCAGGTGACTGTGAAACCCAAACTGTTCATAATAAAAACAGTATTATCTGATGCACTGAATCCTTAAAATTGGATGTGAAGAATGGCATCCTGAATTGTCAGTGATTGTGCCAATTGACAGACAGGAACCTTAAAGCAGCAGTCAATAAATAATGCCCTCTCCCTCATAGCCAGGAACCAATGGGTGGATGTGGGAGTTTCACCTGTCACTATTATGTTTAACAACACATTGAAAGAATGCTTGCTTCTGTTACCAAAATATCGGGCTTGGTAGAGTTGGAAATCCTACTACTCAAGCGTAGAATGTTTCCATTGGAGAACAGAGTCATGCTTTCAATAAACTGGAAGCTGAGACTGATTCTTAGCCATTTGTGGCTCCTCATGAACTAACAGGCACAGAAAGAATCACTGTAATGGCTGGGTAATTGATTATGATTATGAAGGGAAAGTTGGGTTGCTGCTACACAATAAAGCCAAGGAGAATTATTACTAGAACCCAATGGATTCACTGAGGTGCCTTTTTTTCTCTTGACAAATAGCCATAATCAGTGAAAAATTGAAATAAATATAGGACTGTCAAAGACTCAGATCCTGCAGTGATAAAAGATTGGGTTATTCCACTAGGCAAAACAAAACACATCCAGTAAAGATGCTGCAAAGGGCAAAGGAGGACAAGGAATTTGTTGTGGAAGAAGAAAAAACTATGATTATCAAACTTAGGACTCATAAGCTAGAACATGAGGGGCTGAAGAAGCCATGCTTTATTTATTTTTTTCTTTCTTCCCACCCCCACTCAAATAGAGTAATGGTAGTAACTAACATTTTATTTTCCAATGGAACTATCATTGAATTGACATTACCCTGCAGTTAGATGGTAGCTGATGGGAATTTTTGTGTTCTCTATGTTGAGGACACAAATATTTTATCTGGACAATGACTGGCTGCTGGAGAACAAATAGGAATGGACTGTGCTAGATATTCCCTCCCTGTTTCTACAGAGCCACTCACTCTTCACTCTTACCCATTCTGCATATATCCAGGAGTTTACCTTTTGTAGACTATCAATGCACTCCTTTCCCTCTGCCTTGTTGTTGAATTTGACTCATGGGGAACACCAGCAGGAAATTAGAGAGCAAATTGGCTGTGTCCTTTTACCAAAGACTGCATTTCCTGTCAGAAAAAGTCCTCACCTATAGCTACCCTTCCCAGGTTCTGGGAGTCATTCTTTCCCTTTGCATCTTCAAAGCTGGCTCAGTTGGTTAGAGCGCAAGCTCTTAACAACAAAGCTGCTGGTTCGATTTCCACATGGGCCAGGGAACTGCACCCTCCAATACTAGATCGAAAACAATGGCTTGAGCTTGGAGCTGAGCCTTTGGTGGGCGGCCAGTTGCTCAGTGGTTAGAGCGAGGTGCTCACAACACAAACGTCGCTGATTCGAGTCTCACATAGGCCAATGAGCTGCGCCCTCCACAACTAGATTGAAAACAAGGACTTGACTTGGAGCTGAGCTGCGCCCCCCACAATTAGATTGAAAAAACAATTTGACATCCTGGAAAAACATACTGTTCCCTAATATTCCTCAATTTAAAAAATCCCATATAGTAATAAACAATATTTCATTTCCCCTTAAACAGTGATATTTGTTATTTCTTTCACATATTATTGCATTGACCTGATGTCTAAAACAACGTTGAACAGCATCCTTTCTTGTGTTTCACCATTATCCGTGATGCTGACTACTTAAGATAAATTTGTAAATAAGTGTATCTCCCTTTTCCTATTTTTATACATATTTTTAAATAAGGAATACTTACTTAATTTCATAAAATTCCTTCTAAATACTCTCATTCTTTATAAAGAACCAGTTCTTGAATTTTTCAGCTACTGTTGTTATTTTCTAATTATGGCCTCTTTTCCCATTTTTAAGGTTTGTAGTTATTGTTTTATTTCCAAAATCTTAAAGTTAAATATTTAGTTAATATATTTTCTATACTAAAAAAAAGAGAGCACTTAGGGGTATGGATTTGGTTGGGTACAGTTTTAGCTACTGAAATTAATCAACAGTCATTACTGGCAGGTGGTCAGTGATATCAAGAACAATTTTTAACTTAACACAAGAGAAAGAGTCTAAAGTATTGGTCCCTTTGCATGGAATTTATACTCTTAGATACATGTGTACAGATCACAACATGTGAATTTATTAAAAGTTATCAACATCATATCCAAAGTTAGTTCTTAGTGATCTATTATAGCTGTATATGGTTGTTCATTTCTTTTATAAAAAAGGAAACAAAACATTACGAATTGAATTACCATATGACCCAGCAATCCCTCTCCTGGGTATCTACCCAAGAAATCTGAAAACATTTACCCATAAAGACATGTGTGCTCCAATGTTCATTGCAGCTTTATTTACGGTGTCCAAGACATGGAAACAACCAAAATGTCCTTCGATAGATGAATGGATAAAGAAGTTGTGGTATATATACACGATGGAATACTATTTGGTGGTAAGAAAAGATGAAATAGTACCATTTGTGACAACATGGATGGATCTTGAGATTATAATGCTAAGCGAAATAAGTCAGACAGAAAAAGTAGAGAACCATATGATTTCACTGATATGTGTTATATAAAACTGAAAACAACAAAAGAACAAGACAAACAAATGAAGGAACAAAAACTCATAATAGACAGACAATATTTTAGGGGTTACCAGAGGGTAAGGGGGGCCAAGGGCTCTAGAAGAGGGTAAATGGTGTCTAATATATGGTGATGGAAAGAGAACTGACTCTGGATGGTGAACACACAATGTGAGATATAGATAATGTATTACAGAATTGTACACCTGAAATCTATGTAACTTTACTAACAATTGTCACTCTAATAAACTTTAATTTAAAAAAGTAAAAGCTTGAAATTGCTATGATTCTGAAGGCTCTTACAAATAGTTGAATTTACATATAAGCCAATTATGTTTTTTTAATAAAAGAGTAATTGATATGATATCAAAAGAGGAGTAAAATATGACATTATAAAATATGTGGAGGTTGGAGTAAGGGCAGAACTAAGTCCATAATTTTAGATCTACTGCAGGTACACCAGAGCTAAATAAGAAATGTTAATTATTCACATTAAGTATATCTCAAGTGAGAAACAGTGGTTGAATATGATAAAATTTATTATAGGACTGTAGAATTCATACAACCTAAATTCCTTAAGGCATTCAGCACTTGTACAGTTTTGTGGACTTCACAATACATATATCAGTGAGAAAAAAATCACTGCATTAGTGAAAATAACTTCTTTATGAAAAATTTTCACATATAAGTCATATCTATTACAGAGCACCTAACAGAAATACAAAGATGTAATTTCTAAAACCAGGAAATAAAAAACAAAAAACTTAACCATGTTAAGAGATTTGACATGCTTTACACAAAAAAGACCTAAAACAATTTTAAATATATAAATGTAAAGCATGCTCTACTATATGACTGAGTGAAGAGCTTTAAAAAAACATAAAAGATGGAATTTATTGTCAGGATGTTAGCTGACACATTCATGCTGCTTTCAGAAATCTAAACCCTATAAATTCAAAAGAAAAATATAAGAATTATTTATTTCAGTTTCAAACAACAAGCAATGCCAGTTAAACTAAAAATTGACAAAAGTTTGCAGTGGTTAGTAGCCCCCCCCCCCATTTTTTTAATATAAGGAATAGAGTAAATGCATGAGTAAATATCTTGAGTATACCACACACTTTAACGTTGAAGTCATATTGTAAATCTTCGACTTCTTGTTACTAAGGATACTCTTTTTCTCACTCTTGACAGATCTTGGTTTCAACAATAAATTCATTGGGGAAGTGTCTAATCTTCCAGCACTTATCAATGGCGCGTTTATTGAAACCTGTAAGGAAACACACACAAAAGTGGCTGCTTAATTTAATTTTTTAATGTAAATGAAAACATACCTAGATTTACTCTCCACTTTTTCCCTGTACTCCACCCACATTCTCCCTCAATGTCCCAATAACACAGGGTAAAGGAAGGAATAAATTGCCTACCCAGCAAGAGGTCTCTTCTACGAAGGCGGAAGGATTTGCGGTTGTTGCAAAGTTGGTAAATAAAGATGCCAAGGTTACTAACATCACGAATCTCCTCCACAGCAACCAGGTCTTCACGAACCACATAAGTGTGAGGCAGGTATTTGCCACTCTAAAATTTTTTTAAATATTGAAATGAGAATTTCTTAAAAACACTGTATAAATCCTTACCCGTAGCAGATACACTTTTTTGAAATAAAATGTTTTTAGAGCAGTTTTAGGTTCATGACACACTTTTTATTTGAAAATTATTTCAATGAGATGGAATGTTTTGTGTTCAAATCATTATTTTTTTAAAATGAGGAAGCAAAATTATTTATAAATGCTTATATAAAAATTTGACATCCAAAATACATACTGCCAGTTTGCCAAAGAGCTCCACCAGATTCTTTGGCGGCATAACAATGGAGGTATTGAGAGGCATCAGATAGCAGTTCCCCAGCAGCAAGTCCAGGTAAGCAGTCATGCCCTGTTGGGGAGAAGAAAAAAGTTAGGTATGATCTAGAGAGTATCAATTCTGCAGATTTTCCAAATACCATTAAAACAAGCCGCTACATCCATTCAAAATTAACTAATGCATATTCAATATCAAAAGAATGAAAAAGGCTTTGGGGCAAAGCAATTTAATATTTAATATTAAATATTAAATATTAAATATTAAAAAATTTAATATTTACCAATGAACTAAGAATAAAAAAGAAAATTCAGAAATACCTATAGGAATGAGAAACCCACCTTCTCAAAGTCATGAATAATTGCTGCAGGGTCACTATCAGAGAAACTGGGGACAGGCACATCAATGATAGCAATGTTGTCATCCTCACGAATGTCAGCCTCCTCGGTCACAGGCAGGAAGTAGGGCTCTCCCCCTTGAAGGGAATTTGTTGGGTCCTCAGAATCAAAGAAGCACATTTCTCCACGGTAGATGGTACTCTAAAGGACAAAAAAGGAAGAATTAAAACCTTCTAATATGTACCACTATGACATTTGAATCATTTCTCATGCTCGTATCAATTCATTGTGTCATTTGTCAAGCTGAGGACTGTTGATTACAGTTATCACCATAAAGACTAATGAATTTAATAAACTAAGGGTAATTTGAAAACTTTCCCTAAACCTTCATTTCTCTGGTGACAAACACCGAATTATTTAAGTTGCTACTAAATGTATGGCAACCATGTTTCCCCGAAAATGAGACCTAGCTGGACAATCAGCTCTAATGAGTCTTTTGGAGCAAAAATTAATATAAGACCCAGTTTTATTTTACTATAATATTATAAGACCGGGTCTTATAATATAATACAATATAAGACCGGGTCTTATATTAATTTTTTCCCCAAAAGATGCATTTGAGCTGATTGTCTGTCTAGGTCTTATTTTCAGGGAAAAACGGAATTAGTAATCTAAATTATAAGAATTGTAATTATTATTACCTTGGGCATGAAGTACTTGTAAATGCAGGCTCCACCAACAATAAGTCCTGCCAAGATGAATGAAAGGCCTAGAAGAGTAAGCATGCATCTCCCAGAGGAGCCCTCTTTTTCCTGGGTAGCAACTTGGAGCTCCTATTTATTAAAAAAAAAAAAAAGAAAAAGAAAAAGAAAAACGAGATTGTACTTTTAGACATATAGTCGCTTTTGTGTACAATTTACCTCTCTTAAAACCCAAGATATTTAAAAAAGATGTTATTAAGTCATCCTAGCTTCAAATCATTTCAAGACAGTTTCTGAGTTTAATAGATGTAAAAATCTCTAATTATATTAACCTTCCTCCTGGCATTTCCAGGAGAAAATATAAATACTAAGTTATTTCAAAACACACACTTCTAGAATCAGCTGAAAATAACCATTCATTTATGCAAGGAGTTATCCTTTTTAAATAAATGAAAGTCATTACTTTTGAGACTTGTACCGTGATATGATCACTAACTTTCTGGCATAAAATTATGTTTCTTTATTATAATTTTTTTTTATAAATCAACTTGTTTGCCAAAGGTGAATTAATATCCTTTGATTTATTAACTGATTTTCAGAAATCTGGTTTTTTTAATTAAGTTTTATAGGAAGAGTTCTATATGGCAGGTATATGACATTTCCCCCTATTTTAGAAATTAAAATATTGAAGGCAAGATATATTTCACAATGTTCCTAATTTTAATGAGAAAGTAGTCTTCCTAATGTCACCCAATGCTCTATAGCTGTGTACTGCATGAATGAAATAATGTTTTCCAAGTTCTGGGCAAAACACTAGATTTTAAAATACGGCATTTGCCATAGGAAGGCATAAAAGCTGTGTGTTTAACAGTGACTGTAAAATTCTGTTAAATTCATAATTTGTTAGGAATTGGAACAAAAAAGATCCAAAACAAACAAGTAACAGATTAACTCTGTAACTTTCCCAAGGCAGTAGACAAATGGGCCCTCCAATCCCATTCTTACATGTCACAGTATTCCCTAAGCAGCATTATTACTCAAGGGTAGAATAAATGAAGTCAGAAAATCGAGTCTGATAATCAGAGAGTAAATCATTCAGACTAGTATGTAAGTAGAATTGTTTTAGTTTTTTCAGGCCTTTAGCGCCTTACCAGGGGAACTACAATAATGTTTATGGGGCCTATTTAGCCTCATTAAATTTGGTGAATACAAATGCATGGATTCTAAGGAGAGGGAATCATTTGATAAAGGATTTGTCAAAAAAAAAAAAGATTTTTCTTTAAAATTCAAAGAAATCTGGTATTCACATTTCTTAGCTAAATTTATGTTAAAGTTAAACCCTTCATTTATTCTCAGTAAACCTTGAAGGCTTTTCCTTGTCCCAATAATTTTCAAAAGAAATGAATTACTTTTATTAAAAAAAATCTAACCTATGCTTAATACTACAAAGACAGAACTGAAGATTATGATGTGAATCACTGTAATCTAGAGCTAGAAGCTTAGAAATTATATTTTAGAAGTACAGAAAGATGAACTGACTTACCTATAAGTCACAAAATAACTTAATTTGAAATTCTCAAAAAAATGAATTCCTTTTTTTTCTTGTCACTGAGATATGAGAAGAGCAATTTCCACTGCAATTTCATTTATCTTTCCAATAATTTATGGAATTTATTATTAAGCAAAGTCTAAGTATTAGAACCTCAATTTTATAAAAATTTCCCACCATACTAGGAATAAAGTTTTTTTTTTTTTCATTTAAATTTGATGGAACTCAGGGCGGTGGGGGGCTGTCGCCATAGCTAATTTCTCTCTGAACTGTATTTTAAAGTCATCCTATATGACCTCTGACGTACTTTTCTGTTGTGTTCAATCTCTGATAAGCTAATCAATACATCACACAATAATGTGTCAAGTATTATTAAATCAAGGTCCGATTGTGGCCAGTTGAAAATCCTGTGGGAGCTTCTCCAACAACTAACAAAGAAATATAATCATAGAGCAAATGCTCATTTTTGTTTAGTCCTCATCACACCACAGGTCTGGCAGAAGTATTAGTTGCCTATTAACTGAATCCAACTACAAGTCATGAAGTTTTTGGTGGTGAGGGGAAAAAAAAAAGGATTACTGTGTGGCTATATTTAACTACTGGCATCTAATTAGACCTCCCAAAAATCTAGCCATGTTTTATTTACAAAGTAAGTAGGACAATTACATATTTGACTTTCTGTCATTTAATCAAAACCTCAACAATGCAAGGGGGTGTAACTTTTGAATTCTGAAATGTATAATACACAAAAGCTAGTTTGATTGCTGGGTTAAATATTGAAAGTTTCCATGACAAAAATTCTGCATAAGCACATTAGCATTTCAAATTGTGTGCATAATCAGTTTTATTACATGGATTCTCCATTCACTCAGAGCACTTTTCAAATGTTCACTCTGAACAAAAAAGTTAAAACTTTATGGAGAGAACAAAGCAGCATAGATCTGCAAATCCCAACATTGCACAGATTTTGTAGAACAAGAAGAAAATGCGACTGTGCCTTTTAACATTGAGATTTTTCTGAGGAAAATGAGAAATAGTTCACAAACACTGAAAACACGTTAGATGTTTAAAGGAAGTAGAAACTGGACTAAGTAAATAATGCCTAACATTTTTTTGGGGGGGGGGAATGCCCCCAGTTCCTGGCAATGTTAAAAATTTAAATTACAAGGTTGGACCTGCTTCAGATCTCTCTATGGGGATATCACTCAAAAAGGAAGTACAGAAAGAGGAAAAAAAAAACCCTCCAAATTTATTTTTATGGAAGAAGAGTGTTTTCTTTAGGAAGTGGCACTCTGAAAACATACAAGGCTCTTGCAATTAGAGCACAGTGAACATCCCAAATTCAAATTACGACCAACCTCAATTTTGACAGCTCCTTCAGCGAATGCTTAACGTTACCTATGACCAGAGAGAAAATGAAAATATACACGGACGGGCACAAAAACACACCTGTCCCAGTTCATATATTTTCGAGTCAAAGTTGCCTTTTGCCGCACCCCTGCCCCCACAAACACTCAGCGATCCTAGAAAGACTTACGTAGATGCATAGAACTTCATACATGTCAAAACTAAAGAGTTACATATCTTGCTCTTGATCACCGAGTGCCCTGTGGAGGCTGTGTGGGGACCCTGGAGCTGGGGACTGGGTAGCGTGCCTCTCATTGATCCCCAGTCGCCCACATATTCCCCAGGGGAAGGTAACATGGGGTCCCAAAGGTTCTCCTCAAATTCCCTCCAACATCCCTCCTAGATGTACAGCATGGGCTGGAACCAACTGAACGTGGCGAGACGTGCTGGGATGCTAAGGGGCGTGGGACACCGCAAAGGGAAGGTGGCACGACTAGACAGATCAGGGGCTACTGAGCAAACCTGAGGGACATCACAGAGGACACCGGGAACAGAGGAGCTGCGGGGCAGCTTTCATTTTGTCCTCTATCACTTTCCCCCTTTCTTCCTCCCAAACCACCCATTCCCCACTTTCCCAACCCTAGCAAGCAGGCAGGCAGGCAGGAGTGGAGTGGGAACAACTACCTTGCCAGTCAGGATCTGAGCTCGGACCGTACGGCTTACGAGGGCCTCCACGTCCTGCCGTGCCTCTTCTTTTTGCACCGCCGTGGGCGTGTTGAAGGCGATTTTCACCATTGTGAATCTTCGGGCTGCGCGGTAAGGCGCGGCTCGAATCAGCGTCCTGGGCTGCAGGTTGGAAGAGGAGAAGATCGCGTTAGCCCTAGCAACACCTACTTTCTCTTCTCCTTCGTCTGCCTTATGCTGCTGCAAGCCCAGGTCTGAGGATACTTATGACGCAGTCCCAAGCTGGGTGGGAGACCGTGGGCGGGCCCAGGGAGGGGCCAAGGGAGGAGCTGGAGGGGGCCCAAGCACTGGGATGGGGGTGGGGGTTGTCAGTGAGGGAAGAGGAGAGCCCATGGCCCGCTGGGGCTGGACATGCCTCACCTGCACTCCAGGCATGTTTCCACCCACTCTCTGCACCCTCGGATAAGAGCAAGACAGGAAGGAAGCCTGCGTGTCGTGTCTTTCTGCCTCTGTCCAGGCCACAGTAGCCCCTGACCCTAGATTCTGTTTTCCCAAACTTGGGCTTGGCCCCCCGCGGCCAGGAACTGTAACTTGGCAGAAACCCAAGCGTGCTCAGCTCTGCACCCACCCAGGTCCCCAAAGCACAGTTCCATGACTGTTCTGTTCTTTTATAATAATACCTTCCCTTTAAAGAACACTCAGAAGCCCGTTTATAGTTACTTGGTTCATTGTCTCAACATTTTTTGTTTGTTTTAATTTTAATTTCCCAACCTAGAGCAATGCTAAATCAGAAATATAGGACTCTCACCTCCTCCACTCCCCATTTTTGCAGGCAAGAAATGATGAGACATAGAGGAGGATGGAAAACTCATAGTGAATCTCTGACATAATCCAGGTCTTTTCACTCTTCCAGGTCAGGGAAACCAGAGAAAAGTCTCAGCAGAGCTTGTCTTCAGCCACCAGCTGTGAAATCTGCAGGGAAAAAAAGCAGGGGTATGAGTGTACCTATGTGTTTAGGGGGGAGGAAGTGTGTGTGGAGGATACAAAATTCACCTAGACAGCTAACCCAACTCTAGTGGAAAACAAAACAACTATCTCAAAAGTGATAATTTAGAAATCATTATTAGAACATTTACATACGCAGCCAGTGTAATCATGCTAGTATTTCTTCACAATCAGTTCTCCCTGGTTGGTAACACAGATAAAGAACCTCCCCATGTAAAATTCATGCTGTGGAGTTTGATTACTGGGGGTGGTACTGGTAAAGAGTTTATAAATAGTCCTGCTGCCAAAGACAGTAGAGTGGTCTCTTGTATGAAAGCAGTAACACTTACCAAGAATCCAGCTTGTGCTAGAGAATCCCCCATCTACTCATATACTTATTAAAGGGACTTGAATATAACAGTCACCATCCATCTGTTCAAGAAATTCCAGGTTGGAGTTTTTCCCACTGAGGTTTCGTTGACTCTGAAGCCCACTGCCTGTCTCTACTGTGGGAGCTTTGTGAAGACAGCCTTCATTTTTGCGGATAGGCCACAGATGGGAAGGTAGATGAAGGGGAACAGTGGGGAGCCTGTGCCTTAAACAGGGTCAGATGTTTGAGTTTGCTTAGAAATATTGGTGTCTTATGTTCTTTCACTTATTCTTTGGTCAAGTCTGGCCACTATAATTTAACATTTATCAGGGAACTTTTAGTGTAGGCTGAGGAAATCTCAACTTCCCTAGGATGTTTCTCTTTACAGTTACCTTGTGTTTTCCATCCCTTTTGTGACAATTCAGCTCAGAGTCTGTGCTAGTCTGGCCCTGTGATCCACACCACACAGTTCACTGAACAAATTGTCGCTTCTACACATTTACCTACCAAGTGCAAGGTGCTAGTTGAGATATTAATATATTATCTTATTGTGTCTTCCCTGGAATGTGGTCAGACAGAAAGGGCGGGGATTATTTCCATTTTTCAAATGAATAGACCCAAAGTCTGGTAACAACCAAAGGAGTGTATGATTAATTGCTGGATATGTGACATTGAGCAAGTCACCTCATTATCTTGAGCCTCAGTTTCTTCCTCGGTAGAATGGTGTGATATTTTCATCCTGTTGCTATGAGGATCATTTAGGATAATGCAGGAGGAAATACCTTTTCAGTTATGAAAAGAATAGGAGAGTGAAATGGTTGGTTATGCTAGGATTCAGATTTTAGTCTGTAACATACCCATGTTTCAAGGTTATAAGGACAATCTTTTATCCTTCAACTATTCTTTAGCTTCTAGGGCTGCTTAAGACCCCCAGTATCTGAATATAGGTTGCCTTGGAAATTATCAGACCTCTGAGAATAGTCACAAAAATCATCATGTAACTTCCTTGTTGGATTTTTTAAATTATTTTTTCAGTTACAGTTGACATTCAATATTATTTTAGTGCCAGGTGGGTACTAGACTAATCAGAGTGATCTCTGCATAAATTATATAAATGTCTCTGTTGGATTTTGAAAAATTTGTCTATCTCCTGTTTCTTTATGCCATGTCTTCTTTTAAAAATGTCACTAATATATCTCTAAGTGCTTTTGCTGCTGTTGAACATGTGATGCAGGACATAAGTAGGCAGATACTTCTGTTAACCTCTCAAATAAGTAGTACTTGTGTTAGAATCACAGAGTAGCAACAACACCCATTGTTAGCATCCATTTCAGGAAGGGAAAATAGTTCCAGCGTGTTTTTTTAATTTCAAAATATAATCTGCCACTTGCTCATTGGGCTGAAACCTGTAGAGAACATATTTCCGTCTACTAAAAAATGGTTCTCATTGGCTAAGTTCTTTCTTCTGCTCTCTCCTTCCCATCCAAAACTTCTTGTTTCTTAGAATCAATTTCTCTCACTTTCTTGTATTTGGAAACTGTGGGGATCTGGCTACCATGCCAATTTCAGCTCACATTGTTCATCATGTCTGAATGTTCACCATTCAAGTTTATAAATGACTTCCCTGTTCTCACATGCCAGATGATGACTAAATTATCAGAACTTGGGCTGAATGGAACATGGCATACGAGTGGATGCTAAACAATGATGTAAACTCTCTTTGGATGATCTGAAATTACCAAAACTTCAATCACACAAAAATAAGGCTACTATGATAGCATCTATGATACCATTCATTCATTATAGATAGCATCTGTGATGCAATTCATTCACTAACTCATTTATTTATTCATCAAATATTTACTGAGGGTCTACTACCTTGTACTGTGATTAGCCATCGGAATACAGTGGTGAGCAAAGCAGACACAACATTGCACTTATATAGCATATCACCACTGTACCCGTGGCAATGACATACTTGTCACAAGTTTCCAGGTTTTGTAGGGGGAACACTGCTCTTTTGCTGTAGAGTGGGATATAGCAATTATACAAAGCAGCAGAGTAGTTCTACCTATAGCCAGTGACACTAGGAATGTTTAAATTTTGAGCTCATCTGCAATGGCTTCACACCTAATTTAGGAAGATTAGTCTGACAGCAAGTTGGACTGGGAAACCAATTAGGAGGCACTCTCATATTCCAGGTGAGAGGTGGTGGAATACAATGATGATTACAATATTTGAAATAAAGGGACAACTTCCAGAGATATTGAGGAGCCATACTTTATAAGGTCTGATGCTGGAATAAATCATATGAAGGAGAAAAAAAGAGAAAATATAATTCTGTTTTGAATGACTAGGAATGCAAATTGGGGAAATGATGGTGCCTTGTGTAGCAATACTAAAAATTTATTGAATACATCATATGTTAGATTTCTATACTAAGCCCATTAAATTATGTCATTTAATCTTTATTACTACCCCATGAGGTTGTATTATATTCCCCATTTCATTGATAAAGAAATTGAATTTCCAAGAGGTTAGATGACTTGCCCAAGGTCAAATTCTAACCCAGGTGGTCTGATTCTAGTATTTATACTCTTAATCACTACATTGTCTGGCTACCACTAAAGGAAATATGAAAATCGATAAGGGGGCTGGCTTGAAAACAGGGGAAATAATCAGCATATTCTTCAGAGAAATGAAGCATGATTCTCTGCCCATATGCAGATCCCTGCCTAGGATTTTGCTCATGACTAAAAGCATTTGACACCCTTTTAAAACTTTGTTCGCCATGGGTTCATGGTATAGGCTACTTACGTTGAAGCATATTTCTCCTGAGTTGTGAAGGTGCTTCTGTCCATAGAAAAGCAGAAATGGAGAGCTGGCCAGCCATCTGCTTCTGGTATAATTCCAGGAGTTTGGTTTTACTCTTAAAGAGTCAGGTTATTTTCTACCACCATTTCCCTGCATATGTAGCTCAGTCCTGGGAGCATAGCTAGGGGTCCTCACACAAACTAATGGAGAACACTCATTTTCTTGAATAGATTCTTATTTCTTGACTCCATTTAAAGTGTTTTTTGTAGGCTAGTAAGCTACCATAGTAGGAGGATGCAATGTTTCCTTAAATATAAGAGTAGATTTTATCATCTCTTCACAATGATGTGCTTATATCTTCAAGGTTAAGAGGAAGTTTTGCCTACCCTAATTTATAAAAATCACTTTTTTTGTCATTTTTGGGCAACTTAAAAATCTAGTGAACTTATTTGCACTTTCAAGGCACCTTTTCTAAATTGTGTAAAAGTTCTTATCTTGTTGCAGACAATCTGGGGTATTTTAACAATAGAGTATGAATCAATATCTGAACATGTCTTATCTGATCAGCTTAACAGAAAGTTCCAGTCCTGAGTAATACAAAGGAAAAATTCAAGTCTAGGCCCAGGAGTGCTTTTGAGAATTTCCAGTTGGTTCAGTTGCTCCATAATATATTACTGAGCAGATACTAAGATGTCTTTTTTACTTCAGAGTTATGTTTCTATTCAGTGAAAACATAAAGATTTGTATTTTCATTAATGATTGTTAAACCAGATATTCTTTTTACCCACATATTTAGTTTTGTTGGTGGATCAACATATTCTGCTCTTAGTTTTGTCTTAACACAATCCCAAGTTGTTTTACGACACATGAATCAACTTGATTGTTTTTGAAATGTAATTTGGTTTTTGATTTTTATTTCACTATTTTTAAATTAAAGCCAATATATTAATATTCCAAAGTCTTTAATTATTTCAAAGCATGGTGGTATATTGTAAATATTGAGGACAAAAGAGCATATACAACAAGGAATGTTTTAAGACTGTTGTCAGGTCAATGGCACAGTTTACAAATTTAGTCAGATCATAATTGGAAAATACAGGTTAAGAACTTCCTAACCAAAACTCAAGGTCCACTGAAAGTACTGCTTATATTTTAGTGGAGTGGCTATGTTTCTATGCTAGTGCAAATGGGAAATCTTGCATAAAAGAACACTGCAGTGTGTGACAGCCTCTCTACTATTTTTTTCATTGACACATCAATTATATCCCTGACTTTCAAGTTAGGGGAATTAATTTCTAAGAATTTTAATACTTTTGTTTCAGCAATTGAAATTTGTAATTGCTTCTACCATATTGAGAAGAATCCTATGCAATACTATTGTCCACATAGTCTGGGAAGAAAGAGTTCTCTTCTATGTTCTATTTATGTTGCAGTTAACACAAAACAAGTGTCCTCTTTCCTCACATTTAGCATTAGGACTTATAATACAAAAGATTCTACTAAATGAGGTAGATTAGAATAATGGCATTTATAAATAGAAATACCTAATTAAACAAATGCCAACACCCATTATAAATAAGGAGAAGCTTTTCCTTCCTCCACTGTGATGTTACTCCCTGACCTTTAAACTATAAGAAGGCCTTCTATTTACTTGGACTGTAAAGTGCTTGATTCTCCACTTCTGTCAAACTTGCAAGGCAACTAGAGGATTATCCCGTCGTAGTGTACTCTTACTCAATCTCCCTTTCAGCCCCCTATTTTGGTTGAAACTTAGTCCACTGATACTGATATCTAATTTGGTAGTTTATTTATGAAGAGCTTGAGAATAAATCAATTCTCAATTGATGCCAATAATTGTTACTGAACACCAGTGAGGCATGCACACAAAAGAAAAATGCTTGTATATTTAGAAGTGATGCAGGAAATTAGTTCACTCAGGAGGCAAGTATATCCTATGGAATTGTGAACCCATAAGTCTGGGAAAAGGAAGTGATGACTGATTAACAATACGTAATATCCAATAAATACTGTGAAGAATATGCTGAGACTGTGGGCAGAATATAATTCTGCCATCAACACAGCAATTTCTTCCAAAGACAATTCTGCAAGAAAACAATATTTGAATTCCAAATCTTCATCCCAAATACAGCCAGAAATCTCTCCCCAGCAGTTCAAAGTAAAGGTTACTATCCCTGTTTATACAGGAAATTCAAAGAAGCCAAAAATGTCTCCCAACAAATCAACTAAACACATAAATTGTTTTCTGTGTGTGTGCGTCAGCGTGTGCATGTGTGTTTTAATTAGCATATTCTCTTGAGACTAGTTTCTCTAAATCACACCACCATCCTAAGCATCCAAAGAAGTTTGAACTGGAATTCTCCAAAGCACATCTATTATACTTTGTATATTGATGGTGTACAGCATATGATAGTAGATTCTTCCCATCACATACTGCACCTTAAACTAGAAGAATACTGACATCGGTCTTATTCCTTAGTCCTTACTAATATCATCTTCATTTTTGTGTTTTCTATTTGCAAGGGTGTCTGTGGTATTTATATTTCTGGCTTGCCTGCCTGGTGGAAGAAGGGCAAAACCAGTTCTAAGGGATAAATCAAGTCCCTGTGCTTTTGTATTGACTGACAGTGATTCTGGGACTCACTTTTGCTAAGAAAGAATGAAGTAGGTTTGTATGTTATACTATTATAAATACCATCTTCTTCTATAGTCAATTCCACACACACACACACACACACACACACACACACACACACAATCTTTTACCTCTATCAACCTCTAACTCACATTTGAATCCTTGCCAGCATTTAGTTCTTTGCGTGCTACAAAGATGAGACCCAATAAAATTGTTGAATTGTACTGAACCTGAAGTCCATAGGCAAGCAGTCAAATTCCAAACATCATTTAGTAAAGCAGATGGGACCTGCTCTGCTTCCGTCCAAACACTCTTTAGGATCCCACATTGACTTTTCTCCTTCAGAGGTGGCTCCAATTGATACTCATGTGATTCCATCTGTATCTTGTATTCTTAAAACTTGATGAAACAGTGCATAATATATAGTGCACCTTGCATTGGAACCATGCAGCACCCTCAGGAAATCTTAAACACAACCATCTCCTTGGAGATAGGTATACAGCAAAAATCTGTTCACCCATTAAGTCTCACTTTCTCCATGGTCCTTCCCTGAAGCATAGTTCTCCCATTCTTTGACCTCCACCGAACCTAACTTCATACGAACTCTTTCTTCTGTTATTTCATGTCACTGTATGTGACTATGTTCCTTCTCCTTAACTATACTACGCATTTCGAAAGAGCAGGGGCTGAGTCTGATGCTTGCTTTGTATCTCCACAGTGTGTAGTGTGAGTCTGAGCAAATATCTAGTCAGTGTACAGCCAGACTCACTGGTTGTGTTAGTTGTTGTCAACTGCTTCTCTGGGAAGAAACAGGGCACAAGTAAGTGGAAAATCAGGGGGGAATTATACTGCCTTTACAATCTCTTTGAATCTACTGATTAACAAATCTACAGTGATCTTTTTTTACAACTCTGTAAACATACATAGCAACTCTACATAGCAACTCTGTGCTATGTAGAAAATACAGAATTATGAAGAATACTATCTTCTGTAAAGATGTTTAAAGTCTTGTGAAGTATAAAAGTAATAGATTTCATCAGTACAGAATGACATCAGTTTTACATTTTTGACTTCATTTGATCCTACAAAACTTTTATATTTATCATGGTAGAGCTTATCAACATTCAATGTTTCTTTTTGCTTGTTTGTTTGTTTTTACAACCAATAAGCTGTTTCAGAATGTGAGTGATTTGGTAGACCAAATGGATTTGCTAATCTACCCATCCTCCTGAATTGAATTTAGCCCCTGGCAGGTCTACTCCCTAGGGTACACCTGCTCTTGACCAGACAGAATGCTCTCTACCTATGGCTCTGAGATTCAAGGAGGAAGAATGTCCCTATTCCTAGATTCACCAGTAGAGGTGAATCTTCTTGCTTCCATGGGATGGAGGAAATAGGTGTGGGTGAGGGCAAAATGCAAGAAGTTCTTCTCTAAGTAATGCTGCCTATCCATATGGAAACAGTAGAACTGGGAAATAAATGTTCATTACTAACAGATACCTCATTGTATATTTTTTAAAAATATTCCCATGGAGGTATATTTGACACTCAACATTATATTAGTTTCAGGTGTACAGCATAATGATTTGATTTTTTTAATTTTAATAAAAAATACAGCTAACATACAATATTATATTAGCTTCAGGGGTACACCATAGTTATTCAACATTTATATATCTAAAGAAGTGATCACCATGGTAAATCCAGAACCATCTCACACTGTACCATGCTATCACAATGTTATTGACTATATTCCCTATGCTGTACATTGCATCCCCATGACTTATTTGTTTTATACCTTGAAAGTTGGAACTCTTATTCCCCTTCACCTTTTCCACATTTTTCTTTCTTTTTTTTTTTTTTTTGTTTCTTTGGATGACAATTGTTAGTAAAATTACATAGATTTCAGATGTACAATTCTGTATTACATCATCTATAAATCCCATTGTGTGTTCACCACCCAGAGTCAGTTCTCCTTCCATCACCATATATTTGATCCCCCTTACACTCACCTCCCACCTCCCTCCCCCCTTACCCTCTGGTAACCACTAAACTATTGTCTGTGTCTATGAGATTTTGTTTCTCATTTGTTTGTCTTGTTCTTTTGTTGTTTTTGGTTTGTATACCACATATCAGTGAAATCATATGGTTCTCTGCTTTTTCTGTCTGACTTATTTAGCTTAGCATTATAATCTCAAGATCCATCTATGTTGTCACAAATGGTCTTATTTTATCTTTTCTAACCGCTGAATACTATTCCATTTTGTATATATACCACAATTTCTTTATCCATTCATCTATCGAAGGACATTTTGGTTGTTTCCGTGTCTTCCCACTGTAAATAAAGCTGCAATGAACATTGGAGCTCACGTGTCTTTATGGATAAATGTTTTCAGATTTTTGGGGTAGAACTCAGGAGAGGGATTGCAGGGTCATATAGTAATTTTATTCGTAATTTTTTGAGGAACCACCACACTGCCTTCCATAGCGGCTGCACCAGTCTGGATTGCCACAAACAGTGTATTAGAGTTCCTTTTTCTTCGCAGCCTTTCCAACACTTGTTACTATCTGTCTTGTTGATGATAGGCATTCTGACTGGGGTGAGGTGATATCTCATTGTGTTTTTTATTTGCATTTCTCTGATGATTAGTGATGTTGACCATTTTTTCTCTTGTCTATTGGCCATTTGTATGCCCACTTTGGAGAAATGTCTCTTCAGGTCGTCTGCCCATTTTTAAATTGGGTGGTTTGTTTTATTGTTCTTGAGTTTCATGAGTTCCTTGTATATTTTGGATATTAGCCCCTTGAGGGAGGCACTGATTGCAAAAATCTTCTCCCATTCAGTTGGATGCCTCTTTATTTTGTCGATGGTTTCTTTTGCTTTGCAGAATCTTTTCAGTTTCATATAGTCCCATTCATTTATTTTAGCTTTTACTTCCCTTGCCTTTGGAGTCAATTTCATTAAATGAACTTTGAACCAAAGTTTCATAAGTTTAGTACCTATGTTTTCTTCTATGCAGTTTATTGTGTCAGGTCTTATACTTAAGTCTTTGATCCACTTTGAATTAATTTTGGTACAGGGTGACAGATAGCAGTGAAGCTTCATTCTTTTGCACGTGGCTTTCCAATTCTCCCAGCACCATTCCTTGAAGAAGCTGTCTTTTCTCCATTGTATGTTTTTTGCTTCTTTGTCCAAAATTATCTATCCATAATTAAGTGGCTTTATTTCTGGCTTCTCAATTCTATTCCATTGGTCTATGTGTCTGTTTCTCTGCCAATACCATGCTGTTTTGATTGCTGTAGCCCTGTAGTACGAGCTAAAGACAGGGAGTGTGATACCTCCAGTATTGTTCTTTTTTCGTAAGATTGCTTGGGCTATTCGGGGTCTTTTGTGGTTTCAAACAAATCTGATGATTTTTTGTTCTATTTCAATAAAAAATGCCATTGGGATTTTGATGGGGATTCCATTAAATCTGTGTATTGCTTTGGATAATATGGCCATATTAAATATGTTGATTCTTCCAATCCATGAGATTAGAATGTGTTTCCATTTCTTTGTGTCTTCTTCAATTTCTTTCAAAAATGTCTTATAGTTTTCAGCATATAGGTCCTTCACATCCTTGGTTAAGTTTATTCCTAGGTATTTTATTCTTTTTGCTGCAATTGCAAAAGAAATTGTTTGTTGTATTTCTTTTTCTGAGATTTCATTGTTAGTATATAGGAATGCAATGGACTTTTATACGTTGATTTTGTAGCCAGCAACTTTACTGTATTCATTGATTGCGTCTAATAACTGTTTGGTGGAGTCTTTAGGGTTTTCTATTTATAGCATCATGTCATCTGCAAAGAGTGATAATTTAATTTCTTCATTCCCAATGTGGATGCCTTTTATTTCTTTCTCTTGCCTGATTGCTCTGGCAAGGACTTCCAACACTATGTTGAAAAGCAGAGGTGATAGTGGACAGCCCTGTCGTGTTCCTGAATGTAGAGAAAAGCGCTTCAGTATTGCACCATTAATTTTGAGATTAGCTGAGGGTTTGTCATATATGGCTTTTATTATGTTAAGGTATTTTTGTTCTATACCTATTTTATTAAGTGTTTTAATCATAAATGGATGTTGTATCTTGTCCAATGCTTTTTCTGCGTCAATTGTTATAATCATATGATTTTTGTCCTTTATTTTGTTTATGTGATGTATCACATTGATGGATTTGCCGATGTTGAACCATCCTTGTGCCCTGGGGTTGAAACCCACTTGATGGTGATGAATAAATTTTTTGAGTTCGGATGTCATCAAAATGGTTGTGTGAGGTGAGCCTCTGTAAAGCACCCTTGGAATTTACAACTAATCACACAACAATAACTCCACAAAGGGCACACTGCAGAGCAGACAGGCAAGATGAAGAGGCCCACTAGTGAATTCACCAAAAGGTGGGCAAATTGCGTGAGCGGGGGAGGGAGGAAGGGAGAAGTGGGGAGACGGAGATGCGCTGCGGGGTGGCAGGACGCAGACCTAGCTCAGTGCTCCGAGCTCGCTGCATCCCAGAACTACCACAGCTGTGGGAGAGGGAAGAAATCGGACTGCTACGCCTCTGCATATAGCCCACAGGGCTGAGGGGGCAGCATGTAACACGGCTGAACACAAGGCTCACGGAAGAGACCTCAGAGCAAAGACTGAGGGAAGAGGCTGAAAACCGTGGTTTAAGCCCTCACTGCCAAGAAGAGAACGGAAGCCGTAGGCACTTAGACTAGCTGCCCCTACCCTACCCTCCCAGAGCTCACCCTGCCCCTGCCTACCTGGTGCTAGAAGCAGAATAGTAGCATAGTCAGATCAAAAGAACAGAATTTATGCTGTTCTGAGAACTATGGGTCACAGGCAAGGATTCACAGCCCAACTAGTTCCAGCAGAGGGGAGGGAGCTGTGGAAGCAGGACCAACTGTGGTGGTGGTTGCCGCCATTGCTCTGGGCCACCTCCCACAACTCACACCCCAAATATCTGGGCAAATCCCTGCAGACAGTTAAACAAAACTGCTGAAACATATGGGCTCTGAATCTGGTGCAGGAAGAGCTATGCCCTATGACCCAAGCGAACTATTAACAGTAGAAGCCCGTCTCCCAGGGAATCTCCACATTGTGTGAGAAGCTGGAATAGTGCATGGAAAACATAGCACTACCATGTGAGAGAAACAAAAGGCTGCAGTTGGAGATAACATAAAACATTCTACCAACAAGTATTGGAAAACAAAAGAAAGACCTCTTCCTATCAACGTGTTGCAGAAGCCACTCCTGTAGATGTCTAGGAAGAGAAATAATAAATCAGTAATTGCCATGGATAACCAAGGCAACAAGACAGCTCAGAAAGAAACTGAGAAGTCTCCAGAAAAGGAACTTGAAGACATGGAAATATGTGACTTAAATGACAGAGAATTCAAGATTGCAGTTCTGAAAACATTCAACGAGATGCAAGAAAACACAGAAAGGCAGTTTAATGAACTCAGAAACACAATCAAAGAACAACATGAGCATTTCACGAAAGAGATTGAAATTTTAAAAAAGAACCAAATAGATTGTCTGGAGATTAAGAACGCAATAGAAGAAATTAAGAATAAAATAACCAGCTTAGGTAGTAGAGTTGACCAGATGGAGGAAAGAATCAGTGACATCGAAGATAGAAACCTGGAAATTACACAGATGGAAGAAGAAAGAGACTTGAGACTTAAAAGTAATGAAAGAACTCTACAAGAACTTTCTGACCCCATCAGAAAGAACAATATAAGTATAAGGGGCATGCCAGAAGGAGAAGAAAGAGAGAAGGGAACAGAGAATAGATTTCAACAAATTGTTATTGAGAACTTCCCAAACTTGAGGACAGAACTGTATCCTTGAATCCAAGAAGCAAATAGAACACCTAATTACCTCAAACCCAACAGGCGTTCTCCAAGGCACATTGTATTGAAGCTGTCTAAAATCAACTACAAGAAATACTAAAGGAGGCTATTCGACCCCCATCAACAGGGACAATTTGTGGCAACCAAAACATAAAAAGAGAGAGAGTAAAGGCTGGCACCGGAATATGGGAATGGAGAAAATAAGTGTGCTGAAGAAAATGGAATACTCTAAATATCAAATTTTCTTTTACCTAAACTAAAGGGTAACCACTCAAGAAAAATCCAGAATTGAAATATATACTGTAATAAAAGAAGAAACAGAGGGAAACATCATAGAATACTACCATACAGAAATAATAGACAAAAACAAAAAGGCATAGAAATAATGGAGACACAGCCTTAACAGAAAACTAAAGGTAGAATGACAGGAAATCCTCACATATCAATAATCACCTTAAATGTAAATGGACTGAACTCACCAATAAAAAGGCAGAGAGCAGCATATTGGATCAAAAAACTAAACCCAATCTTACGCTGTCGCCAAGAGACATATCTCAGCTACAAGGACAGGCATAGACTCAAAGAGAAAGGGTGGAATTTGACACTCCAAGCAAATGGTATCCAGAGAAAATCAGGTATAGCCATAATGATATCAGATGAAACAGACTTCAGGGTGAAAAAGACAACAAGAGACAAAGATGGACATTTCATAATGGTAAAGGGAACTATACAACAAGAAAACATAAGAGTCATCAATAATTATGCCCCAATCAGGGAACACCAAAATATACCAAGTAACTACTAAGAGAACTAAGGGGAGAAATTGGCCAAAATACAATTATACTGGGGGACCCAAATACATCACTGACAGGTATGGATAGATCATCCAAAAAGAAAATAAATAACGAAATAGCAGCCCTAAGTTACACATTAGATGAAATATCCATAATTGACATATATAGAGCACTTCATCCTCAGACATCACACTGTACATTCTTTTCTAGTGTACATGGAACATTCTCAAAGACAGACAATATATTGGGACATAAAGTCAACCTCAGCAAATTTAAGAAGATTGAAATCAAACCAAGCATATTCTCTGATCACAAGACTTTGAAATTGGATATCAAGTGCAAAAAGAAAGCAGGGAAAAACACAAATACATGGAGATTAAACAACATACTTTTAAACAACGACTGGGTCAAAGAAGAAATTAGAGGAGAGATCAAAAGATACATAGTAACAAATGGCAATGAAAATACATCCTACCAAAATTTTCGGGATGCAACAAAAGCAGTTTTAAGAGGGAAATTTATATCATTACAGGCCTATCTCAAGAAACAAGACAAATTCCAAATAAATAACCTCATGTTACACCTTAATGAACTAGAAAAAGAAGAACAAGTGAAAACCAAGGTCAGCAGAAGGAAGGAAATAACAAAAATCAGAGCAGAACTAAATGAAACAGAGAACAAAAACACAATAGAAAAAATTAATGTAACAAAGAGCTGGTTCTTTGAAAAGATTAACAAAATTGACAAACCCTTGGCTAGACTCACGAAGATAAAAAGAGAGAAGACACTAATTAACAAAATCAGAAATGAAAAAGGGGAATGCATCATGGACACCACAGAAATACAAAGGATCATCCAAGAATACTATGAAGGACTATATGCCACCAAATTCAATAACCTAGAAGAAATGGACAAGTTCTTAGAAACATACAGCCTTCCTAGGCTGAACCAGGAAGAACTGGAAAATCTAAACAGACCGATAACCAGTATGAAATTGAATCAGTCGTCCAAAACCTTCCCCAAAGCAAAAGTCCGGGACCAGATGGCTTCACTAGTGAATTCTACGAAACCTTCGAAGAGGATCTAACACCAATCTTGCTCAAACTTTTCCAAAAAATTGAAGAAGAGACAGTACTCTCTAACTCATTTGATGAGGCCAACATTGCCCTGATACCAAAACCTGGTAAGGACAACACAAAAAACGAAAACTACAGACCAATATCTCTGATGAATACAGATGCAAAAATCCTAAACAAAATTTTACCAAATCGAATACAACAATGCATTAAAAAGATCATTCATCACGACCAAGTGGGGTTCATCCCCGGGGCACAAGGATGGTTCAACATCCACAAATCCATCAATGTGATACATCACATAAACAAAATAAAGGACAAAAATCATACGATTATATAAATTGATGCAGAAAAAAACATTTGACAAGATACAACATCCATTTATGATTAAAACACTTAATAAAATAGATATAGAAGGAAAATACCTGAATATAATAAAGGCTACATGTGACAAGCCCTCAGCTAATCTCATAATTAATGGTGAAAAACTGAAGCCCTTTACTCTATGTTCAGGAACGCGACAGGGCTTTCCCCTATCACCTCTGCTTTGCAACATAGTGTTGGAAGTCCTTGCCAGAGCAATCAGGCAAGAGAAAGACATAAAAGGCATCCACATTGGGAATGGAGACATTAAATTATCACTCTTTGCAGATGACATGATGCTATATACAGAAAACCCTAAAGACTCCACCAAAAAGCTATTAGAAACAATCAACGAATACAGTAAAGTTGCTGGCTACAAAATCAACGTACAAAAGTCCATTGCATTCCTATATACTAAAAATGAAATCTCAAAAAAAGAAATACAACAAACAATTTCTTTTGCAATTGCAGCGAAAAGAATAAAATACCTAGGAAGAAACTTAACCAAGGATGTGAAGGAACTATATGCTGAAAACTTTAACACATTTTTGAAAGAAATTGAAGAAGACACAAAGAAATGGAAACACATTCCAAACTCATGGATTGGAAGAATCAACATAGTTAAAATAGCCATATTACCCAAAGCAATATACAGATTTAATGGAATCCCCATCAAAATCCCAATGGCATTTTTTAAAGAAATAAAACAAAAAATCATCAGATTTGTTTGGAACCAAAAAAGACTTCAAATAGCGAAGCAATTTTAAGAAAAAAGAACAATACTGGAGGTATCACACTCCCTGACTTTAGCTTGTACTACAGGCCTACAATAATCAAAACAGCATGGTATTGGCAGTAAAACAGACACATATAGCAATGGAATAGAATTCAGAACCCTGAAATAAAACCACATAAATATGGATAGATAATTTTTGACAAAGAAGCTAAAAACATACAATGGAGGAAAGACAGCCTCTTCAATAAATGGTGCTGGGAGAATTAGAAAGCCACGTGCAAAAGAATGAAACTGGACTGCTATATGTTACCATGTACCAAAATTATTTCAAAATGGATCAAAGACTTAAGTATAAGACCTGACACAGTAAACTGCATAGAAGAAAAATAGGTACTAAACTTATGGACCTTGGGTTCAAAGAGCATTTTATGAATTTGTCTCCAAAGACAATGGAAGTGAAATCTAAAATATACGAGTGGGACTATATGGAACTTAAAAGCTTCTACACAGCAAAAGAAACCATCGACAAAATAAAGAGGCAACCAACTGAATGGGAGAAGATTTTTGTAAACAGTGCCTCCGATAAGGGGCTAATATCCAAAATACAAAAGGAACTCATGCAACTCAAGAACAAAAAAATAAACAACCCAATTGAAAAACGGGCAGAGGAACTGAAGAGAGATTTCTCCAAAGAGGACATACAAATGGGAAATACACATATGAAAAAATGCTCAACATCACTAATCATCAGAGAAATGCAAATAAAAACCACAATGAGATATCACCACACCCCAGTCAGAATGGCTATCATCAAGAAGACAAATAGTAACAAGTGTTGGAGAGGCTGTGGAGAAAAAGGAACCCTCATACACTGTTGGTGTGAATGCAGCCGTTATGGAAGGCAGTGTGGATGCTCCTCAAAAAATTACGAATAGAATTACCTTATGACCCAGCAATCCTTCTCCTGGGTATCTACCCAAAAAATCTGAAAACATCTACACATAAAGATACGTGTGCTCCAATGTTTATTGCAGCTTTATTTACGGTGGCCAAGACATGGAAACAACCAAAATTTCCTTCAATAGATGAATGGATAAAGAAGTTGTGGTATATATACACAATGGAATATTATTCGGTGTTAAGAAAAGATGATATAGGAACATTTGTGACAACATGGATGGATTTTGAGAGGATAATGCTAAGTGAAATAAGTCAGACAGGAAAAGCAGAGAACCATATGATTTCACTTATATGTGGTATATAATCCAAAAACAACAAAAGAACAAGACAAACAAATGAGAAACAAGAACTCATAGACACAGACAATAGTTAAGTGTTTACCAGAAGGTAAGGAGGGTGGGGGGTGGGAGATGAGGGTAAGGGGGATGAAATATATGGTGATGGAAGGAGAACTGACTCTGTTTGGTGAACACACAATGGGATTTATAGATGATGTAATACAGAATTGTACACCTGAAATCTATGTAATGTCACTAACAATTGTCACCCCAATAAAGAAAATTAGAAAAAAAAAAAAAAAAAAGAACAGTGGACCCTCTACAAACACAATTAAATTAAATGGAGGCTACCTGTCTACCAGAGACATAGTTTAAAACACTAGTTAAAAGAATGCTTAAGGAACGTAGTGAGAACTTCAACAAAAAGTTAGTAAACATAAAGTAGGACATAGAAAACATAAAAAAAGTTAGAAATAAAGAATACAATAACTGAAATGAAGATTACACTGGAAGGAATCAATGGCAGATTCCATGAAGGAGAGGATTGAATCAGCAACTTAGAAGATGAGGTAGAAGAAAACACCCAATTGGAACAACAAAAAGAAAAAAGAACAGAAAGGCAATTTAAGGGACCTTTGGGACAACATTGAGTGTAACAACACTTTCAAGGAGAAGCGAGTGAGCAAGGGATTGAAAAAGTATTTAAAGAAATAAAAACTGAAAACTTCCCTAGCCTAGTGAACAAAATAGACATACAAACCCTGTTTGGGAAGTACAGAGAGTCCCAAATAAGATGAAACCAAATAGGCCAACACCACAACACATTATAATTAAAATGGGAAAGGTTAAAGGCAAAGAGAGAATCCCAAAAGCAACAAAAGAAATACAAACTTACAAGTGAGCACCAAGTGAGCACCAAGTGAGCACCAAGATTACCAGCTGAATTCTCAACAGAAACTTTGCAAGCCAGAAGAGAATGGTAGGAAACATTGAAAGTGATGAAAAACAAGGACTTAAACCAAGACTACTCTACCAAGCAAGGGCATTTTTTAAAATTGAAGGAGAGATAAAAAGCTTCCAAGATAACAACAACAACAACAACAAAAGATAAAGGAATGCATTGCAACAAGCCAGTATTACAAGAAATGTTAAATGGAGTTCTTTAAGAAGGAGAAGGGGGGAAACAAACAAACAAACATAAGATCAAATATATGAATAATAAAATGGCAATAACTATGTACCTATCAATAATCACTTTAAGTATAAATAGATTAAATACTCCAATCAAAAGATATAGCATAGCTGAATGAACAAGAAAACAAGCCCCATGCATATGCTGTCTACAAGAGGCCCACCTGAGATTGAAAGACACACACAGAATGAAAGTAAAGAGATGGAAAAGAAATAGTTCACACAAATAGAAATGAGAAAAAAACTGGAGTAGAAATACTTACATTAGACAAAATAGACATTAAAATAAAGCCTATAACAAGAGAGAAAGAAAGACCTTAAATAATGATAAGGAGTTCAATCCAACAAGAGAACATAACCGTAGTAAACAACTATGCAACCAATATAAGAGCACTTAAATATATAACAAAAAATATTAATCAATAGAAAGGCAGTGATCAACAGTAACACAATCATAATAGGGGACTTTAATAGCCCCCTGAAACCAATGGACATATCTTCCAGATGGAAAATCAAGGGAACAACGGCCTTAAATGACACACAAGACCAGATGGATTTAATTGATATTTTTAGAGCATTTCACCCCTAAAAAGCAGAATATGTACTCTTTTCAAGTGCACATGGAACATTTTCTAAGATAGACCACATGTTAGGCCACAAAACATGTCTTGATAAATTTAAGAAGATTGAAATCTTAACAAGTGTCTTCTCTGACCACAATGGTATGAAACTAGAAATCAATTACAAGAAAAAAACTGAAAAATGCACAAACACGTGGAGGCTAAATAAGAAGCTACTAATTAATGAGTGGGTCAACAATTGGATCAATGAAGAAATTAAAAGGTTCCTGAGACAAATGAAAATGAAAATACCACCACTCAAAATTTATGGGACACATCAAAAGCAGTCCTAAGAGGGAAAATCATGGCAATGCAGGCCTACCTCAAGAAACATGAAAAATCTCAAATAAAGAATGTAACTTTATACCTAAGGGAACTGGGAAAAGAACAGCAAACAAAGCCAAAAGTAAGTACAAAGAAGAAAATAATAAAGATTAGAGCAAAAATAAATGAAATGGAGGCTAAAAAAATACAAAATATGAATGAAACAAAGCTGACTTTTTTTAAATACAAATAAAATTGACAAACCCTTAACCAGACTCATCAAGGAAAAAAGAGAGAGGATCCAAATTAATAAAATCAAAAATGAAAGAGAAGAAGTGAAAGCAGACACCACAGAAACATATATATTTAAAATCCTACAAGCAATTATTCATCAACAAATTGTACAATCTGGAAAAAATGGACAAATTCCTTGAAGTGGGCAATCTTCCAAGGCTGAATCAAGAAGAAACAAAACATGTGAACCAATCCATTACTACTAATGAAATTGGATCAGTAATCAATGAGTTCAAAAACAAACAAAAGTCCTAGACCAGATTGCTTCATAGGTACATTCCTGGACCAGATTGCTTCATAGGTACATTACACCAAACATTCAAAAAAGAATTAACACCCTTTCTTCTCAAACTATTCCAAAAAGTTCAGGAGGAAAGAAGGCTCCCAAGCTCATTTTAAGAGACCACCATTACCCTGATTCCAAAACCACACAAAGACATTACAGAAAAAGAAAACTATAGGTCGATATCCCTAATGAACAAAATGCAAAAATTCTCAACAAAATACTAGCAAACCAAATTCTGCAATATATTACACAGACCATACACTATGATCAAGTGGGATTCTTTCCTGGTATGCAAGGTTGGTTCAATATCTGCAAATTAATTAATGAGATACACCACATAAACAAAATGAAAAATAAAAATTATATGGTCATATCAATAGAAGCAGAACAAGCATTTGACAAAATCCAGCATCCATTTATGGTGAAATCTTTCAGCAAGGTGAGAACAGAGGGAACATATCTCGACATAATAAAGGCCCTATATGACAAACCCACAGCTAGCAATATACTCAAAGTGGTAAAGCTAAAAGCATTCTCCTTAAGATCAGGAACTAGACAAGGTTGTCCACTTTCACAAATTTTATTCAACATACCACTGGAAGTCAAATCCATGGCAATCTGAAAATAAAATTAAATAAAGGCATCCAAATGGGAAAGGAAGAAGTCAAAGGAACATTTGCAGATGACATACTATATATAGATTCCACAAAAAAACTATTAGAACTGAAAAAAGTATTTAGTAAAGTAGCAGGACACAAAATTAATATTCAGAAATTGGTTGCATTTTTATACACTAATAACAAAGTGTCAGTAAGAGAAATTAAGAAAACAATCCCATTTATAATCCCATTGAATCAAAAAACAAAACAAAACAAAAAATTCCCTTAGGAATAAATTCAATCAGGGAAGTAAAAGACCTGTGTTAAGAAAATTATAAGACATTGAAGAGAGAAATTAAAGAAGATACAAATAAATGGAAACATATACTGTGCTCATGGGTAAGAAGAATTAATGTAGTTAAAATGTCCATACTACCCAAAGCAATCTGCAGATTCAATGAAATCACTATCGAATTACCAATGGTATTTTTTACAGACCTAGAACAAATAATCCTAAAATTCACATAGAATCATAAAACACCTGAAATAGGGACAACATTCCTGAGAAAGAAGAACAAAGCTGGAGGTATCACTCTACCTGATACCATTATACTCTAAGGCCGTCGTAATCAAAATGGTATTTAGATAAAAACAGACACATAGGTCAATGGAACAGAATAGAAAGCCCAGAAATAAATCCATGTCTATATGTTCATTTAATCTATGAGAAAGGAAGCAGCAATATACATTGTAAAGACAGTCTATTAAATAAATGGTGCTGGGAAAACAGGACACATACATGCAAATAAATGAAACTGGACTACCTTCACACACCACATACAATATTAACTCAAAGTGGATTAAAGATTTCCATGTAAGACCCAAAACCATAAACTCCTGGAAGAAAATATAGGAAGTAAACCCTTAGACATTACCCTTACTAATACTTTTACTGATATATCTCCTTGGGCAAGGGAAAGAAAAGAGAAAAATAAACAAATGATACTACATCCAACTGCAATGTTTATTCAAAACAAAATTAAAAGACACCCTACTGATTGGGAGAAGATATTTGCCAGTGATTCATCTGATAAGGGGTTCATACCCAAAATTTATAAAAGACTCATGCGGGCCGGCCTGATGGCTCAGTCGGTTAGAGCTCCATGCTCCTAACTCCAAAGGCTGCCGGTTCTATTCTCACATGGGCCAGTGGGCTCTCAACCACAAGGTTGCCAGTTCAATTTCTCGAGTCCCGCAAGGGATGGTGGGCAGCGCCCCCTGCAACTAAGATTAAACACGGCACCTTGGGCTGAGCTGTCACTGAGCTCCCAGGTGGCTCAGCTGGTTGGAATGTAGTCCCCTCAACCACAAGGTTGCCGGTTCGACTCCTGCAAGGGATGGTGGGCTGTGCCCTCCGCAACTAGCAACAGCAACTGGACCTGGAGCTGAGCTGCGCCCTCCACAACTAAGACTGAAAGGACAACAACTTGACTTGGAAAAAATGTGCTGAAAGTATACACTGTTCCCCCAATAAAGTCCTGTTCCCCAAAAAATCTTTAAAAAAACAAAAACAAAAACAAAAAAAACCTCATGCATCTCAACACCAACAAAGACAAACAGTTGAATTAAAAAAATGGGCAGAGGACATGAATAGACATTTCTTCAAAGAGGACATACAGATGGCTAATAGAAATATGGAAAAATGTTCAATATCACTAATCATCAGAGAAATGCAAATAAAATCCACAGTGAGATATTACGTCATACCTGTCAGAATGGCCATCATCAATAGAGGTCTGACAATTAAGATTGCAAATTTTTTTCAACAATGTTGCTAACCTTTTTAGATATCAGAGGGATTATTAATTATGAATTTGTACCAACAGGACAGATAACCAAGTTTACTATTTGGAAGTGCTGAAAAAGCTGCATGAAAAAGTCAGACAACCTGAACTTTTCACCAACAATTCATGGCTCTTGCATCACAACAATGCACCAACTCACATGGCACCATCTATGAGAGAGTTTTTAGCCAGTAAACAAATAACTGTATTGGGACACCTTCCTTACTCACTGGGGGCCTGATTTTGCCCCAATAACTTTTTTCTTTACCTGACGATAAAGGAAATATTGAAAGAAAGACATTTTGATGACATTCAGGACATCAAAATTAATACAATAACAGCTCTGATTGCCATTCCAGAAAAAGAGTTACAAAATTGCTTTGAAAGGTGGACTAGGTGCTGGCATTGGTGCATAGCTTCCCAAGAGGAATACTTCGAAGGTGACCATAGTGATATTCAGCAATGAAGTATTTAGCACTTTTTCTAGGATCAGTTTGCGAACTTAATTGTCAGGCCTCGAAAATCAACAAACAAAAAGATTTGAAGAGGATATGGAGGAAAGGGAACCCTTTTCCACTGTTGGTGGAATTTCAAATTGGTGCAGCTACTATGGAAAACAGTATGGACGTTCCTCAAAACATTAAAAATAGAAGTACCTTATGACCCAGCAATTCCAGTCCCTGAGTATTTATCCAAAAAAATTCAACACGCTAATTCAGAATGTTATATGTACCCCTATGTTTACTGCAGTGCTATTCACGACAACAAAGATATGGAAACAGCTGAAATGCCCAGCAATAGATCATTGGATAAAGAAATTGTGGTGCATATATACAGTGGAGTATTACTCTGCCATAAAACAGAATGAAATCTTACCTTTTCCAAAAACATGGATAGACCTAGAGGGTATTCTGCTAAGTAAAATAAATCAGACTGAGAAAGACATATACCATGTGATCTCACTTGAAGAGAATAAATGAACAAACAAAACAGAAATAGACTCATAGATACAGAGAACAAACTGATGGATGCTAGATGGGAGAGTTTGGAGTGATGGGTGAGAACGGTGAAGGGATTAGGAAGTACAAATTGGCAGATATAAAATAGTCACAGGGATGTGAAATACAGTATGGGGAATATAGTCAATAATGTTTTAAAAACTATGTATAGTGTCAGATGGGTACTAGATTTATGGGGGGAATCGCTTCATAAATTAAATAAATGCCTAACCACTACTCTGTACACCTGAAACTAATATAAAATAATATTGATTATCAACTACAATTAAAAAAATATATATATATAATCATGAGATGTAAAGTACAGTACAGTGAATATAGTTAGTGGTAATTTAAAAGCTATGTACGGTGTTAGAAGGGTAGCAGACTTGGCGGAGTTCTCGCATTGTGATGTGTGTAAATGTCTAATCATTATGTTGTTTGGTACATCAGAAACTATAATAATAATAAAACTCGGGCCGGCCCCGTGGCTCAGGCGGTTGGAGCTCCATGCTCCTAACTCCGAAGGTGGCCTGTTCAATTATCACAAGGGCAAGTGGACTCTCAACCACAAGGTTACCGGTTGAACTCCTCTACTCCTGCAAGGGATGGTGGGCTCCGCCCCCTGCAACTGAGAATGAACACGGCGCCTTGAGCTGAGCTGCCACTGAGCTCCCAGATGGCTCAGTTGGTTGGAGCATCGGTTCTCAACCACAAGGTTGCCAGTTTGACTCCCACAAGGGATGGTGGGCTGTGCCCCCTGCAACTAACAATGGCAACTAGACCTAGAGCTGAGCTGCATCCTCCACAACTGAAAAAAAAAAAAAAAAAAAAAAAAACACTGAAAGGACAACTTGAAGATGAACGGCACCCTCCACAACTAACTAAGAATGAAAGGAAAACAACTTGATTTGGAAAAAAGTCCTGGAAGTACACACTGTTCCCCAATAAAGTCCTATTCTCCTTCCCCAATAAAAAATAAAAAAAAGGAAGAAAAAAATAGTAAAACTCAGTGACTGTTGTTGAACATCATACGTTTATGATAAATACTTTATAATGGCAGAATTTCGTTATTTATGCTATTAGAGCTAGACTGTAATTTAACACTCCTGTTTTCTTCTTTTCAAATAAAATAAAGTCATATTTTAAAAAATGACATGACAAATGTCAAGTCAGACTGATGCGTAAGACAGAGAATTAAATTTAATATATTTATTTGAACTCAAAAGGGAGAGAATTTTAATACATTTATGTTAAACAGAAGAGTTCACAAAATAAAGAAATGCACATAATATCAAATTTTCAACTGTAACAGGGAAGATTAATTGATAATAGAAACCATTTGATAAAATGAGCACAGAAAAAGTCTATAAACCAAAAATCTTACACCCAACAAATATATATTTTATATAGTAGTTTAAAAGAAAAGCATTGTTGAGTATGCCAAGATTCTATGACTGTGTTATCTATTCCCCATGTCTGTGGAAAGCTAACAAGGAAATACTCTCTATAAAATAAACTTAAGCACATCATATGATCCCATGAAAAGAGAAAATAAGTAGCATGAGGAACACAACAAACTATGACCCAAGAAAATGTACGTATCATTAGAAGAGCTGATAGTAATGATTGTACTCTGAATATCTGTTAAGGAAACATATTTCATAAAAAGAACATAATAAAAAACATTAGTAATAGCATAAAAATAATATTACAAATGATTCAGATACATTATCCCTGGGGTTGGGTTGAGAGTAGCAAAAATGATCTTAGTTATTAAAATTTGTATACACCTGAATGTGAAAATGACAGTTTAAATAAGGATGTTGTGATAATAATTACTATTGGATGAAAATATCCAACATGAGTTTAAAAATTTAGAATCATAAATTCTAATATGAAAAAGTATGGCAAAGAATATTAATGTTATTGCTATTATGCTTCAAAATATATGAACCAATAATGAAACTAATTAGTCAAATTGATAAAAGGAAACATAATTAAATGTTTCTTAGTCTTATATTGAGAGAGAATACACTACAATGACCTCTACATTAAAAAAATAAGAGACAGCATTAATAATTTTAATGATACACATTTACTATTTCTGTTTGGTATATAATATCATAAAATAAAAAGTATACAATGTGCTAGCAACCTAAATGATGAGGAAGTGTGAATATATAATGAATATGTATTAATTTATAAAGAGTTCTTGAAATGTTATTGCTACAGAAAAAGTAGATACAAGAAACTGAGATAAAAATGGCAGTATGAGGTGAGCCTCTTGAAATCTCCGCTGGAGTTCACAACATATTGAACAGTTATAATTCCACAAAGGACTCCCTGAGCAGCAGACAGGGAAGACAAAGAGATGCACATTTAAAATCATCTAAAGATGGGCAAATGGGTTGAGCAGGGAAGGAGTGGAGGGGAAATGTGGAGACACAGACAATAGAGCAGGCCACAGAATGCAGACAGAGCTTGGAGCACTGAGCTCCCTGCATTCTGGAGCTATCATAGTCATGGGAGAGGGAAGAATTCGGGCTACTAGTGCTCTGCTTACAGCCCACAGTCCTGCCTGAGGGTCAGCATATAACATGGCTGAACCCAATGCTCAAGACAGAGACCTTGGAGCAAACACTGAGGGAAGAAAGGCAAAAAGAGTGGTTTAAGCCCTCACTGCCAAGTGGGGACAGAAGGCAATAGGCACAGAGTCAAGCCAACCCCTCCAACCCTCCGAGTTTCCTCCACCTCCACCCACCCAATGCTGGAAGCAGAACAGTCGCAATGTCAGATCAAAAGAACAGAATATTTGCAGTACTAAGAACTGAGGCCCACAGCCATGGACTTGCACTCGAACTAGTTCCGGCAAAGGGGAGGGAGGCTTGGGTGCAGGACTGGCTGTGCTGGTGGTTGAGGTCATTGTGCTGAGCCACCTCTCACAACCCACCCTGCCCCTGTCCTCACCTATCTGGGTGGATCCCTGCAGGAGTAAACAGAGCAGGTGAAGCACACAGGCTCTGAATCTGGGGCAGGAAGAGCTTTGAAACTTCAGAAGCTCTCCACTTCCACCCACAAAGGTGGTGCCTTGTGACCCAGGCAACCTGTTCACACAGGAGAAGCCCGCCTTACAGGGAATGCCCCTCATTGGGTTAGAACCCACAAAAGTGCAGAAAAATTATAATACTACAGGTGAGAGAGAATAAAAGGCTGCACGCAGAGAGAAAATTAAACATTCTACCAAAACCTACTTGAAAACAAAAGAAAGAACTCTGTCTATCAACCTGTTGCAAAACCCACTCCTGTAGATGCCTAGAAAGAGAAATAATAATTCATTAATTGCTATGAATAACCAAGGTAACAAGGCAGCTCAGAAGAAAATTAAAAGTCTCCAGAAAATGAACTAAAATACATGGAAATATGTGACTTAAATGACAAAGAATTCAAGATTGCAGTTTTGAAAAAAATAAACGAAATGCAAGAAAACACAGACAGGCAGTTTAATGAACTCAGAAAAACAATCAAAGAACAAAACGAACATTTTACCAAAAACGTTGAAATTTTAAAAAAGAACTAAATAGAATTTCTTGAGATTAAGAACTCAATAAAAGAAATGAAGAATGAAATAGCTTAGGTAATTGAACTGACCAAATGGAGGAAATAATCAGTGACATTGAAAATAGAAATCTGGAAATGACATAGACGGAAGCAGAGAGAGACTTGAGATGTAAAAAAAATGAAAGAACTCTACAAGAACTTTCTGACTCCATCAAAAGAACAATATAAGAATAACGGGCATACCAGAAGGAGAAGAAAGTGATAAGGGAAGAGAGAGTATATTCAAACAAACAGTCAATGAGAACTTCCCAAACTTGTGGAAAGAATTGTATCCTCGAATCCAAGAAGCAAATAGAACACCTAATTCCCTCAATCCCAACAGGCCTTCTCCAAGGCACATTGTATTGAAGGTGTCAAAAATCAACGATAAAGAAAGAATCCTCAAGGCAGCCAGGGAAAAGAAGACGGAAACCTACAAAGGAAAGCCCATTAGATTACCATGAGATTTTTCAGCAGAAACTTTACAAGCCGGGAGGGAGTAGAATCAAATATTCAAACTATTGAAAGAGAGAAATTATGAGCCAACAATAATATATCTAGCAAAGATACTCTTTAGATATGAAGGAAGAATAAAGACCTTTCCAGACATACAGAAGTTGATGGAATTTTCTAACACACCACCTAAATGACAAGAAATAAAGAAGGAGGCTATTGGACCTGAAACAAAAAAAGCAAACGAATATAAAACTGTGAGTAGTATTAAGAAGAGACAGAACCAGGAAATGGCAATGACTACACCAAATAAGACACTATACACTTAAACATAACATACAGGGTAAAGAAGGAAAAAAAAAAAAACACTTAAAAAAAGAGGAAAAAGACACGTTGCAACTGCAGCACAGAAATCAACTCATAGCATAAAAAGGCATTATTTGTGACAACAAAAGCATAAAAGGGGAGAGAGTAAGGTCTGAACTGGCACAAGGGAATTGAGAAAGGAAGCATGCTGATGAAAATGGAACACTCTAAACATCAAACTTCCTTTTTAACATAAACTTAATGGTAAACACTCAAAAAAGAATTCAGAACTGAAATACATAGCATAAAAAAAAACAAGAACTAGAGGGAAAAAAATCATAGAACATCACCACACTGTAATAATGGACAGCAACAAAAAGACAAAGAAGCAATGGAGACACAGTCCTACCAGAAAACCTAAGCTGAAATGATAGGAAATACTCATATATCAATAGTCACCCTAAATGTAAATGGAATGAACTCACCAATAAAAAGCTGCAGAGTAGTACATTGGATTAAAAACTAAACCCAAACACATGCTGCCTCTAAGACACACATCTCTGCTACAAGGACAAATACAGACTCAAAGTGCAAGGGTGGAAACTGACACTACAAACAAATGGTATTCAGAGACTAACATGAGCATTTCATAATGACAAAGAGGACTATACAACAAGAAGGCACAGTAGTCATCAATATCTATGCCCCCAATAAGGGAGCACCATATATACAAAGCAACGAATGACAGAAATAAAGGGAGAAATTGGCCAAAACACAATAATAGGAGGGGAACTAAATACATCATTGACAGCTATGGATATTTCATCCAGACACAAAGGGAATAATGAAATATCAGCCCTAAATGACACATTAGATGAAATAAGCATAATTGACATTTACAGAGAAGTTCATTCTAGAACATCAGACTATGCATTCTTTTCTAGTGTACATGGAACATTCTCAAGGATAGACCATATATTGGGACATTAAACTAGCCTCAGCAAATTTAAGAAGATTGAAATCATACCAAGCATATTCTCTGATCACAAGGCTTTGAAATTGGATATTAACTGAAAAAAGAATGCAGGAAAAAACACAAGTATGTGGAGATTAAACAACATACTTTTAAGAATGACTGGGTCAAAAAAGAAATAAGAAGAGAGATCAAATTATACATAAAACATATGATAATGAAAATACATACTACCAAAATTTTTGGGATGCAGTAAAAAGAGTTTTAAGAGGGAAATTTATTTCATAACAGGCCTATCTCAAGAAACAAGAAAAATCCCAGATAAATAACCTCACGTTACACCTTAAAGAACTAGAAAAAGAAGAGCAAATGAAATCCAAAGTCAGCAGAAGGAAGGAAATAATGCAAATCAGAGCAGAACTAAATAGAGAACAGAAACACAATAGAATAAATTAATGCACTGAAGAGCTGGATCTTTGAAAAGATCAATAAAATTCACAAATCCTTGATTAGACTCCCGAAGCTAAAAAGAGAAAAGACACAAATAAACAAAATCAGAAATGAAATAGGGGACACTATCACAGATGCCACAAAAATACAAAGGATCATCCAAGAATACTATGAAGGACTATATGTCCCCAAATTCAATAATCTACAAGAAATGGACAAGTTCTTAGAAACATATAGCCTTCCTAGGCTGAACCACAAAGAATTGGAAAATCTAAATAGACCCACCAAAAGAAAGGAAATTGACTCGGTCATCAGCACCCTTCCCAAAATCAGAAGTCTGGGACAAGATGGCTTCACTAGTGAATTCTACCAAACGTTCAAAGAGGATCTAAAACACGTCCCACTCAAATTCTTCCAAACAATTGAAGAAGAGACAATATGCCCTAACTAGTTTTATGAGCCCAAAATTACCCTGATACTAAAAACTGATAAAGATAACACAAAAAATGAAAATTACAGACCAATGTCTCTGATGAATACAAAATATTAAACAAAAGTCTAACAAATCGAATGTAACAATACATTAAAAAGATTATACATCACAACAAAGTGAGGTTCATCCCAGGAGCACAAGAATGGTTCAACATACGCAAATCCATCAATGTGATACACCACACAAACAAAATAAAGGACAAAAATCATATGATTATATCAAGAGATGCAGAAAAAGCATTTGACAAGATACAGCATCTATTTACGATTAAAACACTTAATAAAATAGGTATAGAAGGAAAATAACTTAACATAATAAAAGCGATATGTGACAAGCCCTCAGCTAATATCATAATTAATGGGGAAAAACTGAAGCCCTTTGTTCTTTGTTGAGGAACGTGACAGGGCTGTCCCCTATCACCTATACTTTTCAACATAGTATTAGAAGTCCTTGCCAGAGCAATAGGCAAGAGAAAGAAATAAAAGGCATCCAAATTGGGAATGTAGAAGTTAAATTGTCACTCTGCAGATGTCCTGATGGTATATATAGAAAACCATAAAGACTTCATCAAAAAGCTTTTAGAAGCAAACGAATACAGTCAACTGCCAGCTACAAAAATCAATGCACAAAGGTCCTATGCATTCGTATTTACTAAGAATGAAATCTCAGAAGAAGAAATAAAATAAACAATTACTTTTACAATAACAATAAAAGGAATAAAATACCTAGGAATAAACTTAACCAAGATTGTGAAATACCTGTATAAAAAAGTATAAGACGTTTTTAAAAGAAACTGAAGAAGACACAAAGAAATGGAAAGCCATTCCATGTTCATGGATTGGAAGAATCAACACAGTTAAAATGGCCATATTGCCCAAAGCAATATACAGATTTAATGCAATCCCCATCAAAATCCCAATGGCATTTTTTTAACAAATAGAACAAAATTTCATGAGATTTGTATAGACCCACAAAGAACCCCGAATAGCCAAAGCAATCCTAAGAAAAAAGAACAATGATGGAGGTATCACACTCCCTGACTGCAGTTTACACTACAGGGCAGCAATAATCAAAACAGTATGGTATTCAGATCTTACATTTAAGTCTTTAAGCCATTTTGAATTTATTTTTGTATATGGTGTAAGGAGGTGGTCCAGCTTCATTTTTTTGCATGTGTCTGTCCAGGTTTCCCAGCACCATTTATTGAATAGACTGTCATTACTCCATCGTTACATTCTTGCTTCCATTGTCGTAGATTAAATGGCCATATAGGCGTGGATTTATTTCTGGACTCTCTATTCTGTTCCATTGATCTATGTGTCTGTTTTTATGCCAGTACCATGCTGTTTTGATTACTGTAGCCTTGTAGTATAATTTGAAGTCAGGTATTGTTATACCTCCCACTTTGTTCTTATTTCTCAAGATTGCCTTGGCTATTCGGGGTCTTTTATGGTCCCATATAAATTTTAGGATTATATGTTCTATTTCTGTGAAAAACGACGTTGGCAGTTTGATAGGAATTGCATTGAATATGTATATTGCGGATTCTAAAGAAAAGAATAAGTGAATGAACTAATCAGAAACAGTTTTGGAGACAATGAGGAAAAACTGAGGGTTGCTAGATGGGCGAGAGGGGTGGGGGGTGGGGGGGAGGGTGAGGGGATTGGAGGGCAGTCGGTGACCACAGGATGGCCACGGGTTTGAAAATTAATCTGGGGAACGTAATTTGGTGAGTACCAGAAGGTAAAGGGGTTGGGGGGTGGGGGATGAGGGTGAGGGGGATCAAATGTATGGTGATGGAAGAGGAGCTGACTCTGGGTAGTGAACACACAGTGTGATTTATGGATGATGTGATACAGAATTGCACACCTGAAATCTATGTAATTTTACTAACAATTGTCACCCCAATAAATTAAAAAAAATAATAAATAAATAAATAAATAAATAAATAAATAAATAAATAGAAAACAGTGAGATTAAATAACATACTTTTAAAGAACGACCAGATCGAAGAAGAAATTAGAGGAGAGATCAAAAGATACATACAAACAAATGACAATGAAAATACATCCTACCAAAATTTTTGGGATGCAGCGAAAGCAGTTTTCAGAGGGAAATTTATATCATTACAGGCCTATCTCAAGAAACAAGAAAAATTCCAAATAAATAACCTCACGCAACACCTTAAAGAACTAGAAAAAGAAGAACAAGTGAAACCCAAGGTCAGCAGAAGAAAGGAAATAACAAAAGTCAGAGCAGAACTAAATGAAATAGAGAACAAAAAGACAATAGAAAAAATTAATGTGACAAAGAGCTGGTTCTTTGAAAAGATTAACAAAATGGACAAACCCTTGGCTAATCTCACTAAGGTAAAAAGAGAGAAGACACTAATTAACAAAATCAGAAATGAAAAAGGGGAAGTTATCACGGACACCACAGAAATACAAAGGATCATCCAAGAATACTATGAAGAACTATATGCCACCAAATTCAATGACCTAGAAGATATGGACAAGTGTGGGGAGCCATGATTTCTTGTTATTCTAAAGCCTTGCAGACTGGCTCAGTTTATGATTAACTTGTTTCAGCTTCTAAGGCATTATCTCTGCCTGCACCTGGAGGGTGCTTGCAAGCTGCTGAGGAATGAGGTGGGAGTGGCCGGTTCTCGGACACTGAGGACTGAAGACTAGCAGGATAATTGGTGGGCTTTGTCATGAGATAATGACTTTGGGAAAGTTTCAAGGATTTTGTAGTTTGTATGTAAAAGTCATAAATTTACTCTTAATGAGATAATGCATACTCATGATTGTTAAGCTGCATGTACACAGATGGTATAAATTGGTGAAGAATAGTAAACTCGGTGCTTCAGGATCACTGAAGACCGGCCGCATCATCATTTGTGTGAGTGTCTTTTTTCATTCCCACTCCCCCATTCGGATACTGTTCGATTTGTGGCCGCTGGCCCGTCACAGACAAGTTCTTAGAAACATATAGCCTTCCAAGGCTGAACCATGAAGAACTGGAAAATCTAAATAGACCGGTCACCAGTAATGAAATTGAATCAGTCATCCAAAACCTTCCCCAAAGCAAAAGTCCGGGACCAGATGGCTTCACTAGTGAATTCTACCAAACCTTCAAAGAGGATCTAATACCAATCCTGCTCAAACTCTTCCAAAAATTTGAAGAAGAGACAGTACTTCCTAACTCATTTGATCAGGCCAACATTACCCTGATACCAAAACCTGGTAAGGACAACACAAAAAACGAAAACTACAGACCAATATCTCTGATGAATACAGATGCAAAAATCCTAAACAAAATTCTAGCAAATTGAATAAAACAATGCATTAAAAAGATTGTTCATCATGACCAAATGGGGTTCATCTCCGGGGCACAAGGATGGTTAAACATCCACAAATCCATCAATGTGATACATCACATAAACGAAATAAAGGACAAAAATCATATGATTTTATCAATTGATGCAGAAAAAGCATTTGACAAGATAAAACATCCATTTATGATTAAAACGCTTAATAAAATAGGTATAGAAGGAAAATACCTTAACATAATAAAGGCCATATATGACAAGCCCTCAGCTAATCTCATAATTAATGGGGAAAAACTGAAGCCCTATGCTCTACGTTCAGGAACACGACAGGGCTATCCACTATCACCTCTGCTTTTCAACATAATGTTGGAAGTTCTTGCCAGAGCAATCAGGCAAGAGAAACAAATAAAAGGCATCCACATTGGGAATGAAGAAGTTAAATTATCACTCTTTGCAGATGACATGATGCTATATATAGAAAACCCTAAAGACTCCACCAAAAAGCTATTAGAAACAATCAATGAATATAGTAAAGTTGTTGGCTACAAAATCAACGTACAAAAGTCCATTGCATTCCTATACCCTAACAATGAAATCTCAGAAAAAGAAATACAACAAACAATTCCTTTTGCAATTGCAGCAAAAAGAATAAAATACCTAGGAATGTACTTAACCAAGGATGTGAAGGACCTATATGCTGAAAACTTTAACACATTTTTGAAAAAAATTGAAGAAGACACAAAGGAATGGAAACACATTCTAATCTCATGGATTGGAAGAATCAACATATTTGAAATGGCCGTATTATCCAAAGCAATACACAGATTTAATGGAATACCCATCAAAATCCCAATGGCATTTTTTATTGAAATAGAACAAAAAATCATCAGATTTGTTTGGAATCACAAAAGACCCTGAATAGCCCAAGCAATCTTAAAAAAGAACAATAGTGGGGGTAACACACTCCCTGACTTTAACTTGTACTAGAGGGCTACAATAATCAAAACAGCATGATGTTGGCAGAAAAACAGACACATAGACCAATGGAATAGAATTGAGAAGCCAGAAATAAAGCCACTTAAATATGGACAGATAATTTTTGACAAAGAAGCAAAAAACATACAATGGAGGAAAGACAGCCTCTTCAATAAATGGTGCTGGGAGAATTGGATAGCCACATGCAAAACAATGCAACTGGACTGCTATCTGTCACCATGTACCAAAATTAATTCAAAATGGATCAAAGACTTAAGCATGAGACCTGACACAATAAACTACATAGAAGAAAACATAGGTACTAAACTTATGGACCTTGGGTTAAAAGAGCATTTTATGAATTTGACTCCAAAAGCAATGGAAGTAAAAGCTACAATAAACGAATGGGACTATATGAATCTTAAAATCTTCTGCACAGCAAAAGAAACCATTGACAAAATAAAGAGGCAACCAACTGAATGGGTAAGATTTTTGCAAGCAGTGCCTCTGATAAGGGCTAATATCCAAAATATACAAGGAACTCATGCAACTCAACAACAGAAAAACAAACAACCCAATTAAAAACTGGGCAGGCGACCTGAAGAGTCATTTCTCCAAAGAGGACATACAAATAGCAAATAGACATATGAAAAAATGCTCAACATCACTAATAATCAGAGAAATGCAAATAAAAACCACAATGAGATATCACCTCACCCCAGTCAGAATGGCTATCATCAAGAAGACAAATAGTAACAATTGTTGGAGAGGTTGTGGAGAAAAAGGAACCCTCATACACTGTTGGTGGGAATGCAAAATGGTGCAGCCACTATGGAAGGCAGTGTGGAGGTTCCAGAAAAAATTACGAATAGAATTGACTTATGACCCAGGAACACCTCTCCTGGGTATCTACCCAAAAAAATCTGAAAATATTTATACATACAGACACGTGTGCTCCAATGATCATTGCAGGTTTGTTTATGGTGGCCAAGACATCGAAACAACCAAAATGTCCTTCGATAGAGGAATGGATAAAGAAGTTGTGGTATATATACACAATGTAAAACTATTTGGCAGTAAGAAAAGATGATATAGGAACATTTGTGACAACATGGATGGATCTTGAGAGTATAATGCTAAGCAAAATAAGTCAGGCAGAAAAAGCAGAGAACCATATGATTTCACTGATATGTGGTATATAAACCAAAAACAAGAAAAGAACAAGACAAACAAATGAGAAACAAAAACTCATAGACACAGACTAAACCACAATTCAGTGGTTACCAGAGGGTAAGGGGAAACAGAGTAAGGGGGATCAAATATATGGTGATGGAACGAGAACTGACTCTGGGTGGTGAATACACAATGGGATTTATAGATGATGTAATACAGAATTGTACACCTGAAATCTACGTAATTTTACTAACAGTTGTCACCCCAATAACTTAAAAAAAAAGAAAAAGAAAATAGAGTTTCACGTCTTCATTTATAACTTTGAAACCATTTATTTATTTATTTATTTATTTATTTATTTATTTATTTATTTATTTATTTATTTATGCATTTTGCTTAATTTCTTTAGCTTAGACTTCCAATACTATGCTGAATAAAAGTGGTGAGTGTAGGCATCCTTTCACCTACTTTTGACCGATGAAGAACCTGCGGTTCTGAGAGATTGCTCATGTCACACAACCAAGATGTAGCAGAGATTGAGCTGGAAAATAGGTCTTTTAACTCCAAGTTTTGTTTTGTATCCACTGCACCATGCTTCTTCCAAGTACAACAGATGTTCCGTGCCTTTCACCACCAGTATCATATAACATCAGTAGCAGTCTGAAAATATGACCTCTACTGCTTGCCATTTGAGGCCTCCACCTCACCAAGGGATTTTATGTAAACCAATACCAACCCCATAAACATTTCTAAAGCAGACCATGAGAAATGTTTCTAAGAGAAATTTCACATATGTGCATGAGATCACTGTACTTTTCATTACAGCTTAGCTATGCAAGCATCAGTAGTCAAGACATTGTTCCTTGGCTGAAGTAAAAGGAGACAATTTCAGCCTTGCTGGATTTGTCAAGTGTAAAACCAATCATGTCTTGGAAGGAGGACCCTGTCAGTGCTCCTAAACTCTGTTCCAATCTTTGAGGGTCTAGAGTACAGTTTATAAACACAAACTGTGGACTCTTTCCCAGAGTTTTCTCAGCAGACTTTCCCTGATATCTCATTGACCAGACTGCATCATATACTCATTCCTAAATCAATTATTGACAAGGAAAATGAATGAAATTCCCATGATTTGCTTAGTCAATTCAAAACTTACTTTGGCGTAAGGAGAAACAAGGTTTTTATAGGGTTAACAAACATGGGTTTCCTGTAACAATGAAGAAGAAGGGGAATCACTATAAACTAGGCAATAAATAATAAACTAGGCAACAAAGAACTCCCATAGTTCTTTCCAGAAAAAAAAAAATGTATAAACATTTTCACTGGTGAAATCCTATGGAATCTTATCAGTAAATTATTGCAACTTTGGGACTCTTCAAAGCCGAGAAACTATTCAGAAACCCTTCTTTTAGACTTCAGCTTTAGATCTTTTCCTTTTTGTATATAAACCACTCTCGTTGTAATAGTGTTTATTTTGATCCACTTAAAATGCTTTGGTTCTTCAATTCATTGGTCTTTGGCATTTTTTTTCCCTACAAATACAGCTACAAAAAATACAGGTTCAGGTAGAGGATTGAGGAAATAGAGTTGTGTTGGGCTTCAGAAAAAAAAATGTCCAAAAAGTTCTCAGATTTGAGTTTTCAACAATTTTGACAAATGAAAACAGCACTTTAGATTCTGAAAAACTCCATTTTTTAAAAGTATTTATTAAATTATTTTATAAAAAAAAATTTTATTAAATTATTTTATAAAAACCTTTTTTTTAAATTAAAGTTTATTAGGGTGATAATTGTTAGTAAAGTTACATAGATTTCAGGTGTACAATTCTGTATTACATCATCTAAAAATCACATTTCGTGTTCACCACCCAGAGTCAGTTCTCCTTCCATCACCATATATTTGAACCCTTTTACCCTCATGTACCACCCCCCTCCCACCTTAAACTCTGGTAAACACTAAACTATAGTCTGTGTCTATAACTTTTTGTTTCTCATTTGTTTGTCTTGTTGTTTTTGGTTCATATACCACATATCAGTGAAATCATATGGTTCTCTGCTTTTCCTGTCTGATTTATTTCATTTATCATTATAATCTCAAGATCCATCCATGTTGTCACAGATGGTCCTATTTCATCTTTTCTTACTGCCAAATAATATTCCATTGTGTATATATACCACAACTTCTTTAACAATGTGAAATTTTGATCAAGATTTTCTTTGTTTTGTTTTTTCCTTGAAAGAAAGACTAGGATTTATAACAACTATAATTCAATCACAAAATGCTCAATTTGGCTTTAAATTCAGAAGGTATTAATTTTTTTCTAAAAGTGGCAATATTTCAACTATCTACAGGTAGTATTGATAACAGCTTCTGTTTGTGTTTAATTTCATAACACAAAAATGATAAGTTTGCTCCTATTAGTGGCTCAAATTATACAGCTTAATGTGAAATTAAACTATATAAAGTGGGAAAACAAGTTGTCCCTAAGGACTCATAATATTTTCTCTAACACAGACCATCCAGCTTGGCATAAGAACATTTCTAGACGTCATCAAAATGGCAGCGTGAGGTGGGCCTCTGTAATGCTCCCCTGGAATTTACAACTGGTCGAAAAATGGTAGCTCCACAAAGGATTCCCTGCACAGGGGACAGGCGAGGTGAGGAGGCCCACTACTGAATTCACCCAAAGGTGGGCGAGTCAAGCATGCAGGGCAGGAGGGAGGAGAGAGGTGAGGAGACGGAGCCGCGCGGGTGCAGGGCTCACCCCTGGCTCAGTGCTCCGGGCTTGCTACATCCCGGAACTGCCGCAGCTGCGGGACAGGAGGAACTCGTACTCCTGGGGCTCCGATTATGGCCCACACGGCTGAGGGGGCAGCATGTAACACGACTGAGCCCAGCGCTCATGGCGGAGACCTCAGAGAAGGGACTGAGGGAAGAGTGAGGAAAACGGTGATTTGAGCCCTCACTGCCGCAGACAACAGAAGCCTTACGCACAGAGACGAGCTGCCCCCGACCGTACCTGGCCGGTGCTAGAAGTGGAACAGTAGCAGTGTCAGATCAAAAGAACAGAATATTTGCTGTTCTGAGAACTGTGGACTGCAGACACAGATTTGCATCCCAACTAGTTCTGGCAAAGGGGGAGGTAGCTGTGGAAGCAGGACTGGCTGTGGTGGTGGTTGCCGCCATTGCTCTGGGACACCTCTCACAGCTCACCCTGCCCCTGGCCCCACCTATCTGGACAGATCCTGGCAGGAGTAAACAGAACTGCTGAAACATATGGGCTCTGAATCTGATGCAGGAAGAACTTTGGAACTTCAAAAGCTCTCTGCATACCCACAAGGACACGGCACCCTATGACCCAGGCAAACTATTAACAGAGGAGAAGCCTCTCTCCCAGGGAGTACTCTCATTGTGTGAGAAGCTGGAATAGTGCACAGAAAACATGGCACTACCGTGTGAGACAGAAAAAAAAGGCTGCAGTCGGAGAGAAAATAAAACATTCTACCAACAAGTACTGAAAAACAAAAGAAAGACCACTTCCTACCAACCTGTTGCAAAAGCCACTCCTGTAGATATCTAGGAAGAGAAATAATAAATCAGTAATTGCCATGAATAACCAAGGCAACAAGACAGCTCAGAAAGAAAGTGAAAAGTCTCGAAAAAGGAACTTAAAGGTACGGAAATATGTGACTTAAATGACAGAGAATTCAAGATTGCAGTTCTGAAAAAACTCAACGAGATGCAAGAAAACACAGAAAGGCAGTTTAATGAACTGAGAAACACAACCAAAGAACAACATGAGCATTTTATGAAAGAGATTGAAATTTTAAAAAATTATCAAATAGATTTTCTGGAGATTAAGAACTCAATAGAAGAAATTAAGAATGAAATAAACAGATTAGGTAGTAGAGTTGACCAGATGGAGGAAAGAGTCAGTGACATCGAAGACAGAAACCTGGAAATTACACAGATGGAAGAAGAAAGAGACTTGAGACTTAAAAGAAATGAAAGAACTCTATAAGATCTTTCTCATTCCATCAGAAAGAGCAATATAAGAATAATGGACATACCAGAATGAGAAGAAAGAGAGACGGGAACAGTGAATATATTCAAACAAATTGTCGATGAGAACTTGCCAAACTTGTGGACATAACTGGATCCTCGAATCCAAGAAGCAAATAGAAAACCTAATTACCTCAATCCCAACAGGCCATCTCCAAGGCACATTGTATTGAAGCTGTCTAAAATCAACGACAAAGAAAGAATCCTCAAGTCAGCCAGGGAAAAGAAGACGGTAACCTACAATGGAAAGCCCATTAGATTATCATCAGATTTTTCAGCAGAAACACTACCAGCTAGGAGAGAGTGGAACCAAATATTCAAACTATTGAAAGAGAGAAATTATGAGCCAAAAAAATATATCCAGCAAATATATCCTTTAGATATGAAGGAGGAATAAAAACCTTTCCAGACATACAGAAGCTGAGGGAATTTTCTAATACACGACATGCACTACAAGAAATACTAAAAGAGACTATTGGACCACCATCAACAAAGACAATTTGTGGCAACCAAAACATAAAAATGGGAATGGAGAAAGTAAGTGTGCTGAAGAAAATGGAATACTCTAAATATCAAACTTTATTTTACATAAACTTAAGGGTAACCACTCAAAAAAAAATCCAGAACTGAAATAGATACTGTAATAAAAGAAGAAACAGAGGGAACCATCAGAGAATACCACACCACAGAAATAATAGACAACAGCAAAAAGGCATAGAAACAATGGAGACACAGCCTTACCAGAAAACTAAAGATAGAATGACAGGAAATCCTCACATATCAATAATTAACCTAAATGTAAATGGACTAAACTCACCAATAAAAAGACACAGAGTAGCAGATTGGATCAAAAAAATAACCCAACCATTTGCTGTCTCCAAGAGCATCTCAGGTACAAGGACAAGCATAGACTCAAAGTGAAATGGTGGAAATTGACACTCCAAGCAAATGGTACCCAGAGAAAATCAGGTACAGCCATAATGATATCAGATGAAACAGACTTCAGGGTGAAAAAGATAACAAGAGACAAAGATGGACATTTCATAATGGTAATGGGAACTATACAACAAGAAGACATAACGGTCATCAATATTTATGCCCCCAATCAGGGAGCACCGAAATATATACCAAGCAACTACTAACAGAACTAAAGGGAGAAATTGACCAAAGCACAAGTATACTAGGGGACATAAATACATCATTAAAAGCTATGTATAGATCATCCAAACAGAAAATAAATAGCAAAATAGCAGCCCTAAATGACACATTAGGTGAAATGGACATAATTGACATACATAGAGTACTTCATCCTCAAACATCAGACTATATATTCTTTTCTAGTGTACATGGAATATTCTCAAGGATAGACCATATATTGAGACATAAAATAAACCTCAGCAAATTTAAGAAGATTGAAATCATACCAAGCATATCCTCTGATCACAAGGTTCTGAAATGGATATCAACTGCAAAAAAAGCAGGAAAAAACACAAACACATGGAGATTAAACAGCATACTTTTAAAGAACGACCAGGTCAAAGAAGAAATTAGAGGAGAGATCAAAAGATACATACAAACAAATGACAATGAAAATACATCCTACCAAAATTTTTGGGATGCAGCGAAAGCAGTTTTAAGAGGAAAATTTACATCATTACAGGCCTATCTCAAGAAACAAGAAAAATCCCAAATAAATAACCTCATGTAACACCTTAAAACTAGAAAAAGAAGAATAAATGAAACCCAAGGTCAGCAGAAGAAAGGAAATAACAAAAGTCAGAGCAGAACTAAATGAAATAGAGAACAAAAAGACAATAGAAAAAATTAATGTGACAAAGAGCTGGTTCTTTGAAAAGATTAACAACATGGACAAAGCCTTGGCTAGACTCACTAAGGTAAAAAGAGAGAAGACACTAATTAACAAAATCAGAAATGAAAAAGGGGAAGTTATCAGGTACACCACAGAAATACAAAGGATCATCCAAGAATAGTATGAAGGACTATATGCCACAAATTCAATAACCTAGAAGGTATGGACAAGTTCTTAGAAACATATAGCCTTCCAAGGCTGAACCATGAAGAACTGGAAAATCTAAATAGACCGGTCACCAGTAATGAAATTGAATCAGTCATCCAAAACCTTCCCAAAAGCAAAAGTCCGGGACCAGATGGCTTCACTAGTGAATTCTACCAAACCTTCAAAGAGGATCTAATACCAATCCTGCTCAAACTCTTCAAAAAAATTGAAGAAGAGACAGTACTCTCTAACTCATTTGATGAGGCCAACATTGCCCTGATACCAAAACCTGGTAAGGACAACACAAAAAATGAAAACTACAGACCGATATCTCTGATGAATACAGATGCAAAAATCCTAAACAAAATTCTAGCAAATCGAATACAGCCATGCATTAAAAAGAATATTCATCACAACCAAGTGGGTTTCATCCCCGGGGCACAAGGATGGTTCAACATTTGCAAATCCATCAATTTGGTACATCACATAAACGAAATAAAGGACAAAAATAATATGATTATATCAATGGATGCAGAGAAAACATTTGACAACATACCACATCCATTTATAATTAAAACTCTTAATAAAATAGGTATAGAAGGAAATTACCTTAGCATAATAAAGGCCATATATGACAAGCCCTCAGCTAATCCCATAATTAATGGTGAAAAATTGAAGCTCTTTGCTCTACGTTCAGGAACATGACAGGGTTGTCCATTATCACCTATGCTTTTCAACATAGTGTTGGAAGTCCTTGCCAGAGCAATCAGGCAAGAGAAAGAAATAAAAGGCATCCAAATTAGGAATGAAGAAGTTAAATTATCACTCTTTCCAGATGACATGATGCTATATATAGAAAACCCTAAAGACTCCACCAAAAAGCTATTAGAAACAATCAACGAATACAGTAAAATTGCTGGCTACAAAATCAACGTACAAAATTTGATTGCATTCCTATATACTAACAATGAAATCTCAGAAAAAAGAATTACAAAAAACATTTCCTTTTGTAATTGCAGCAAAAAGAATAAAATACCTAGGAATGTACTTAACCAAGGATGTGAAGGACCTATATGCTGAAAACTTTAACACATTTTTGAAAGAAATTGAAGAAGATACTAAGAAATTGGAAGACAATCCGTTCTCATGGATTGGAAGAATGAACATAGTTAAAATGGCCATATTACCCAAAGCAATATACAGATTTAATGCAATCCCCATCAAAGTCCCAATGGTATTTTTTTAAAAAATAGAACAAAGAATAATCAGATTTGTTTGGAACAACAAAAGACCCTGAAAAGCCAAAGCAATCTTAAGAAAAAAGAACAATACTGGAGGTATCACACTCCCTGACTTTAGCTTGTACTACAGGGCTACAATAATCAAAACAGCATGGTGTTGGCAGAAAAACAGACACATAGACCAATGGAATAGAATTGAGAACCCAGAAATAAAACCACATAAATATGGACAGGTAATTTTTGACAAAGAAGCTAAAAACGTACAATGGAGGAAAGACAGCGTCTTCAATAAATGGTGCTGGGAGAATTGGATAGCCACATGGAAAAGTATGAAACGGGACTGCCACCTGTCACCATGTACCAAAATTAATTCAAAATGGATCAAAGACTTAAGCATGAGACCTGACACAATAAACTGCATAGAAGAAAACATAGGTACTAAACTTATGGACCTTGGGTTCAAAGAGCATTTTATGAATTTGATTCCAAAGGCAATGGAAGTAAAAGCTAAAATAAACGAATGGGACTATATGAAACTTAAAAGCTTCTACACTGCAAAAAAAACCATCGACAAAATAAAGAGGCAACCAACTGAATGGGAGAAGATTTTTGTGAACAGTGCCTCCAATAAGCGGCTAATATCAAAAATATACAAGGAACTCATGAAACTCAACAACAACAAAAAAAAACAACCCAATTGAAAAATGGGCAGAGGACCTGAAGAGACATTTCTCCAAAGAGGACATACAAATGGCAAATAGACATATGAAAAAATGCTCAACATCACTAATCAGCAGAGAAATGCAAACAAAAACCACAATGAGATATCACCACACCCCAGTCAGAATGGCTATCATCAAGAAGACAAATAGTAACAAGTGTTGGAGAGGCTGTGGAGAAAAAGGAACCCTCATACACTGTTGGTGGGAATGCAGACTGGTGCAGCTGTTATAGAAGGCAGTGTGGAGGTTCCTGAAAAAATTACGAACAGAATTACCATATGACCCAGCAATCCCTCTCCTGGGTATCTACCCAAAAAATCTGAAAACATTTATACATAAAGACACGTGTGCTCCAATGTTCATTGCAGCTTTGTTTACGGTGGCCAAGACATGGAAACAACCAAAATGTCCTTCGATAGATGAATGGATAAAGAAGTTGTGGTATATATACACAATGGAATACTATTCGGCGGTAAGAAAAGATGATATAGGAACATTGGTGACAACATGTATGGATCTTGAGAGGATAATGCTAAGCGAAATAAGTCAGACAGAAAAAGCAGAGAACCATATGATTTCACTGATATGTGGTATATAAACCAAAAACAACAAAGGAACAAGACAAACAAATTAGAAAGAAAAACTCATAGACACAGACAATAGTTCAGTGGTTTCCAAAGGGTAAGGGGAGTAGGGGGTGGGAGATGAGGGTAAGGGGCATCAAATATATGGTGATGGAAGGAGAACTGACTCTGGGTTGTGAACACACAATGGGATTTATAGATGATGTAATACAGAATTGTATACCTGAAATCTATATCATTTTAGTAACAATTGTCACCCCAATAAATTAAAAAAAAAAAATTCTACCCAAAATGGGTGGTGTCAAGGCTGAGGCAGTCTTTTTGAGTAGAGTTTTAACTACATTAATATTAAAATTAGATCTTTGTACAAGTTTATAAACTCTAATTTGGAAGCATATAGCTGATAAGATTCCATATAATACTGAAAGCCCAGATTTAAAGATTTCTTTGGAAAGCAGGTACTATTATTTTAGTATGAATTTTATGACTTTGCACAGGCCAATATTCAACTGGTAACAAGATAATAGGATGAATGACAGATTATTCTTGTGATATATTACGTATGAATTGGAGGAAATGTACTTTGTAGTATTTTCAGAATCTTATCTTGGATGGATAAACTTGCTGGAGTAGGACAGTAGATTTAGAAAGATTCTAAAGTAGACAGTGGGAGTCAGAACATGTAAGTAAAATGTCAGAGGATTGATACAATAGGAATTGGATGTCAGCATCAGAGAGACCTGGGAGCAGTTTATGAAGATTAATGTTCAATCTGTACATCAACTGGAACATTGAACAACAGACCTTGGCCTCTTAGTCTTTATATGTTGCACTTTCCTTTATGTCATAAGTCAACATACCCAAGTGTGAAGAATTAGAGTATTTACAGGGATAGGGGAAAGAGAAATGGGCCCAATTCTGGGATGTAGGGGACCTAAGAACTGAAGAACAATATCAGAGTAAGGCTAACAATAAGCCTGCCTTGATGCTATTTCACTAGATTCCAGCTAGTAAGTTAATCTTTTAGAAAACTTCAGAGAATTGATTGAAACTTCCTGGTAGACTATAGGTTCTTTAATAGAAGGACCAAGGAACTAAAGAGCATTTCACTTCATTAGATTTTGTCTCATGGAACGAAAATACCCTGTTTTTTCCTTGGAATCTCTATGCCAAATGCAAAAATGAACTTACTTTCTTTGTAACTCATTTAGGAGATAGTATTTTTATCAGAAAGTTAGCGGCTTTTCCATATATATATATTACCATTATACCATTAGACATACCCTTTCACAGTTCCCCTACACGCAACCTAGCAAATCCTGATTATTCACTAACATTCATTAGAAAATTAGAGGCATGTCTCTGGGGGTAAAAGTTAGCCTCGAGGCATAATGAAATCCCAGTTTCCTTTTTTCCCCCTTCTTTCTCTAGGCATATACTAGGAAGAACCTTCGTAAGCCCCCCTTTACTTTCCAGGCTTGCTTCTCTTTGGCTTTCCCACACACACACTGCCTTCCTGGGGAGTGCATAGAGTAAGCTTTCTTTAGGTATACACAAGCCTCATTTAAATCACTGAGGGCCCTAACAGGATTCTAGGCCTCCTTCCCAGTCTTGATTTGCATTTTAAGCAGCTTTGGCAGTTGTGATGAGGAGCTCTCCTTCAGAACTACAGGCTTCTGTGTTTGCTTATGTGACTTATGCTTGATGGTTGTTCTCTCTGAATATAGACTGTGGTGTTGAATGACAGGCCTGGGCCATCTAGTCTTTATATGCTGCCCTTTACATTGTGACAAGAGGCAGCAGAGCTAAACCTGCTCAAAATTTTATGGCCCTAAACCTGTAAAGAGTATGTTTGCTTAGCAATGAGGAATTTTCAGTTTTCTCAGTATGTACTTTCTTTTAGAAAATCTGGGAACAGATGCTTTTTCTTCTCTACCATCCTCCCACTCCTTGCTGATTGTCTGATATTCATCAATATAATCTTCTTTAAATGGGCTTTATGTTGGTTATAGGAAAAAGAGATTTAGATTGAAAAGTCTAAATTAGTAGTTCTATCAGCTCCCAATTGCATGAAAGAAGAACCCAAACCTCAGATTGAAGGTCCTGACATAACTAAACATCTACATAACAAGATTATTATCACAAATATACTTGTGCCTTCTCATTGGGCCTCTCAGGAAAGGCACTATCAAAATAGCTATGTTTGAAGGATTTGTTCTTTCAAAAATGAGCAGAAAAAGAATGAGACCACATAGAATCATAAAATGCCAGGATCTGGAAGGGTCCTTGAAAGCTTGGTTCAACTCCCTCTCTTGCTGCCAATTAAAGAGGTACCTTGTTCAAAGTTCACAATCAATTATCAGGAGAGGGGAACTGGAAACCCATGTTTGCTCAACTGCTTCTCCTACAGTCTGCCACCTCCTAGGTTTAGTGTGTCCTCTGACCCAGCTGTTGCTGGTGATTAAACGTATAGCTCTCCTCCACAAAAAACCCTTCACAGAGGTGAAAAAATAATAAATGCCTTTGCCAATGCTATATAATTTCCTCTTTTCATAACCAGATTTTCATTCCAGGAACTTTCTCTTCGTACAGACTTTATTGTTGGTTATTCATTTTATTTATTCCATCAGAATTTGGGACTACTGAAGTCTATCTGTGTGAAAGGGTTTCTGTTTTTGTTAGCATTTGGTTCAGCATGACTGATAAACATAGCTGGACACACACACACACACACACACACACACACACACACACACACTACTCACAGAGTTGCCCAGAGGTTGACTGGTGACAAGAAATGAACAGATGTGAGGGACAGTCATTGGAATCTGCAGGCTGGTCTTCAGGCGGATCCAATATCACATTGTGATGATTTACTCTGGGTCACAATAAGCACAGGTGCTGTAATCATCATTCTGTGTCCATTTAATATTAATATGTCTACAATTCTTACTACAAAACATCTGTTTTTTCTCCTCACCTCCTGCTGGGTGCCCTCCATTTACCCTTCAACACCCTTTTGCTCCCTTTACCCCCACAGAGCCTGCTACCTCCCTGTCTGTGTTAGGATATCCTGGCTGCATGGTGACCATTTAGAAGCAGCCCAGATCATATGAAGGTTTATCTGAGGGTGTGTTTCAAAGCTTCATTACTGTGACACTAATTGAGTGATCTTATAAATTAGGTATATGAATTCAAAGCTGTTCTTTGAATGTTTACTCACTGACTGTGCACCTATTTATTACCGAATTGTAACAACAATTTGCACAGAAGCAAATGTTTTTGGTTTATGTGTTTTTTGGTTTTTATACCTGATCCATGAAGGCAATTTAATACATCATTATGTCACCCCCTTTAAATGCCCTGTGGTCATATTTTAAAAAGACCCTGTGATAAGAGGCCCCAGCACATTGAATGGAAAGACTATAAAAACTTCAGAAAACTTGATGTAAAACTGATATATTATGTGGTAATGTTTCTAGTAGAAACCAAGACCTCATTCATCATAAAAGACACCCTTTGGCTAAGTTCCATGTTGTATGTTAAGGAAACTGTCACTCTCCAGTCACAATGCAGACTGTCATTCCTAATCAGAGCTACACAACCTAGAAATTTTAGAGGAAAATATTGCTGTGAAAAATGAGTTTTGCCAAACAAGGAATACTAAGGACCAACTCAGGCAGCAAACTCTACAGTGAAGACCTCTCTCAGGGCTTCACTTTTGTCCTCTGCAAAATGAGGAGATGGGCCTATAAATCCTGTGGTATCATTTACTTCATCTTGATGTAAAAGGCTGTGTAGCTGTCTCACACATTGGAGTTTAGCTTAAAGATGGTAGACATTAACTAGGTGGCTGGGATCAATAATCTTTTGATTGGAATAGTGACTGGTTTAGCCACATCCTAGTGCGTCTCTAATTATCTCAGAAGGCATTGTGAAATGCTTGGGAGGAAAACAAATACAAAATCAACTCAAAATCTTTTAAACCGAAAGTAGGAGCCAACAGCATTCAACACTTGTGTGGAGCTGGGGGAAGGAGTGTTAGGAAATTGAACAATGCTTTCCCTCTTTCTCACTCTGACTCCTGTATTCAATCAGTCACCATATTCTGCCAAGCCTTCTCAGACAATATCTCTTGCATCTGTTCTTCTTCATTTATACCACTGCCATCCTCATTGCAGTTTCTTACCAGGTCACCCTTAGATTACTTTGAAAGCTTCTTGAGAGTGTTCTCTCTGCCTTCTCCCATTCATCTTTGTCTCTGCCATAAGATCAATCTTTCAAAATTATTGCTCATTTTAAAGAAGAAAGAACGAAAGAAAGAAAGAAAGAAAGAAAGGAAGGAAGGAAGGAAGGAAGGAAGGAAGGAAGGAAGGAAGGAAGGAAGGAAGGAAGGAAGAAAAAAAAACATCTTCAGTGGCTCTCCATTGCTTATGAGAATAAGGCAAAACCCCTTTTAAAATTAAAATCCCCTTACACTTTGGCCCCAGCTTTCCTTCTCTAGTCTCAGCTTCCTCATATATAGTCTTCCCTCCAGCCAAGCAGGTTTATTGACTATTCTGTACTCTAAACAATGCTTGGTCTCCACTGCCTTTATCAAGCTTTCTTTTCAGCCTTTGTAGTGCCTTATCCCTTCACCTCTGAAACCTCCAGCCATGCCTCCAATTCCCAGTTAAATCTTTTTCTTAAAATCTTACCAAGCCACTAAGCTTTAAGTAATCTCTCTTATTGAATTCTTTTAGCAATTATTTACTTGGTCACGAATCGTCAAGTGCCTTATTTCTTATTAAATTATTTATTTGTATTTTTCATTATAGAAAGAATACAACATGAAATAAATACTTGCGAAATAGGGAGGGTAATAAGTTAGAGAAGCTGACCAAGAATCCCAGGTCTCTAAATGGATGACTTGACATTTTTGAAAGCATTGGTTTTCTGTCCTGTGTATCACCATTTATGAACTTTGTGAATTTGAAATAGTTAACATATTTAAGTCTCAATTTCCCCATTTGGAAAATAGAAAATACAATGAAACTTACTTCTCAGGGTTGCTATGATCATTAAATGAGATAAGGTGTGAAACAGAGCTCAGTCTGTCACAGGAGAATCAGCAAATTTTCTAATATTGTTGTCTTCATATTCCATTTCAGTCATGCTGTGTGTATATTTTCATAGCAGATTGCATGATTTTTTTCAATTAACAATGTTTTGTAAACATTTTTCTATTTTGGTACTATCTTCAGACAGTTGATTTTACTAGTTTTATAACAATCTATAGTATGCATATATCATATTTTACTCATGCATTCCTCTATTGTTAGGTAGTTGGGTTGCTTCCCTGACACTTTTATTATTATAAATTATGTTTTGATCTTTATGTTTATGCATAAAATTTTCTTTCCGTTTGAATGATTTCCTTAGAATAAAATTGCCGAAATGAGGTTTTTGAGAAAAGAGTATGCACATTGTTATGGCTTCTATGTTACCAGCTACTTAAGATAACACCAGTTTTATACACACATCAATTTTGTGTATTATCTGCTACTTTTAAAGCTGGTAATATTCACAATAATATATCTTTGTGTTCTTTCCCTATTACTTTAAACACTGTAGTGGCATGGTTGAACATTTTTACATGTAGATTTCAAACTATATCCTCTTTTATAAATTGTCTATGCATGTTTTTGCCCATTCATCTATTTGGACCTAATGTTTTTGTTTTAATTTTCATTGGATCTTTATACAGACTACAAAGAATAGTGTTTTGTCTGTTATATTTGCTACCATATTTTCTTGGCATACTATTTATCAGGGTGCTCACTTTCTAAGTTATATAAATGTCTAATCACTAAGTGGTACACCTGAAACAAATACAATATTGCATGTCAACTGTAATTGAAAAATAAAATGAAAAATTAAAGGCAGATGAAAATGTTTTGGGACCAATAAATAAAAATAAGATCTATTTCCTACAAAACTCTAATAAAACAGAAAATCTTAGAGCAAATTTAAACAAGGAACAGAGAAAACAAAACAAAAAGAGTTATTTTTAATGTATTTACATTTAATGTTTTACATTTGTGTGGTGTTCAGTGTGTCAGTATTTTTCTTTGGAATTGGTTTTATTTATTTATTTGGGGGGTTGCTTTCATTAAATCTCAGCATCCACAGTTATTCTCTCGTCTACTTCCTTTGACAGCTCCTCTATTGTTGTTATAATATTGTTTTAATCTATTCTTATTTAACTGCTTTCAATCTAGATTATATACTCCCTAAATTCATGGATTGTGTTTTATGCCACAGGCAGAGTGGAAAAAGGACTGGCTTGTGAGTTCAATAACCTGTACTGGAATCCACATAATTGCTATGTAATGTTAGATATGTCAGTTAATTTATTTTGGCTTCTACAACATTGAGACTTGCCCCTCTGATTTTTTCCACAAGTTCTTAGGAGTAGGTAATGCAGTTATCTGCAAGGAATCATTAAAAGAGTCAGTTGTTGACACCACAGAAATAGAAAGGATTATAAAAAAAATACTATTAGCAATTATATGCCAACAAATTAGACTACCTGGAAGAAATAGATAAATTCCGAGAAACATACAACCTTCCAAAACTGAGTCAGAAGAAGAAACAGAAGAAACAGAAAATCTGAATGGACCAATAACTATTAATGAAACTGAGACAATAATAATAATAATAATAATAATAATAATAATAATAATAATAACAATAATAATAACAAAAAAATAATAACAAAAAAAATAATAAAAACCTCCCAACAAGCAAAAGTCCTAGACCAGATGGCTTCACAGGTGAATTTTACCAAATATTCAAAGAATAATGTCCTTCTCAAACTATTCCAAAAATTTTAAGAAGGCAGTCTCCCAAGCTCATTTTATGTGGCCACCATTACCCTGATTCCAAAATCAGAAAAAGGCGTTACAGGAAAAGAAAATTATAGGCCAATAACCCTGAAGAAGATAGATGCAAAAATCCTCAACAAAATATCCTCAACCTGAATTCAGCAATACATTAAGGAGATCATACACCATGCTTAAGTGAGATTTATTCCTGATATGTAAGGTTGGTTCAATATCTGCAAATCAATTAATATGATACACCACATAAACAAAATGAAAGACTGAAAATATATGATTATATCAATAGATGCAGAGAAAGCCTTTGACAAAATCTGGTATCCATTTATGATAAAAACTCAGCAAATTGAGAATAGAAGGAACATATCTTAATATAATAAAGGCCATACATATAAAAACCAACAGCAAAGATAATACTCAATGGTGAAAATATAAAAGCATTTTCCTTAACATCAGGAACAAGACAAGGGTGTAAACTTTTACCACTTTTGTTCAACATAGTATTGGAAGACTTAGCCACAGCAATCAGACAAGAAAAGTAAATAAAAGGCATCCGAATTAGAAAGGGAGAAATCAAACTGTCATTATTTGCAGATGACATGATACTATATATAGGGAACCCAAAACATTCCAACAAAAAACTATGAGAACTGATAAATGAATTTAGTAAAGTAGCAGGATACAAAATTGATATTCAGAAATCAGTTGCATTTTTAAAAACCAATAACAAACTATGAGTAAGAGAAATTAAGAAAACAATCCTACTTACAATTGCATCAAAAAATACCTAGGAATAAATTTAACCAAGGAGATGAAAGACCTATGCTCAGAAAATAATAAGACATTGAAGAAAAAAAATAGAAGTTACAAATAAATGGAATCATATACTTTGTTCATGGATAGGAAAAATTAACATCATTAAAATGTTCATACTAACCAAAGCAAATCATAGATTCAATGCAATCTCTATCAAAATACCAACGGCATTTTTCAAAGAACAGAACAAATAATTCTAAAATTTATGTGGAACCACAAAAGACCTCAAATATCCACAGCAATCTTGATAAAGAAGAACAAAGTTGGAGATATCACACTATGTAACATCAAACTATACTACAAGGCTATCGTAATCAAAAAGGCATGGTACTGACATAAAAACAGACACACAGATCAATGGAACAGAATAAGGAGCCCAGAAATAAACCCATGCTTATATGGTCAATTAATCTATAACAAAAGAGGCAATAATATACAATGGGGTAAAGACAGTCTCTTCAATAAACGATGCTGAGAAAACTGAACAGATACATGCAAAATAATGAAAATGGATCATTTTCTTACTCTATATAGAAGCATAAATAAAATGGATTAAAGACTTAAATGTAAGACCCAAAACCATAAAACTTCTAGAAGAAAGTATAGGTAATAAACTCTCTAACATTGCTCTTAGTAAAGTTTGTGTTTTTATTGTTGTGGTTGTTTTTTTGTATCCATGTCTTTAGGTAAGGGAAACAAAAGAAAAAATAAACAAATGGGACTACATCAAAGTAAAAATTTTTGCCTAGCAAAGGAAACAATCAACAAAACCAGAAGACTGAATGGGAGAAGATATGCATCATGGATACATCTGATAAGGTGTTAGTGCCCAAAATATACAAAGAATTCATACAACTTAATGCCAAAAAGACAATCTGATTTAATAATCAGAGAACAAGAATAGGCATTCCTCCAAAGAGGACATACACATGGCCAGTAGACATATGAGAGAATGCTGGACATCATTAATCATCTGAGAAATGCAAATTAAAATCACAATGAGATATCACCTTACACCTGTCAGAATGCCTAACATCAACAACAACAACAAAAAAAAAACCCACAAGTGTTGGCAAGGATGTGGAGACTGGGGAACCCTTCTGCATGGTTGGTGGGATGGCAAATTAGTGCAGCCACTATGCAAAATAGTATGGAGGTTCCTCAAAAAATTTAAAAATAGAACTAATATGTGACTCAGCAATTTAATTTCTGGGTACTTATCTGAAGAAACCCGAAACACTAATTTGAAAAGATATATGCATCACTATGTTCATTGCAGCATTATTTACAATAACCAAGATATGGATGTAACCTCAGTGTCTACCGATAGACGACTGGAATAAAAAGAAGTACATATATACAATGGAATGTCACTCAGCCATAAAAAAGGAATGCATTCTTTGGAACAACATGGATGGAGCTAGAGGGTATTATGCTAAGTGGTAAGTCAGACAGAGAAAGACAAATACCATATTATTTTACTTATATGTGGAATCTGAAAAACAAAATAAATGAACAAAGAAAACAGAACCAGATTCACAGATACAGAGAACAAACTGATGGCTGCCAGATGGGATAGGGGTTGAGACACTGGGTGAAAAAAGGTGAAGAGTTTAAGAAGTACAGTTACAAAATAGCCATTGGGGTAAAAACAGGAGCATAGGGAATATAATCAATAATTTTTTAATAACAATATGTGGTGCCAGTGGGTACCAGACTTATCAGGGGGATCACTTTCATAAGTTATATAAATGTCCAATCATTATGCTGTACACCTGAAACTAATATCATATTGAATGGCAAGTGTAATTGAAAAAGTAAAATTAAAAAAATGGAAAAACAAACAAAAATGTTATACTTAGATATCACGGTTATTTAGAAAATTGTGTACTTTTAAAACAAAATAAAAATAAATAAAGTGTTTAGTGTAAATTGAGAAAAAATACTTCCTTTGGTAGAACTTACTTTCCCATGGGGATACAGAGGAGAAACTGGGTTCACAGATAGTTAAGTGATAAACAAGTGTTCTGAGCTAATAAGCACTATAGATTTGAACACAGGCAGTATAGCACCAGAAGCTGTTTTTTGCTTGTTTGTTTGTTTTTGTTTTAAGGAATGGATAATGACTGTAAGCTATTGAAAACTAAAAATTTCTATGCAAAAAGCACACCACAAATCAAAAAGAAGTGAAAAAATATTTACATCATATACAGCAGACAGAATAGCTTTAAAATGTTTTAAAACTAGAAATCAAATACAAAAGAATGCACATTAAAATGAAAAAAATAGGCAAAGATTACTAAAATAATTCAGAAAAGGAAATATGAAGTATCAATAATGTGGAATACTGGCTTCCTGAATTATCATCAAAACAATTCGTTTATTGCTTGCACTATGAGAAAAAGCATTACCTTGATGGAGTCTTAGCAACTTATCAGAGGGCAAAGGGCAAAGTCTGAATATTTACTGAGGTTTTGAAGACAAGTCTAAGGCAGGTCTTTCAATGGGGAAGCAGACTGGTTAAAATGGATTAGGATCATAATATAAGAGTTTAGGATTAATGGACACAGCCAGGAAAGGATTTTAAGGGGAAGAATTGAAAGAATCATAATAGCATGCCATATGGAAACCTAGAAGCTAAAATGCAGGTTCACTTTCTTTGAAGGACTGTGTAACTGTGACTTTAGTCATGTGTGTTTTGAAGGGGTACAGAACAAGTCTCCCCAGAATATGCCACTGTGGTCTATTTTGAGCTAAAAGAAATCAAAGCCCAAAAAGACTCAGAAAGACCTTACTACTTCCCCTTTAGCTACCAAAGAGAATTTAGATAGTGGGCTTAGCCCAGGAAGGAAACTATCAACAGAGATAACTACAAAGAATATGAGTTAGGTGTGGTTGGCTGGGGGGAACTAGGCAGGATATGGAAATCAAAGTCTTCTCTGTGTCTTAGTGTTTTGTCTTCATGGTGTGACAAGTATTTATTTACCAAACATTGGCTCTTTTCAACTTTCTGTGAATTGTCTTCCTTCCCTTTGAAGCCTCAGACCACTATCCCCTTCTCCTTACCTCAGAATGGCATATCAGCTTTTATTTTTGCCTGACTGCCTGTGGATCTCATATTCTTATAGGGCCCCTGTGCATGTGTTAATTTGTTTTTCTCCTGTTAATTTGTTTTATGTTAATTTGATTTTCAGATCAGCCAAAGAATCTAGAAGGCTAGAAGGAAAAAGAAATTTTCTACCCAACAATTTCTTCATACTAGGCATTTCATTGCTGACCCATGAATACAGTGTATCTGAGGTGAGGAGGTTTGCTGAGTATTTTTCTCTAAGACATGATTAAATGCTAGAATTTGGCAATTTTTTTTGTGTCTAGTCAGATGAACATATAATTTGCTTTCATTTTTGGTTTGTAAATGTGGTGAATTATATTGTTTAATATTTTAATGTTAAACCAACTTTATATTCCTTAATAAACCCCAATTAGTCATGACATCATTTTTATCATTGCATTTGAATTGATAACATTTTGTTAAGAATTTTGAATCTATGTTCATGAGAGTTGTTTGGTATTTTTATTTTCTTGTTATTTATTTGTCTGGTATTGGTATCATGATCATGCTGGCTCATAGAATGAGTTGGGAAGTATTACCTTGTCTTGTGCTGAACTGTATGCCTTCAAAAATTCATCTGTTGAAGTCCTAAACCCCCAGTACCTCAGAATTTGACTTTATTCAGAGATAAAGTCTTTAAATAAATAAGGTAAAATGATGTCATTCGGGTAGGCCCTGATCCAATATGACTGGTGTCCTTATAAAAAGAGGAAATTAAGACACAGACAGGTACAGAGGGAAGATCATATGAAGATAGAGAAAAGATGGGCATCTACAAGCCAAGGAGAGAGTCCTCAGAAGAAACCAATACTGCTGATGATGCAGGTGATGTTGGATCTGCAGGCAATTTCTGAGTGTGGGCTGGGTTCTTGTCTCGTGAAGCTGAAGAATGGAAACATGGACCAGGGAGAGGCAAAAAGTTTTAAAAAGAGGAAAGTTTATTAGAGGCAGGAGAAGAGGTTGCAGCTCCTGAGCGGGAGGGGTTCCTGAATGGGGGGTGCCCCATGACTGAGGCAAAAGCTCTTACTTTTATACCTTCCCTTCACTGCTTGGGGAAGGGGAACTGTTTGAAGAAGGGAACTTGTTTGAAGAAGGGAACTGGCGCCTTCTAATGAAATTCGTCTACCAGGTTTGTTCTGCTTGCCCATCCTAAAGGAATTAGCAAAGTAACCCACTCTTTATCTATCAGATCTGCTCCATTTGTCAGGCCAAAATGAATTTTATGATTAATCCCAAGGCCTTGTTACATTATTTCCTGGAGCAAGAAGTGATTTCAAAACCTGAAGTTTTAGGATATGGCTATCTTTGTTTATTCCACCAGGGACCTCCCTGTCTACCTAGGCACATGCTAACTCTCCTGTATCACTGACACCTTGATCTCCGATTTCTAGCCTCCAAAATTGTGAGAAAATAAATTTCTGTTGTTTAAGCCTCAAAAAAAAGTCAGTTGTAATTCTGTAAGTGCCCAATAGTGCCTAACACAGTGCTGCCTCTATAAGACGTTCTCAGTAAAATTGTTTAATTTGGATTTTATGGGGTAATCACATATTAAGAAAAAGAGGAGGAAGATAAGTCACTGTATGAGATGCTCATCTCATGTAGGATTACTTTCTATAGACTCTAAATTTTATAGTATAAAACAAATTGCAAATGTTCTACCTTACTGTAAAATGTGTTTTCATTCGATCTGGGAAAAGTGATATCCTCGACTATGACTTTCTCATTAATGGATTTTAGGTGTTGTTTAATCTTTAGTCATAAAAAATGTACAGAAATTTACTTTAAGGAACTTTTGAAAACTATCTCTGCTGCAGAGTGTGGATTACACATGTTTAAGAGTATGTGATCTTTTAAATGAATGATTATCTGGAAAATCAAGGTTTGGTACAGTGCTTAAGAACTCAAAAGGCCATCTTAGTTCCTTTGCTTTAAACCTACTCTGTCAAACATAGAAATATTGCAATGAACCAACAGTGGCAATGTTTTGGAAATGCTTTCGGTTATGTGAGATTTGTGGTAACAAATGAAGAAACACAAAAACTGTGGACTGATATGCATCTCTTAGACTTACACAATGCATAACCTCAGATAAGGTCTGTACCTTCATACGTGAAGAAACTCAGCACTGTGAAGTATGAAGCCATAACAGACAAAACTTATTCAAAAATCAAGATGAAAAGGTTCCAGTTCTTTATGACTTCCTTGAAAAAAGAGTGCGCGCACACACACACACACACACACACACACACACATACACACACATATACAAACACACACCAATAGTTCAAGCTACTTTAAAAAAAAATGTGTATTGTCCAAACTTGAGGAGCGGAAACAAAATAAATATGCTTAAATTTTAAATGTTCTGACCCCAGTTTTTTAGAATCATTTTAATGTATTTTATTTTAGATTCTATGGCAAGATTAGGGAAAGATCCATCAAAATGCAATACTTCTAAAGGTGATTGTCATTATGCAAATTGTTTATACTCATCATGTCTATAAATGTCAAATTAAATGAAAAACAAAGTCAAATCCAATATATGTCAGAAAGTATGTTAGACAAACTTAACACATTTTTGAAATTAGTTTAACTTGTAAAGGGAATTAAAAGGGGGAAATGATGGGGAAAAGCAATCTCAGGAATACTTTGTGGTTCATGACAGGGAGACCCAGGCAAGACACAGTCTGCATCCAAAGTTGCCTTCAGTGAGGCCCCTCCCAAGAGGCCAGGGATTGCACACCTGCTGGCCAGTTTTGGACAGAGCCAGAACACAACCAGGCCACCTCCAAGAACAACACACACAAAGGACAGACTGGGAAACCACTGGAGCCCTGCTAAAGCAAATCCTGCTCCGTAGGGTCAGTCACTTCACAGCAGCTCCTGCACTGTAGTCACGGCCAGTGCCCACAATAAATCAGCCCAAGAATCACTCCCTCCCACTGATGTGCAAGCAGAAACCTAGGCTCAACTACAACAGGAAGGCATACACAACACACACAAGGGACATACCTGGAGCACCCTGCTCAGGTGACCAGGAAAACTGCCTCACTGGGAACCACAGGACACCTATGACATAAAGCCACTCTACTGAGACCACGACACATAGCAGTCATACCTAATACATAGAAAAAAACACAGGGAGGCAAATGGAAAGACAAAGAAACATGTCCCAAACAAAAGAATAGAACAAAGTTCCAGGAAAAAAATAAATAAATAAATAAATAAAACAAAATGAGACAAGCAATGTACTGGACACAGAGCTCAAAATACTAGTTATAAGTATGATTGAAGATCTCAGCGAGAACTTCAGCAAAGAGATAGGAAGCATAAAAATGTAGATAAAAACATAAAAAAATAACCAGTTAGAAATGCAGAATACAATAACTGAAATGAAGAATACACTAGAAAAAATCAACAGCAGATGAGATGAAGCAGAGGATCAAATCAGCAATTTAGAAGATAAGGTAGCAGAAAACACCCAATAGGAATAACAAAAAGAAAAATAGAATAACATAAAACAAAGACAGTTTATGGGACCTTTGTGACAACATCAAGCATAACAGCATTCTCATCATAGCAGCACCAGAAGAACAAGAGAGGGAGCAAGGGCTCAAGAAGTTATTCGAAGAAATAATGACTGAAAATGTCCCTAACTTGACAAAGGAAATAGACATACAATCCCACGAATCGCAGAAAGTCTGAAAAAAGATAAACCCCAACAGGTCCACAACAAGGCACATCATAATTAAAATGACAAAGGTTAGGGACAAAGAGTGAATCCTAAAAGTAGCAAGAGAAAAACAAGTAATTACTTATAAGGAAGCCTCCATAAGACTGTCAGCTGATTTCTCAACAAAAACTTTGCAGACCAGAAGGGAGTGGCAAAATATATTCAAACAAGGGCCTACAACCAAAGACTACTCCACCTAGCAAGGCTATCATTTAAAATCAAAGGAGAGATAAAAAGCTTCCCTGATAAAAAAAGCTCAAGAAATTTATTACCACCAAGCCAGTATTACAAGAAATGTTTAAAAATCTTTAAGTAGAAGAAAGGAGAAAACAAACAAATGAATGAAGATCAAAAATACGAATAATAAAATGGCAATAACTATGTACATATCAATAATCACTTTAAATGTAAAAGGGTTAAATGCTCCAACCAAAAGATATAAGGTAGCTGAATGGAAAAGAAAACAAGACCCATGCATATGCTGACCACAAGAGACCGACCTCAGATCAAAAGATGCACATAGACTGAATGTAAAGGGACGGAACATGATACTTCATGCAAACGGAAAGGAGAATAAAGTTGAGGTAGCAATACTTATATTGGACAAAATAGACTTTAAAATGAAGACTATAATAAGAGACAAAGAAGGACATTACATAATAATAAAGGGATCAATCCAACATGAGGACATACCCTAGAGAGCATTTATGCACACAACATAGGAACACCTAAATATATAAAGCAAATATTGACTGACATAAAGGCAGAGATCAACAGTAGCACAATCATAGTAGGGGACTTTAACACCCCACTGATACAATGAACAGTTCTTCCAGAGAAAAAAGTCAACACAGAAACAGTGGCCTTAAATGACACACTAGACCAGATGGATTTAATTCATATTTTCAGAGCATTTCACCCCAAATAAGCAGAATATATACTTTTTCAAGGGCACATAAAACATTTTCCAAGATAGAACATATATTAGGTCACAAAACAAGCCTCTATAAATTTAAGAAGATTGAAATTCTATCAAGCATCTTATCAAACTACAATGCTATGAAACTACGCATAAAAATCAATAACAAGGAAAAAACTGAAAAACACACAAACACATGGAGACTAAATGACATGCTACTAAATATTGAATGGGTCAACAAATGAGATCAAGGAAAAAATCAAAAGATACCTTGAGGCAAATGAAAATGAAAATACAACCACCCAAAGTCTATGAGACACACCAAAAGCAGTTCTAAGAGGGAAATTCATAGCAATGCAGGCCTACCTCAAGAAACAAGAAAAATCTCAAATAAACAGTCTAACTTTACACCTAAGGGAACTGGAAAAGGAGCAGCATACAAAGCCCAAATAGAGTACAAGGAAGGAAATAATAAAGATCAGAGCAGAAAGAAACAAAATTGAGACTAGAAAAAAAATATAAAAGATCAATGAAACTAGAGCTGTATTGTTGAAAATATAAATAAAATTGGCAAACCTTTAACTAGACTTGTCAAAAAAAAAAAAAAAAGATAGAGGACCCAAATAAATAAAATCAGAAATGAAAGAGAAGTGGCAATGGACAATACAGAAATAAAAAAAAAAAAAAGAAAGAAAGAAAGAAAAGAAGAGAGAGAGAAGAAAAGAAAAAAAAAAATACTATGAGCAAGTAATGCCAACAAATTGAACAACCTAAAAAAAATAGACAAATTCTTAGAAGCATAAAATCTTCCAAGGCTGAATAAAAATATGTGTGTGATGTCAGACGGGTAGTAGATGAGAGGAGAGGTCTATCACTGTGTGAGGGATATAAATGATAACTGCCTAACTATTACATTGTTTTGTACACCTGAAACTAATAAAAACTTGCCAATGATACATCTGATAAGGGGTTAATATCCAAAATTTATATATTAAAAAAGAAAACCTCATCCAACTTAACACCAATAATGACAAACAGTCGAATTAAAAAATATGCAGCAGTCCTGAAGAGATATTTCTCCAAAGAGGACATACAGATGGACAATAGACATATGGAAAGATGCTCAGCATAACTAATCATCAGAGAAATGCCAATAAAAAACACAATGAGATTCCACTTCTGTCAGAATGGCTATCATCAGTAAACCAACAAACAGCCAGTGTTGGCAAGGATATGGAGGAAAGGAAACCCTTGTGCACTGTTGGTGGGATTGCACATTGGTGCAGCCACTGTGGAAAACAGCATGGAGGTTCTTCAAAAAGTTAAAAAGATAACTACCTCATGACCCAGCATTTCCACTCCTGTGTATTTATTCTAAGAAATCCAAAACACTGATTCAAAAAATGTATGCACCCCTAAGATTACTGCAGCGTTATTCCCAATAGCCAAGACATGGAAACAACCAAAATGTCCATCATTAGAAATTGGATAAAGAAATAGTGGTACACTTATACAATGGAATATTACTCTGCCAGATAAAGAATGAAATTTTACCATTTGCAACAACATAGATGGACCTAGAGAATATTACACTAAGTGAAATAAGTCAGACTGAGAAAGACAAGTACCATATGATCTCACTTAAATGTGGAATCTAAAGAACACAATAAATGAAGAAACAAAACAGAAATAGACTAATAGATACAGAGAACAAACTGATGGTTTCTCGATGGGAGGGGTTTGGTGGGATGTGTTGGAAAGATAAAGGGATTTGGAAGTACAAATTGGTAGTCACAAAATAGTGATGGGGATGTGAAATACAGTATAGAGAATATAGTCAATAATATTGTAAAAACTATGTATGGTGTCGGATTGGTTCTAGTCTTATCACAGGAATCACTTCATAAATTATATAAACACCTAACCACTCTGCTGTACACATGATAGTAATATAAAACAATATTGAAATTCAATATTATTGAAATATTGAATTTCAATATTATACATATATACACACACACACACACACACACACACACACACACACATATATATATATATATATATATATATATATATATATATATATATATTATATATATATTCATGTTGACGGGATGTAAAATACAGCATAGTAAATATAGTCAATTATATTGTAATAGCTGTGTATGGTGTTAGATGGGTAGTAGACTTTGGGGTTCTCACTTTGTGAGGTTGTAAATGTCTAACCACTATGTTCTTTTGTACACCTGGATCTAATAAAAGTAAATAAAATAAAATAAATAATTTTGGGAATGGATTAAGAAGTACAAATTGGTAGTTACAAAGCAGTCATGGGGATGTAAGTATAGCAGCAGGAATATAGTCAATAATATTGTAATAACTATGTATGGTGTCAGATGGGTACCAGGTTTTATTGTGGTGATTTTTGTAAATATTTAACTGTCTAATTACTATGTTATACACCTAAAATTAATATAATATTATATATCAATTGTAATTGAAAAATAAAACAATTATTTAAAAAAAGACAAATATGAGGATAATATTTCTATTGTTTCTCAATGGAATGTCCCATCTGTTGTATATAGAGCTGACCCAGATTAAACAGTTGATATTTTCTGTAAAGAGTGTATCGTAGGGCCTGAATGTCCTGGTCCCTGCTCTACAGCATGACTGTTTGTTGATGAGCCATAACAAATCAGACAAACTGCACATTTTTTTTTGTCTCATCTGATTTGGCTGCACTCAGAGAAAGTTTATTTTTTACTAGTCTCAGTGACCCTTTGCCATCCTGTTCATTCTAAATAAAAACATTTTTTTTCCACTTCACTTGTGTTAATTTTTGAATTAATAGTAAATTCTTTAATATCTACTCCTCTTCCCTGAAATGACTTGTTATTCAGAAATCCCACAAAGGCTGTTAATTTTCTAAGAAATATTCGCAATAACAGAAAGAGATCATTTATCATGAAAAAGAGAGACACTAACATTGACTTCCAAAGTAGGGAAGTGTTTAAGGATGACTTGGAATAATCAAACTGAACTAAATTCCTCAGGACTTAATGCTTTAGTGAGGTACCTGAAAGTTAGAGAATAGCGAGATGTCAAAATATTTCAAAATTGTGACGAACATTATTTTATGTAATAATAAATACAAATACAAGTAATAATATAATGAGAATCCTTTATTTTTGTCATCCCATATTAAATAGCTGCCTTAGACCCTGGAGACATCAAATGTAAATATGGATGACCTTAACGTGACTGAATTCTGGTACCATTGTTACATGGAAGCACTGGAAGCAATGCAAAAATTTCTTTACATTTGAATACAATCACAAATCATCAAGTATATTTCTCTTTGAACTGAGATCTTGCATCAGCCATCTTCTTACTCCATGTAACTTAACTAAAAATTATACAATCAAAACTTAAATTTGCTTTTAAATATTTCATGGACTCAAGGTTTAAATAAGCAAAGTTCTCAAAGGATCACAATTTTAGTGTACATTGGTGGTGTGAGGGTGAAGTCAGGAGAAATCCAAATGGACAAGGGTACTGATACAGTTCTTGGGATTGGTGGCATGGTGTATAGAAAGAGCAGAGAAGTTAGTCAGGGGACCTAAGTTTTGACTGTGTTGTGAAACCCCCATATAGACATTTTTTGCAAGTCACTTCACCCCTTGTTTTATCCTGTATACTAAGGAGCTGCTGAAAAATATTTGTAAACTGCAAAGCACTATCCACTTTAATGATTATATTGTCAATAATACATTATCAAAATATCATTGAAAGAAATTAAATGAAAATATATTCCATGTTTATGGATAAGAAGACTTAATATTGTTAAGATGGCAATACTTAAATTGATTTACTTATTCAGTGTAACACCTACCAAAATCCCAGCTTGCATTTGTGCAGTAATTGATAAGATAATCCTGAAATTAATATGGAAATGGAAGAGACCCAGAATTCCTAAAACAATCTTGAAAAAGAACAAAGTTTGAAGACTCATATTTCCCAATTTCAAAATTTACTGCAAAGCCACAATAATGATTGTGTAATGCTGCCATAAAGATAAATATATAGACTAATGGAATAGAATTGAAAGTCCAGAAATAAACCCTTACATTTATGATCAATTGACTAAGACAAATGTACCAAGGGCATTCCGGGGGGGGGGGAGAATATTCTTTTCAACAAATGATGTGGAGACAACTGTATATCCATATACAAAATAAAGAAGTTAGATCCTTACATAATACCATGCAAAGAAATAAACTCAAAAAGAATAAAAGACTTAACTATAAGAGAAAAAACTATAAAATTCTTAGAAGAAAGTAAAAGAGTAAATCTTGACCATGGGTTTTGCAAAATAACACATGACAAAAAATAGATAAATTGGACTTCATCAAAATTAAAAGTTTTTGTGGTTTGAAAAACGCCATCACAAAAGTCAAAAGACAATCTGAAGAGTAGGGAAAATATATTTGTAAAACGTATGTCTGACATGAAACTTGTGTCGAGAATATATAAAGAGCTCTTACAACTCAACAATAAAGACAATTTACCTTATAAACACGAAAAAAAAACATTTGGATAAGATATCACTAAGGAAGATATATGAATGACCAATAAACACATGAAAAGAAATACAGCATCATTAGTCAAAATGGAAATGCAAATCAAAACCACACTGAAATATCATGTAATATGTACTAGGATGTCTTTAATCAAGAAGACAGAAAGTGAAAAGTGTTGATGAGAATGGATAGACATCAGAACATTTTCACACTACTGATGGGAATGTAAAATGGTACAAACACTTTGATAAACAGTTTGAAAGGTTATTGAAAAGTTAAACATTGTATTGGGTCATCAAAATGGCGGCGTGGGTGAGCCTCTGTAACTCTCCCCTGGAATTACAACTAATCAAACAACTATAACTACACAAAGGTATCCCTGCACAGCAGACAGTCAAGATGAAGAGGCCCACTACTGAATTCACTTAAAGGTGGGGGAATCGCGCCAGCGGGGGAGAAGAGAAGGGAGAAGCTGGGATACGGAGCTGCGAGGGCGCAGGACACAGACCTAGCTCAGTACTCCGAGCTCGCTGCCTCCTGGAACTACTGCAGCTGCAGGAGAGGGAAGAACTCGGACTGCTAGGGCTCTGTTTATGGCCCACGGGGCTGAGGGGACAGCATATAACACGGCTGAACCCAATGCTCATGGTAGAGACCTCAGAGAAAAGACTGAGGGAAGAAGGCTGAAAACGGTGGCTTAAGCCCTCACTGCCTAGCAGAGAATGAAAGCTGTAGGCACTGAGATGAACCGCCTCCTCCCTACCTGCCCAGAGCTCGCACCGCCCCCACCTGCCCGGTGCTAGAAGCGGAACAGTAGAAGAGTCGGATCAAAAGAACAGAATATTTGCTGTTCTGAGAACTGTGGACCACAAACACAGATTCGCAGCCCAACTAGTTCCGGAAAAGGGGAGGGAGCTATGGAAATAGGACCAGCTGTGGTGGTGGTAGCCTCCAATTACTCTGGGCTACCTCTCACAACTCACCCCACCCCTGGCCCCACCTATCTGGGTGGATCCCAGCAGGAATAAAAAGAACTGCTGAAACATACGGGCTCTGAATCTGGTGCAGGAAGAGCTTTGGAACTTCAAAAGCTCTCCTCATACCCACATGGACACTGCCCTGTGACCCAGGTGAACTATTATTAACAGAGGAGAAGCCCATCTCCCAGGGAATCCCCCCATTGTGTGAGAAGATGGAATAGTGCAGAGAAAACATAGCACTACCGTGTGAGAGAGAAAAAGGCTGCAGTCGGAGACAAAATAAAACAATCTACCAACAATACCGGAAAACAAAAGAAAGACCTCTTCCTGTCACCTGTAGCAGAAGCCAGTCCTCTAGATGTCTAGGAAGAGAAATAATAAATCAGTAATTGCCATGAATAACCAAGGCAACAATACAGCTCAGAAAGAAAGTGAAAAGTCTCCAGAAAAGGAACTTAAAGATATGTAAATATGTGACTTAAATGACAGAGAATTCAAGATTGCAGTTCTGAAAAAGCTGAATGAAACACAAGAAAACACAGAAAGGCAGTTTAATGAACTCAGAAAAACAATCAAAGAACAACATGAGCATTTTATGAAGAGATTGAAATTTTGAAAAACAACCAAGTAGAATTTCTGGAGATTAAGAACTCAATAGAAGAAATTAAGAAGGAAATAGCCAGCCTAGGTAGTAGACTTGACCAGATGGAGGAAAGAATCAGTGACATCAAAGCTAGAAACCTGGAAATGACACGGATGGAAGACGAAAGATATTTGAGACTTAAAAAAATTAAAGAACTCTACAAGAACTTTCTGACTCCATCAGAAAGAGCAATATAAGAATAATGGGCATACCAGAAGGAGAAGAAAGAGAGAAGGGAAGAGAGAATAGATCCAAACAAATTGTCAATGAGAACTTCCCAAACTTGTGGACAGAACTGGATCCTCGAATCCAAGAAGCAAATAGAACCTAATTCCTAATTTCCTCAATCCCAACAGGCCTTCTCCAAGGCACATTGTATTGAAGCTGTCTAAAATCGACGACAAGAAAAGAATCCTCCAGGCTGCCAGGGAAAAGAAGATGGTAACCTACAGAGGAATACCCATTAGATTATCATCAGATTTCTCAGCAGAGACTCTACAACCCAGGAGGGAGTGGAACCAAGTATTCAAACGATTGAAAGAGACAAATTATGAGCAAAGAATAATATACCCAGCAAAGATATCTTTAAATATGAAGGAGGAATAAAGACATTTCCAGACATACAGAAGCTGAGGGAATTTTCTAATACATGACCTGCACTACCAGAAGTACTAAAGGAGTCTATTCGACCACCATCAACAGCGACAATTTGTGGCAAGCAAAACATAAAAAGGAGGAGAGTAAAGACCTGAACCGGAATATGGGAATGGAGAAAGTAAGCATGCTGAAGAAAATGGAATGCTCTAAATATCAAACTTTTTCTAACATAAACTTAAGGGTAATCATTCAAAGAAAATCCAGAACTGAAATATGTACTGTAATAAAAGAAGAAACAGAGGGAAACATCATAGAATACCACCATACAGAAATAATAGACAACAACAAAAAGGCAAAGAAACAATGGAGACACAGCCTTACCAGAAAACTAAACATAGAATGACAAGAAATCCTCACATATCAATAAACACCCTAAATGTAAATGGACTGAACGCACCAATAAAAAGACACAGAGTAGCAGATTGGATCAAAACAACTAAAACCAACCATATGCTGTCTCCAAGAGACAAATCTCAGCTGCAAGGACAAGAATAGATTCAAAGTGAAAGGGTGGAAATGGACACTCCAAACAAATGGTATCCAGAGAAAATCAGGTGTAGCCATAATGATATCAGATGAAACAGACTTCAGGGTGAAAAAGGTAACAAGAGATAAAGATGGACATTTCATAATGGTAAAGGGGACTATACAACAAGAAGACATAACAGTCATCAATATTTATGCCCCAATCAGGAAGCACTGAAATGTACCAACCAACTACTAACAGAACTAAAGGGAGAAATTGACCAAAACACAATTATACTAGGGGACTTAAATACATCATTGATAGCTATGGATAGATCATCCAAGAGAAAATAAATAACGAAATAGCAGTGCTAAATGACACATTAGATGAAATGGACATAATTGACATATATAGAGCACTTCATCCTCAAACATCAGGCTACACATTCTTTCTAGTGTACATGGAACATTCTCAAGGATAGACCATATATTGGGACATAAAATCAGCCTTAGCAAATTTAAGAAGATTAAAATCATACCAAGCATATTCTGTGATCACAAGGCTTTGAAATTGGATATCAACTTCAAAAAAAAAGCAGGAAAAAACAAAACTACATGGCGATTAAACAACATATTTTAAAGAACGAACGGGTCAAAGAAGAAATAAGAGGAAAGATCAAAAGATACATAGAGGAGGTCATAGGAATGGTGGCAGCAGGGCGCACTTTCTGAGTTCTCCTCCGGATCTTATTACAAACAAGACCTATAACCCATCAAAGAATTCTTTGCTCATCACACAGAACAGCTAAGAGACTCGTGGGTTACTTGAAGCTAAGGTTTACTTGAAGGAGCGCTAATTGGGCGAGCAGGGGAAGGAAGAAAGGGAGCGGAGTGAAAACGCCCGGCCGGCGGCGGCGGAAAATCCCAGCCCGCAGCGCAGTCTCAGCCGGCGGCGGCGAAAACCAAGGTGGCACCCGTAGTTCCGGGCACGCACGGGATCCCAGGGCGGAACGGAGAGCATAGAGACCAGGAGGTGGGCTCTTTCCCTGTGTCCCACGGCTGATTTCTCCCACCGGGAGGGCGGCCAGTGGGCCCTAGCGCGGACAAAGAACACAGAATCCATACCTGGGCCCCACCCCCGCCCCTCTCTTCCAATCCTACCCCGCCCTTCCAGAGACTTAAACTGGCCCCTGAACTGAGGAGTAGTGTCAGATTACAGAGGAGCCGTAGTAGTGCTCAGGCTCTGGGAAGCCTGACAGGCAGCCCTGACCCAGGGAGACTGGGAAGTGTGTGATTTTGGCTGGGCTAGGAGAGAAGAGACTCCTCCACCCCCAGACACCACCTTTTCTGGCCTGCGGGAAGAGGGTGATGCGCGGCTGGGCTGGGAGAGAGAAGACCCCTCCATCCCCAGCCCCCACCCTTACTGGCCTGCCTAGGGCGGGGCAAGCCCAACTGCAGAGACACACCCAGAGATCAGCAGTAAGGCAGGCGCAGCTCTGGGCTTTCAGCAGCTCAGAAATCTCCCTCCCGCACCCCCCCATACACACACACACTGAAGAAGTGCCCTAATACTCAGGAGTACTGGACACGGGGCTGGTGGTGCTACTCTCATTGTGAATATGTGCAGACAAGGGCAGAAACTGCACTGACTTTGTAAAAACTATCATCCAGACCCCTCTGGCCCACGCATTTAAGTCTGCAGTCCCAAAGTCACTCTGCACCAGGTGACCGGCTCTGCCTGTGCAATAAGCAGGGGGCTCTTTGGTACAGCAGAGGACAACCTGGACATTACTTGGTGGGCTTAAGCCAAGACTGGCGCTGCCTTTTGTTTTGCTTTGTAACCAACATTTCAGAGACAGAGTTCAGAACACTGGTGATAAGAATGTTTAAGGAGCTTAGAGAAGACAAAGAAGGATGTAGAAATCATAACGAACGAGCTCAGAGAAGACATAAAGAAGGATGTAGAAATCATAACGAACAACCAGTTAGAAATAAAGAACACAATTACCGAAATTAAGAACTCACTTGAAGGAATTAACAGCAGGTTAGATGAAGCAGAGGATCGAATCAGCGACTTAGAAGACAAGGTAGCAGAGATCACCCAAACGGAACAACAGAAAGAAAAAAGAATAAAAAACAATGAGGATGGCTTAAGAGACCTCTGGGATAACATCAAGCGCAACAACATGCACATCATAGGAATACCAGAAGGTGAAGAGAGGAAGCAAGGGATTGAGAACATATTTGAAGTAATAATGTCTGAAAACTTCCCCAACCTGATGAAGGAAACCAACATACAAGCCCAGGAAGTGCAGAGATTTCCAACCTGGATAAACCCAAAGAGGTCCACACCAAGACACATTACAGTTAAAATGGCAAAGCTTAAAGACAAAGAGAGAATCCTAAAAGCAGCAAGAGAAAGACGGAGGGTTACATACAAGGGAACTCCCATAAGACTATCAAATGATTTCTCTACAGAAACATTGAAGGCCAGGAGGGAGTGGCAGGAGATACTCAACGTGATGGAAAACAAAGGCCTACAACCTAGCTTGCTTTATCCAGCAAGGCTATCATTTAAAGTTGATGGAGAGATAAGGAGCTTTCCAGAAAAAAATAAGCTAAAGGAATTTATTACCACCAAGCCAGCATTGCAAGAAATACTAAAAGGACTTCTGTAAATAGAAGAAAGATGAAAACAACCGAACTACATATTTAAAAATGGCAATAACTATGTACCTATCAATAATCACTTTAAATGTAAATTGATTAAATGCTCCAATCAAGAGACATAGGGTGGCTGACTGGATAAGAAATCAAGACCCTTGTATATGCTGTATACAAGAGACTCACCTCAGAACAAAAGACACACACAGGCTGAAAGTGAAGGGTTGGAGTAAGATATTTCACGCAAATGGAAACGAGAAAAAAGCTGGAGTTGCAATACTTATATCTGACAAAATAGACTTTAAAATGAAGAACATACTAAAAGATAAATATGGGCACTATATAATAATAAAGGGATCGATCCAACAAGAGGACATAACCCTAGTAAACATCTATGCACCCAACATAGGAGCACCTAAATATATAAAACAGGTACTGACTGACATAAAGACAGAGATCAACAGTAACACTATCATAGTAGGGGACTTCAACACACCTCTGACAACAAGGGACAGGTCTTCCAGACAGAAAATCAATATGAAAACAACAGCCTTAAGTGATACATTGACCACTTGGATTTAATCGATATTTTCAGAACATTTCACCCCAATGCTGCAAAATACACGTTCTTCTCAAGCGCACATGGAACATTTTCCAAGATAGACCATATGTTAGGCCACAAAACAAGTCTTGATAAATTTAAGAAAATTGAAATCATACCAATTGTCTCCTCTGACCAAAATGCTATGAAACTAGAAATGAACTACAGGAAAAAAACTGGAAGACACACCAATTCATGGAGGCTGAATAACTTATTACTAAATAATGAATGGGTCAAGCAGGAGATCAAGGATGAAATCAAAAGATACCTCGAGACAAACGAAAATGAAAACGCGACGACCCAAAATCTGTGGGATGCCAAAAAAGCAGTCCTAAGAGGGAAATTCATAGCTTTGCAGGCCTACCTAAAGAAACAAGAAACATCACTATTCAACAGTTGATCTTCACACTTAAGGGATTTAGAAAAAGAACAGCAAAATAAGCCCAAAGGGAGCACAAGGAAGGAGATAATAAAGATCAGAGCAGAAATAAATGAAATAGAAACCAGAAAAACAATACAAAAGATCAATGAATCCAAGAGTTGGTTCTTAGAGAAGATAAACAAAATCGACAAACCTTTAGCCAGACTCATGAAAAAAAAGAGAGAGAGGACCCAAATTAATAAAATCAGAAATGAAAGAGGAGAAGTGACAACGGACACTGCAGAAATACAAAAAGTTTTAAGAAGTTACTATGAGCAACTCTATGCCAACAAATTTGACAATTTGGAAGAAATGGACAATTTTCTAGAGGCGTACAACCTTCCAAGGCTAACTCAAGAAGAAACAGAAAACCTGAATAGACTGATTACCACCAGGGAAATTGAATCAGTAATCAACAGTCTCCCAACAAACAAAAGCCCTGGACCAGATGGCTTTACAGGTGAATTTTACAAAACGTTCAAAAAAGAATTATCACCTATTCTCCTCAAGCTCTTCCAAAAAATCCAGAAGGAAGGAAGACTCCCAAACACTTTTTACGAAGCCACTATCACCCTGATCCCAAAATCAGACAAAGACACCACAAAAAAAGAAAACTACAGGCCGATATCTCTAATGAACATAGATGCAAAAATCGTCAACAAAATATTAGCAAACAGAATTCAGCAATACGTTAAAAAGATCATTCACCAAGATCAAGTGGGATTCATCCCTGGTATGCAAGGGTGGTTCAACATCCGCCAATCAATTAATGTGATACACCACATTAACAAAATGAAAAATAAAAATCATATGATCATATCAATAGATGCAGAAAAAGCATTTGATAAAATCCAACAGCCATTTATGATAAAAACCCTTAAGAAAGTGGGAATAGAGGGATCATATCTCAACATAATAAAGGCCATATATGACAAACCCACAGCTAACATCATACTCAATGGGGAAAAGCTAAAACCATTCCCCCTAAGATCAGGAACAAGGCAAGGTTGCCCACTATCTCCGCTTCTATTCAACATAGTGCTGCAAGTTCTAGCCACAGCAATCAGACAAGAAAAAGAAATAAAAGGCATCCAAATTGGTAAGGAGGAAGTAAAATTATCATTGTATGCAGATGATATGATACTATACATAGAGAACCCTAAAGACTCCACCAAGAAGCTATTAGAGCTGATAGATAAATTTAGTAAAATAGCAGGATACAAAATTAATATTCAGAAATCAGTTGCATTTTTATATACCAATAATAAAACATCAGAAAGAGAAATTAAAAAAAAAACAATCCCATTTACAATCGCTCCAAGACTATAAAATACCTGGGAATAAATTTAACCAAAGAAGTAAAAGATCTGTACTCAGAAAATTATAAGACACTGAAGAAAGGAATGAAGGAAAATATAAATAGATGGAAACACATATCATGTTCATGGATAGGAAGAATTAATATAGTTAAAATGTCCATATTGCCTAAGGCAATATACATATTCAACGCAATTCCTATCAAATTACCAACGTCGTTTTTCACAGAAATAGAGCATATAATCCTAAAATTTATATGGGACCATAAAAGACTCCGAATAGCAAAGGCAATCTTGAGAAATAAGAACAAAGTGGGAGGTATAACAGTACCTGACTTCAAATTATACTACAAGGCTACAGTAATCAAAACAGCACGGTACTGTCATAAAAACAGACACATAGATCAATGGAACAGAATAGAGAGTCCAGAAATAAATCCACGCCTATATGGCCATTTAATCTACGACAATGGAAGCAAGAATGTACGATGGAGTAAAGATGGTCTATTCAAAAAATGGTGCTGGGAAACCTGGACAGACATATGCAAAAAAATGAAGCTGGACCACCTCCTTACACCATATACAAAAATAAGTTCAAAATGGCTTAAAGACTTAAATGTAAGATCTGAAACCATAAACTACCTAGAAGAAAATATAGGAAGAAACTTCTCAGACATTACCTGGAGTAAGATTTTTACTGATATATCCCCTCGCTCGAGGGAAGTAAGAGAAAAAATAAACATGTGGGATTATATCAAACCAAAAAGTTTTTTCACAGGAAAGTAAACCATCAATAAAACAAAAAGCGATCCTACTGAATGGGAAAAGATATTTGCCAATGATATATCTGATAAGGGATTAATATCACAAATCTATGAAAAACTCACTCAACTCAACTCCAAAAAAACAAACGACCCAATTAAAAAATGGGCAGAGGTCTTGAAGAGACATTTTTCTAAAGCGGACATACAGATGGCATACAGACATATGAAGAAATGCTCAACCTCACTAACCATCAGAGAAATGCAAATGAAAACCACAATGGGATACCACCTCACCCCAGTCAAAATGGCTATCATCAATAAATCAACAAACAACAAGTGCTGGCGCTGATGTGGAGAAAAGGGAACGCTTGTGCACTGTTGGTGGGATTGCAGATTGGTGCAGCCACTATGGAAAACAGTATGGAGGTATCTCAAAAATCTGAAAATGGAACTACCCTATGATGCAGTGATTCCACTCCTAGGTATCTATCCGGAGAAATCCAAAACTCCAATTCAAAAATTTTTATGCACTCTTATGTTTATTGCAGCACTATACACAATAGCTAAGACATGGAAACAACCAAAATGCCCATTGGTAGATGACTGGATTAAGAAACTGTGGTAAAATTATACAATGGAGTATTACGCAGCCATAAAGAAGAAAGAAATCTTACCATTTGCAACAACATGGATGGACCTAGAGAACATTATGTTAAGTGAAATAAGTCAGACAGAGAAAGATAAGTACCATATGATCTCACTTATTTGTGGAATCTAAAGAAAAGAATAAGTGAATGAACTAACCAGAAACAGTTTTGGAGACAAAGAGGAAAAACTTAGGGTTGCTAGATGGGCGGGGGGGATGGCGGTGGGGGGGAGGGTGAGGGGATTGGAGGGCAGTTGGTGACCACAGGATGGCCACGGGGTTTGAAAATTAATCTGGGGAACGTAATTTAGTTGTTACCAGAGGGTAAGGAGGTTGGGGGGTGGGAGATGAGTGTAAGGGGGATCAAATATATGGTGATGGTAGGAGAACTGACTCTGGGTGGTGAACACACAATGTAATTTATAGATGATGTGATACAGAATTGCACACCTGAAATCTATGTAATTTTACTAACAATTGTCACCCCAATAAATTTAAAAAAAAAAAAGATACATAGAAACAAATGACAATGAAAATACATCCTACCAAAATTTTGGGGATGCAGCAAAAGCAGTTTTAAGAGGGAAATTTATATCATTGCAGGCCTATCTCAAGAAACAAGAAAAATCCCAAATAAATAATCTCACGTTACACCTTAAAGAACTAGAAAAAGAAGAACAAATGAAACCCAAGGTTAGCAGAAGAAAGGAAATCACAAAACACAGAGCAGAACTAAATGAAATAGAGAACAAAAAGACAATAGAAAATATTAATGTGACAAAGAGCTGGTTCTTTGAAAAGATTAACAAAATTGACAAACCCTTGGCTAGACTCACTAAGATAAAAACAGAGAAGACACTACTTAACAAAACCAGAAATGAAAAAGGGGAATTTATCACAGACACCACAGAAATACAAAGGATCATCCAAGAATACTATGAAAGACTATCTGCCACCAAATTCAATAACCTAGATGAAATGGACAAGTTGTTAGAACCATATAGCCTTCCAAGGCTGAATCATGAAGTACTGGAAAATCTAAACAGATTGATCACCAGTAAGGAAATTGAATCAGTCATCCAAAACCTTCCCCAAAGTAAAAGACCTGGAAAAGATGGCTTCACTAGTGAATTCTACCAACCCTTCAAGGAGGATCTAATACCAATACTGCTGAAACTCTTCAAAAAAATTGAAAAAGCGACAGTACTTCCTAACGAATTTTATGAGGCCAACATTACCCTAATACAAAAACCTGGTAATGACAACACAAAAAATGAAAACTACAGACCAATATTTCTGATGAATACAGATGCAAAAATCCTAAACAAAATTCTAGCAAATCGAATACAGCAAAGCATTCAAAAGATTATTCATCGCTATCAAGTGGGGATCATCCCCGGGGCACAAGGATGGTTCAACATCCGCAAATACATCATTGTGATACAATACATAAACAAAATAAAGGACAAAAATCATATGATTATATCAATTGATGCACAAAAAACATTTGACAAAATACAACACCCATTTATGATTAAAACACTTAATAAAATAGTTACAGAAGGAAAATACCTTAACATGATAAAGGCCATGTATGAGAAACCCTCAGCTAATCTCATAATTAATGGTGAAAAACTGAAGCCTTTTTCTCAATGTTCAGGAACACGACAGGGCTGTCCCCAATTACCTCTGTTTGTCAACATAGTGTTGGAAATCCTTGCCAGAGGAATCAGGCAAGAGAAAGATATAAAAGGCTTCCAAATTGGGAATGGAGAGGTTAAATTGCCACTCTTTGCAGATGACATGATGCTATGTATAGAAAACCCTAAAGACTCCACCAAAAAGCTATTAGAAACAATCAACGAATACAGTAAAGTTGCTGGCTACAAAATCAACGCAAAAAACTCCATTGCATTCCTATATACTAACAATGTAATCTCAGAAAAAGAAATACAAAAAGTAATTCCTTTTGCAATTGCAGTAAAAAGAATAAAATACGTAGGAATAAACTTAACCAAGGATGTGAAATACCTATATGCTGAAAATTATACGATATTTTTAAAAGAAATTCAGAAGACAAAAACAATGGAAAGACATTCGTGCTCATGGATTGGAAGAATAAACATAGTCAAAATGGCCATATTACCCAAAACAATATACAGATTTAATGCAATTCCCATCAAAATCCCAGTGGCATTTTTAAAAGAAATAGAACAAAAAATCATCAGATTTGTTTGGAACCACAAAAGACACCGAATAGCCAAAGCAATATTAAGAAAAAAGAACAATACTGGAGGTATCACACTCCTTTATTTTAGCTCATACTACAGGGCTACAAAAATCAAAACAGCATGGTATTGGCAGAAAAACAGACACATAGACCAATGGAATAGAATTGAGAACCCAGAAATAAAACCACATAAATATGGACAGATAATTTTTGGTGACGAAGCAAAAAACATACAATGGAGAAAAGAGAGCCTCTTCTATAAATGGTGCTTGGAGAATTGGAAAGCCACGTGCAAAAGAATGAAACTGGACTGCTATCTGTCACCATGTACCAAAATTAATTCAAAAAGGATCAAAGACTTAAGCATGAGACCTGACACAATAAACTGCATAGTAGAAAACACAGTTACTAAACTCATGGACCTTGGGTACAAAGAGCATTTTATGAATTTGACTCCAAAGGCAAGGGAAGTAAAAGACAAAATAAATGAATGGGACTATATGAAACTTAAAAGCTTCTGCACAGCAAAGGAAACCATCGACAAAATAAAGAGGCAACCAATTGAATGGGAGAAGATTTTTGCAAACAGTGCCTCTGATAAGGGGCTAATATCCAAAATATACAAGGAACTCATGCAACTCAACAACAAAAAGCAAACGACCCAATTGAAAAATGTGCAGGCGTCCTGAAGAGACATTTCTCCAAAGAGGACATAAAAATTGCAAATAGACATGTGAAAAAATGCTCAACATCACTAATCATCAGAGAAATGCAAATAAATACCTCACCCCAGTGAGAATGGCTATCATCAACAAGACAAATAGTAAAAAGTGTTGGAGAGGCTGTGGAGAAAAAAGAACCCTCATTCACTGTTGGTGGTAATGCAGACTGGTGCAGCAGTTATGGAAGGCAGTGTGGAGGTTCCTGAAAAAATTACAAATAGATTACCATATGACCCAGCAATCCCTTTCCTCGGTATCTACCCAAAGAATCTTAAAACATTCATACATAAAGACACGTGTGTTCCAATGTTCATTGCAGCTCTGTTACAGTGGCCAAGACATGGAAACAACCAAAATGTCTTTTGATAGATGAATGGATAAAGAAGTTGTGGGATATATGCACAATGGAATACTATTTGGCGGTAAGAAAAGATGATATAGGAACTTTTGTGACAACATGGATGGATCTTGAGAGTATAATGCTAAGCGAAATAAGTCAGACAGAAAAAGTAGAGAACCATATGATTTCACTGATATGTGGTGTGTAAACCATAAAAAACAAAAGAACAAGACAAACAAATGAGAAAGAAAAACTCATAGACACAGACAAAGGTTTAGTGATTACCAGAGAGTAACGGGGGAGGCCGGTGGGAGATGAGGGTAATGGGGATCAAATATATGGTGATGGAAGGAGAACTGAGTCTGGGCAGTGAATACACAATGGGATTTGTAGATGATGTAATACAGAATTGTAACCCTGAAATCTATGTAATTTTACTAACAATTGTCACCCCAATAAATTAAAAATAAAAAAAGAAAGTTAAACATAGATTTACCTAATGACCCAGAAATTCCACTCTAGGTATATACCCAAAATAATTAAAAATGTATGTCCACAGTATAGCTTGCACACAAATGTTCATATCAGCATTATTCATAATTGCCAAAGGGTATAACCAACCAAATGTCCATCAACTGAACAGTGGATAAATAATATATGGTATAACCACACAAATAAATATTATCCAGCCATCAAAAGGAATGCAGGACTGATGCATGCTACAGCATGCATGAAAATTGTATGCTAAGTGAAAGTAGTTACAAAATATCTCATATTTTATCATATCATGTCTATGAAATATCCAGACTAGGCAAATCAATAGAGTCAAGAAGTAGATTATTGAATGCTAGTATCAGGGGTGAGGAGGTAAAGGGCATTGACTACTGATTGGTGTAGTGTTTCTTTTCGGGGTGATGAAAATGTTCTAGAATTAGAGAGTGATGATAGTTGCACAACCCTGTGAATATACTAAAAGCCACTGAATTATACAACTTAAAAAGGTGAATTTTATTGTATGTAAATTATATATGAATATATATTTTAAAGAATAATGCAGTGGCTTTTGTTAAACAGAGCCAGTATGCAGCAATAGATCATCCAACTTTACAAGGCAGAGCTGCTGCAGAAGTAAATCAAAGGAGTATATTTTCTTGTGCTGGGTGTGCAAACGACTATACTTTTGCATTGTTTTCCTTAGCCACACTCTTGTCCACACTAGTAGATCGATATTTAAATAAGAGGAGGTTAGACTCTAGAACTGGGTTCAAAAGGAATGTGGGAATGTATTCATTTTCCCTCTTATTTCCTTGCTCCATTTACCTCATCTTTAGTTATTAAGTGATGCCACACAACAGCCTAGTCCTGACTATAATCCTAGATTCAGTTTACATGTCACACAAGATAATGAAGCTTATTTACTTACAGTAGTATTTGGCTTTCACTAAGACCTAAATTAATAAGCTTGTCCATCCATGTTATTCACTAGGTATAACCCTGAATAACTTCTATTTCTTTTCAGAAATCAAAATCATGATGAGTATTTGCCCCAATGATCATATTAGAAACATTTTACCTAGACACTGAGAGCAATTCTAAATGAATGTTTACTTCAAAAATATTATGTTTTCTCTGAGGGTAACTACTTAGAAGATATAACATTCATTTGGATGTATAGACTGTATAGACTATCTCATGACTATAGAGACTTCTTGTTGAGGAAAGCCAAGTCATCTTCTATCTTTTATTTCTTTTAATAAAATGCTAGTAAGATATAATTCCCAATTCTTTGATAGTTAACATACTTAAAATTGAAAAAGGAAAAAAATTTCCAACAATACCTTGGTATAGACATGACTCCGTTACAATTATACCAGTAGTGTTCATTGTTCATGACAGCATCTACCAGGCTTGTTGAATACTCCTCCAGTCAGTTATCCGCAATTTCAGATAATAAAAGCAAACAAAAATTAGTCATCTAATGAAGAAAAATGTTTTGTGGGTTTACATTACCAAGACTGGTTCCAGTTATTTACAGACTCCTCAGTTCTCCACACTCCTTTGGATAGATTTACCCACAGGAGCATTGGAGTTCAAATGTTGTTCCTTGATTTGTTTCTAAATGTAGCATTTGAAATATAGAATAGAACGGACAAGATAGCAAGAAGTAATTGACCTTCTTTCTCCAGAGTACACTCAATTTGTTCAAATATATATTTTCTTCTGTGCCACCAATCACACTTTTTCCTTTTTGCATTTTAAGAAGAAAAATTTCGAGGTCAAGGGTATACAAATACTCCATCAACTCATTATCCAGTTTCAAAAACTATCAATGTTTTGCCATATTTGTTTAATATATTCCTTAACTCTTTTTAAAAGCTGGAGTATTTTTAAATGATTCCTGACATAAAGTTAGTTTTCCCTTAAATAATTCAATTTGTTTTTCAGAAAAGATAAATAAGGGCATTTGCATTAAAACACCATCATCATACCTAAAATATTAACAACATATCATTAGTGATCATTTAATATGCAGTAACTATTCAAATTTCCCTGATGTCTAAAATGCCTTTTTTACTATTTGTTTATTTGGGTCAATATCCAAATAAATTCTGCCTGTATTTAGAAATCACTTCTTTTAATTATTTTCACTTTATTCTAAAATAAGCCTCTCATAAAATCCCTCACCTCATTTTGGTTTGTATGAGTACCACCACTTTAAAGTATGCCTTTCAGTTTAGGAATGAAAAGGGTCAATTTACATTTTTTCCCTGAATTTATGGTTTAGCTGGGACCATCATACATACAATTATTAGTTCAACAGATTATTTTCAAGTGCTTACTATATAACAGGCATATTTGTGGTGTTAGATATTTAGTGGTGAAAATGACAGATATTGTCAAGGCCCAGGCCATGGAATTTGCAGACAATAAACAAATAGTTGCATAATATAATGTCAGTTGTGATAAGTTACATAATAAAAAATAAAGCACAGTAAGTGGATAGAGCAGGGTAGGATTAGGAAGCTATTTTAGATGGGGTGCTCATAGAATACCTTTATAAATGACTACTTATTTCGGGAGTAGAATATAAAATAGTAGGCTTGCTGTATTGAAAGTTACTTTAAAGGTCACATCATTCAATTTCTAGACTGTATGATGACTTAGTATTTGCTAGATGATTGGTAAAATATACTTATTTCAATCAGTTTACTATTGAGGTATCTGTGGAGCTTTCATGGTGGTTGTGAGTTGGTATCCAAATGTACATATACATATACATACATTTTGATCATACGTTTGACATAAACTGTGGAATTATCAAAACCAAAGAATTTGGAATACATGTGATATCAGCTTATTTTTCAAAATAACTTGTTAAATTGAGGATGGAAATTTTGTAATTTATCTAAATTTCAAAACAGAAACTATTCATATATATATATATATATATATATTCTGTTGAATATATGTATATATATATATATATTCTACATATATAATATATATCTATATTTATTTTATATATGTGTGTGTGTGTATATATTGTGTATATATAAATATATTCAATAGAAACCATCTAGGCTTCTGCTGTGGTACTTAGTTCAGGAAGTAGGTGAAAGCACTCAGTGAAGGTGATGAGAGGAAGTCACTTACATGGCTAAGTCACCTGGAAACTTCAGAAAAGTTTATGTCAACTTGGTGTGCAATATATAGTTTACTTGAAATGTACTTTTGAATCTGTTGTCTGGTTTCAAAATCTACTGCACACAAATAGTGGTAGATAACAGAAAGAAAGCAAGTGCAGTATGTATAATAAAAGGAAAAAAGGTATCTGAGAAAGCTGCAAAATTATGACTAACTTCATCAATCTTCAATTGTCAAAAGACATTCCATTTGACTTTAAAGAATAGTAGTCTGGTTTCTATTTCCTGGGCATGCATTTTTCCAGTAAATTCAGTGTTATTGAAATATATGTGAAAATCTACTCCTAGAAAATTTCAAATATCAAAAGTTTAAGTAGGTTAAATACCATAGAACAGTAATCATTTCATATGGTTTTCAATAAATTCTAAAGAAGGAAAATGAAGTTTCAGTAGGGGATTGTAGTTCCATGTATACTACCTTTTTGGGGGAATTGTCATACTTCTGTCTCAGGATGAAAATGAGATGGGGAGAGAGGAAGGGGTATTTGCCCAGTTTTGCTTACAGATCATCCCAAATAGATGAAGTATATAAAAATTAACATAAGTAAAATAGAAAAAATTTTACCTTCCCATCCCTTCTCTCACCTCAATGAAATAACCTACAGTTTTGTACCACATAAGTACATTTTGATCAATGACAGACCTCGTATATGATGTTAGTCCCATAAGGTTATAATGGAGCTGAAAATTTCCTATAGTCTAGTGATGTTATAACCATTTATTTTTTAATTTATTGAGGTGACAATTGTTAGTAAAATTACATAGATTTCAGGTGTACAATTCTATATTACATCATCTATAAATCCCATTGTGTGTTCACCACCCAGAGTCAGTTCTCCTTCCATCACCATATATTTGATCCCCCTTACCCTCATCTCCAAACCCCATTACCCTCTGGTAACCACTAAACTATTGTCTGTGTCTATGAGTTCTTGTTTCTCATTTGTTTGTCTTGTTCTTTTGTTGTTTTTGGTTTATATACCACACATCAGTGAAATCATATGATTCTCTGCTTTTTCTGTCTGACTTATTTCGCTAGCATCATACTCTCAAGATCCATCCCTGTTGTAACAAATGTTCCTATATCATCTTTTCTTACCGCCAAATAGTATTCCATTGTGTATATACACCACAACTTTTTTATCCATTCATCTATCGAAGGACATTTTGGTTGTTTCCATGTCTTGGCTCCCGTAAACAAAGCTGCAATCAACATTGGAGCACATGTGTCTTTATGTGTAGATGTTTTCAGATTCTTTGGGTAGATACCGAGGAGAGGGATTGCTGGGTCATATGGTAATTCTATTTGTAATTTTTTCAGGAACCTCCACAATGCCTTCCATAACTGCTGCACCAGTCTGCATTCCCACCAACAGTGTATGAGGGTTCCTTTTTCTCCACAGCCTCTCCAACACTTTTTACTATTTGTCTTGTTGATGATAGCCATTCTGACTAAGGTGAGGTGATATCTCATTGTGGTACTTATTTGCATTTCTCTGATGATTAGTGATGTTGATCATTTTTTCACATGTCTATTTGCAATTTTTATGTCCTCTTTGGAGAAATGTCTCTTCAGGTCCTCTGCCCATTTTTCAATTGGGTTGTTTGTTGTTTTGTTGTTGAGTTTCATGAGTTCCTTGTATATTTTGGATATTAGCCACTTATCGGAGGCACTGTTTGCAAAAATCTTCTCCCATTCAGTTGGTTGTCTCTTTATTTTGTCGATGGTTTCTTTTGCTGTGCAGAAGCTTTTAAGTTTCATATAGTCCCATTCGTTTATTTTAGGTTTTACTTCTATTGCCTTTGGAGTCAAATTCATAAAATGCTCTTGGAAACCAAGGTCCATAAGTTTAGTACCTATGTTTTCTTCTATGCAGTTTATTGCATCATGTTTTATGCTTAAGTCTTTCATCCATTTTGAATTAATTTTGGTACATGGTGACAGATAGCAGTCCAGCTTCATTCTTTTCCATGTGGCTATCCAATTCTCACAGCACCATTTTTTGAAAAGGCTGTCTTTCCTCCATTATATGTTTTTAGCTTCCTTGTCAAAAATTATCTGTCCATATTTATGTGGTTTTATTTCTGGGTTCTCAATTCTATTCCATTGGGCTATGTGTCTGTTTTTCTGCCAATACTATGCTGTTTTGATTATTGTAGCCCTGTACTACAAGCTAAAGTCAGGGAGTGTGATACCTCCACTATTGTTCTTTTTTCTTAAAATTGCTTTGGCTATTCGGGGTCTTTTGTGGTTCGAAATATATCTGATGATTTTTTGTTCTATTTCTTTAAAAAATACCATTGGGATTTTGATGGGGATTGCATTAAATCCGTATATTGCTTTGGGAAATATGGCCATTTTAACTATGTTGATTCTTCCAATCCATGAGCACGGAATGTCTTTCTATTTCTTTGTCTTCTTCAATTTCTTTCAAAAATGTCTTATAGTTTTCAGCATATAGGTCCTTCACATCCTTGGTTAAGTTTATTCCTACGTATTTTATTCTTTTTACTGCAACTGCAAAAGGAATTGTTTTCTGTATTTCTTTTTCTGAGATTTCATTGTTAGTATATAGGAATGCAATGGATTTTTATACGTTGATTTTGTAGCCAGCAACTTTACACTATTCATTGATTATTTCTAATAGCTTTTTGGTGGAGTCTTTAGGGTTTTCTATATGTAGCATCATGTCATCTGCAAAGAGTGACAATTTAACTTCTTCATTCCCAATTTGGATGCCTTTTATTTCTTTCTCTTGTCTGATTGCTCTGGCAAGGACTTGTAACACTATTTTGAAAAGCAGAGGTGATAGGGGAAACCCCTGTCGTGTTCCTGAATGTAGAGCAAAGGGCTTCAGTTTTTCACCATTAATTATGAGATTAGCTGAGGGCTTGTCATATATTGCTTTATTATGTTAAGGTATTTTCTTTCTATACCTGTTTTATTAAGTGTTTTAATCGTAAATGGATGTTGTATCTTGTCAAATGCTTTTTCTGCATCAATTGATATAATCATATGATTTTTGTCCTTTATTTCGTTTATATGATGTATCACACTGATGGATGTGCGGATGTTGAACCATGCTTGTGACCCTGGGATGAACCCCACTTGGTCGTGATCAATGATCTTTTTAATGCATTGTTGTATTTAATTTCCTAGAATTTTGTTTAGGATTTTTGCATCTGTATTCATCAGAGATATTGGTCTGTAGTTTTCTTTTTTTGTGTTGTCCTTACAAGGTTTTGGTATCAAGATAACGTTGGCCTCATCAAATGAGTTAGGGAGTACTGTCTCTTCTTCAATTTTTTGGAAGAGTTTGAGCAGGATTGGTATTAGATCCTCTTTGAAGGTTTGGTAGAATTCACTAGTGAATCCATGTGGTCCCGGGCTTTTGCTTTTGGGAAGGTTTTGGATGACTGATTCAATTTCATTGCTGGTGATCGGTCTGTTTAGATTTTCCAGTTCTTCATGGTTCAGCCTTGGGAGGCTATATGTTTCTAAGAACTTGTCCATTTCTTCTAGGTTATTGAATTTGGTGGCATATAGTCCTTCATAGTATTCTTGGATGATCCTTTGTATTTCTGTGGTGTCTATGATACATTCCCCTTTTTCATTTTTGATTTTGTTAATTATTCTCTTCTCTCTTTTTATCTTAGTGAGTCTAGCCAAGGGTTTGTCCATTTTGTTAATCTTTTCAAAGAACCAGCTCTTTGTCACATTTATTTTTTCTATTGTGTTTTTGTACTCTATTTCATTTAGTTCTGCTCTGATTTTTGTTATTTCCTTTCTTCTGCTGACCTTGGGTTTCACTTGTTCTTCTTTTTCTAGTTCCTTAAGGTGTAACATGAGGTTATTTATATGGGATTTTTCTTGTTTCTTGAGATAGCCTTGTAATGATACAAATTTCCCTCTTAAAACTGCTTTCGCTGCATGCCCTAAATTTTGGTAGGATGTATTTTCATTGTCATTTGTTTCTATGCATCTGTAATCTCTCCTCTAATGTCTTCTTTGACCAGTCGTTCGAGAAAAGTATGTTGTTTAATTTCCATGTATTTGTGTTTTTTCCTGCCTTACTTTTGCAGTTGATATCCAAATCCTTGTGATCAGAGAATATGCTTGGTATGATTTCAATCTTCATAAATTTGCTGAGGCTGATTTTATGTCCCAATATATGGTCTATCCTTGAGAATGTTCCATGTACACTACAAGACAATGTATAGCCTGATGTTTTAGGGTGAAATGCTCTATATATGTCAATTATGTCCATTTTATCTAATGTGTCATTTAGGGCTGCTATTTCGTTATTTATTTTCTGTTTGGATGATCTATCTATAGCTGTCAGTGATGTATTTAGTTCCCCTGGTATAATTGTGGTTTGGTCAATGTCTCCCTTTAGTTTTGTTAGTAGTTGCTTGATATATTTCGGTGCTCCCTGACTGGGGGCATAAATGTTGATGACTGTTATTTCTTCTTGTTGTATAGTCCCCTTTACCATTATGAAATGTCCATCTTTGTCTCTTGTTTTCTTTTTCACCCTGAAGTCTGTTTCATCTGATATCATTATGGCTACACCTGATTTTCTCTGGGTACCATTTGCTTGGAGTGTCAATTTCCACTCTTTCAATTTGAGTCTATGTTTGTCCTTGTAGCTGAGATGTGTCTCTTGGAGACAGCATATGGTTGGGTTTAGTTTTTTGATCCAATCTGCTACTCTGTGCCTTTTTATTGGTGAGGTCAGTCCATTTACATTTAAGGTGATTATTGACATGTGAGGTTTTCCTATCATTCTATCTTAGTTTTCTGGTAAGGTTGTGTCTCCATTGTTTCTTTACCTTTTTGTTGTTGTCTATTATTTCTGTATGGTGGTAATGTATGATGTTTCCCTCTGTTACTTCTTTTATTACAGTATGTATTTCAGTTCTGGTTTTCTCTTGAGTGGTTACCCTTAAGTTTAAGTAAAAGAAAGTTTGATATTTAGAGTATTCCATTTTCTTTAGCGCGCTTACTTTCTCCATTCCCATATTCTGGTTCAGGCCTTTACTCTCCCCCTATTTATGTTTTGGTTGCCACAAATTGTCCCTGTTGATGGTGGTTGAATAGCCTCCTTTAGTATTTCTTGCAGTGCAGGTCGTGTACTAGAAAATTCTCTCAGCTTCTGTATGTCTGGAAAGGTCTTTATTCCTTCTTCATATTTAAAGGATATGTTTGCGGTATACATTATTCTTGGCTCATAATTTCTCTTTTTCAATAGTTTGAATATTTGGTTCCACTCCGTCCTGGCTGGTAGAGTTTCTGCTGAAAAATCTGATGATAATCTAATGGGCTTTCCTTTGTAGGTTACTGTCTTCTTTTCCCTGGCTGCCTTGAGGATTCTTTCTTTGTCGTTGATTTTAGACAGGTTCAATAAATGTGCCTTGGAGAAGGCCTTTTGGGATTGAGGGAATTCGGTGTTCTATTTGCTTCTTGGATTCGAGGATCCAGTTCTGTCCACAAGTTTGGGAAGTTCTCATTGACAATTTGTTTGAATATATTCTCTCTTCCCTTCTCTCTTTCTTCTTCTTCTGGTATGCCCGTTATTCTTATAGTGCTCTTTCTGATGGAGTCAGAAAGTTCTTGTGGAGTTCTTTCATTTGTTTTGAGTCTCAAGTCTCTTTTTTCTTCCATCTGTGTAATTCCAGATTTCTATCTCCGATGTCACTGATTCTTTCTTCCATCTGGTCAACTCTACTACCTAAGCTGGTTATTTCATTCTTAATTTCTTCTATTGAGTTCTTAATCTCCAGAAATACTATTTGGTTCATTTTTAAAATTTCAATCTCTTCGTAAAATGCTCATGTTGTTCTTTGATTGTGTTTCTGAGTTCATTAAACTGCCTTTCTGTGTTTTCTTGCATCTCGTTGAGTTTTTTCAGAACTGCAATCTTGAATTCTCTGTGATTTAAATCACATATTTCCATATCTTTAAGTTCCTTTTCTGGGACTTTTCACTTTCTTTCTGAGCCGGCTTGTTGCCTTGGTTATTCATGGCAATTACTGATTTATTATTTCTCTTCCTAGACATCTACAGGAGTGGGTTCTGCAACAGGTTGATAGGAAGAGGTCTTTCTTTTGTTTTCCAGTACTTGTTGGTAAAATGTTTTATTTTCTCTCCAACTGCAGCCTTTTTTTTCTATTTCACACGGTAGTGCTATGTTTTCTCTGCACTGTTCCAGCTTCTCACAGAATGGGGCTATTCCCTGGGAGATGCACTTCTTCTCTGTTAATAGTTCGCTTGGGTCACAAGGCGCAGTGTCCCTGTGGGTATGTGGAGAGCTTTTGAAGGTCCAAAGCTCTTCCTGCACCCGATTCAGAGCCCGTATGTTTCAGCAGTTCTGTTTACTCCTGCAGGGATCCACACAGATAGGTGGGGCCAGGGGCAGGGTGAGTTGTGAGAGGTGGCCTAGAGCAATGGCAGGGATGACCACCACAGCCGGTCCTGCTTCCGCAGTTCCCTCCCCTCTGCTGAAACTAGTTGGGCTCCGAATTTTTGTCTGCGGTCCACAGTTCTCAGAACAGCAAATATTATGTTCTTTTGATCTGACACTGCTACTGTTTTGCTTCTAGCACCGGCCAGGTTGGGGCAGGGCGATCTCTGGGAGGGGAGGAAGTGGGCGGCTAGTCTCAGTGCCTAAGGCTTCAGATTTCCGTTCTCTGCTTGGCAGTGAGGACTTAAACTACCGTTTTCAGCGTTCTTCCCTTAGTCTTTGCTCCGAGGTCTCTGCTGTGAGCGTTGGGTTCAGCCGTGTTATATGCTATCCCCTCAGCCCTGTGGGCCATAAGCGGAGCCGTGGCAGTCCGCGTTCTTCCCTCTCCCGCAGCTGTGGTAGTTCCGGGATGCACCGAGCTCGGAGCACTGAGCTATGTCTCTGTTCTGCGCACGCGTGGCTCTGTCTCTGCACTTCTCACTTCCCTCCTCCCCCGCTCGCACGATTTGCCCACCTTTAGGTGAATTCAGTAGTGGGCCTCTTTGTCTTGCCTGTCTGCTGTGCAGGGAGTGCTTTGTGGTGTTATAGTTGTTTGATTAGTTGTAAATTCCAGGGGAGCTTTACAGAAGCTCACCTCACGCTGCCATTTTGATGACGTCACTCTAATCATTTTAATATCATAGAAAAACACATTACTCACATGTTTGTTGTTGATACTTGTATAAACAAATCTACTGCATTGTCAGTCATACAAAAATATAGCACATAATACTTAATAATGATAATAACTGGCTATGTTACTGGTTTATGTATTTACTATACTTTATCATTATGTTAGGGTGTACTCTTTCTACTTATAAAACATGCTCGTTGTAAGGTAGTCTGGCACGTTACATGAGCAGCAGCCTCATACATCTTTCATCATATCTTTTGACTGCATCATTTTTTCTTTTGCTTGATTTACTCTCCTGTTGTTTTATAAATTTAGTATAGCCTAAGTGCACAATGTTTATAAAGTGTACAGGAATGTCCTAGGCCTTCACATTCATTCACCACTCACCCATTGATTCACCAAGAGTAACTTCCAGTTGTGCAATATCCACTTGTGGTAAGTGTCCTACACAGGTGTATCATTTTTAATCTTTTATGCCATATTTCACTGCACTTTTTGTATGTTCAGATACACAAACACTTACCATTTTGTTGTAATTGCCCATAGTATTCAGTACAATAACATGCTTTATAGGTTTGCATCCTAGGAGCAATAGGCTGTACCATATAGTCTAGGAGTGTTGTAGGCAATATCATCTATGTTTGTATAAGTGCACTCTGTGATGTTCACATGATGACAAAATTGCCTAACCACACATTTCTTAGAAAGTATCCTTGTCGTTAACAGCACATGACTGTATTTTAATGCTCTTAGGTAGAATTACATTTAAATATTTTCCCTGAATTTTTATGTCAAATTCACATTATGTAACTTAACATGTGCTCACAGTTGTCATGCATGTTTATACTGTGGTCACAGTTGTCATGCATGTTTATACTGTGGGCTCTAGAAACAATAAACTATGTCCTTCATATATTATGGATAGCTAGAGATTTCTGTTCCTTACAAATTAGTTAATATCTCCATATCTAGATTTATCATGTGTTCTTGTAGAAATAATGAATCTTAGATTAAATATTGTGAGAGACGTCATCAAAATGGCGGCGTGAGGTGAGCCTCTGGAAATCTCCCCTGGAATTTATAACAAATTGAGAAACTATAACTCCACGGAGGACTCCCTGCACAGCAGACGGGCAAGACAAAGAGTCTCAATACTCTTCGTGGTGGGCAAGTTGCACGAGCGGGAGAACACGGAAGGGAAAAGTGTGGAGAGGGAGCCACGCGGACGCAGTATGCACACCTAGCTCAGTCCTCCCAGCTCACTGCATTCCGAACTACCGCAGCTGCGGGAGAGGGAAGAAATTGGACTGCTGGGGCTCCGATTATGGCTCACAGGGCTGAGAGGACACAGGATAACACAGCTGAACCCAACACTCACTGCAGAGACCTCGGAGCAAAGACTGAGGGAAGAAGGCTGAAAACGGTGGTTTATTACCTCACTGCCACAGAGAATGGAAGCCTTAGGTACTGAGACTAGCCACCGCCTCCCTACCCTCCCAGGACTCACCCCACCCCCACCAGACCAGTGTTATAAGCAGAAGAGTAGCAGTGTCAGATCAAAAGAAAAGAATATTTGCAGTTCTGAGTACTGTGGTCTGCAGACACTGATTCATAGACCAACTGGTTCCAGCAAATGGGAGGGAGCTGTGGAAGCAGGAACGGCTGTGGTGGTGGTCACCACAATTGCTCAGGTCAATTCTAGGCTGCTCAAACCAAACCTGTCCCACCTATCTGGCAGAACCCTGCGGGAGTAAGTGGAGCTGCTGAAACACACGGGCAGGAGGTGCATTGGAACTTGAAAAGCTCTCCGCATCACAACAGGGACACACTGCCCTACGATCCAGGTGAACTGTTCATAGAGGACAAGCCTGCCTTCCAGGAAATTCCCCCATTGTGTGAGAAGCTGGAATAGTGCAGAGAAGACATAACACGACAGTGTGAGAGAGAAAAAAAGGCTGCAGTTGGAGAGAAAATAAAACATTCTACCAACACATACTGGAAAACAAAAGAAAAACCTCTTCCTATCAATCTGTTGCAAACCAACTCCTGTAGATGTCTAGGAAGAGAAATAATAAAACATTAATTGCCATGAATAACCAAGGCAACAAGACAGCTCAGAAAGTCAAAATTCTCCAGAAAATTAACTTAAAGGTTTGGAAATATGTGACTTAAATGACAGAGAATTCAAGAATGCAGTTCTGAAAAAAACTAATGAGATGCAAGAAAACACAGAAAGGCAGTTTAATGAACTCAGAAACACAATCAAAGAACAAGACAGACATTTTACCAAAGAGATTGAAATTTTAAAAAAGAACCAAATAGAATTTCTGGACATTAACAACTCAATAAAAGAAATGAAGAATGAAATAGCCAGCTTAGGTAGTAGAGTGACCAGATGGAGGAAAGAATCAGTGACATCAAAGATAGAAACCTGGAAACTACACGAATGGAAGAAGAAAGAGACTTGAGATTTAAAAGAAATGAAAGAACTCTACTAGAACTTTCTGACTCCATCAGAAAGAGCAATATAAGAATAATGGGCATCCAAGAAGGAGAAGAAAGAGAGAAGGGAACAGAGAGTATATTCAAACAAATAGTAGATGAGAACTTCCCAACCTTGTGGAAAGAATTGAATCCTCAAATCCAAGAAGAAAATTGAAAACCTATTTACCTCAATCCCAACAGGCCTTCTCCAAGGTACATTTTATTGAAGCTGTCAAAAATCAACGACAAAGAAAGAATTCTGAAGGTAGCAGGGAAAAGAAGATGGTAAACTTCAAAGGAAAGGGCATTAGATTATCATCAGATTTCTGAGCAAAAACTCTACAAGTCAGGAGGGCGTGGAACCATATATTCAAACTATTGACAGAGAGAAATTGTGAGCCAAGAATAATATACTAAGCCAAGATATCATTTACATATGAAGAAGGAAGAAAGACCTTTCCAGACATACAGACGCTGAGGGACTTTTCTAATACATGACCGGCACTACAAGAAATAATAAAGGAGGCTATTTGAACACCATCAACGGGGAAAATTTGTGGCAAACAAAACATTAAAGGGGGGAGAGTAAAGGCCTGAACTGGAATATGGGAAGGGAGAAAATAGGCATGCTGAAGGAAATGGAATACTCTAAATATCAAACTTTCTTTTACATAAACTTAAGGGTAACCACTCAAAAAAAAGTCCAGCACTGAAACATATACTGTAATAAAAGAAGAAACAGAGGGAAATATCATAGAATACCACCACTCAGAAATAATGGACAACAACAAAAAGGCAAAGAAACAATGGAGACACAGCCTTAACAGAAAACTAAAGTTAGAATGACAGGATATCCTCACATATCAATAATCACCCTAAATGTAAATGGACTGAACTCAACAATAAAAAGGCACAGAGTAGCAGATTGGATAAAAAAACTAAGCCGATCCATATGCTGTCTCCACGACATACATCTCAGCTACAAAGAGAAGCATAGTCTCAAATTGAAAGGGTGGAAATTGACCCTAGAAGCAAATGGTATCCAGAGAATATCAGGTATAGCCATAATGATATCAGATGAAACAGAATTTAGGGTGAAAAAGGTAACAGGAGACAAAAATGGACATTTCATAAAGGAAAAAGGGACTATACAACAAGAAGACATAACAGTCATGAATATATATGCTCCCAATCAGGGAGCACCGAAATATACAAAGCTACTACTAACAGAACTAAAGGGAGAAATTGACCAAAACACAGTTATACCAGGAGACTTAAATACGTCATTGACAGCTATGGGTAGATCATTCAAACTGAAAATAAATAACGAAATAGCAGCCCTAAATGGCACATTAGATGAAATGGACATAATTGACATTTATAGAGCACTTCATCCTAAAACATCAGACTATACATTTTTTTGTTGTGTACATGGAATATTCTCAAGGATAGACCACATATTGGGACATAAAACGAACCTCAGCAAACTTAAGAAAATTGAAATCATACCAAGCATATTCTTTGATCACAAGGATTTGAAATTGGATGTCAACTGCCAAAAGAAAGGAAAAACCACTAATACATGGTGATTAAACAACATACTTTTAAAGAACGACTGGGTCAAAGAAGAAATTAAAGGAGAGATCAAAAGATAAATAGAAAGAAATGACAATGAAAATATATCCTACCAAAATTTGGGGGATGCAGCGAAAGCAGTTTTAAGAGGGAATTTTATATCATTGCAGGCCTATTTCAAGAAAGAAGAAAAATCCCAAATAAATAACCTCATGTTACACCTTAAAGAACTAGAAAAAGAGGAACAAGTGAAACCCAAGATCAGCAGAATAAAAGAAATAATAAAAATCAGAGCAGAACTAAATGAAATAGAGAACAAAAAGACAATAGAAAAGATTAAGGTAACAAAGAGCTGGTTTTTTGAATAGATTAACAAAATTGACAAACCCTTGGCTAGACTCACTAAGATAAAAAAAGAGAAGACACTAATTAACAAAATCAGAAATGAAAAAGGGGAAGTTATCACGGATGCCACTGGAATACAAAGGATGTTCCAAGATTACTATAAAGGACTATATACCACCAAATTCAATAACCTAGAAGAAATGGACAACTTCTTAGAAACTTATAGCCTTCCTAGGCTGAACCATGAAGAACTGGATAATATAAACAGACCGATCACAAGTAACAAAATTGAATCAGTCATCCAAAACCTTCCGAAAAGCAAAAGTTCGGGACCAGATGGCTTCACCAGTGAATTCAACCAAACCTTCAAAGAGGATTTAATACCAATCCCATCAAACTCTTCCAAAAATTTGAAGAAGAGACAGTACTCCCTAACTCATTTTATGAGTCCAACATTATCCCAAAACCTGGTTAGGACAACACAATAAAAGAGAACTACAGACCAGTATCTCTGATGAATACAGATGAAAACATCCTAAACAATGTTCCAGCAAATTGAATGCACCAATGCATTAAAAACATTATACATCACGACCAAGTGGGGTTCATCCCAGGGCACAAGGGTGGTTCAACATACACAAATCCATCAATGTGGTACATCACATAAACAAAATAAAAGACAAAAATCATATGAATATATCAATTGATGCAAAAAAAGCATTTGACAAGATACAACATCCATTTATGATTAAAACACTTAATAAATAGGTATAGAAGGTAAATGCCTTAACATAATAAAGGCCATATATGACAAACCCTTAGCTAATATCTTAATTAATGATGAAAAACTGAAGCCCTGTGCTCTACGTTCAGGAACACGACAGGGCTGTCCCCTATCACCTCTACTTTTTAACATAGTGTTGGAAGTCCTTGCCAGAGCAATCAGGCAAGAGAAAGACATAAAAGGCATCCAAATTGGGAATGAAGAAGTTAAATTGTCACTCTTTGCAGATCACGTGATGCTATATATAGAAAACCCTAAAGACTCCACCATAAAGCTATTAGAAACAATCAATGAATACAGTAAAGTTGCTGGCTACAAAATCAACGTAGGAGCGTCCATTGCATTCCTATACACTAACAATGAAATCTCAGAAAAAGAAATACAAAAAATAATTCCTTTTGCAATTGCAGCAAAAAGAATAAAATACCTAGGAATAAATAAACCAAGGATGTGAAAGACCTATATGCTGAAAACTATAAGACATTTTTTTAACTTTCTTTTTTTTTTTTAATTTATTGGGGCGACAACTGTTAGTAAAATTACAGAGACTTCAGGGATACAATTCTGTATTACATCATTTATAAATCTCATTGTGTGTTCACCACACAGACTCAGTTCTCCTTCCATCACCATATATTTGATCCCCCTTACCGTCATCTCCCACCCCCACCCTTGTCTCTTACCCTCTGGTAACCACTAAACAACTGTCTGTGTATAAGACATTTTAAAAACAAATTGGAGAAGACACAAAGAAATGGAAAGATATTCCGTGCTCATGGAGTAGAAGAATCAACATAGTTAAAATGGCCATATTACCCAAAGCAATATACAGATTTAATGCAATCCCCATCAAAATCCCAATGGCATTTTTTAAAGAAATAGAACAAAAAATCATCCGATTTGTTTGGAACCACAAAAGACCCCGAATAGCCAAAGCAATCTTAAGAAAAAAGAACAATGCTGAAGGTATCACACTCCCTGACTTTAGGTTGTATTACAGGGCAACAATAATCAAAACAGCATGGTATTGGCAGAAAAACAGACACGTAGACCAATGGAATAGAATTGAGAACTCAGAAATAAAACCACATAAATATGGACAGATAACTTTTGAAAAAGAAGCAAAAAACATACAATGGAGAAAAGACAGCCTCTTCAATAAATGGTGCTGGGACAATTGGAAAGCAGTGTGCAAAAGAATGAAACTGGACTGCTATCTGTCACCATGTACCTAAATTAATTCAAAATAGATCAAAGACTTAAGCATAAGATCTGAAACAATAAACTGCATGGATATAATCATAGGTACTAAACTTATGGACCTTGGGGTCAAAGAGCATTTTATGCATTTGACTCCAAAAGCAAGGGAAGTAAAACCTAAAATAAATGAATGGGACTATATCAAACTTAAAAGCTTCTGCACAGCAAAAGAAACCGTCGACAAAACAAAGAGGCAACCAACTGAATGGGAGAAGATTTTTGCAAACAGTGCGTCCGATCAGGGGCTAATATCCAAAATATACAAGGAACTCATGCAACTCAACAAAAACACAAACAACCCAATTAATAAATGGGCAGAGGATCTGAAGAGACATTTCTCCAAAGAGGACATACAAATGGCAAATAGATATATGAAAAAATGCTCAACATCACTAATCATCAGAGAAATGGAAATATAAACCACAATGAGATATCACCTCATCCCAGTTAGAATGGCTATCATCAAGAAGACAAATAGTAACAAGTGTTGGAGAGGCTGTGGAGAAAAAGGAACCCTCATCCACTGTTGGTGGGAATGCAGACTGGTGCAGCCGCTATGGAAAGCAGTGTGGAGGTTCCTCCAAAAATTATGAATAAAACTACCATATGACCCAGCAATCCCTCTCCTGGGTATCTATCCAAAAACTCAAAAACATTTATACATAAAGATACGTGTGCGCCCATGTTCTTTGCAGCTTTATTGACAGTGGCCAAGACATGGAAACAACCAAAATGTCCTTTGACAGATGAATGGATAAGACTTTGTGGTATATATACACAATGGAATACTATTCGGCGGTAAGAAAAGATGAAATAGGACCATTTGTGACAACATGGTTGCATCTTGAGATTATAATGCTAAGTGAAATAAGTCAGACAGAAAAAGCAGAGAACCATATGATTTCACTGATATTTGGTATATAAACCAAAAGCAACAAAAGAAGAAGACAAAGAAATGAGAAACAAAAACTCATAGACAGAGACAATAGTTTAGTGGTTACCAGAGAGCAAAGCGTGAGGGGGGTAGTAGGTGAGGGTAAAGGGGATCAAATATATGATGATGGAAGGAGAACTGACTCTGGCTGGTGAACACACAATGGGATTTATAGGTGATGTAATATAGCATTGTACATCTGAAATCTATGTAGCATTACTAACAATTGTCACCCCAATAAACTTTAATTAAAAAAAATATTGCTTGTATGTGGAAAATGTCATAATATCATAAAGAGCTTTCTGGTGAAACAATGTAAAAAGAAAAAAGAAGAGAAATAAAATTCAGCCACAGAACAATCATTTAGAATCAATGTACACTATCATATAATTATCTATAAACTAAATCATTTATGTAACTTTTTTATTTTTGGTAATAAGCGAAATATCCATTGCAATCATCTTCACATGGCTTAGACATATTGTATCATTTTAAGCAAATGAGTACACTCCAAGTCTTACCTAATCTTTTAATTTTAGCATTAACTCTGAACTGAATTTTTAAACTCTACATCCTTAAAAATCTTTATTTCTCCTTCCAAATTATATGAAATTGAGGCTAAGATAGAAAGGGTCAATTTAAGTACAGTGAATTCTTTAGAATTCATACTAACATTAAAGTACTACATACTCAAATTTTAGCACATACTAAAATTAAATTACTGAGACATTCAGAACCAGAGCTCTTACCCGATTGAAATCCTGAAAAGAAATTACCCCTGAAGCACCTGTTTTTGTGATTATCTTTTATTTGTGCCCCTCTTCAATTTAAAAAAAATATATATAGTATTATATAATTAGTGCAAAAGCACATGGGAGAGGGCCAAAAAGTAGAGCATGTATATGTGTGGATGGAGTAGTGGGGAACATAACATAATTTAATCTCGGGTTAAATACATAGTGAGCTAACAACAAAGGCATTCTAGAGAGTCTTTTAATTAGTAGGTTGCAACGGACCTTCAGACGGTGTCATCATTACTAATTCGTAGAAACCATGTATTAGTGTGCATGCTTAAAGCGTAATTTGCTGAGTATCTTAAAAACTACCCTAAAATGACATAGCGTCTAATAAAATATGTAGTCATAAAATCATTTATCAGTAAGGCCCAGAGCTAATAATGAAAAATAGCACTAACATTGGTGGTAAATTTAACCTTATCCAAAATAATTCTTTTATTTCTTCACAAGTTTTTAAAATAAGAGCCAACTATGTCTCCACATACCTCTCTGCACAAAATAAAAGAATAACTTGAAGAGAGGCCATATATTCAAATGTTAATTCCAATACAACTTTCCTCATTATCCAAACTTGTTTTTCACATGTCATTCATCCTTCTTACTCTTATCCAAACTGGAAGATAGTTGTATAGGGTTTCCTGAGATGAACAGCCATATATTTCTCTTTCCATTAGCTCATTTCAGATTCTAACCCTTGCTTTTAAAACTGTACATGGCTGTTCAATTTCCTTCCTTTTCATCACTGAAATACAATAACATTTTCAGTTTCACTGACTTAGACTAGCTATTTACTTAAGTTGAGAAATATTTTAAAAGTTTTCAGGAGTTGGAGGATGGAAAGAGCACTGAGATATTAACAATTACTGATCACCATAATCTTACATGGAAGTTATGGGAAAAAGTTTCCAGTACATTATTGATGTATCTATAATGTGTTTCTCTCTCTTAGCATGAAGTGAGGTGACCAGATACACCGAATTGGCTAGGATTCTCATTTTTGTTGTTGTTGTTGTTGCAGTTGGCTGCCGTTTCATAACACTTGGAATTTTGTAACCCACAGCTGAATGGATTCTGGCAGGAGCTTGGAGACTTGATCCAAGAGAGAATTTGGTATAAACAATCAATTGGGACAAGAAGATGACTGGTTCACAGATTGACTGAATATATATGTATGAAAGAATAAATAAATGAGAATCAAAAGACTGGAGATAGAGACAACGAGGAAGGGTGGTAGTTTGAAAATGATTTGAAGGTGGTACTTAAATTTAGGATTTCTATTTCTAAATAATTTCGAATCCCTTTCCTCTTTTGGTTCTCAGTTTCCCTACTTTTGAAAATGAGGAGAATTCATTATTTCTAAGAGCGCGTCCAGTTATAAAACATTGATGACTCAAAGTTTTAAATTTGGGGCAAAAACACCTTAGGTTCAGAGCAGTAGTTATAAATCAGGGATTATTCAGATGGTATTTAGAAATGTCTAGAGACATATTTTGCTGTCACAGTTGGGAGATGGGTGCCATGTACCTCTAGTGGATGAAGGCCAGAGATGCTTATGAACAGGTTGCAGTGCACAGGACAGCCCCTATAAGAAAGAATTATCAAACTCCAAATGTCAGTAGTGGCCAAGAGGAGAACACTGGCTTAGTGTATCTTGACAAACTAACGCCTTTGACATTTCCTCTCCCACACTTTAATATATCCTGACTACAGGGATGATTTTCATGTACTTAAGTTCTTCCAGAATTAGTCTATAGTCCAATGTCTCAACATACACCTGGGTAACATTTAATTAGTATTCACCATATCAGAAATCTTAGCTCTTTAAAGTTCATTTTCCAGTAAAGGGCATACGATACTATTACTGAGTGTCCCAAATCAAAGTCTATGCAAATGAGTACCTTAACTTTACAGAATCTCTGAGGATCTCTGTAGGCTACACAGAGTTGCATTTATCTATTATACCTCCTTCAGTAAACAAGTTTAAGGAGCCATGTTAGCAAATATTTCACGAAACTAAGTAGAGAAGCAGTTTTTCCTACAATTCTTTATTATTCTCTTCATTTTTGCTTGGACCTGTCTTTCCTTCTTTATCTACATATCTTTTTTTATAAATTAAAGTTTATTGGGGTGACAATTATTAGTAAAGTTACATAGATTTCAGGTATACAGTTCTGTATAACATCATCTATAAATCCTATTGTGTGTTCACCACCCAGAGTCAGTTCTCTTTCCAACACCATATATTTGATCCCCTTTACCCTCATCTACCACTCCCCTCCGCCTCACACTCTAGTAACCACTAAACTATTGTCTGTGTCTATGAGTTTTTGTTTCTCATTTGTTTGTCTTGTTCTTTTGTTGTTTTTGGTTTATATACCAAATATCAGTGAAATCATATGGTTCTCTGCTTTTTCTGTATGATTTATTTTGCTTACCATTATAATCTCAAGATCCATCCAGTTGTCACAAATGGTCCTCTTTCATCTTTTCTTACCACCGAATGGTATTCCATTGTGTATATATACCACAACTTCTTTATCCATTCATCTATCGAAGGACATTTTGGTTGTTTCCATGTCTTGGCCACTGTCAATAAAGCTGCAAAGAACATGGGAGCACACTTGTCTTTATGTATAAATGTTTTCGAGTTTTTGGATAGATACCCAGGAGAGGGATTGCTGGGTCATATGGTAGTTCTATTTGTAATTTTTTGAGGAACCTTCACACTGCCTTCCATAGCGGCTGCACCAGTCTGCATTTCCACCAACAGTGTATCAGGGTTCCTTTTTCTCCACAGCCTCTCCAACACTTGTTACTATTTGTCTTGTTGATGATAGCCATTATGACTGGGGTGAGGTGATATCTCATTGTGGTTTTTATTAGCATTTCTTTGATGCTTAGTGATGTTGAGCATTTTTTCATATGTCTATTTGCCGTTTGTATGTCCTCTTTGGAGAAATGTCCATTCAGGTCTTCTGCCCATTTTTCAATTGGGTTGTTTGGTTTTTTTGTTGTTGTTGAGTTGCATGAGTTCCTTGTATATTTTGGATATTAGCCCTTTATTGGAGGCACTGTTTGCAAAAATCTTCTTCCATTCTGTTGGTTGCCTCTTTATTTTGTCAGTGGTTTCTTTTGCTTTGCAGAAGCTTTTAAGTTTCATATAGTCCCACTCATTTATTTCAGCTTTTACTTCCCATGCCTTTGGAGTCAAATTCATAAAATACTCTGAACCCAAGGTCCATAAGTTTAGTGCCTATTTTTTCTTCTATGCAGTTTATTGTTTCAGGTCTTATGCTTAAGTCTTTGATCTGTTTTGAATTAATTTTGGTAAATGGTGAAAGATAGCAGTCCATTTTTATTCTTTTGCAAGTGGCTATCCGATTCTTCCAGCACCATTTATTGAAGAGACTGTCTTTTCTCCATTGTATGTTTTTTGCTTCTTTGTCAAAAGTTATCTGTCCCTATTTATGTGGTTTTATTTCTGGATTCTCAATTATATTCCATTGGTCTGTGTGTCTGTTTTTCTGCCAATACCATGCTGCTTTGATTAATGTAGCCCTGTAGTACAAGCTAAAGTCAGGAAGAGTGATACCTCCACTATTGTTTTTTTTTCTTAAAATTGCTTTGGCTATTCGGAGTCTTTTGTGGTTCCAAACAAATCTGATGATTTTTTGTTCTATTTCTTTAAAAAATGCCATTGGGATTTTGATGGGGATTGCATTAAATCTGTATATTGCTTTGGGTAATATGGCCATTTTAACTATATTGATTCTTCCAATCCATGAGCACGGAATGTCTTTCCATTTCTTTGTGTCTTCTTCAATTCCTTTTAAAAACGTCTTATAGTTTACAACATCCTTGGTTAAGTTTATTCCTAGGTATTTTATTCTGTTTGCTGCAGTTGCAAAAGGAATTGTTTTTTGTATTTCTTTTTCTGAGATTTCATTGTTAATATATAGGAATGCAATGGACTTTTTACGTTGATTTTGTAGCTGGCAACTTTACTGTATACGTCGATTGTTTCTAATAGCTTTTTGGTGGAGTCTTTAGGGTTTTCTATATGTAGCATCATGTCATCTGCAAAGAGTGACAATTTAACTTCTTCATTCCCAATTTGGTTGACTTTTATTTCTTTCTCTTCCCTGTTTGCTCTCACAAGGACTTCCAACACTATGTTGAAAAGCAGAGGTGATAGGGGACAGCCCTGTCATGTTCCTGAACGTAGAGCAAAGGTCTTCAGTTTTTCACCATTAATTATGAGATTAGCTGAGGGCTTGTCATATATGGCCTTTATTATGTTAAGGTATTTTCCTTCTATACCTATTTTATTAAGTGTTTTAATCATAAATGTATGTTGTATCTTGCCAAATGCTTTTTCTGCATCAATTGACATAATCATATGATTTCTGTCCTTTATTTTGTTTATATGATATATCACATGGATGGATATGTGGATATTGAACCTTCCTTGTGCCCCGGGGATGAAACCCACTTGGTCGTGATGAATAATCGTTTTAAAGCATTGTTCAATTGGATTTGCTAGAATTTTGCTTAGGATTTTTACATCTGTATTCATCAGCAATATTGGTCTGTAGTTTTCTTTTTATTGTGTTGTCCTTCCCAAGTTTTGGTATCACGGTAATGTTGGCCTCATAAAATGAGTTGGGGAGTACTGTCTCTTGTTCAATTTTTTGGAAGGCTTTGAGCAGGATTGGTATTAGATCCTCTTTGAAGGTTTGGTAGAATTCACTGATGAAGCCATCTGGTCCCGGACTTTTGCTTTTGGAAGGTTTTGGATGACTGATTCAACTTTCTTACTTGTGATCGGTCTGTTTAGATTATCCAGTTCTTCATGGTTCAGCCTAGGAAGGCTATATGTTTCTAAGAACTTGTCCATTTCTTCTAGGTTATTGAATTTGGTGGTATATAGTCCTTCATAGTATTCTTGGATGATCCTTTGTATTTCTGTGGTGTCCATGATACATTCCCCTTTTTCATTTTCTGATTTTGTTAATTAGTGTCTTCTTTGTTTTTATCTTAGTGAGTCTAGTCAAGGGTTTGTCAATTTTGTTAATCTTTTCAAAGAACAAGCTTTTTTGTCACATTAATTTTTTCTATTGTGTTTTTGTACTCTATTTCATTTAGTTCTGCTCTGATTTTTGTTTTTTCCTTTCTTCTGTTAACCTTGGGTTTCCTTTGTTCTTCTTTTTCTAGTTCTTTAAGGTGTAATATGAGGTTATTTATTTGACATTTTTCTTGTTTCTTGAGATAGGCCTGTAATGACATAAATTTCCCTCTTAAAACTGCTTTCCCTGCATCCCGAAAATTTTGGTAGGATGTATTTTCATTGTCATTTGTTTCTATGTATCTTCTGATCTCCCCTCTAATTTCTTCTTTGACCCGGTGGTTCTTGAAAAGTATGTTGTTTAATCTCCATGTATTTGTGTTTTTTCCAGCTTTCTTTTTGCAGTTGATATCCAATTTCAAAGCCTTGTGATCAGAGAATATTCTTCCTATGATTTTAATCTTCTCAAATTTGCTCAGGCTGATTTTATGTCCCAATATATGGTCTATCCTTGAGAATGTTCCATGCATACTACAAAAGTATGTATAGTCTGATGTTTTAGGATGAAGTGCTCTATAAATGTGAATTATTTCCATTTCATCTAATGTGTCATTTCGGACTGCTATTTCATTACTTATTTTCTGTTTGTATGATCTATCCATAGATGTCAGTGATGTATTTAGGTTCCCTAGCATAATTGTGTTTTGGTCAATTTCTCCCTTTAGTTCTGTTAGTAGTTGCTTGGTATATTTTGGTGCTCCCTGATTGTGATATAAATATTGATGACTGTTATGTCTTCTTGTTGTATAGTCCCCTTTACCATTATGAAATATCCATCTTTGTTTCTTGTTATCTTTTTCACGCTGAAGTGTGTTTCATCTGATATCAGTATGACTACACCTGATTTTCTCTGGGTACCTTTTGCTTGGAGTGTCAATTTCTACCCTTTCACTTTGAGTGTATGCTCATCCTTGTAGCTGAGATGTGTCTCTTGGAGACAGCATATGGTTGGGTTTAGCTTATTGATCCAATCTGCTACTCTGTGCCTTTTTATTGGTGAGTTCAGTCCATTTATATTTAGGGTAATTATTGATATGTGAGGATTTCCTATCATTTTATCTTTAGATTTCTGGTAAGACAGTATCTCCATTGTTTCTTTACCTTTTTGTTGTTGTCTATTATTTCTGTGTGTTGGTATTCTATGATGTTTCCCTCTGTTTCTTCTTTTATTATAGTATATATTTAAGTTCTGGATTTTTTTGTGTGTGTGTGGGTACCCTTAAGGTTATATAAAAGAAAGTTTTATATTTAGAGTATTCCATTTTCTTCAGCACTCTTACTTTCTCCATTCCCATATTCCAGTTCAGGCCTGTTCTCTGCCCCTTTCTGTGTTTTGGTTGCCACAAATTGTCCCTGTTGATGGTGGTCGAATAGCCTCCTTTAGTATTTCTTGTAGTTCAGGTCATGTATTGGAAAATTGCCTCAGCTTCTGTATGTCTGGAAAGGTCTTTATTCCTCCTTTATATCTAAAGGATATCTTTGCTGGGTATGTTTTTCTTGGCTCATAATTTCTCACTTTCAATTTTTTGAATATTTGGTTCCAGTCCCTCCTGACTTGCAGAGTTTTTGCTGAGAAATCTGATGATAATCTAATGGGCTTTCCTTTGTAGGTTACCGTCTTCTTTTCCTTGGCTGCCTGGAGGATTCTTCCTTTATCGTTGATTTTTCACAGCCTCAATACAATGGGCCTTGGAGAAGGCCTGTTGGGGTTGAAGTAATTAGGTGTTCTATTTGCTTCTTAGATTCGGGGATCCAGTTCTTTCCACAAGTTTAGGAAGTTCTCATTGACTGTTTGTTTGAGTATACTCTGTTCCCTTCTCCCTTTCTTCCTCTTCTGGTATCCCCATTATTCGTATATTGCTCTTTCTGATGGATTCAGAAAGTTCTTGTAGAGTTCTTTCATTTCTTTTGAGTCTCAAGTCTTTCTTGTTCCATCCATGTCATTTCCATGTTTCTATCTTCGATGTCACTGGTTGTTTCCTCCATCTGGTCAACTCTACTACCTAAGCTGGCTATTTCATTCTTTATTTCTTCTATTGAGCTCTTAATCTCCTGAAATTCTATTTAGTTCTTTTTTAAAATTTTCATCTGTTTGGTAAAATTTTCGTGTTGCTCTTTGATTGTGTTTCTGAGTTCATTAAACTGCCTTTCTGTGGTTTCTTGCATCTCGTTGAGTTTTTTCAGAACTGCAATCTTGAATTCTCTGTCATTTAAGTCACATATTTCTATATCTTTAAGTTCATTTTTCTCGAGACTTTTCATTTTCTTTCTGAGCTGTCTTGTTGCCTTCGTTATTCATGGCAATTACTGATTTATTATTTCTCCCCTAGACATCTGCAGGAGTGGGTTCTGGAACAGGTTTATAGGAAGAGGTCTTTCTTTTGTTTTCCAGTACTTGTTGGTAGAATGTTTTATTTTCTCTGCAGCCTTTTTTTTCTCTCTCACTCTGTAGTGTTATGTTTTGTCTGCACTATTGCAGCTTCTCATACAATGGTGGCATTCCCTGGAAAGTGGGCTTCTCCTCTGTTAACAGTTCCCCTGGGTCATAGGGCACTGCGTCCCTTTAGGTAAATTCAGTAGTGAGTCTCTTCGTCTTGCCTGTCACTGTGCAGGGAGTTTTCTGTGGAGTGCTAGTTTTTCAAGTTGTAAATTCCAGGGGAGTTTTCCAGAGGCTCACCTCACGCCACCATTTTGATGACCCAGTTATCTACTTATCTTACAACATTGACTTTTGCCATCTTTTCTTCCTCCAATTCTTCTATGAGGGGACATAACTTTCTCTCCTGCAATTGTGTTTTTGTCAAGTACCCAAATCTGATCCAGATCAGTATGTCGCTACATATTTGCTTAATTTTACCTTTGTAGTCTAGGACAGCAATTTGCTTAAGCTTGGCTTGGAAACTAAGGTTTGCTTCTTCTGGTTAGATCCTTGGTTAAATGATAGTGATGAGAGAGAAGCTCCTTGAGGGACTCCTATTCATCTTTGTATCTTGTCAAGAATTTACTAAAATGTTTTGCATGGGAAAGGAGTAAAGATGTTCCATTAATTGAACTTCTTTGTCTGAGAAACTTAAGGCATAACAAAGCTTCAAAGAGCTCTCAATCTAGTTGGACATGGAGACCACAAATGCAAATGTCACTAGTAATACACAATAGCAGCATTGGGGGTATATATAATAAATGCCATGATGATACAGAGGCAAAAGAGGGCACTTTCTTTTGAGAATAGACAGATTAAGAAGGACTTCATGGAGAAATTCATCAAATAATCTAATCAACATTGATATTTGGACACTCCTCATTAATAATTATAGAATGTTAGACCTGAAAGATACTTTAGTCCAACCTCTTCACTTGCACTTTGAAAGTTTAGATCCAGTAACGAAAATAATCACACACACAAAGAGAAGTCACCCAGAGGTTCTTACTCTAAATGCAACATGACACAAAATATTTCTCAACTTTAAGAACAAAATGTGTGCCATACAGTCCATCTGAGCTGCATATAGATCAACAGGCTATTTTACCAGCCTGAGTTTGGATATCCTGTCCCATGGAGGATGCATGATAAATCTCTAGTTATCTCCCCATGTACTCAGCTCAGATGTTAAGTTAGGAACAAAGACTTGGAGTTTTTGCTTTTCTCTGTCCAGAAAATGGTGGGCTTGTCCAGTCAAACACCTAGTTAGAAAAAAGAGAATCAATGGAATTGCAATACTTCTACTTATATAGAAAGAGTGTACACTTCCAACATTCACTGTCTGCTTCCATTCACTAATTGGTATTTATCCCCAAAACACAAGGGCATAATATGTTTTAGAATCCTTAGAGTCTTTCACACTTCCAATCTCAGGTTAGAAACATTGTAAAAGTCAAGTTCATCCCCCTACCTCACTTTCTCACCTGCCAAATGCTAGGGGATGTAGGATGACTGATGACTCTGGAACATACTCATATTTTAAGTTATTTTTTCCCTTGTTTCTGTTGTCACCAGAGCTGCTTCAGGCCACAGAGTACCTGAATATAAACATTTTAGAAAAGGTCATGCCACTCTGAATAGTCAAATATACTCGCTCTCACTTTCTATATATATTTTGAAGAATTTGATCACCCTTCCTTTGTTAATTTCAAGCCCCCATTTGAGTCTATCACCTACGTATCTCTGAGAGTCTTAAATGCTGAATGTGTTCAGGTAGTAGATTTCAGGGAGTCATGCAAGGTCTCAGAATAGCATATACTTCTGTCATCCTTTACATATAATTAAGTGATATTGTATCAAGACTATAGACTAGCAGTAGCAATTCATGGATAATTATCATATTAGAAAGAGTATATGGGCCTTTGGGAATGATCCAGGACTGAAACCTTCAAACTTAAAATACTTAAAGGGCATAATTATCTTTTCAATTATTAGACTATTTCAGAATCATCTATTGCTCCCAGATCAAACAAAAATTTGTTCAAATCATAGCAACATGAAGACTGATTTTGTTTTATATAATGATATCAAACAAAACCCTCAAAGGTGTCAACAGGATTTTGGTTCTACCACAGAGACAACCCTTGAAATGTACCCTTTGTTAATATAAATTCTTAGATGAATAAAATCCTATTAATCATGAGAGATTGTAAAATATACATTTAAAACATATTAGATTATGCACAGAAGCTTATTTTTCTATGTGGAAATTTAAACTTTCAATACTAACATTGGTTTGTATTATATGCCTTGGATTATTTTGAGGGGGAATAATTTACAGTAGGGCTTCTAATTACATAGAATATGAGATATTATTACTGGAAGGAACCACAAATAATTATCTGGTTTAGCCTTCTGCATTCAAGTAGGCAAGTTTTGAGAAAGAGGTCAGTTCTGATAGGTCCTGAGGGTTTAACTATAGATCACAAAGAATGATTAAATGAACTATCATATAATAGCATTGATTATATACTAAGTTTTAGATGTATATACTATAGGTACCACTAGGTACTTAAGGTGCCTTATTTAATCTTTGCAGTACATTTATGATATAGATACAATTATTTTCATTTTTCATAGGAAGAAAATGATCATTGGAGAGGTTAAATACTTAATACAAAGTCACACACCTTCAGAATCAAGATTCAAACATAGGTCTGCCTCCAAAGGTAATTCCCTTACCTCAGATCTAAATTTTGCTACCTTGTCCAGAATGATCAAATAGTTTATCCTTCTGAATTCTAGAGTAAGGGTAAAGGTGATTGTAAAACTGAACCAGTTTCCATGGGCATTCTGTAAGATTGGTTAAGCAGCCAAAGCATTAATGGTGGGTTCTCCAGCCTATTTGCTCTAAGAGAACATCCTAGTCTCAATTTGAATCTAAAGGTTTGGCTGGAGCAACTCTTTATGATGATTCTGTTTTAATAATATGAATGAATGCTGAATTAGCTTTCATAATATAGTTTCCATTTCTGTCATTCTTGTCCAAGTCTATATCATCTTGCCTCTGGATCATAGCACTAGCCTCCAATTCTTTCTTCCAGTTTACTTTATAAAACACTGCCAACTTTAACTTTTCTAAAACTCTTTTTCACTATGTCACTTCGCCCAAAATTCTTTAATGTTGCCCCATTATTTTTACAAGATAAAGTGTGTCACCCATTGCTCTTACTATCTGGTTTACTCAATATTCTAATTTTCCTGGACCCTGTTTGCAATTATGAAATCTCCAGTTTACCCAGACTGATGTATTCTTTATCATTAAGTCACCATGCAAATACCAATTTCTTTTTTTTAATTAAAATTTACTGGTGTGACAATTGTTAGTAAAGTTACATAGATTTCAGGTATAGAATTCTGTAATACATCATCTATATATCACATTCTCTTTTTATCACCATATGTTGGATTCCCTTTACCCTCATCTACCACTCTCTTTCCCCCTTACCCTCTGGTAACCACTAAACTATTGTCTGTGTCTATGAGTTTTTGTTTCTTCATTTGTTTGTCTTGCTCTTTCGTTGTTTTTAATTTTATATACCACATATCAGTGAAATCATATGTTTTTCATCTTTTTCTGTCTGACTTATTTCGCTCAGCATAATAATCTCAAGATAAATCCATGTTGTCACAAATGGTACTATTTCATCTTTTCTTATGGCAGAACAGTATTCCATTGTGTATATATACCACAACTTCTTTATCCATTCATCTATCGAAGGACACTTTGGTTGTTTCCATGTCTTGGCCACCATAAAGAAAGCTGCAATGAACATTTGAGCACATATATATTTACGGATAAATGTTTTCAGATTCTTTTGGTAGACATCCAGGAGAGGGATTGCTGGGTCATGTGGTAATTCTATTCTTAATTTTTTGAAGAACTTCCACACTGCCTTCCATAGCAGCTGCACCAATCTGCATTCCCACCAAGAGTGAATGAGGGTTCCTTTTTTTCCACAGCCTCTCCAACACTTGTTACTATTTGTCTTGTTGGTGATAGCCATTCTGACTGGGGTGACGTGATATCTCATTGTGGTTTTTATTTGCATTTCTCTGATGATTAGTGATGTTGAGCATTTTTTCATATGTCTATTTGCCATTTGTATGAACTCTTTGGAGAAATGTCCATTCAGGTCCTCTGCCCATTTTTCAAATGGATTGTTTGCTTTTCTGTTGTTGTTCAGTTATATGTGTTCCTTGTATATTTTGGATATTAGCCCCTTATCAGAGGTTTTGTTTGTAAAAATCTTCTCCCATTCAGTTGGTTGCCTCTTCGTTTTGTTGATGGTTTCTTTTGTTGTACAGAAGCTTTTTAGTTTGATATAGTCCCATTCATTTATTTTAGCTTTTACTTCCCTTGCCTTTGAGGTCAAATTTATAAAATGCTCTTTGAAACCAAGGTCTATAAGTTTAGTACCTATGTTTTCTTCTATGCAGTTTATTGTTTCAGGTCTTATGTTTAGGTCTTTGATCCATTTTCAGTTAATTTTTGTAGACGGTGACAGATAGTGTAGTTGCATTATTTTGCCTGTGGCTTTCCAATTCTCTAGCACCATTTATTGAAGAGGCTGTCTTTTCTCCATTGTATGTTTTTGGCTTCTTTGTTGAAATTAACTGTCTATATTTATGTGGGTTTATTTCTGCATTCTCAATTCTATTCCATTGGTCTTCGTGTCTGTTTTTCTGCCAATACCATGCTGTTTTGATTATTGTTGCCCTGTAGTACAACCTGAAGTCAGGGAGTGTGATACCTTCAGCATTGTTCTTTTTTCTTAGGATTGCTTTGGCTATTTGGTGTCTTTTGTGGTTCCATACAAATCTGATGACTTTTTGTTCTATTTCTTAAAGAATGCCATTGGGATTTTGTTGGAGATTGCATTAAATCTGTATATTACTTTGGATAATATGACCATTTTAACTATGTTGATTCTTCCAACCAATTTCTTTTTAATGATTCATTCATACTCATCTGGTTAACTGAAATGCTCAGTTCCTTCCTCTCTGCCAATCCACATTACGTGCTCTTTAATGCCTCCACTACACCCCTTCTCTGAAATCCAATAGCATTTACTATCTGTTTGCCATGTTCTATAATATGTCTTATTTGTACAATGTCTTAACCTTTCTTGTCCCTGTGTTTGTTCTCCCTCAAATAAGCAAAAGCTTCCCACACACAGAGATCGTGGCATATTTCTTTACATTCATTTCCCAAAGCACAGTTGCCTTGCATAGTAGACACTATAAATATTTGTTGAATAAATGCATTAATAAATTCAATAAGAAAATGGCATTTTAGCATAGAAGACAATATTTTCAAAGTCGCTAACCCATAATATAATAAATAGTCCAACACACTCAAAAAGAACATTGAACACACAATAATGCACACTATAAACTAGAGCAGGTAGTTCTGAAAAGTAACTATTTGCTCTGACTTCCTATACACAATAATTTGGGAACTCACTGTATATATTGTAATGATTCCAATTCTAATTTAAGCTATAAAAGTGAAACAAAGAGAATGTCAACATGTCAGTTCATATTTGCTTCAGCCTCTCATATCCTTCATGTACATGTGATATAAGTTTGAAATATTTATTTATTTGTCATATCTCTATGTGGAATCCCCAAAACTTTGGCTCCTGTTCTTCTACATTTACAAAAAAAAAAAAAGAAAAAAAAGAAAAAAGAAAAGAAAACCTGCCACAGACTTCCATAGTGGGCTGACTGAAATATGTGGAATACATATCCAAATGTCTTTCCAACTTTTACCTTAAGGTCAAACCATTTGCTTGAATTTTCACTTGTATAATATTTCAAATAGAACATATTTCACTTTGGAAATATTTGCTTTTAAAGTTGTTGAAACATTTTTCCATTTTGAATTTCAGATTTGTTTCATTGTCACTTTTCCCATCACCCATTTTTAATTAATATTCTCTCTTTGAAGAATTGTGGCAAATAGTTTAGAGACATGAAGATAATGCCCCTTGAATTTATGAAAAGGATGATTTGTTTATAGCTGTTTGCATAAAATAGCTCATATCTCCATCGAGACATGCCAGGTTTAGTTTAGTGTGTGTGTGTGTGTGTTCATGAAACACAGAATGATAACCAATGGAACACAGATATTTATGATTAATATAACAATTGAAGGTTAATTATTTTAAATAAAGATATTTCAAAATAAGTTTAATAAAGTAAAAAAAAATGCTCTGCATGAAAAAATGAAAATGGAAACCATCTCTCAAATATCATGAGGTTCCTTAAGACAACCAGTTTCACAAAAAGTGTTCCAATCCACCCTGAAATACCTGCCTGTTAAACTGACAGTTGCAGGCGTGTTCTTGTTAACTTTTTTCCTCATCCAACAAATCAAGAGGGCTAAACTCTTTCAGAAAACAACGAAACCATTTTCTCAGCTCCAAATGCAGGAAAGAATATGGAATGACTTAATATTTAGCCAACTCTAATGTTCAGTGAAACTGTGTTTTACAAAATAAACACACCCATGGCAAAATAAATCACCTTTTCAGAAAGTTTAAAAACAACTATAATTTCTTTTAATCAAAGACCTTTTATAAATTTATTCTTGTATTTGATCTTCACATGCCCTCTTGTGGTAAACCATAGGAGAAACTCAGAAGGCTCTTGAAAACTGAAATGGTTTACTTTCTTTCTTTCTTTTTTTTTTTTTTTTAATTTATTGGGGTGACAATTGTTAGTAAAATTACATAGATTTCAGGTGTACAATTCTGCATTACATCATCTATAAATCCCATTGTGTGTTCACCACCCGGAGTCAGTTTTCCTTCCATCACCATATATTTGATACCCCTTACCCTCATCTCCCACCCCCACTCCCCTTACCCTCTGGTAACCACTAAATACAACATTTAGGTGTAAATTCTTCTATTCTCAGGTACTTTTGTAAATAAACAATCATGTCATATAGATTGATACCATAAGAAATCTTTGGTTACTTATATGGAAGTAAATTCTTTCACTTTCTCATCATTTAAAAATATATTTATAACAGCAGTAGAATAACTGGATTTTACACAATAATTTATGGTATGCAAATCAAGATAAATATATACTAAGACACACTGATATTCTCCTTCTTGTGTCTTTTATAACTTAAATTAAAATTGGAATAATGGCAACATATATAATGAGCTCCCAATGCATTGTGTATAGGATGCTAGAGAAAATAATGGCATTTCTCCAAAATGAGATACTAATTCCAAGCTTGTTCTAAAGACTGCATTGAGGATTTATTAAGGAGAGCCTGTGTACAAAGAGCATTAATGGAACAGATTATGAGCCTTAGAAAAGAAGCTGGACAAGTGAGTGCACCAAAATATAAAGTACAATAAGTTATGTAAAGTGCAGGCACCATGTGCCTAAAATAAATGTTCTTTGGGCACTACCAGGTATACATAGCATTGTCTTAAGTTATATATGGAAATCAACAGAAATAAAGATCTGGTCCCTTCTAAAATGCTGATTTTATAATAGTCTCAAGTGTGCATAGTAATATAAAATATACAATATGGGGGCATCTAAAGATCTGGCACTGCTCTGCAAATTCTTTCTCAGAGTTACCAGATTTAATAAATAATAGAGGAAGCCTGGTTAAATTGGAATTTCAGATAAACAATGAATTTTTTTTAGTAAACTATTTCTCATGTCAGAATTTGTTTCAAATTCTGACAGTGATGAAATTTTCAACATTCTATAAAAAATAAAAGTTTGGATAACACAATGAGTTTTTCGTAAAACTAGATTTATTCCATATTTTATTTCTAAAGTTATGTCTGCTTCACATTTTGTGTTCGCACTAAAATCATATACTTTATTTTATGAAATAATGGTGACACTGGGTAGTATATTTTGTTGCTTTTAAAATTGCCAAAATTGAAACTGACTACATATTAATTTTTATTATTTCAGATTTATGCCTATAGTGTGTATATACATATATGAATTTCTTTAAACTGTTAATTAGTGTTTCATCATATAAATATACTATATTTATCTAGTCTGCAGTTGACTAGTTAATTTTGTTTCGAATTTTTGTCATTTAAACAATGCTGACTTCAGTATTCTTATACATACATCTTTATGTACAGTACATTTATATAAAATATATACCTGCAGTATAATTACAGGATTGTTGGGGTTATCACATTTCTAATTTTACTTAGTACTAGCAAACTACTTTCCAAATTGGATGTGTAAATTTTGAACTCTATCAGCAATGTATAAAAGTACAGTTTTCCCCATATTTTCACTGTGTTTGATATCTTCAGACTTTTTGCCATCTTTATTGATGTATAATTGACATACTGTTTGTTTAAGGAGCAAAATGTGTTGTTATGGTGAGAATATTTCAACTTTACTCTCATAGCAACGTTGTACTGCTAATGTCATATAGCTCCTCCTGTCTCATAAAACCTTAACCCCCATTAGCATCCTTTACAGCCTCCTTATGTTTTGGACTGGCCTGCTACAACATCCAACACTGCCACTGCTTCCCAAAATTCACTCTATAGTGACTAACCTGGGCCTTCCCTCTCTGGCCAATACCCTGGGCTTGAGGTCTCCTTTAATCAGTCAGAGCTCTTTAGTTCTTTAATGTAACATTCCCACATCAGATTAACTCATTTCCACTAAATAATTACTGTATGATTAATCATTCTCAGTTTGCATTTGCATTTTAATAGTTCTTGTCAAGGTGAGAGACTAATATCCTTATGGAGGATGAGCTTGAGTGGTGGCTATGATTATGCAAGAAGTTATTCAGAGTGACATTCAATCATGCCACTAATGTGCCATGATTAGTCAGCATACTTGGAGATTAAGGTAGTTCTGGTTAAATTAGTTCAGATTTGGGTTTAACTTAAAGTTAACTAATATCCTTTTTCTTGAGAACTTAGAAAATGCGTGAATATATTTTTTAGCTTATTCAAGATAGTCTGGTGACCATGCTTGTATTTTTGCTGAATTTTCAGGACCTTGGCGTCATCCTTCTGAGTATCACTTTCCATTTAGAACTGCATATGGCAATGGCAATGGAAGCAAGTAAGCCAATTCTGTTATGTACTGAGTCCAGGATATACAATTGATACTTGAACAATGTGGGTTTAAATGGCATGTGTCCACTTACATGTAATTATTTTCAATAAATACTGTAAATGTATTTATTCTTTCTACTGATATTCTTGGTAGCTTATTTTATTGCAAGAATACAGTATATAATACATCAATGTACAAAATATGTGTTAATCGACTTTTTGTTATTGGCAAGGCTTTTGGTAGTTAAGTTTTGGTGGAGTGAAAAGTTATACACAGATTTTTGACTGCACAGGGGGTTGGGTTGGTGCCTCTAACCTCCACCTTTTCCAAGAGTCAACTGTAATCTGAAAGGTAGTTACTTTTCCCTTTTGTTACTACTGAATCATTAATGTCAGGTGTGTTGTTTTTATGTTTTCCTTATTTATTTTACTATGCCTGCAATTTTGTAGTTTTTGTATCACAGTAACTTTATTTCTCCTGTGTTATTTCTCCTACGTTATGACAGTTGATTCTAATAGTGATTTGCAGTCTACAGATACTTGATTTATAAGTTTTACACTTCTTAAATATCTCTTGAAAATGCCAATGATAAAAAATATACCCACTTCTTGGAAATTGCCTACAGAAAAACATTTTAGACTTTACCATACAGGATCATCTTCATGTGTGACTAATAGAGTTTTCTGGCACATAATAGTTGCTCAATAAGTGTGATTAAAAACTTGAATGAATTAGTGGCCGGGTTCACTTCAAATTTGCAAGTTAGTATTTCCCTCTGGAAATCTACCAAATGAATTTATTTGCAAAACTACCAGAATAACTCACCGACTAGATGTTGATGGAGTGGCTATTTGCACAGCATTACTCCCTGGCTCCTCATTTGATTGCAGCTTCCAGACAGGATAAAAAGAAAATATTCCTCCAAAAGAAGTGCACGTTTATCAGATGAAATGGCATGGAAAGCTAGAAGTCTCCATTTCTACTCTGAACAATTATGGAGTGTGCTTGGAAAAATGACTATAAATTTAGCTGAATGGGGCTTATTCTCCATAAGCCAAAGGTCCAGCCTGAATCCGTTGAGCAATAGAGAAAGAAGTAGCTTTTAAAGCATAGTGACTACATTAATGTGGTCTGCACAATTATCTGTCACCTGGGGGCAATTTATTCAGAAAAAATTTACTTGTATTACTGAAACTGTTGTCCCTACTTATGTTTCACCCCAACAGTATGTAGAGGTTTATTAGTTATTGCAGATTTCTTCCTTCTGGAACTAAACACAGAGAGGCTATATGCTAGTTTTTCTCCTTCTTTGTGGTTCCTGGAAACCTATGGAAGAGAAATTTACAAGTCTGGGAAGCAGCAGAAGTTTAGCTTAGTTAGCATGTGAAGAAACATTACAACTTTTGGGGTTTGGAGTTGTAACAACTTGAAACTGATGAAAATGTTAAAAAGCTGCTCCTTACCTCTTACCCCTCTTTTTGTGTCTCCTGCCAGCTGCATTCTTTAGTTACTAACTCATGCTGTATGGTTTGCAAGGAATTTTAAAGCAATATTTCCCTTGCTGCTATTCCTTACATTTTCATTTGTGGCCTACATGATCTATGTAGGAAATATTTACTTTGAGGCTTTGGTTTGGCTCAAAAAATGCCAAGTGATCAATCCCAAGCAATGAGTCCATTGATCTCAGCAATGGAATCTTTGAGTGTAGAATAACGTACAAGCAAGCTGCTACAAAAAAGATTCCAAATTATATTTGCAAAATTAGTGACCTTAATGTTCTCCCATGTCTAAAAGACAGGTAGAAAATTGAATTATTTCAGAAATTTTATTTCAGTCTTCAGTATTTTCATGAAAGAAAATAAAAATCGATGGTAAGGTTTAACTTTGGTGGTTCTGATTTCCCTTTTCTTCATTTGCCCTTTCTTTGTTTTCTGATTTCTTTCTAATCCTTATTCATTTTTATTTTCAGGAAATACTCGTGAATGTGAGACCTTACGTCAGCATTCTGGTTAACCTCAATATCTCACAGTAGGAGGAGAGTTTCTGGATCCTTAAAAACCTATAGTAAATGAGGGGAGGGATTGTGGATATACAGGAATATTTTTTGATTCAGTAATTTTCCCGTATCTTTGAAACCATACTCTGTAAACACCCACTCACTCTAAAAGGTCTCTGCCAATATAACCTACTTGTATATGATAATTTTGTGTACCCAAAATAAGATAATTATCTACACCTTTTTGTCTCTTTTGGGGAAAATACACACACACACACACACACACACACACACACAACTTTCTAATCCTTAGAATAGATGTGTATGAAACAATAGGCAAAGCCAGGGAAAGGTTATCTGTAGGAGTACATTTTTATTAATTGAAAATAGGTCACACAAAACAATTTTTGAAATCATAGATATGAACTTAAAATGGTTGAACCAACTTTCAAGTAAGTGTGACATGTTTGAGGATTTCTGTAGTGTATATACTCCCACCGTGAGTCATTTAAAGCTTCCAAAGAAGAGTCACTGAAGGGGGAATTGGCAAGGTGTGCACACAATGGACTCTATAGCTCCTGAAAGTGCTGGCTTCTGCATGCCACTGAAAGGTTGTCATCTTATATTATCCTCTTTTGAAATATTAACACTATTGAAGGGAACCCCAGAAAAAAGCACTATTTATAATGTATTATTGAAACCTATATGATTTTACTAACCATTGTCACCTCAATAAATTTAATTTTTTTAAAAAATTATTTCACATAGAAGAAAATAATTTACTAATAGTGCGAGTGAAAATTACAGCGAAAGGCATTTTTAAATACGATTGGTGAGGCAGTCCCTGGCACCCCTTAAATCTCATTATGTTAATTAACTCTTCTTCAGCCCATCAGTAACAGTACCCCAATATATGTGGCATGTGAAGACTAATTAAGTTGCTATGGAAATTTTATAAATCAATGTCCCCAAAGACCTGGGTTTCTAGGCATGTTTTATGCCTCTCTTCTTAATTATTGAGCTAATTGCTTTTTGATTTTAGGTTCAGTTAACAGTAAAGAAAGTAAAATAATGCCCAATGTTAAATTAAGCAAACTTACACTCACCCTATATAAGGAACCACAGAGTTCATGAACTTGTTTTCACATTATTTCATTCTTTTTCCTCTTGTAAGTTCAATTATTGTCATATCTCATTTCTCTTAGGTTTAACTGCCTCATTACTTTTTCTTGTTGATATGTTCTCACACTCCTTTTCCCTTCTTTGCCTTCATATGTCCATATGTACAATAAGAAGTGAAAGCCCCGTGAGTCTGAATCAGAGGCCAAAACCTTAATGGATAGGACCAGCAGACATCAGGATACTGGAATTTTCCAGGGTAGCTTTCAAGTCAAATATGATTTAGGAATTGGATTCTGTACTTACTCAGTGGCCTGCCTTGCTATAACAGGCATATGAAATGAAAACCTGAAATATAAGCAGAGAAAGCGGTCTTGGTGTGTGTGTGTGTGTGTGTTTGTGTGTGTATTTAATGATGTGAATTAAAGTAGAATTCTTCACGAAGGCTCTGTCAAAATAATATCAGTGTCCACTAAAAGGAAAGTACTAGGACTAATTGTTTAACCGCAAAATAATTTGTGGGGAAAAATTAAACATACCTCTCTTTCCTCTTTACTTTCCAGATTGCAAGTGTATAAATCCCTAGTTTGATTTAAAATGCCTATGTCTAACTTGCATGGAGTTGAGCAGTATTCGGGAGTTTTTCAGGAAATGGTAAAAAAAAAAAAATCAGAATATGAGTATGTCCAGTCTATTCCTTGACAAAATAGGAAAGTAGAATTTGTCTTCAGTATCTCCTCTCCTTTTCAGATATTCCTCTTTACTGTTTTTGGCACGCCGTCACATCATATACCACAGTTCTCCAGTGATGTTCTACCCATATCCATTAAGTGTTACTTTCAGACCTGCCATCAGAGAATTTTGATATACTGAAGTGTTCTTGCCTCATTTTGGAGAGTCTAACCTCTGTTTCTCATAAAACATATAAGCTCTGTTATCTGTCTTTCAGTGCTGTTCTCTGGAGTCAGTCAATCCAATGGACACAGGGACATAAATATGAAGAGGCCACTGATACTAAAACAATCCTTTATTTATTCACATTTATTATAGTAAAACAACATCATATAAATTTACTATTTCAATCATTTTAAAGTGTATAAGTTAATGGTATTACACACATTTACAGTGTAGTACAACATCACTACTATCTAGTTCAAATCTTCTATAGTCCCTGAAACAGAAAACATGCAAACTTTAAGCAATCACTTCTCACTCTCCACTACACAGCCTCAGACAATAACGAACTTACTTTCTGTGTCTATTGATTTGTATTTTATATAAATGGAATTATACAATATGTGACCTTTAGTTTCTGACTTCTTTCACTTTACCATTATGTTTTCTTCTTTAACAGTTTAATATATTTTAATAGCAAACTTACAGAAACAGCACAGGAGACAGACAACTCTAAAACATGTAATAGCATGTAGGACAACTCAGAAAAGTATAGTGAATGGATGGAATATGCTACAGACACTATTTAGTTGCCGTCAATAACAAATTTACTTATTTTTTAAAAAAATTCAAATGCTGGCACTGTCTGGAAAAACTTAACAGGTTTATTTATAATAGTTGTGAAGTTCAACTGCTGAAACTTGTCCACTGAAATATTTTTATTTGAATTAATGCTTTATGTTCCTGCATTTATATTAAAAATTCAAATACAGATGATATCATAGAGATGGCGGCATGAGGTAAGCCTCTTGAAATCTCCCCTGAAGATTTACAACAAATGGAACAACTATAATTCCACAAAGGACTCCCTGCGCAGAAGACAGGCAAGACCAAGAGATGTGCAATGGAAATCATCTAAAGGTGGGCAAATTAAACAAGCAGGGGAGGACGGAAAAGGGAAGTGTGGAGACATGGGCCGTGAAGGCACAGGACGCAGACCTAGCTCGGAGCTCCAGGCTCCCTGCATTCTGGAGCTATCGAGGCTTCAGGAGAGGGAAGAATTCAGACTGCTAGCACTCCACTTATGGCCCACAGTCCCGCCTGAGGGATCAGCATATAATACAGCTGAACCCAACGCTCATGGCAGAGACCTTGCAACAAAGACCGAGGAAAGAAGGGTGACAACAGAGGTGGAAGCCCTCACTGCCAAGCAGAGGACAGAAGGCTTAGCCAATGAGCTTTGCACCCCCCTTCCCACCCTCCCAAATCTTGCCCCAACTCCAAATGCCCAGTGCTAGAAGTGGAATGGTAGCAGTGGCAGATCAAAAGAACAGAATATTTGCAGTTCTGAGAATTGCGGCCTGCAGCCATGGACTTGAAGTCCAACTAGTTATGCAGAAGGGGACGGAGCCCTGGGTGCAGATGGGCTGTGCTGGTTGTCATGGACATTGTTCACAGCCACCTCTCACAACCCACTTCACACACACCCCCACCTATTTGGGCGTAAACTGAGCCACTGAAACACACAGGCTCTGAAACTGCAGCAGAAAGAGCTTTGAAATTTCAGAAGCTCTCCACATCCCCCCAAGGAGGAAAGGCCATGAGACCCAGGTGACCTGTTCACAGAGAAGAACCCTGACTTCCAGGAAATGCCACCATTGTGTGAGAAGCCAGAACAATGCAGAGAAAATATAACACTACAGCATGAGAGAGAATAAAAGGCTGCAGTCAGAGAGAAAACACATTCTACCAACACCTACCGGAAAACAAAAGACAGACTTCTTTCTATCAACCTGTTGCAGAAGCCACTCCTGTAGATTTCTAGGAAGAGAAATAATAAATCAGTAATTGCCATGAATAACCAACATAACAAGGCAGCTCGGAAAGAAAATGAAAAGTCCCTAGACAATGAATTTAGAGACATGGAAATACAGGACTTAAACATGTGACTCAAAAATGTGACAGAAAATTCAAGATTGCAGTTCTGAAAAAATCTCAATGAGATGCAAGAAAACAAAGACAGGCAGTTTATGAACTCAGAAACAGAATCAAAGAAAAAAATAAATATTTTATCAAAAAGATTAAAATTTTTAGAAAGAACCAAATAGAATTTCTGGAGATTAAGAACTCAATAAAATAAATGAAAACTTAAATAGCCAGCATAGATAGTAGAGTTGACCAGATGGAGGAAAGAATCAGTGACATCGAAGATACAAATCTGGAAATGACATGGATGGAAGAAGAGAGAAACTTGAGAGTTAAAAGAAATGAAAGAACTATACAGGAACTTTCTGACTCCATCAGAAAGAGCAATATAAGAATAATGGGCATACCAGAAGGGGAAGAAAGAGAGAAGGAAACAGAGAGTATATTCAAACAAATAGTCGACGAGAACTTTCCAAACTTGTGGAAAGAACTGGATCCTCGAATCCAAGAAGCAAATAGAACACCTAATTACTTCAACCTCAACAGGCCTTCTCCAAGTCACAATGTATTGAAGCTGTTGAAAATCAATGATGAAGAAAGAATCCTCAAGGCAGCCAGGGAAAATAAGATGGTAACCTACAAAGGAAAGCCCATTAGGTTATCATCAGATTTTTTCAGCAGAACTCTATAAGCGAGGAGGGAGTGGACTCAAATATTCAAACAATTGAAATATAGAAATTGTGAGCCAAGAATAATATACCCAGCAATGATATTCTTTAAATATGAGTAGAAAAAAGACATTGCCATAAATACAGAAGCTGAGGGAATTTTCTAACACCTGACCTGCACTACAAGCTATACTGAAGGACGCTATTTGACCAGCATAAATACAGATAATTTGTGACAACAAAACCATAAAAGTGGGGAGAGTAAAAGTCTGAACCTGCATAAAGAAATGGAGAAAGTAAGCATGCTAAAGAAAATGGAATACTCTAAATATGAAACTCTCTTTTGCATAAACTTAATGGGAACCATTGAGAAAAAAATTCAGAACTGAAAGAAGAAATAGAGGGAAAAATCATAGAATACCATCACACAGAAATAATAGACAGCAACAAAAAGGCAAAGAAACAATGGAGACACGGTCTTACCAGAAAATAAAGTTTATAATGATAGGAAATCCTCACATATCAATGATCACCCGAAATGTAAATTGACGGAACTCACCAATAAAAAAGGCATAGAGAAGCAGATAGGACCAAAAAACTAAACCCAACCATATGCTGCATCCAAGAGACACATCTCAGCTACAAGAACAAATATAGACTCAAAGTGAAAGGGTGGAAATTGACACACCAAGCAAATGGTATCCAGAGAATAGCAGGTGTAGCCATACTGATATCAGATGAAACAGACTTCAGGATAATAAAGGTAACAAGAGGCAAACATGGACATTTCGTAATGAAAAAGGGGACTATACAACAAGAAGACATAGCAGTCATCCATATTTATGGCCCCAATCAGGGAGCACTGAAATATACCAAGCAAGTACTAACAGAACTCAAGGGAGAAATTGACCAAAACACAATTATAGTAGGGGATCTAAATACATCATTGACAGTTATGGATACATCCTCCAAACAGAAAATAAAGAAAGAAATATCAGCCCTAATGACACACTAGATGAAATGGACATAATTGACATTTATAGAGCACTTCATCCAAAAACATCAAAGTATACATCCTTTTCTAGTGCACATGGAACATTCTCAAGTATAGACCATTTATTGGGATATAAAACTAGCTTCAGCAAATTAAAGAAGATTGAAATCATACCAAGCATATTCTCTCATCACAAGGCTTTGAAATTGAATATCAATGGCGGAAAGGAAGCAGGAAAAATGACAAATATGCAGAGATTAAACAACAAACTTTTAAAGAACAACTGGGTCAAAGAAAAAATAAGAGGAGAAATCAAAAGATGTACAGAAACAAATGAAAATGAAAATACATCCTACCAAAATGTATGGGATGCAGCAAAAGCAGTGTTAAGAGGGAAATTTATATCATTACAGGCCTATCTCAAGAAACAAGAAAAATCCCTGATAAATAACCTCACATAATACCTCAAAGAACTAGAAAAAGAACAAATGAATCCCAAAGTCAGCAGAAGGAAAGAAATAATAAAAATTAGGGCAGAACTAAATGAAATAGAGAACAAAAAGACAATAGAAAAAATTAATGTGACAAAGAGCTGGTTCTTTGAAAAGTTAATAAAATTGACAAACCCTTGGCTAGAGTCACTAAGAAACAAACAGAAAAGACATAAATAAACAAAACCAGAAATGAAAAAGGGGAATTTATCACAAATACTACAGAAATATAAAGGATCATCGAAGAAAACTATGAAGGACTACATGCCACTAAATTCAATAACCTAGAAGAAATGTACAAGTTCTTAGAAACATATAGCGTTCCTAGGCTGAATGACGAAGAACTGGAAAATATAAATAGACCAATCACGAGAAAGGAAATTGAATCAGTCATCCGAAACCTTCCCAAAGGCAAAAGTCCGGGACCAGATGGCTTCATTAGTGAATTCTACCAAACATTCAAAGAGGATCTAATACCTGTCCTATTGAAATTCTTCCAAATAATTGAAGAAGAGAAAGTACTCCTTAAGTCATTGTATGAGGCCAACATTACCCTGATACCAAAACCTAGTAAGGATAACACAAAAATGAAAATTACAGACCAATAACTCTGATGAGTACAGATACAAAAATCCAAAACAAAATTCTATCAAATTGAAAGCAACGATGCATTAAAAAGATTATACATCATGCCTATGTGGGGTCCATTTCAGGGGCAGAAGTATGGTTCAACATACCCAAATCTATCAATGTGATACACCACATAAACAAAATAAAGGACAAAAACCATATGATTATATCAATAGATGCAGAGAAAGCATTTGATAAGATACAACATCCATTTATGATTAAAACACTTAAGAATATAAGTATAGAAGGAAAATACCTGAATATAATACACTCCGTATATGACAAACCCATAGCTAATATCTTAATTAATGGTGAAAAACTGAAGCCCTTTGCTCTACTTTCAGGAACAAGACAGGGTTGTCCCCACTCACCTCTGCTTTTCAACATAGTATTGGAGGTCCTAGACAGAGCAATCGGGCAAGAGAAAAAAATAAAAGGCATCCAAATTGGGAATGAAGAAGTTAGATTGTCACCTTTTGAAGATGACATGATGCTATATATAGAAAACCCTAAAGACTCAACGAAAGAGCTATTAGAAACTATAAACGAATACAATAAAGTTGCCAGTTACAAAATCAACACTCAAAAGTCCATTGCCTTCATATATACTAACAATGAATACTCAGTAAAAGAAATAAAATAATAATGAAAAATTCCTTTTACAATTGCAACAAAAAGAATAAAATATCTAGGAATAAACTTTACCAAGGATGTGAAACCCCTATATACTGAAAACTATAAGACATTTTTAATTGAAGTTGAAGAAGACACAAAGAAATGGAAAAACATTCCATGTTCATGGATTGGGAGAATCAACAGTGAAAATGGCCATATTACCCAAAGCAATATACAGACTTAATGCAATCCCCGTCAGAATCCCAATAGCATTTTTTAAAGAAATAGAACAAAAAATCATCAGATTTTTATGGAATCACAAAACACTATGAATAGCCAAAGCAATCCTAAGAAAAAAGAACAATGGTGGAGGTATCACATTCCCTTACTTAGGCTTGTACTACAGGGCTACAGTAATCAAAACAGTATGGTATTGGCAGAAAAACAGACACACAGACCAATGCAATAGAATTGAGAACATAGAAATAAACCCATGTAAATATGGACAGATAATTTTTGACAAAGAAGCCAAAAACATACAATGGAGAAAAACCATCCTCTTAAATAAATAGTGCTGGGAGAATTGGAAAGCCACGTGCAAAACAATGAAACTGTACTGCTATCTGTCACCACGTACCAAAATTAACTTAAAATGGATAAAAGACCTAAACATAATAACCAAAACAATAAACTGCATAGAAAAAAACAAAAGTACTAAACTTACCAACCTTGGGTTCAAAGAGCATTTTATGAATTTGACTCCAAAGGCAAGGGAGGTAAAAGCTAAAATAAATGAATAGACTATACCAAACTAAAAAGCTTCTGCAAAGCATACCAAACCATCAACAAAATAAAAAGGCAACCCACCAAATGTGAGAACATTTATGCAAATAACACCTCTGATAAGGGGTTAATATCCAAAATACATAAGGAACTCATAGAACTCTACAACAAAAAATCAGAGAATTTAATTAAATCATGGGCAGAGTTCCTGAATAGATATTTCTCCAAAGAGGACATGCAAGTGACCAATAGACATATGAAAAAATGCTCAACATTACTAATCATCAGAGAAATGCAAATAAAAACCACAATGAGATATCACCTCACACCAGTTAGAATGGCTATCATCAACAAGACAAATAGCAACAAGTGTTGGAGAGGCTGTGGAGAAAAAGGAATCCTCATACACTGTTGGTGGGAGTGCAGATTGGTGCAGCCGCTATGGAAGGCAGTGTGGAGGTACCTCAAAAAATTAAGAATAGAATTACCATATGTCCCAGCAACCCTCTTCTGGCTATCTACCCATATAATCTGAAAACATTTATCCTTAGAGATATATGTGCTCCAATGTTCATTGCAGCTTTATTTATGGGGGCCAAGACATGGAAACAACCCAAGTGTTCTTTGATAGATGATTGGATAAAGAAGTTGTGGTATATATACACAATGGAATACTATTTTGCCATAAGAAAAGATGAAATAGTACCATTTGGGACAACATGGATGGATCTTGAGATTATAATGCTAAGCAAAACAAGTCAGACGGAAAAAGTCAAGAACCATGATTTCACTGATATGTGGTATGTAAAACTGAAAACAACCAAAGAACAAGAGAAACAAATGAAGAAACAAAACTCATAGACACATACAATAGTTTAGTGGTTACCAGACGGTACGCTGGGAGAGGTGTGTTAAATGAGGGTAAAGGGGATCAAATATATGAAAAGATGAACTGACTCGGGTTGGTACACCCACAACGTGATACATTAGATGACGTATTACAGAATTGTACACCTGAAATCTATGTAACTTTACTAATAACAATTTTCACCCCAATAATTAAAAAAAAAAATTCACAAAAGAAAATGGAAAAACTACCAACACCTGATTTCTGTCTCTTATTTTTCCACTTGCAGTCATATTCCAGTTAAGCTTTGACTCTATGGGGAAAACAATCTAATATTCAGAACTACCAATAACAGGAAGAAGATAAATCTTTTTTTTTTTTTTTTAAGAATAAAATGTTTCCCATCATTGTGGAGTCTTAAGCACGTTGGCATAGATAGCACACAGTTTGGTGTCTTCAAAAAGGCCAACCAGACTATAGGCACGCATATGTAAAGTAAAGCATAGGGAATAGAGTCAATAATATTATAATAACTATGTATAGTGCCATGTGGGGCACTAGTCAGAGGAATCACTTTAAATTATATAAATGTCTAACTACTATGCTGTTCACTTGAAATTAATTATAAAATAATATTTTTAATTAAAGTTTATTGGGGTGACAGTTGTTCATAAAGTTAGATGGATTTCAGGTGTACAATTCTGTAACTGAAAAAAATTTTAAAAGGGAGGAAAAACTGAAGGGGAATAAGAGGCCCAGATTTCCAGGTATAAAACAAATAAGTAATGGGGATGTAATGTACAGCATAGGGAATATAGTCAATAATTTTGTGATAACATAGTACAGTGTCAGATGGTTGCTGGACTTACCATGGTGATCACTGTTTTAGATTATATAAATGTTGAAAAACTATAGCATACACCTGAAAGTAATATAATATTGTATGTTAGCTATATTTTAATAAAAATATTTTTTAAAAAGTCCAACCAGATAGGCTTTAATTGCCTTCTGCAAAGCACTAATAGCTGCACTCTGGAAGTGCAAGTGCAGATCTGTTTGGAAGTCCTAAGCAATTTCTCAAACCAGACGCTGGAAGGGAAATTTGCAAATTCGAAGTTCAGTGGACTTCTGATAACGTCTAATTTCACTGAGTGCCACAGTACCAGGCCTGTAACGCTGAGGTTTCTTTACCACTCCAGTATAAGGCACAGTCTTGCGAGTTGCCCTTGTAGACAGTTGCTTCCTTGGTTCTTTACCATCAGTCAATTTGCAGGCAGTCTGCTTTGTACATGTAGGAGCCATGGTATAGAGACCTCCTTACTTACCCTCCTTCTCCTTTGGTTGGGGCTCCACGAGCTAGAGGCAGCGCTGGCATTAGAGAGCAACTGTGCCGTGCAGCAACTGTGAACACAATTGAAAGTTATCATGTTTCCAAATTCATCTATGTTGCAGCTTGTGTCAGTACCTCATTCCTTTTTTTCAGTGTGCGGCTGAACAGTATTCCATTGTATGGATATGCCACATTTTTTTTATCTATTAATCAGTTGATGGATGTTTGTTCTTTCTAATTTAATTATTGTTAGTAGTGCTGCTATAAATATTCATGTGCAAATTTTGATTGAACACCCGTTTTTAATTCTTTGGGATATATGTTTAAGAATGGAATTATGGTGTCATATGGTATTTCTATGTTTAACTTTTTGATGAATCAACTCATTGTTTTCCACAGTAGTTGTACCATATTATATTTCTGCCACCAAAGTAGGAGTGTTTCAGTTTCTCCACATCATCACCACCCCTTGTTATTTTCTTCTTTTTTGAACATGGCAATCCTACTGGCTGTGAAGTGGTATCCATTGGGGTATTGATTTTTATTTCCCTAATGATAAATGATATTGAGCTCTGTGGCAATTGGCTCTACCTGCCCACCTCTCAGCTGTGAGATCTCTGGGCTCCACAGCTTCCAGGAGGTGTCACCGGCCTTCCTGGTGAGTTGGGGACTGAAGACACTTTTCACAGTGGTGGGGCTGTGACTAAGCTCCTTGCCTGGGCCTAGGCAAACCAGGATCTAGAGCCAGCAAAACTCCTCTTTTGAGGATCTGAATCAGGTAGATCTGTAACCCACTGAGTTTCCTGGTCAGAGTGCGCCACCTACTTGGTTCTGCAGATGAGTAAATCCACTGGTTGGAGTTACTACCTGGGCACTGCAGATATGAACATGGTTTTCCAAAATCCGTGTGCTGCTTGTTACAAACCCCTCCCTCCTTTTCCTTCCCAATCAGATTCTCAGTGGTTGAGCACTGCAGATTCCCCTGCAATCCCCATGGAGTGAGATCATAGTAGGGGGTTCCCATAAGTGACCCCAATTCTGGGAAGTGGTTGTTCTCCCTGTTTTTTGTGTGTTTTTTTTTGCCCACTGGAGGAACCATAGACTCAGGGGAGACTTTATGACCAAACATAGGGTCAATCTTGGATAATGTTCTATATGCACTTCAGAAGAATGTGGCATTTTGGTATCGGATGGATATTTCTGTACATGTCTGTTAGATCTAGTTGGTTTATAGTGTTGTATAAATCTATTTATTTACTGATATTATGTCTAGTTGTTCTACTCATTATTGTAAGTGGGGTAGTGAGGTGTCCAACGATAGTATTCATATAGAAATATTTCTTCTTTTACTTCTTTCAATGTTTGCCTCATATATTTTGAGGTTCTATTTTTAGGCACTTACATATTTACAACTGCTATACATTCTTGATGATTTACCCTTTTCACAGATATAATATCATTCTTTCTCTCTTGTAACATTTTTTCTATTTGAAGTATATTTTTTTCTGATATTAGTATAGCACCCCATCATTCTTTTGTTACTATTGGCATGGAATATCTTTCTTCAATTAAAATTTTTTTTTTAATCTAAAGCGAGGTTCTTGTAGACAATATATAAGTAGGTCATGTTTTTGTATCCATTTTGCTAATTTCTGCCATTAAATTGAAAAGTCAGTCCATTTACATTTAATTACCAATAAAGAAGTATTTACCACTGCCATTTTGATATTTGTTTTTAATACGAGATATATATATATATATATATGTATATATATGTATATACACACATATATATGCATATATATTCAACAGTTCTTCCGTTATTGACCTATTTTTTATTATTTATTGCATATTATTTTGATTTCATTCTTGTTGCCTTTTCTGTATATTTTTAGACATTTTGTTAATGGTTACCATGTGGATACCAATTAACACTTTAAAATTTAACAATCTACTTTATATTAATGCTAACTTTAAAAATACACAAAAACGCTCATCCTATACTTCCGTGTCACTACCTGTTTTGTTATTTATATCTTTATACATTGAATACACATTAACATAGATTTATTTTACTTTATATTATTTTAATTAAAGTTGACATTTGATACTATTTCATATTAGTTTCAAGTGTACAGTATAATAATTACACATTTATATAACTTACAAAGTGATCCCTCTGGTAAGTCTAGTACTCCCCTGGCAACATACACAGTTATTACAATATTACTGACTATATTCCCTGCTGTACTTTACATCACCGTGATTACTTTGTAACTACCAATTTGTTCTTATTTTGATGTAGTCCCATTTGCTTATTTTTTTCTTTCATTTCCCTTCTCCAAGGAGATATATCAGTGAAAATATAACTAAGGACAATGTCTGAGAATTTACTGCCTATGTTTTTTTCTAGGAGTTTCATGGTTTGGGGTGTTACATTTAAGTCTTAATCCATTTTGAGTTTATTCTTGTATATATACTAAGCTGGTCAGGTTTCATTTTTTTTGAATGTTTGTTTATCTGTCCAGTTTTCCCAACATCATTTATTAAATACACTGTCTTTACCCCAATGTATAGTCTTGCTTTCTTTGTGATAGATTATATGACCGTATAGGCATGAATTTATTTCTGGACTCTCTATTTTCTTCCATTGTTCTATGTGTCTGTTTTATGCCAATACCACACTGTTTAGATTACTATGTCCTTGTAGTATAGTTTGCTATCAGGAAGTCTGATAACACCAGCTTTCATCCTCTTTCTCAAGACTGTCATTAATATTCAGGGTTTTTTATGGTTCCACAAAAGTTTTAGGATTATTTGTTATAGTTCTGTGAAGAATGCCGTTGGTATTTCGATAGGGATTGCATTGAATATATATATATATATATATATATATACATATATATATATGTATATATATATATATGTATATATATATATATATATATGTATATATATATATACATATATATATATATACATATATATATATATATATGTATATATATATATATGTTGTTTTTGATAATATAGGCATTTTGTAAACTTTATTGTTTTTTATTTATAGTTTTATTGGGGAATGTTGGGGAACAGTGTGTTTTTCCAGGGCCCATCAGCTCCAAGTCAAGTCGTTGTCCTTCAATCTAGCTGTAGAGGGCAAAACTCAGCTCCAAGTCCAGTTGCTGTTTTCAATCTTTAGTTGCAGGGGGTGCAGCTTACCATCCCATGCAGGAATTGAACTGTTAAGAGCTCATGCTCTAACCAACTGAGCCATCTGGACACCCAGTATGGGCATTTTAACTATATTAATTCTTCTTATCCATGAGCATGTTGCATGTTTCCATTTATTTGCATCTTCTTTAATTTCTCTCTTCAATAACATAATTTTCTAAGTACTGATCTTTTACTTCCTTGATTAAATGTATTCCTAGGTATTTTATTTTTTGATGCAATTGTAAATTAGATTGTTTTCTTAATTACTATTTCTAGTAGTTCATTATTGGTGTATAAAAATGCAACCAATTTCTGAATATTAATTTTGTATCCTGCTACTTTACTAAATTCATTTATCAGTTCTAATACTTTTTTTCATGGAATTTATAAATAATATCATGTCATCAGCAACTAATGGTACTTTGACTGCTCCTTTCCAATTTAGATGCCTTTTATTTATTTTTCTTGTCTGATTGATGTGGCTATGACTTCCAGTGTTATGTTGAATAAAAGTAGTGAAATTTGATATCCTGGTCTTGTTCCTGATATTAAAGAGGATGGCTTTATCTTTTCCCCACTGAGTATGAGATCAGCTGTGGGTTTATCATATATGGCCTTTATTATGTTGAGATATGTTTCCTCTATTACCACTTTGCTGGAGAGGCTTTTTTTAAATCATAAATGGATTATGGATTTTGTCAAACACTTTTTCTGCATCTATTGATGTGATCATATGATTTTTATTTTTCATTTTTTTATGTAGTGTGTCATGTTTATTGATTTTCAGACAGTGAATCAACCTTGCATATCAGGAATGAACCCCCCTTGATCGTGGTTTATGATCCTTTTAATGTATTGCTGATTTTGGTTTGCTGATATATTGTTGAGTAATTTTGCATCTATGTTAATTAGGGATATTGACCTATAGTTTTCTTCTTTTTCTAAAATTTGTCTGGTTGTAGAATTGGTAATAATGGCCTTGTAGAATGATCTTCGGAGCCTTCCTTCCTCTTGAATTTTTTAGAATCATTTGAGAACAATAGGTGTTCTTTTTCTAAATGTTTGGTAAAATTCACTTATGAAGTCATCTGGTCCAGGACTTCTGTTTGTTGGGAGATTGTTGATTACTGTTATTTCTTTTGTTGTGAATAGCTTTTAAGTTTGATTTAGTCTTGCTTATTTATTTTTGCTTTTCTTGCTTGCACTTTTGTTGTCATATCCAAAAAAACTTTTCCAAGACCAATGCCAAGGAGCTTTTTCAATATATTTTTTTTTCTTTTAGGGGTTTTATGGTTCCAGATCTTATGTTTAAGTCTTTAATCCATTTGAAGTTAATTTTTGAGAGTGGTGTAAGATAGAAGCCCAATTTCATTTGTCTACATGTGATTATTCAGTTTTCCCAGTACCTTTTGTCAAAGTCTTACTTTCCCTATTGAGTATTCTTTGCTCCCTTGGCAAATATTGGATTTCCATATTTGTGAGTGTTTATTTCTGAATTTTTTACTTTGTTCTATTAGTCTATGTGTCTATTTTTGTACAAGGGCCATACTATTTTGTTTACCATAGAACTGTATTATAGTTTGAAAACAGGAAGCATAATGCTTTCTGCTTTGTTATTTTTTCTCAGATTTGATTGACTTCTGAAGTCTAGCTGTAGTTCCATACAAGTTTTAAGACTGTTTTTTTCTATTCCTGTAAAAAAGTGCCATTGAAATTTTGATTGAGATTGTGTTAAATCTTCACAAGTCTTTGTGTAATATGAGCATATTGACAATATTAATTATTTTGATCCATGAACATGAGGTGTCTTTCCATTTGTTTGTGTTTTCTTTAAAACTCTTTGAGTACATTTATTGATTTCAAGTTTTCTTTCAAAATGTGTCAGAAATCCACAAAAAACAAAAAGTTGATATTTTGACTATTTTATGCATTTAATAACAATTTGAGCTGCTTTGTATATAAATGACATGTCTATGTATAAAAATTTCAGATATATTTATTCGGATGTATCTGACTGTTGTGGCAAAAGGGTTAAATTCCTTCATCAAAGTCTTATAGTTTTTACTGTATAGCTCTATCACTTCCTTGGTCAAATTTATTATTGTTTTTTTATTCCTTTTTTAATTTCTAACTCTTTGATTTTGATGTTATTGTGAATGATTTTTTAAAAATTTAGATATTCATTGCCAGTATATAGAAACATACCTGATTTATGTTTATTTTGTATATTGCAACTTTACTGAATTTATGATTTGTTATAACAATTTTTAGTTGAGTCTATAGGACTTCCGTATAAGATTATATCATCTGCAAATAAAAACAATTTCATTTATTTCTTTCTTATCTGATTGGGTTTTATTTCTTTTCATTGCCTACTTGCTCTTGCTAATCCTTCTATTATGATGTTGAATAAGAGTGGTGAGAGTGGACACCCTATTCTCGTCCAGATCTTAGAGGAAACTATTTCAAACTTTCACCATTGAGTACAATGTTACCTCTGAGGTTGTCATGTATGGCCTTTATAATGTTGAGATATGTTCCTTCAATATCTAATCTACTGAGCCTTTTTATCATGAAGAATATTATGTATTGTTAAATGCTTGTTCTGAATCTATTGAGATGATCACGTTTTTATCTTTCATTTTATTAATGAGCTGTATTACATTTATTGATTTGCATATGTAGAACCATTCTTTTTTTCATTAGTTTCAGGTGTACAAAACAATGTAATAGTTAGGCATTTATCATTTATACCCCTTACAAAGTGATAATCCCCCTCCCCCAATCTACTACCTCTCTGACATCACATACAGTCATTACATTTCCACTGTCTCTATTCTCTATTCCTAATGCCTTACTCCTTGTGAATGTGTATATATATTCTTCTTGTGAATATATATATATTCAGTGCGGTGATCAAGTATCTACACCATCCCTGAAGTGGTCTTTCTAATAAGACAAGTGTCCATCAGATACCTTACAAAATCTTTACAACACTATTGATTATATTCCCCAAACTGACTTTCATGCCTCCCCGTGGCAATCTTATGGTTACAGATTGTGCTTTCTAATCCCCTCACCTTCTCCCTCATCCCCACCCCACGCCCATCTAGCAAACCTTAGTTTTTCCTCTATATCTCTGAGACTGTTTCTGATTAGTCTGTTCGTTTATTCTTTTCTTTAGATTCCACATATAAGTGAGATCATATGATATTTGTCTTTCTCTGTCTGATTTATTTCACTTAGGATAATATTCTCTAGGTCCATCCATATCATTGCAAATGGTAAGATTTGATTCTTCTTTATGGCCGAGTAATACTCCATTGTATAAATGTACCACAGTTTCTTAATCCAGTCGTCTACTGATGGGCATTTCAGTTGTTTCCATGTCTTGGCTACTGTGTATAGTGCTGCAATAAACATAGGGGTGCATACATTTTTGCAAATTAGAGTTTTGGATTTCTCTAGATAGATAACTAGGAGTGGATTGCTGGGTCATAAGGTAGTGTAGAACCATTCTTGAACCCAAGGGATAAATCCTATTTAACTATTGCGTATAATCCTTTTAATGTGTTATTTAATTCAGTTTGCTGAATCAAAATAATCAAATAATCATCACATAATCAAAATAAAGGACAAAAATCATATGATTTTATTAATTGATGCAGAAAAAGCATTTGACAAGATACAACATCCATTTATGATTGAAACACTTAATAATACACTTGATAAAACACCTTAACATAATAAAGGCCATATATGACAAACCCTCAGCTAATCTCATAATTAATGGTGAAAAACTGAAACCCTTTGCGCTATGTTCAGGAACATGACAGGGCTGTCCCGTCACCTCTGCTTTTCAACATAGTGTTCCAGGAAATATGCTAATGCTTTCCATTGGGCTCTCCCATTTAGTTATCTCAATTGTCTTGTGAGGAAGGTACTATTATTATTTTTCATTTATATTGATGAGGAAATTGAGGCCCAGAGAGTCTAAAAATCTTACAAAAATTTAGAGAACTAGTAATTTCCAGAGCTACAATATAAATTTATTTCTTATTTTATGTCTGAATAATTTAATTTAAATTCATTTTTCAGGTTTATTGAGGTATCATTCACAAATAAAAATCATATATTTAAGGTATACAGCATGATATATGTATACATTGTAAAATGATTACTAAAATCAAGCTAATTAACATACTATTATCACACATAGTTATATTTTTGTAGCAAAACACTTAAGATCTACTCTCTTATCAAATTTCAAGTATTTAATACAGTATTTTAACTATAGTCAACATGCTGTACATTAGATCTCAATAAATTATTAAACTTGCATAACTTGAACTTTGTACCTTTTGATCACTATCTCCTGATGGCCCACAACCTCCACCTCCTAGCAAACACCATTCTACTCTCTGCTTTTATGAGATCAACTTTTTGTGGATTCAACATATAAGTGAGATCATGCAGCATTTGTCTTTTTGTATCTGGCTTATTCCACTTATCATAAAAGTCTTCTAGGTTCATCCATGTTGTCACAGATGGAGGAAATCCTTATGTTTAAAAGCTGCAACACACACACACACACACACACACACACACACACACACACAAAACACTTTCTTTATCCATCCATCTATCAACAGATATTTAGGTTGTTTCCATATCTTGACTCCTGTGAATAATGCTGCAATGAACATGACAGTATAAACATATCTTCATGATAGTGATTTTATTCCATTTGGGTATATCCAGAAGTGGTTCTGCTGGATCACATGGTAGTTCTATTTTTAATTTTTTTGAGGAAACTCATACTCTTTTTTATAATGACTGTACCAATTTATGTTCCTAACAATGGTGCACCAGGGTCTTCTTTTCTCGATATCCTTTCCAACATTTGTATCATGTTTTCTTGATAATCGCCCTTCTAACAGGGGTGAAAAGATATGTCATTGTGATTTTGCTTTGAATTTCCCTGAGTAATGAAGATGAGCATCTTTTCATCTGTTGGCAATTTGTAAGTCTTCCGTGAAGAAATGTTTATTCAGGTCCTTTGGCTCATTTTTTAATTGGGTTGTTTGTAGTGTTATTCAGTTTTAGGAGTTCCCTACATATTTTAGATATTAATCCACTATCAGATGTATGGTTTGCAATTATTTTTTCCCATTCCATAGATTGTCTGTTCATGTTGTTGATTGTTACCTTTGCTGTGTATAACCTTTTTAGTTGGAAGCAAACCTACTTGTCATTTATGGCTTTTGTTACTTGTGCTTTTGAGGTCATATATACAGAATTATTGCCCAGACAAAGGATAAAAATCCCATTCTCTATATTTTCTTCTAGTAGTTTTACAATTTCAGGACTTCTGTTTATATTATTAATCCATTTGAGTTGATTTTTGTACATTGTGTAAGTTAAGAGTCCAATTTATTTCTTCTGTATGTGGATATCCAGCTTTTCCAGTACCATGTATTGAAGAGACTGTGTTTTCCCATTGTGTGTTTTTGACAACCTTGTCAAAATAATGTGACTGTAGATGTGTGATTTGATTTCTGGGTTCCCTTTTCTTTTTCATTTGTCTATATGCTGTTTCTGTGGTAGTACCTTGTTTTGATCAGTATAGGTTTGTAATATATTTTGGAATTGGGAAATATGATACCTCCAGCCTTTCTTCTCTTGAATAAGATTGCATTGGCAATTGAAATATGTTTGTACTTCCATGTTAACTTTAGGAATTTTTTTTTCTATTTCTGTCAAAAATGATATAGGAATTTTGATGAGAGCAGTAAATCTGTAGATTGGTATTAGTAGTATGGACATTTTAATAACATTAATTTTTACAATCCATTTGTTGGGATATATTTTCATTTATTTGTGTTTTATTTCTTTCATCAACATTTTATACTTTTCAGTGTGCAGATCTTTCACTTCCTTGGCTAAACTTATTCATATACATTTTATTCTTTTTGATAGTGTTGTAAATGGGATTTTTTCTTCATTTCTTCTTTGGATAGTTGGCTTTTAAAAAAGATTTTTATTAAAATACAGCTAACATAGAATATTATATTGGTTTCAGTTGTACACTATAGTTATTCAACATTTATATACCTAAAGAAATGATCACTATGATACATCTAGCAAGCATTTGACACCATAAAAAATATCACTATATTACTGACTATATTTCCTATGGTGTTCATTACATCCCCATGACTTATTTGTTTTACACCTGGAAATTTGAACCCCTCGTTCCCCTTCACCATTTCCCCCACACACACCTTTTAAATTTTTTCAATTACAGTTTACATTTAATATTATTTTACATTAATTTCAGGTGTACAGCATAGTGGCTAGACATTTATATAATTTAAGAAGTGATCCCCCTGACTAGTCTAGTACCCACCTGGCACTATATATAGTTATTACCATATTACTGACTATCTTCCTTATGCTTCAACTTACATCCCCATGAATATTTTTAACTAACAATTTTTGTACTTCTTAATGCCTTCATCTTTTTCACTTTGCTCCCCAAACCCCCTCCCACCTATCACCACAATAAATCTAGTACCCATCTGACACCACATCCCTACATCCTCATCCTACTTTGTAACAACCAATTTGTAGTTCTTAACCCCTTACCCTTCTTCACCCATTTTCAAACCTTTCCCATCTGGCAACCATCAAAATGTTCTCTGTATCTATGAGTTTGTTTTTCTTTCTATTATTATTATTATTATTATTATTATTATTATGTTCTTTAGATTCCACATATAAGTGAAATCATATTGCATCTGTCTGACATACTTTACTCAGCACAATACCCTACAGGTCCATCCATGCTGCCACAGACGGCAAGAACCCACTACTTTACATGGCTGAAAAATATTCCATTGTATATATGCATATCATACTCTTTATCCATTTATCCATCGACAGACACCCAGGCTGCCTCACATCTTCGCTATTGTAAACAAGGCTGCAATGAACATATGGTTGCATACACGCCTTCAAAATAGCATTTTGGATTTCTTCATGTAAATACCCAGAAGGAGGATTACTGGCTCCTTCTTTGTTCCTTCTTATAACCTTTGTTTCAAAGTCTATTTTGTCTGGTGTAAGTATCACCACCACAGCTTTTTGTTTGTTTCCATTATTATGAAATATCTTTTCCATTCCTGTATTTTCAGTCTGTTTGTGTTTTTCAGTCTGAAATGAGTCTCTTGTAGGTATCATATGTAAGGGTCTTATTTTCTTATGCATTCTGCCACTCTATCTTTTGATTGGAGCATTTAATCCATTTACATTAAAAGTAATTGTTGATAGATATGTAGTTATTGCCATTTTTTACTCATATTTTTTTAAATCTTTTTCCCCCCCATCTTAAAAAACTAACATTCCTTGTAAGGCTGGTTTTGTGGTGATGAACTCCTTTAGCTTTTTCTCGTCTGGGAAGCTCTTCATTTGTCCTTCAATTCTAAATGGTAACTTTCCTTGGTAGAGTAATCTTGGTTGTAGGTCCTTGCTTTTTATCACTGAATATTTCATGTCATCCCTTCTGGCCTGCAAAGTTTCTGTTGAGAAATCAATTGACACTCGTATGGGAGCTCCCTTTTAGGTAACTAACTGCATTTCCCTTTCTGCTTTTAAGAGTTTCTTTGTCTTTAACTTTGGCATTTTAATTATGATGTGTCTTGGTGTGGGTTACTTTGGGTTAATCTTCTTTGAGACTGTCTGTGCTTTCTGGGCATGTGTGTCTATTTCCTTTCCCAGGTTAGAGAAGTTTTCCATCATTATTTCTTCAAATAGGTTTTCAATTCCTTGCTCCTTCTCTTTTCTTTCTGGTACCCCTATGACGTGACAACAACACTTGATGTTGTACCAGAGGCACCTTAAAATATCCTCATTTTTTTGGATTCTCTTTGCTGTTCAGATTGGGTGTTTTATGATACCTTATCTTCTAAATTGATGATTCAATCCTCTGCTTCATCTAACCTACTGTAATTCTCTAATGTGTTATTCATTTCACTTATTTTATTTTTTATTTCTGACTGGTTCATTTTTATGTTTTCTATCTCCATTTTTAGGTTTCCTATCTCTTTGCTGATGTTCTCACTGATATCATTGAGCATTCTTATAATAAGTGTTTTGAATTTTGTGTCCATCAGATTGCTTGTGTCCATTGTGTTTAGTTTTTTTCTTTTTTCCTGGAGCATTGTTCTTTTATTTGGAACCCGTTTCTTTGTATCCCCATTTTTGCTGCCTCCTTGTGTTTGTTTCTGTGTATTAGCTAGGGCTGCCATGTCTCCCAGTCTTAGTAGAGTGGCCTCATGTAGTGGGTATTTCAGGGGCCCAGTGGCACAATCTCCCTGGTCATCTGAGTCTGATGTTCCAGATTTGTCCCTTGTGTGGGTTGTGTGCCCTCCTGTTGTAGTTGAGCCTTGGTTGCTGTTTACACATCAATGGGAGATATTGTCCCTCATGCTGATTCATTGAGAGGAATGGCCATGTCTACAGTGGATAAACTGTTGTACAGCAGCTAACCCTACAGAAAAGGATTCACTTTAGCAGGGCTGTGGTTCCTGCCCAGTCTGCCCTTTGGGTGTGTTGTCCTTGGAGTTGGCTGGGTGATGTCTAGCTGGGTCCAAAACTTGCAACTATGTGTGCCAGTCCCAGGGCCACCTAGTAGGGTTTCAGTCACAGCCAATGCCCTTCCCAAGGCCACCTGGCATGAGTCACAAAGCAATGTGCAGATGGCTACCACCCATGCTGAGCTTGGAGGAGCCTTGAGAGGTCAACTTGCAAATCGAGACTGGCTATGACTAGTGCTGTGCTTAGGGCTGCTCAGCAAGAGGTACTGGACATGCTAAAGTCACATGATACTTCTTTGGGTTTTGTGAACCTTTGAGCTATTTTAGGAAAGTGCAGCATGAGCCAACACAGGCTATTTGTATAGAAATGCCACCAGAAGCAGCTTTGGTGTGTGTGAAACTTGGGTGGGGCAGGGTCTCAGGGAATCGTTAGGGTGGGGTGAATGAAGGATGTTAGCCAGGTTGATTGAGACTCATATTGTGGCCTCCTACATCTGTACAGTGTTAGGAGGGAGGGCTGAACAAAGAAAAAATGGCTTCCGCCAACTCCTTTGTCCATTAGAAAGCTACTCCTCCAGCCCTCACCATGAAACTAGACAACTCAGTTCCTCCCCATATGTCACTGGCAACTTTGAAGATGCTGCTGTGGCACTGGAACTCAGAGCGAGTGAGTCCATCAGCGAGTAAGTCCTGCACAGGCCCCATAAGATTAGCTCCTGGGACTCCAGCCACCCACATCTCACTCAGCCATAATCTCTGCTGGTTTTCACAGCCAGAAGTTATGGGTCCTGCTCTTCCTGCCTCTGAAACCCTGGGTTGGGGAGCGTGGTGTGAGGTTGAGACCCCTTGCTTCCCTAGGGGAGGACCTCTGCAGCAGAGCTTTCCCTCCCGGTTTCTAATGGTCACACACAGGTGTGAGACCAGCCTGTTTTGTGTCTCTACCCCTCCTACCAGTTCTCTAGGAGGCTTCTTCTGTATTTCTTAGTTGTAGGGCTTCAGTTCAGCTAGATTTCAGGCAATTCACAATGCTTGTTGTCCTGTAGTTTAGTTGTAATTTTAATGTGGTCATGAGAAGATGCAAGAACACAATTTACCTATTCTGCCATCTTGACCAGAAATTTATTGGTCTCAACAGTGGGCACAGGTGCACCAAAGAGCAAGGGCCCATACCTGAAAGATCATGAGGCTTTGGATAGTTGCTTTTTTAGTGTATACAAGTGCAACTGATTTTTGTATATTGATTTTGTATCGTGTAACTTTAGTGAACTCATTTATATGTTCTAAAGTTTTTTGGTGGAGTCTTTACAATTTTCTATCTATAAGATCATGTCATCTGCAGAGACAATTTTATTTCTTTCAAATTTCGATGTCTTTTATCATTTATCATTATCCTTGGCTACCTAATTGTTTTGTTTACTATTCCAGTACTATATTGAATTGGAATGGTGATAGTGGCATTCCTGTTTTTCTTCCTCATCTTGGAGAAGACTATTTGTTAAAATATTGCTTTCCACCACTGAGCATGATGTTATCTGTGGGCTTTTCATATATGGCCTTTATTATATTGAGGTATATTGCTTGCATACCTATTTGTTGAGAGTATTTTATCATGAACATGATGTATTTTGTCAAACGCCAATTGGTCATGACAAATAATCTTTTTAATGCATGGTGCATTCAATTTGCTAGAATTTTGTTTAGGATTTTTGCATCTGTATTCAGATATATTGGTCTGTAGTTTTTTTTTTTTCTGATGTCCTTACCAGGTTTTGGTATCAGGGTTATGTTGGACTCATAAAATTAGTTATGGAGTACTGTCTCTTCTTCAAATTTTTGGAAGAGTTTGAGCAAGATTGGTATTAGATCCTTTTTGAAGGTTTGGTAGACTTCACTAGTGAAGCCATCTGGTCCCGGACTTTTGCTTTTGGGAAGGTTTTGGATGACAGATTCAATTTCCTTACTGGTGATCGGTCTATTTAGATTTTCCAATTCTTCATGATTCAGCCTAAGAAGGCTGTATGTTTCTAAGAACTTGTCTGTTTCTTCTAGGTTATTGAATTTGGTGGCATATGGTCCTTCATGGTATTCTTGGATGGTCCTTTGTAATTCTGTGGCATCCGTGATAACTTCCCCTTTTTCATTTCTGATTTTGTTAATTAGTGTCTTCTCTCTTTTTATCTTAGTAAGTCTAGCCAAAGGTTTGTCACTTTTGTTAATCTTTTCAAAGAACCAGCTCATGTCACATTGATTTTTTTTCTTTTGTCTTTTTTTTTAATCAATTTCATGTGGTTCTGCTCTTATTTATATTATTTCCTTTCTTCTGCTGACCTTGGGTTTCATTTATTCTTCTTTTTTTAGTTCTTTAAGGTGTAATGTGAGGTTATTTGTTTGGGATTTTTCTTGTTTCTTGGTATACGCTTGTAATGCTATAAATTACCCTCTTAAAATGGCTTTCACTGCATCCCAAAAATTTTGGTAGGATGTCTTTTCATTCTCATTTCTTTCTATGTATCTTTTGATCTCTCCTCTAATTTCTTCTTTGACCCAGTCGTTCTTTAAAAGTGTGTTGTTTAATCTCCATGTATTTGTGGTTTTTCTTGCTTTCTTTTGCAGTTGATATCCAATTTCAAAGCCTCGTGATCAGAGAATATGCTTGGTATGATTTCAATCTTCTTAAATTTGCTGAAGCTAGTTTTATCTCCCAATACGTGGTCTATCCTTGAGTATGTTCCATGTACACTAGAAAAAAATGTATAGTCTGATGTTTTAGGATGAAATGCTCTAAAAATGTCAGTTATGTCCATTTCATCTAATGTGTCATTTTGGCCTGCTGTTTCACTATTTATTTTCTTTTGGATGATCTATCCATAGCTGTCAATGATGTATTTATGTCCCCTAGTATAACGGTGTTTTGGTCAATTTCTCCCTTTAGTTCTGTTAGTAGTTGCTTTGCATATTTTGGTGCTCCCTGATTGGGGGCATAAATATTGATGACTGTTATGTGTTCTTGTTGCATAGTCCCATTTACCATTATGAAGTGTCCATCTTTGTCTCTTTTTACTTTCTCTACCCTGAAGTCTGTTTCATCGATATCATTATGGCTACACCTGATTTTCTCTAGATACCTTTTGCTTGGAGTGTCAATTTCCACCCTTTCACTTTGAGTCTATGCTTGTCCTAGTAGCTGAGATATTTCTCTTGAAGGCAAAATATGGTTGGGTTTAGGTTTTTGATCCAATCTGCTACTCTGTGTCTTTTTATTGGTGAGTTCAGTCCATTTACATTTAGGGTGATTATTGATAAGTGTGGATTTCCTATCATTCTATCTTTAGTTTTCTGGTAAGACTGTGTCTCCATTGTTTCTTTCCCTTTTTGTTGTTGTTTATTATTTCTGTATGGTGGTATTCTATGATTTTTCCCTCTGTTTCTTCTTTTATTACACTACATTTTCAATTCTGATTTTTATTTTGAGCAGTTACCATTAAGTTTATGTAAAAGAAAGTTTGATATTTAGAGTATTCCATTTTCTTCAGCATTCTTACTTTCTCCATTGCCATGTTCCAGTTCAGGCCTTTACTCTCTGCCCTTTCATATTGTGGTTGCCATAAATTGTCCCTTTTAATGGTGGTCGAATAGCCTCCCTTAGTATTTCTTGTAGGGCTGGCCGTGTGTTAGAAAATTCCCTCAGCTCTGTATGTCTGGAAATTCTTTATTCCTCCTTTACATCTAAAGTATATCTTGCTGGGTATATTATTCTTTGCTCATAATTTCTCTCTTTCAATAGTTACAATATTTTGTTCCACTCCCTTCTGGCTTGTAGAGTTTCTGCTGGGAAATCTGATGATAATCTAATGAGCTTTCCTTTGTAGGTTACCGTCTTCTTTTCCCTGGCTGCCTTGAGGATTCTTTCTTATTGATTTTTTGACAGCTTCAATACAATGTGCCTGGGAGAAGGCCTGTTAGTGTCGAGGCAATTAGGTGTTCTATTTGCTTCTTGGATTCGAGTATCGAGTTCTTTCCACAAGTTTGGGAAGTTCTCATCGACTGTTTGTTTGAATATAGTCTGTTCCCTTCTCCCTTTCTTCCCCTTCTGGTACGCCCATTATTCTTATATTGCTCTTTCTGATGGAGTCAGAAAGTTCTTGTAGAATTCTTTCATTTCTTTTAAGTCTCAAGTCTCTTTTTCCTTCCTTTCGTGTCATTTCCAGGTTTCTATCTTCAATGTTACTGATTCTTTCCTCCATCTTGTCAACTGTGCTACCTTAGCTGGTTATTTCATTCTTAATTTCCTCTATTGAGTTCTTAATCTCCAGAAATTCTATTTGGTTCTTTTTTAAAATTTCAATCTCTTTGATAAAATGTTCATATTGTTCTTTGATTGTGTTTCTGAGTTCATTAAACTGCCTATCTGTGTTTTCTTCCATCTCATTGAGTTTTTTTCAGAACTGCAATCTTGAAATCTCTGTCATTTAAGTCACATATTTCCATATCTTTAAGTTCAATATCTGGAGACTTTTCATTTTCTTCGAGCTTTCTTGTTGCCTTGGTTATTCATGGCAATTACTGATTTATTATTTCTCTTCCTAGACATCTACAGGAGTGGGTTCTGCAACAGGTTGATAGGAAGAGGTCTTTCTTTTGTTTTCCAGTATGTGTTGGTAGAATGTTTTATGCTCTCTCTTACTGGAGACTTTTTTTTTCTCTCACACTTTAGTGTTATATTTTCTCTGCACTATTCCAGCTTCTCACACAATGGGTGGATTCCCTGGAAAGGGGGCTTCACCTCTGTTAAGAGTTCCCCTGTGTCATAGGGTGCCAAGTCTGTGTGGGTATGCAGAGAACTTTTGAAGTTCCAAAGCTCTTCCTGCAGCAGTTTCAGAGCTAGTATGTTTCAGCAGTTCTGTTTACTCCCTCAGGATCCACCCAGATAGGTGGGATAGGGGTGGGGTGTGTTGTTCGTGGTGGCCCAGAGCAATAGCGGTGACCACCACCACAGCCAGTAGTGCTTCCACAGCTCCCTCCCATTTGCCAGATTTAGTTGGGCTATGAATCTGTGTCTGTGGTCCACAGTTCTCAGAACTGCAAATATTCTGTTGTTTTGATCTGACACTGCTACTGTTCTGCTTCTAGCACTGGGCAGGTGGGGGCAGGTGAGTTCTGGGAGGGTAGGGAGGTGGCAGATAGTCTCGCCTAAGGCTTCCATTCTCTGCGGCAGGGAGGACTTAAACCACCATTTTCATCCTTCTTCCCTCAGTCTTTGCTCAGAGATCTCTGCTGTGAGCGTTGGGTTCGACTATGTTATATGTTGTCCCCTCAGCCCTGTGGGCCATAAGCGGAACCCTAGTATTCCGTGTTCTTCCCTCTCTGGCAGCTGCAGTAGTTCCCAGGATGCAGCAATCTCAGAGCACTGAGCCTGGTCTGCGTCCTAAGTCTGCGTGGCCGTCTCTTCACTTCTCCCTTCCCTCCTCCCATTTACACAGTTTGCCCACCTTTAGGTGAATTCAGTCGTGAGCCTCTTCGTCATGTCTGTCTGCTGTACAGGGAGGCCTTTGTGGAGTTATAGTTGTTCGATTCGTTGTATATTCCAGGGGAGATTTCTAGAGGCTCACCTCATGCTGCCATTTTTATGACGTCCCATTGTCTTTAAGTTTTAAGAATTTCTTTTTAAAGTATCTGAGTCTAATACTTGGGTTGTTCTTTTGGGGGATCTTTGTGCTTCATGGATCTGGATGCCTGTATTCCTTCCTAGATTTGGGAAGTTTTTAGTTATTATTTCTTTAAAGAAGCGTTCTGTTTCTTTCCATTTCTTCTCCTTCTGGTACAGCCTTAAAACACAAATTGATGGTTTTTATGGTGTCCCATAAATCCTGGAGGGTTTCTTCATTTTTCATTCATTTTTTTTTTAAACTTCTAACAGGATAATTTCAAATGACCTCTTCGAGTTCAGATTTTCTCTTGTTTGATTTAGTCTGCTGTTGAAGCTCTCTCTTGCTTTTTTTCCCCCCATCATTGTATTCCTTGGCTCCAGGATTTCTGTTTCGTTCTTTTTTATGAATTTTTTTTTACCTCTGGTATTTTTTAATTCAAATTGGTTTCCTGATTTACTTGATTTGTCTATGTATGTTTTCTTGTTGCTCACTTAGCTTCCTTAAAAAAACTAATTTTGATTGTGTGTCTGGCAATTTGTAGATATCTATTTGAGTTTGGTTACTGGAAACTTATTGTGTTCCTTTGGTTTTGTCTTGTTTACCTGATTTTTGTATTCCTTTTCATCTTGATCTGCTGTGTTCACATTTGAAGATGTAGTTACTTCTTCCAGTACTGACTGACTATCTTCAAGACCAAGAGACTTTCACCAGTCACCTAGGAATTCTGGAAGTCTCTCGTACCTTTTCTATGTATTTATCTTTTTCACTCCTCATGTTCCCTCTTGAGGGGGCAGTCTTAATATTGTGTGCCTTCTCTTGATATTCCAAATCTAGGCCAGCTGCTGAGAGCCTCCTGTCTATTTTCCCTAGACAGTGTGGTGAAGTTCTTAAGGTGGTGCACCTCTTCCAAACCCAGCAAAATTGAACCAGATATCTGCATATGTTTGTGCACTATCTGCAGATACTGATATGTATGGGGGAACTGTTTATTGAAGGGGAGTTGTGGGATGCACATGGCCTTGCTGGGGTGGATCTGCAGGTGATGCATCTTACGAGGTTTGTGAGCAGGCCTCTTGGATGAAGCTTGCAAGGCTGTTAATAGAATTCATGGACCTCTCTTGAGTCTCATGGCCAGTTTATGTAAACCCCTGCCTGCTTTGTCTGCTCCAAGCTGCCTTCCAATTCTCTGAGAATTCTTAGTTGAGTAAAAAAGAACTGGGCTTCTTGGGTAGTGTCCTACATGATGGAAGAAGGTAGGAACTCACTGTGTTTTCACTTCCTTCCGTGGGATATATCAAAAGCCAAGCAAGTCTCTTTTGGCAATGAACTGGCTACCTTGGCAGAGAGGATGACATAGGTAAAGTGAAACTACTCATCTTACTTTCTTCAACATGTCTATGCTCAATTTTTTGTTCCAACAAAGTACTGGAACCTCTCTGGCAGACTCCTAGGCTCTCACAAAGGTACTCTTGGTGTTGTCAAATTGGTGTTTCTGTTGGTGGAAAAATGCTGAAAACTCATATTCTGCTATCTTTCTAATTTCCTAAAATGCCACTTAATCTATTTCTGTTAGGCTACCAAGTTTGTATTTCCAATGGTGAAATTTTTACGAATTTTAAAGTTTCTTTTTTGGTTATTTTATATATATATATATATATATATATATATATATATATATATATATATATATATATTTCAATTACAGTAGACATACAATATTATATTAGCTTCAGGTATACAACATAGTGATTAAACATTTATCTAACTTACAAAGTGATCACCCTGGTAAGTCTAGTACCAATCTGACACCATACATACTCATTACAATATTATCAACTATATTTCCTATGTGGTAATTTACATCCCTGTGACTGTTTTTATTACTGGCAATTTGTATACCTTAAAACCTTCCCTTTATTTACTCCTAACTCACCTCCCATTTGGCAACCATCAAACTCCTATCTGTATCTATAAGTTTGTTTCTCTTTTGTTTGTTCATTTATTTTGTCTTTTAGAGTCCACATATGAGTGAAATCATATGATATTTGTCTTTCTCTGTTAGATATATTTCATTTACCATAATGCCCTCTAGGCCCATTGATGTTGTCACAAATGGAAAGATTTCCTCTTTTTTATGGCTGAGTAATAGTCCATTGAATATAGTAACACATCTTTACTCTTTCATCTATCAATGGACACTTAGGTTGGTTCCATATGTTGGGTATTGTAAATAATGCTACGGTGAACATAAGGATGCATATGTCTTTTTGAATTAGTGTTTTGGATTTCTTCAGATAAATACCCAGAAGAGGAGTTTATGGGTTCTTCTTTGTCTCTTGTTATAGCCTTTGTTTTAAGTTCATTTTGTCTGACATAAGTATTGCTACACCAGAATTATTTTTTTTATTTTTTTGTTGTTGTTTATTTTTTGTTTGTTTTTTTTCTTTTTTTTTATTTATTGGGGTGACAATTGTTAGTGAAATTACATAGATTTCAGGTGTACAATTCTGTATCACATCATCTATAAATTACATTGTGTGTTCACCACCCAGAGTCAGTTCTCCTTCCATCACCATATATTTGATCCCCCTTACCCTCATCTCCCACCCCCCAACCCCCTTACCCTCTGGTAACCACTAATTTATGTTCCCCAGATTAATTTTCAAAACCCTGTGGCCATCTTGTGGTTATTGATTGTTTTCTAATCCCCTCAGCTTCCCCCTTACCCCCAACCCCCGGCCATCAAGCAACCCTCAGTTTTTCCTCTTTGTCTCCAAAACTGTTTCTGATTAGTTCATTCACTTATTCTTTTCTTTAGATTCCGCATATAAGTGAGATCATATGGTACTTATCTTTCTCTGTCTGACTTATTTCACTTAACATAATGTTCTCTAGGTCCATCCATGTTGTTGCAAATGGTAAGATTTCTTTCTTCTTTATGGCTGCGTAATACTCCATTGTATAAATGTACCACAGTTTCTTAATCCAGTCATCTACCGATGGGCATTTTGGTTGTTTCCATGTCTTAGCTATTGTGTATAGTGCTGCAATAAACATCGGAGTGCATAAAGATTTTTGAATTGGAGTTTTGGATTTCTCCGGATAAATACCTAGGAGTGGAATTACTGGATCATAGGGTAGTTCAATTTTCAGATTTTTGAGATACCTCCATACTGTTTTCTATAGTGGCTGTACCAATCTGCAATCCCACCAACAGTGCACAAGCGTTCCCTTTTCTCCACATCCACGCCAGCACTTGTTGTTTGTTGACTTGTTGATGATAGCCATTTTGACCAGGGTGAGATGGTATCTCATTGTGGTTTTTATTTGCATTTCTCTGATGGTTAGTGAGGTTGAGCATTTCTTCATATGTCTGTTTGCCATCTGTATGTCCTTTTTAGAAAAATGTCTCTTCAACTCCTCTGCCCATTTTTTTAATTGGGTCGTTTGTTTTTTTGGAATTGAGTTGAGTGAGTTTTTTATAGATTTGTGATATTAATCCCTTATCAGATATATCATTGGCAAATATCTTTTCCCATTCAGTAGGATCGCTTTTTGTTTTATTGATGGTTTCCTTTTCTGTGAAAAAGCTTTTTAGCTTGATATAATCCCACATGTTTATTTTTTCTCTTGCTTCCCTTGCTCGAGGGGATATATCAGTAAAAATCTTACTCTGGGTAATGTCTGTGAAGTTTCTTCCTATATTTTCTTCTAGGTATTTTATGGTTTCAGATCTTACATTTAAGTCTTTAAGCCATTTTGAATTTATTTTTGTATATGGTGTAAGGAGGTGGTCCAGCTTCATTTTTTTGCATGTATCTATCCATGTTTCCCAGCACCATTTATAGAACAGACTGTCTTTACCCCATCGTACATTCTTGCTTCCATTGCCGTACATTAAATGGCCATATAGGCATGGATTTATTTCTGGACTCTCTATTCTGTTCCATTGATCTATGTGTCTGTTTTTATGCCAGTACCATGCTGTTTTGATTACTGTAGCCTTGTAGTATAATTTGAAGTCAGGTATTGGTATACCTCCCACTTTGTTCTTATTTCTCAAGATTGCTGAGGCTGTACGGGGTCTTTTATGGTCCCATATAAATTTTAGGATGATATGTTCTATTTCTGTGAATAACGTCGTTTGTAGTTTGATAGGAATTGCGTTGAATATGTATATTGCCTTAGGCAGTATGGACATTTTAACTATATTAATTCTTCCTATCCATGAACATGATATGTGTTTCCATCTATTTATATCTTCTTTCATTCTTTTCTTCAGTGTCTTATAATTTTCTGAGTAAAGATCTTTTACTTCTTTGGTTAAATTTATTCCCAGGTATTTTACAGTCTTTGGAGCAATTGGAAATGGGATTGTTTTTTTTTTTAATTTCTCTTTCTGATGTTTTATTATTGGTATATACAAATGCAACTGATTTCTGAATATTAATTTTGTATCCTGCTGCTTTACCAAATTCATCTATCAGCTCTAATAGCTTCTTGGTGGAGTCTTTAGGGTTCTATATATATAGTATCATATCATCTGCATATAATGATAATTTTACTTCCTCCTTACCAATTTGGATGCCTTTTATTTCTTTTTCTTGTCTGATTGCTGTGGCTAGAACTTGCAGCACTATGTTGAATAGAAGCGGAGATAGTGGGCAACCTTGCCTTGTTCCTGATCTTAGGGGGAATGGTTTTAAGTTTTCCCCATTGAGTATTATGTTAGCTGTGGGTTTGTCATATATGGCCTTTATTATGTTGAGATATGATCCCTCTATTCCCACTTTCTAAAGGGTTTTTATCATAAATGGCTGTTGGATTTTATCAAATGCTTTTTCTGCATCTATTGATATGATCATGTGATTTTTATTTTTCATTTTGTTAATGTGGTGTATCACATTAATTGATTTGCAGATGTTGAACCACCCTTGCATACCAGGGATGAATCCCACTTGATCATGGTGTATGATCTTTTTAATGTATTGCTGAATTCTGTCCGCTATTATTTTGTTGAGGATTTTTGCATCTATCTTCATTAGAGATATCAGCCTGTAGTTTTCTTTTTTTGTGGTGTCTTTGTCTGGTTTTGGGATCAGGGTGATAGTGGCTTTGTAAAAATTGTTTGGGTGTCTTCCCTCCTTCTGGACTTGTTGGAAGAGCTTGAGGAGAATAGGTGATAATTCTTTTTTGAAAGTTTTGTAAAATTCACCTGTAAAGCCATGTGGTCCAGGGCTTTTGTTTGTTGGGAGATTGTTGATTACTGATTCAATTTCCCTGGTGGTAATAAGCCTATTCAGGTTTTCTGTTTCTTCTTGAGTTAGCCTTGGAAGGTTGTACGCCTCTAGAAAATTGTCCATTTCTTCCAGATTGTCACATTTGTTGGCATATAGTTGCTCATAGTAATTTCTTAAAACTTTTCGTATTTCTGCGGTGTCCGTTGTCACTTCTCCTCTTTCATTTCTGATTTTATTAATTTGGGCCCTCTCTCTCTTTTTTTTTAATGAGTCTGGCTAAAGGTTTGTCAGTTTTGTTTATCTTCTCTAAGAACCAACTCTTGGATTCATTGATCTTTTGTATTGTTTTTCTGGTTACTATTTCATTTATTTCTGCTCTGATCTTTATTATCTCCTTCCTTGTGCTCCCTTTGGGCTTATTTTGCTGTTCTTTTTCCAGATCCCTTAAGTGTGAAGATAAACTGTTGATTAGTGATGTTTCTTGTTTCTTTAGGTAGGCCTGCAAAGCTATGTATTTCCCTCTTAGGACTGCTTTCGCGGCATCCAATAGATTTTGGGTCGTCGTGTGTTCATTTTCGTTTGTCTCGAGGTATCTTTTGATTTCATCCTTGATCTCCTGCTTGACCCATTCATTATTTAGTAATAAGTTATTCAGCCTCCATGAATTGTTGTGTCTTCCAGTTTTTTTCCTGTAGTTCATTTCTAATTTCATAGCATTGTGATCAGAGAAGACAATTGGTATGATTTCAATTTTCTTAAATTTATCAAGACTTGTTTTGTGGCCTAACATATGGTCTATCTTGGAAAATGTTCCATGTGAGCTTGAGAAGGACGTGTATTTTGCAGCATTGGGGTGAAATGCTCTGAAAATATCGATTAAATCCAAATGGTCGAATGTGTCATTTAAGGCTGTTGTTTCCATATTGATTTTCTGTCTGGAAGACCTGTCCCTTGTTGTCAGAAGTGTGTCGAAGTCCCCTACTATGACAGTGTTACTGTTGATCTTTGTCTTTATGTCAGTCAGCACCTGTTTTATATATTTAGGTGTTCCTATGTTGGGTGCATAGATGTTTACTAGGGTTATGTCCCCTTGTCGGATCGATCCCTTTATTATTATATAGTGTCCATCTTTATCTTTTAATATGTTCTTCATTTTAAAGTATATTTTGTCAGATATAAGTATTGCAACTCCAGCTTTTTTCTCATTTCCATTTGCATGAAATATCTTACTCCAACCCTTCACTTTCAGCCTGTTTGTGTCTTTTGTTCTGAGGTGAGTCTCTTGTATACAGCATATACAAGGGTCTTGCTTTCTTATCCAGTCAGCCACCCTGTCTCTTGATTGGAGCATTTATTCCGTTGACATTTAAAGTCATTATTGATAGGTACATAGTTATTGCCATTTTTAAATTTGTAGTTAGGTTGTTTTGATCTTTCTTCGATTTACAGAAGTCCTTTTAGTATTTCTTGCAATGCTGGCTTGGTGGTAATAAATTCCTTTAGCTTATTTTTTTCTGGAAAGCTCTTTATCTCTCCATCAACTTTCAATGATAGCCTTGCTGGATAAAGCAAGCTAGGTTGTAGGCCTTTGTTTTCCATCACGTTGAGTATCTCCTGCCACTCCCTCCTGGCCTTCAATGTTTCTGTAGAAAAGTCATTTGATAGTCTTAAGGGAGTTCCCTTGTATGTAACCCTCTGTCTTTCTTTTGCTGCTTTTAGGATTCTCTCTTTGTCTTTAAGCTTTGCCATTTTAACTTTAATGTGTCTTGGTGTGGACCTGTTTGGGTTTATCCTGGTTGGAACTCTCTGCACTTCCTGGGCTTTTATGTTGGTTTCCTTCATCAGGTTGGGGAAGTTTTTGGACATTATTACTTCAAATATGTTCTCAATCCCTTGCTTCCTCTCTTCACCTTCTGGTATTCCTATGATGTGCATGTTGTTGCGCTTGATGTTATCCCAGAGGTCTCTTAAGCCATCCTCATTGTTTTTTATTCTTTTTTCTTTCTGTTGTTCCGTTTGGGTGATCTCTGCTACCTTGTCTTCTAAGTCGCTGATTCGATCCTCTGCTTCATCTAACCTGCTGGTAATTCCTTCAAGTGAGTTCTTAATTTCAGTAATTGTGTTCTTTAGTTCTAACTGGCTGTTCTTTATGATTTCTACATCCTTCTTTATGTCTTCTCTAAGCTCCTTAAACATTCTTTTCACCAGTGTTCTAAACTCTGTCTCTGAAATGTTGGTTACCTCCGCTTCATTTGGTTCCAGTTGTGGAGGTTTCTTCTGTTCTTTTATTTGGGTCGTGTATCTTTGTTTCCCCTTTCTGGCTGACTCTCTGTGTTTGCTTTGATGTATTAGGTAGATTCCCTAGAGTTCTTATTTCTTGCTAGGTTATCTTATGTAGTATGTGTCCTTTATATTTGACTTGCACTACTTTGTTCTTCTCCTCTGCGTGTGCTCCAAAGGTGACTCTTGTGGTTTGTATATTGTCATGTTCAAGAAGATCTTTAATTGCTTTTTGCTTGTGAGTAGGTGAGGTTAACTCCTAGGCTGACTCGTTGTGAGACTTGGCTCTGCCCACCGCAGGGCATTCTGCTGCATTAGGGTTGACCACTTAAATGTGGTTTGGCCTCCATGGCTCTAGTGCCTGCAGAGAATTCCCTCTGGGTGTGTGACTTGTAGGTCAAACCCAGTAATACTCTGGTTTGGTCTGGAGTTGGCCTCTGGATATGTTGAATCCCGTGCCTCTTAAGCTGAGCCCAGGTTGGGCAGTTTCAGAACAAAGCAAATCACCAAGCTCAACAACAACAACAACAACAAAGAAAAAATTCAAATACTTTCACATGTAAAAAACACCCGATAACCCCCACTCGACACAGGCAAAGATATCAAAGATATAAAGACAAAGCAAAACAAAGCAAGACAAAAAGCAGCGCCAGTCTTGGCTTAAGCCCACCAAGTAATGTCCAGGTTGTCCTCTGCTGTACCAAAGAGCCCCCTGCTTATTGCGCAGGCAGAGCCGGTCACCTGGTGACCAGAATGACTTTGGGACTGTAGATTTAAATGCGTGGGCCTGAGGGGTCTGGATGATAGTTTTTACAAAGTCAGTGCAGTTTCTGCCCTTGCCTGCACATATGCACCCTGAGAGTAGCACCACCAGCCCCGTGTCCAGTACTCCGGAGTCTTTGGGCACTTCTTCAGTGTGTGTGTGTATGAGGGGGTGCGGTCGGGAGATTTCTGAGCTGCTGAAAGCCCAGAGCTGCGTCTGCCTTACTGCTGATCCCTGGGAGTGTCTCTGCAGTTGCACTTGCCCCGCCCTAGTCAGGCCAGAAAGGGTGGGAGCTGGGGATGGAGGGGTCTTCTCTCTCCCAGCCCAGCCGCGCGTCACCCTCTTCCCGCACGCCAGAAAAGGTGGTGGCTGGGGGTGGAGGAGTCTCTTCTCTCATAGCCCAGCCAAAATCACACTCTTCCCAGCCTCTTCCCTGGGTCAGGGTTGCCTGTCAGTCTTCCCAGAGACTGAGCACTACTAGGTCTCCTCTGTAATCTGACACTACTTTCAGTTCAGGGCCAGTTTAAGTCTCTGGAAGGGCGGGGGTAGGATGGGAAGAGCGGGGGGGAGGGGCCCAGGTATGGAGTCTGTGTTCTTTGTCCGCCCTAGGGCCCACTAGCCGCCCTCCCGGCGGGAGAAATCAGCCGTGGGACGCAGGGAAAGAGCCCACCTCCTGGTCTCTGTGCTCTCCGTTCCGCCCTGGGATCCTGTGCGTGCCCGGAACTGCGGGTGCCACTGCGGTTTTCACTGCCGCTGCCGCCGCTCCCTGCCGAGACCCTGCCGCGGGCCCCCACGTTTTCACTTCGCTCCCTTTGTTCCTTCCCCTGCTCGCCCAATTATCGCACCTTCAAGTAATCCTTCCACGAGTCTCTTAGCTGTTCTGTGTGATGAGCAAAGAGTTCTTTGATGGGTTATAGGTCTTGTTTGTAATAAGATCCGGAGGAGAACTCAGAAAGTGCGCCCTGCTGCCGCCATTCCTATGACGTCATCCCTCCCAGCTTTATTTTTAATTTTATTGGGGAATATAGGGGGACAGTGTGTTTCTCCAGTACCCATCAGCTCCAAGTAGTTGTCCTTCAATCTAGTTGTGGAGGGCACAGCTCAGCTCTAAGTCCAGTCACAGTTTTCATACTTTAGTGGCAGGGCGTGCAATCCACCATCCCATGTGGGAATTGAACCAGCAACCTCATTGTTGAGAGCTCACGTTCTAACCAACTGAGCCATCCGGCTGCCCCTCTGGAAGCTCTGCAGCAGCTTATTATCTTCAATATAGTTGTGGAGGGCGTAGCTCACTGGCCCATGTGGGAATCAAACTGGCAATCCTGTTGCTCAAAGCTCACACTTTAACCAACTGAGCCATCTGGCCACCCTACACCAACTTTTTTTTTTGTTTACATTTGCATGAAATATCTTTTTCTATCCCTTTACTTTCACTCTGTGCATCTTTTGATCTGAGTTGGTCTCTTGTAGGCAGCATATGTATTGGTCTTATTTTGTTATCCATTGAGTAACCCTATGTCTTTTGATTGGAGCATTTAATACATTTATATTTAAAGTAATTATTGATAGGTGTGTAGTTACTTCCATTTTATTATTCTTATTTTTTTCTTCTTCTTAAAGAAGTCCCTTTAACATTAGTTGTAATGCTGGTTTGGTGGTGAGGAACTCCTTTAGGTTTTTCTTGTCTGGGATAGATTTTGGTTTTTTTCTTATTTTGTTTTGAAATTTCAGGTTGTGAGATTGGTCCAAGATGGTGGATTAGGTAAACACTATGCTTACTGCATCCCAGGATCACACCAAAATTACAAGTAAATGATAGAACAATCAACCTCAAGAATCATCTGAAGACTCCCTGTAACTCAGGATATAAAGAAGAGCCCACATTGAGATTGGTAGGAAGGGTGGAGATGCAAAGTTGTCTGACCCCAAACCGACAGATAGTGGTTGAACTTACAAGGAACACTTCAGTGGCAGAGGTCTCCCAGAAGAAAAAGGGGTCCAAGCCCTACACTGGTGTCCCCAGCCCAAGTGTTGCGGGCCAGGAAGAAGAGTTTCCACAACATCTGACAGTGAAAATCAGCAAAGTCTCTCTCTGCCCATTTTTGTGAGATGGAAGGCAGCTGAAAACTTAGATGCCCTCTTAAAGAGGCTGCACCAGACTCACTCATTTGCAAACACTCACCTGGTCTCTGATGGGGGGTGGGGTTGGCAACACAAGACACACCAGAGTCATACAGGGAAAGACTAAGTTTTGTGGCTGTGGGAGGAGGGCTAGAAGGGGAGGATTCATTATCCCTGTGTGGAGCCTAACTCACACGTAGCCTACACGAGGGTGCCATCTCTTCTATGTTGAACCCTCCTGCAAAGGGCCAAATCTGAGACTGCATTGATCTGGTGAAATCTGCACATGTGCACAACTTGTTTGATGACATGGGTCCCTGCCCCACACAGCTGGTGCTGCATTGTTAAAGGCACTCTGGGTAGCTGAATGGCCAGCTGTCCACTGGCTTATTATAGCAGTGGACAGCCCACAGTGGTCCAGCAACTGTTGGTCTTGAGCAGTGACACAAAATCAGTGTCACAGCCTCTCGTGGGCAACTCTCAGGGAACTGCGAGACTGAGGCAAGCAGAGGCTGACTGTAGTGTTCTCATGACAATTTGCAGTGTGGTTGCAGGCTAGGCATTTCCCCCAAGTGAGTGGTGGCTGGCTGTGGTAGTCTCAGGTTGCTTTATGAAGTGGTCACAGGCAAGGCACTGGCACAAAACCTGAATCTGCATTAACTTTGTAAAAACCATGGGCAACACCTCGTGACTCCCTAGTCCCTTATCCCACACAGCTAGTGTTGCTTTGCTGAGGGCAGTCTCAAATCCAGGTCAACCAACCTGGCCTGTGCACCTGAGGAGGCTATTTCAATGGCTGAGCCTTATGAAGAGCAAACGTGTCAATAGGCCTAAGAGCCCTGCACCTTTTCCTAAGCTGCTAAAGGCCCAATACTGGTGGAAGCTGACCTGAGTTCTAACAATGAGGCCACCCTCACACATTTCCAGGTCTAGCATAGGCAGCAGTCAACCACACATAGCTTTGTGGCTCTTACCACCACAGGCAAGGCTGAAATTGGCCCTCATGGGAGACCCTCCTAAGAAACACCAGAAACAACACTCACAGAGGACAGCTTCAGATCAGAGCAGAGCACGATTTGGTTAGCCCCACAAGCGGCACACCCAAAGGGTGGTCTCAACAGGCACAAGAGCCCATGGGAGTGAATCCCTTTCTGAGGGGGTCAGCCCCCACACAGCAGTTCATATACTGTGGGCATAGTGAATCCTCAAAGTCAGTCAGCTTGGGAAGCATTTCCACCAACTGGTGTGCCAAAAGCAATCAAGGCTCAGCTATAACAAAGGAACACACTCAAGGAAGACTCCGGAACAGACGCATGGGAGACGAGGGAGACTACACCATTGGACCACACAGGACACATAATATATAAGGCCACCCAGCAAAGACTGAGAGACAGAAGAAATCTACCTAATAAATAGCAGCAAACACAGAGAGGCAGCCAGAATGAGAAAATAAAGAAATATATCTAAAATAAAAGAAGAGGAGAAATTCTAGAAATAGAACTAAATGAAATAGAGGCAAAGAACCGACCAGTGACAGAGTTTAAAACACTGATTATAAGAATGCTTAAAGAACTTAATGAGAATTTCAACAAAGAGATGGCAAGCATAAAGGACATAGAAACCATGTCCAACAAAGAGATGGCAAGCATAAAAAAGGACAAATCAAAATTAAATAATACAATAACTACAATGAAGAATATACTAGAAGGAATCAACAGCAAATTAGATGAAGGAAAAGATCAAGTCAGCGATTTTGAAAACAAGGTATCAAAAAATATCTAATCAGAACAACAAAAAGAAAAAAAAATTAAAAAATGAACATAGTTTAAGGGACATTTGGGAAGACATCAAGAATAACAACATTCACATCATAGGAGTACCAGAAGGAGAAGAAACAAAGCAAGGGATCAAGAACCTATTTCAAGAAATAATGACTTAAAACTTTTCTAAGCTGGTAAAGGAAATAGACATACAAGACCAGGAATCACAGACAGTCCCAAACAAGATGAATCCAAACAGGCCCACACCAAAACACATCATAATTTAAATGGCAAAAGTTAAAGACAAAGAGGAAATCCTAAAAGCAGCAAGAGAAAGACAGTTAGTTCCTTACAAAAGAGCTCCTATAAGACTATCAGTGGATTTCTCCACAGAAACTTTGCAGGCCAGAAAGGAATGGTAGGAAATATTCAAAGTAATGAAAAACAAGGTCCTACAACCAAGACCACGCTACCCAGCAAGGTTATCATTTAAAATTGAAGGAGAGATAAAGAGCTTCCGTGACAATAAAAAGCTAAAGGAATTCATTATAGTCAAGCCAGTATTACAAGACATGTCAAAAGAACTTTTTTAAGCAGAAGAAAGGAGAAAACAAACAACAAATGAAGATCAAAAATATGAATAACAAAATGGCAATAACTAGGTACCTATTGATAATCACTTTAAAAGTAAATGAATTATATCCTCCAATCAAAAGACATAGATTAGCTGAATGGATAAGAAACCAAGACCCATGTATATTTTGTTTACAAGAGACCCACCTCAGATCAAAAGACACACACAAGCTGAAAGTAAAAGGGATAGAAAAAATATTTCATGTAAATGGAAATGAAAAAAAAGCTGGGATACCAATACTTATGTCAGACAAAAATGACTTTAAAACAAAGACTATGTTAACAGAAAAATAAGGACATCACATAATAATAAAGGGATCAAGCCAAAAAGAGTTTATCACCCTGATAAACATTTATGCACTGAACATGGGGGTGCATAAATATATCAAACAAATATAGACTGACATAAATGCAGAGATCAACAATAACACAATCATAGTAGGGGACTTTAACACCCATTGACACCAATGGACAGGTCTTCCACCCAGAATATCAACACAAAAACAGAGGCCTTAAAGGACACATTAGACCAGATGGATTTAATTGATATATTTAGAGCATTTCACCCCAAAGTAGCAGAATATACATTCTTTTCAAGTGCACATGGAATATTTTCCAAGATAGACTACACGTTAGGGCACAAAACAAGTCTCAGTAGATTTAAGAAGATCAAAATCAAATCAAGCGTCTTCTCTGACCACAATGGTATGAAATTAGAAATCAATTACAAGGAAAATATTGAAAACCACACAAATACATCGAGGCTAAATAACATGCTACTAAATAATGAATGGGTCAACAATGAAATTATGGAAGAAATCAAAAGATACCTGAGACAAATGAAAATGATAACAGAATGACCCAAAATCTATGGGACACAGCAAAAGCAGTCTTATGGGTGAAATTCATAGCAATGCAGGCCTACCTCAAGAAACAAGAAAAATCTCAAATAAACAGTCTAGCCTTAAATATTAGGGAACTGGAAAAAGAACAGCAAAAAAAAAAAAAAAAAAAGCCCAAAGTGAGTACAAGAAAGGAAATAATAAAAATGAGAGCAGAAATAAATAAAACAGAGAAAAAAATAATGCAAAAGATCAATGAAACCAAGAGTCAGTTCTTTGAAAATATTTTTAAAAAGTTAAGCCTTTAACCAGACTCATCAAGAAAAAAAGAGAGAGGACCCAAATAAATAAAATCAGAAATGAAAGAGGAGAAATGACTACAGACATAACAGAAATACAAAAAAATGTCATGAAACTACTATAAGCAACTATACACTAACAAATTGGACAATGTGGAATACATGGATAAATTTCTAGAGCATACCAAATTCTATGGCCAAATAAAGAAGAAACAGAAAGTCTGAACCAATTGATTACTATTAATGAAATCGAGTCAGTAATCAACAAGCTCCCAAAAAACAAAAGTCCTGGAAAAGATGTCTTCACAAGTGAATTTTACCCAACATTCAAAAAAGAACTTACACCTATTCCCCTCACACTATTCCAAGAAATCCAAGAGGCGGGAAGTCTCCCAAGCTCATTTTGCAAGGCCACCATTATTCTGATTCCAAAACCAGAAAAAGACACTACAAAAAACTAAACAAAACAAAAACTATAGGCCTATATCCCTAATGAACAGAGAAGCAAAAATCCTCAACAAAATATTAACAAACCAAATTCAGCAGTACCTGAAAAAGCTCATACACCATGATCAAGTGGGAGTTCTTCCTGATATGTAAAGTTGGTTCAATATCTGCAAATCAATTAATGTGATACATCACATAAACCAAATGACAAATAAAAATTATATGATCATATCAATAGATGCAGGAAAAGCATTTGACAAAATCCAGGCTCCATTTATGATAAAAACTCTCAGCAAAGTGGGGATAGAAGGAACATATCTCAACATAATAAAGTCCATATATTACCCATAGCTAATATCATACTTAATGGGGCAGTTTTATTCAACATAGTACTGGATGTTCTATCCACAGCAATCAGGGGGAAAAAAAAAAGGAATGAAAGGCATCCAAATTTGAAAGGAGAAAATAAAATTGTTATTACTTGAAGATGACATGATAATATACAGAGAACCCCAAAGATTCCACCAAAAAGCTACCAGAACTGATAAATGAATTTTGTAAAATAGCAGGATACAAAATTAATATTCTCTAAATCTGAAATTATCAAAATAAATTTAAAAGTAATAAAAAAATTAATATTCAGAAATTGGTTGCATTTTTATACATCAATAAGGAACTATCAGAAAGAAATTAAGAAAACAATCTTGTTTACAATTGCATCAAAAAATAAAATAAAATACATAGGAATAAATTTAACCAAGGAAGTTAAATATCTGCACGCAGAAAATCATAAGACATTTAAGAAAGAATTTAAAGAACATACAGATAAATGGAAACATATACCATGCTAATGGATAGGAAGAATTAATATAGTTAAAATGTCCATACTACCCAAATCAATCTGTAGATTATATTCAATCCCTATCAAAATAAATACCAATGGCATTTTTCACAGAATTAGAACAAATAATTCTAAAATTTATATGGGGCCATGAAAGACCCTGAATAGAAACAGCAATCCTCAGAAAGAAAAACAAAACTGGAGGTATCATTTGACATGATATCAAATTATGCTACAAGGCCAAAGTAATCAAAAGAGCATGGCATTGGCATAAAAAGAGACACATAGACCAATAGCACAGAACAGAATTGAGAACCCAGAAATAAACCCATGCCTATATGGTCATTTAATTTATGACAAAGAAAGCAAGAATTTACATCAGGGTAAAGACAGTCTATTAAAGAAATGGTGCTGGGAAAACTGGACAGATACATACATAAAATGAAGCTGGACCACCTACTTACACCATATACAAAAATAAACTCAAAATGTATTAACAACTTAAATGTGAGACCCCAAACCTTAAAATTCCTAGAAGGAAATATAGGAAGTAAACCCTCAGGTATTACCCTTAGTAATATTTTTACTGATATATCTCCTTGAGCAAGGGAAACAAAACAAAAAATAAACTAAAGATTACATCAAACTAAAATGTTTTTGCACAGCAAAGGAAACCTTCAACAAAATGAAAAGACATCCTAATGGATGGGAGAAAAATAAGGGATTAATATCCAAAATTTATTTTAAAAAATAAACCCATATACTGAACACCAAGAAAACAAACAATCTAATTAAAAATGAGCAGAGGACCTGCTCATTTAAAAAAAAAAAAATGAGCAGAGGACCTGAATAGATATTTCTCCAAAGAGGACATACAGATGGCCAATAAATACATGAAAGATGCTCAACATCACTAGTCATTGGAGAAATACAAACAAAAACCACAATGAGATACCACCTCATTCCTGTAAGAATGGCTATCATCAATAAATCAACAGACAATAGATGTTGGCCACGATGTGGAAAAAAAGAAAGTCTTGTGCACTGTTGATGGGGTTGGAAATTGGTTCAGCTACTATGGAAAACAGTATGGAGGTTCCTTAAAAAAATTTTAAATAGAACTACGTTATAACCCAGCAATTCTACTCCTGGGTATTAATAAAAACAAAACAAAATTAAAAAACAAACAAACAAAAAAACAAAAACAAAAACAAAAAAACAACATCAATTCGAAAAAATATATGCACCCCTATGTTTACTGCAGCACTATTCACAATAACCAATATATTAAAACAATTGAAATACACATCTATAGATGATTGGATAACGAAATTGTGGTACATTTATACAATGGAGTATTACTCTGCCATAAAAAAGAATGCAATCTTACCATTTGCAGCAACATGGATGTGCCTGGAGGATATTATGCTAAGTGAAATAAGTAAAACTGAGAAAGTCAACTACCATATGATCTCACTGATATGTGGAATCTAAAGAACAGAATAAAGAACAAACAAAACAGAAATACTCTCATCAACACAGAAAACAAACTGATGGTTGCTGGATTGGAGGGGGTTTGGGGGTGAGTGAGAAAGGTAAAGGAATTAGAAGCACAAATTGGTAGTTACAAAATAGTCACAGGGATATGAAGTGCAGTATGGGGAATATAGTCAAAAATGTTATAAACCTGTTTATGGTGTCAGATATGTGCTGGACTTGATAGGGGGAATCACTTCATAAGTTGTATGGATGCCTGGCCACTGTGTAATAGCTATATATGGTGTCAGAGGGGTCGCAGACTTGTTTGGGTTATCACTTTGTGAGGTGTGTAAATGTCTAATCATTATGTTATTTTGCACACCTCATTTTTTTCCTTTTTTTTTTAATTAAAGTTTGTTGGGGTGAAAATGATTAGTAAAGTTACATAGGTTTCAGGTGTACTATTCTGAAATAAGTAATCTATATAGCACATTTGTACACCTGAAATTAATAATAAAAATAATTAATTAAAATATAATAATTAAATAAAATTAATAATAAAATTTAATTATTTTATAATTAATAATAGAAATTAATAATAAAAATAATTAATTAAAAATATAAATCTTAGAAAAAAATTACAAGCTTCAAATTTCACACCTCCACAGGTGTAGAAAAAATTCACTACAGACTTACAGACAGTTCCATTTTTATACTAAAACAATAAAGCGCATTTTTCTCCCAGGCCAAAAAAAATCGTAGGTTTGCTTATCTGCATTCACTTATGCAGGAATAGAGTCTTATATGTAAATGTCATATAATATTAAGCAAAACCTCTATTTTTCTGCCAGTGCTTGCTTTTTATATATGGTACATATATTCAGCATGTATATTACTTTCATGCATGAAATATTAATTTTATAATGTTAACGTTCTCCAACATGATGTAATCTTTAAAATACTCTGTGGCATTTAATGGGTCCAGGTCTGAGACCAAGGGGCATAAAACACTTACTTACCCTGTACCCAGGCAAATTTGATGGATTTAGGGGGCTATTTCAACCATTTCTATCTTCTCCCAATACTAATAGGTATTTCTGAGCCCAGTTACAGAATAGCCTGAATTTCACACTACAATAGAATCTTCATATTGGTTCAACCTATCAGTGATGACAGACTATCTCATTCACTATTGGAATTTACCCATTCAAGACATCTGCTGACTTTTATAGATGCACAAATCAGGTGATATTATTAGGATATACTTTGCTTTCATTTTTTGCAACTACATCTTGACTTTTTTAATTATTGCCACCATATAGTGCATTTCTAGGAGGTGACATTAACATTTTAGTCTATATGAATGAGTATCTAGGAGTTTCATAGTGCACTGCCTATTAGGCCATACATTATAAAGTGTCATCTGCTTGCTCTTTTCCATTGATCGGTGATTAGTGAACAAATTTTCAACACTAATAACAATAACTTAGAACAAAGAATTTACTTATTATGGACTATGTGATCAAAATAAAAAAAAATATCTTTCTCCTACACTTCAATTTGTGTATAGTAATGTCATATATTTCCATTCCATATCTTCTTATATTAAGGCCTTTTGTGGCAAAATTCAGAATGCAACTTGACAAACTTAAGTGAAAAGAAATTTATCAAAAAGATATTGAAGGCTCATAGAATTTCTGAGAGGCTAGAAGACAGGAGCAAGAAGCAGGAAATGAAAATCAGAGCACCTATTTTTGAAGAAGGGTTCACCTGTTCAAAAGCTTTTGCTTGTGTTCTAGTTTTATTGTCACCACCACATGGCTGCTATTCTGATACATATTATATCCAAATATGCCTTCTAAATTTATTGCTTTCTCCAAAATTTAAGTCCAGGGAAAAGGATTTTGTTTGGATGAGATTAAGTTAGGTGACCAACCTTCTGATTATCTCAGATCCTATAGTCACAGGCATGGAGTTGGGCAGTGGGAGAAGGGTGCACAGAATTATTGTCACACAAATGCTACAGATAATGGGGAAGCAGTAAATCTTCAGAAGGAAACTGGGATGGAATGAGGAAGGATGTGGCTTTTGGCAGCCAAAAAATACTCTGATCTGACAAATGTCTACTACAAACCCTCTTCCATGTCAATTACAGGTTCCACTCACATTACCTATTTCTCACTCTTGATAAGGCACATAACTTTTCCTGATATAAACTAGTCTGGTAATTTTGTGTTCCTGGTACTGATGTAGTCAATTATAATAAAAGTAAAAGCTTGGTTACTGGGAAGGGAATAGTCTTAAATATCAGATGCATTTCTATGGAAACATTGGGTTAGCATCCAACTTCACTGGTGTCCACATTCCTCATAGATTTTCACAAAAAATACCTCAACAAAGGCTTCACTATTCCCTAGGCACGGAACTTAGAACAGAAGAGTGTCAAATCACTTTAAATTTAAATTCTGTAGGTGGTGCATTCTTTTTTTTTTTTTTAAGTTTCAGGTGTACAAAACAATAGACATTTCACCCCTCACAAAGTGATAACACCCCTCCCCCAATCTATTGCTCCTCTGACATTGTATATATCTATTACAATTCCATTGACTCTATTCCCTATGCTATACTTCATATCCTATGACTATATACACATATGTGTGTGTGTGTGTGTGTGTGTGTGTGTGTGTGTGTGTGTGTGTATATATATATATATATATATATATATATATATATATATATATATAATTATAGTTGACGTACAATACTATTCAGCTTCAGGGGTACACTGCAAGCAGTCAAGCATCTACACCATCCATGAAGTGGTCTCCTTAATAAGACATGTGCCCATCTGACACCCTACAAAATCTTTACATTATTGATTATATTCTCCAAACTGTCTTTCATATCCCCATGGCAATATTGTAGTTACCAATTTATACTGTCTAATCACTTCCACTTCTCCCTCATCCCCACACTAGCAACCGTCAGTTTTTCCTCTATATCTCTGAGACTATTTCCGCTTACTTTACTCATTTATTCAGTTCTTTAGATTCCATATATAAGTGTGATCATATGGTATTTGTCTTTCTCCAACTTACTCATTTCACTTGCATAATGTTCTCTAGGTCCATCCATATCGTTGCAAATGGTAAGATTTCATTCTTCTTTATGGCCGAGTAATACTCCATTGTATAAATGTACCACACTTTCTTAATCCAGTCATCTACCAATGGGCATTTTGGTTGTTTCCAAGTTTTGGCTATTGTGTATAGCACTGCAATAAATATAGGGGTGAATACATTTTTTTTTTTTTCAAATTAGCATCTTGGATTTCTCTGGATAGATACCTAAGAGTGGAATTGCTGGGTTATAAGGTAGTTACATTTCCAGTTTTTTGAGATACCTCCATGCTGATTTCTACAGTGGCTGCACCAATCTGCAATCCCACCAACAGTGCACTAGGGATCCCTTTTTGCCACAACCTCGCCAGCACTTGTTCTTTGTTGATTTATTGACGATAGCCATTCTGACCAGAGTAAGGTGGTATCTCATTGTGGTTTTTATTTGCATTTCTCTAATGATTAGTGAGGTTAAACATTTCTTTCATGTATCTGTTGGCCATCTGTACGTCCTCTTTAGAGAAATGTCTCTTCATGTCATCTGCACATTTTTTTAATTGGGTTGCTTGTTTTTCTGGTACTGAGCTGAATGAATGTTCTACAAATTTTGGATATTAACCCCTTATCATTGACAAATATCTGCTCCCATTAGGTAGCTGCCTTTTGGTTTTATTTTGGTTTCCTTTGCTGTGAAAAAAAACTTTTAAGTTTGATGTAATCCCATATGGTTAATTTTTTTCTTTTACTTCCCTTGCCCGAGGGGATATATCAATAAAAAATATTACTCAGGGTAATGTCTGCAAATTTACTCCCTATATTTTCTTCTAGGAGTTCTATGGTTTCGTGTCTTCCATTTAAATCATTAATCCATTTGGAATTTGTTTTCGTATATGGCATAGGAGATGGTCCAGTTTCATTTTTTTTGCATGTGTCAGCCCAGTTTTCCCAGCACCATTTATTAAATAGACTGTCTTTACCCCAGTGAAAATTCTTGCTTCCATTGACATAGATTAAATGACCATATATGAATGGATTTATTTCTGGGCTCTATTCTCTTCCATTGATCTATGTGTCTGTTTTTATGCCAGTACCATACTGTTTTGATTACTATAGCCTTGTAGTATGATTTGATGTCAGGCATCGTGATACGTCCCACTTTGTTCTTATTTCTCAAGATTGCCATGGCTATTCAGGGTCTTTTATGGTTCCATGTAAATTTGAAAATTATATGTTCTAGTTCTGAGAAAAATGTTGGTAGTTTGATAGGATTTGCATTGAATCTATATACTGCCTTAGGTAGTATTGACATTTTAACTATATTAATTCTTCCTATCCATGAACATGGTACGTGTTTCCATTTATTTGTATCTTCTTTGATTTCTCTCTTCAGTGTCTTATAATTTTCTGAGTACAGGTCTTTTACTTCTATGGTTAAATTTATTCCTACGTATTTTACAGTTTTTCAAGCAATTGTAAATGGGATTGATTTCTTTATTTCTCCCTCAGATAGTTTATTATTGGTGTACACAAATGCAACTGATTTCTTAATATTAATTTTGTATCCTGCTACTTTACTAAATTTGTCTATCAGTTTTTTGGTGGAGTCTTTGGGGTTCTCTATATATAGTATCATGTCATCTGCATATAAATACAACTTTACTTCCTCCTTTCCAATTTCGATACTTTTTATTTCTTTTTCTTGTCTGATTGGTGCAGCTAGTACTTCCAGAACAATGCTGAATAACACCGGTGAAAGTGAGCAGCATTGCCTTATTCTTGATCTTAAGGGGAAAGGTGCTAGACTTTCCTCATTGAGTAAGACATTAGCTGTGAGTTTATCATATATGGCCTTTATTATGTTGAGATATGATCCCTCTATTCCCACTTTGCTAAGAGTTCTTATCATAAATGGCTGCTGGATTTTGTCAAATGCTTTTCCTGCATCTATTAATATGATAATATGATTTTTATTATTCATTCTGCTAATGTGGTGCATCACGTTAACTGGTTTGTGGATATTGAACCAAGCTTGCATACCAGGAATGAGTCACACTTAATCATGCTGTATCATCTTTTTAATGTGCTGCTGAATCCGGTTTCCAAGTATTTTGTTGAGGATTTTTGCATCTATGTTCATTAGGGATATCAGCCTGTAGTTTTCTTTTTTCATAATCTCTTTGTCTGGTTTTGGGATCAGAGTAATAGTGGCCTCGTAAAATGGCTTTGGGAGCCTGCCTTCTTTCTTGAATTTTTTGGAATAGAGGGAAAAAGGTATTAATTCTTTTTTGAATGTTTTATAAAATTCACCTGTGAAGCCATCTGTTCCATGATTTTGCTTGTTGGGAGCTTATTGATTGCTGATTCAATATCTTTGCTAGTAATCAGTCTGTTCAGTTTTTGTTTTTTTTTTAGTCAATCTTGGAAGATGGTATGGTTCTAGAAATTTATCCATTTCTTTCAGATTGTTTCATTTGCTGGCATAACGTTGCTTGTAGTATTCTCTTAAATTTTTCTGTATTTCTCTGGTATCTGGTGTCACGTCTCCTCTTTCATTTCTGATTTTATTAATTTGGGTCCTCTCTCTCTTTTTCTTGGTGAGTTTGACTAAGGATTGGTCCATTTTGTTTATTTAAAAAAAAAAAACAGCTCTTGGTTTCATTGATCTTTTGCATTGTTTTTGTTTGTTTGTTTGTGTGTTTTGGTCTCTATTTCATTTATTTTTGCTATGATTTTTTAAAATTTATTGGGGTGACAATTGTTAGTAAAATTACACAGATTTCAGGTGTACAATTCTGTATTACATCATCTATAAATCCCATTGTGTGTTCACCACCCAGAGTCAGTTCTCCTTCCATCATCATATATTTGATCCCCCTTACCCTCATCTCACACCCCCCTTACCCTCTGGTAACCACTAAACTATTGTGTGTGTCTAGGAGTTCTTGTTTCTCATTTGTTTGTCTTGTACTTTTGTTGTTTTTGGTTTATATACAACATATCAGTGAAATCACATGGTTCTCTGCTTTTTCTATCTGACTTATTTCACTTAGCATTGTACTCTCAAGATCCATCCATGTTGTCACAAATGTTCCTATGTCATCTTTTCTTAACGCGGAATAATATTCCATTGTGTATATATACCACAATTTCTTTATCCATTCATCTATCGAAGGACATTTTGGTTGTTTCCACGTCTTGGCCACCGTAAACAAAGCTGCAATGAACATTGGAACACACGTGTCTTTATGTGTAGATGTTTTCAGATTTTTTGGGTAGATACCCAGGAGAGGGATTGCTGGGTCATATGGTAATTCAATTCGTAATTTTTTGAGGAACCTCCACACTGCCTTCCATAAGGGCTGCACCAGTCTGCATTCCCACCAACAGTGTATGAGGGTTCCTTTTTCTCCACAGCCTCTCCAACACTTGTTACTATTTGTCTTGTTGATGATAGCCATTCTGACTGGGGTGAGGTGATATCTCATTGTGGTTTTCATTTCCATTTCTCTGATGATTAGTGATGTTGAGCATTTTTTCATATGTCTATTTGCCATTTGTATGTCCTCTTTGGAGAAATGTCTCTTCAGGTTCTCTGCCCATTTTTCAATTGGGTTGTTTGTTTTTTTGTTGTTGAGTTTCATGAATTCCTTGTATATTTTGGATATTAGCCCCTTATTGGAGGCACTGTTTGCAAAATCTTCTCCCGTTCGTTTATTTTAGCTTTTACTTCCATTGCCTTTAGAGTCAAATTCATAAAATGGTCTTTGAACCCAAGGTCCATAAGTTTAGTACCTATGTTTTCTTCTATGCAATTTATTGTTTCAGGTCTTAGGCTTAAGTCTTTGATCCATTTTGAATTAATTTTGGTACATGGTGACAGATAGCAGTCCAGTTTCATTCTTTTGCACGTGGCTTTCCAATTCTCCCAGCACCGTTTATTGAAGAGGCTCTCTTTCCTCCACTGTATGTTTTTAGCTTCTTTGTCAAAAATTATCTGTCCATATTTACGTGGTTTTGTTTCTGGGTTCTCAATTCTATTCCATTGGTCTATGTGTCTGTTTTCTGCCAATACCATGCTGTTTGGATTATTGTAGCCCTGTACTACAAGCTAAAGTCAGGGAGTGTAATACCTCCAGTATTGTTTTTTTTCTTAAAATTGCTTTGGCTATTCAGGGGCTTTTGTGATTCCAAACAAATCTGATGATTTTTTGTTCTATTTCTTAAAAAAATGCCATTGGGATTTTGATGGGGATTGCATTAAATCTGTATATTGCTTTGGGTAATATGGCCATTTTAACTATGTTCATTCTTCCAATACATGAGCACGGAATACCTTTCCATTTCTTTGTGTCTTCTTCAATTTCTTTCAAAAATGTCTTATAGTTTTCAGCATATAGGTACTTCACATCCTTGGTTAAGTTTATTCCTAGGTATTTTGTTCTTTTTGGTGCAATTGCAAAAGGAATTGTTTTTTGTATTTCTTTTTCTGAGATTTCATTGTTAGTATATAGGAATGCAATGGACTTTTGTACCTTGATTTTGTAGCCAGCAACTTTACTGTATTCGTTGATTGTTTCTAATAGCTTTTTGGTGGAGTCTTTAGGGTTTTCTATATATAGCATCGTATCATCTGCAAAGAGTGATAATTTAACTTCTTTATTCCTAATGTGGATGCCTTTTATTTCTTTCTCTTGCTTGAGTGCTCTGGCAAGGACTTCCAACACTATGTTGAAAAGCAGAGGTGATAGGGGACAGCCCTGTCATTTTCCTGAACGTAGAGCACAGGGCTTCAGTTTTTCACCATTAATTATGAGATTAGCTGAGGGCTTGTCACATATGGCTTTTATTACGTTAAGGTATTTTCCTTCTATACCTATTTTATTAAGTGTTTTAATCATAATCTTGTCAAATGCTTTTTCTGCATCAATTGATATAATCATTTGATTTTTGTCCTTTATTTTGTTTATGTGATGTATCACATTGATGGATTTGTGGATGTTGAACCATCCTTGTGCCCCGTGGATAAACCCCACTTGGTCGTGATGAATGATCTTTTTAATGCATTGTTGTATTCGATTTGCTAGAATTTTGTTTAGGATTTTTGCATCTGTATTCATCAGAGATATTGGTCTGTAGTTTTCTTTTTTTGTGTGTGTTGTCCTTACCAGGTTTTGGTATCAGGGTAATGTTGGCCTCATAAAATGAGTTAGGGAGTACTGCCTCTTCTACAATTTTTTGGAAGAGTTTGAGCAGGATTGGTATTAGATCCTCTTTGAAGGTTTGGTAGAATTCACTAGTGAAGCCATCTGGTCCCGGACTTTTGCTTTGGGGAAGGTTTTGGATGACTGATTCAATTTCATTACTGGTGATCGGTCTGTTTAGATTTTCCAGTTCTTCATGGGTCAGACTTGGAAGGCTATATGTTTCTAAGAACTTGACCATTTGTTCTAGGTTATTGAATTTTGTTGCATATAGTCCTTCATAGTATGCTTGGATGATCCTTTGTATTTCTGTGGTGTGTGTGATAACTTCTCCGTTTTCATTTCTGATTTTGTTAATTAGTGTCTTCTCTCTTTTTATCTTAGTGAGTCTAGTCAAAGGTTTGTCAATTTTGTTAATCTTTCCAAAGGACCAGCTCTTTGTCACATTAATTTTTTCTATTGTCTTTTTGTTGTCTATTTCATTTAGTTCTGCTCTGATTTTTGTTATTTCTTTTCTTCTGCTGACCTTGGGTTTCACTTGTTCTTCTTTTTCTAGTTCTCGAAGGTGCAACATGAGGTAATTTATGTGGGATTTTCCTTGTTTCTTGAGATAGGCCTGTAATGATATAAATTGCCCTCTTAAAACTGCTTTCACTGCATCACAATAATTTAGGTAGGATGTATTTTCATTGTCATTTGTTTCTATGTATATTTTCATCTCTCCTCTAATTTCTTCTTTGACCCAGTCGTTCTTTAAAAGTATGTTGTTTAATCTCCATGTATTTGTGTTTTTTCCTCCTTTCTTTTTGCAGTCGATATCAATTTCAAAGCCTTTTGGTCAGAGAATATGCTTGGTATGATTTCAATCTTCTTAAATTTGCTGAGGCTGATTTTATGTCCCAATATATGGTGTATCCTAGAGAATGTTCCATGTACACTAGAAAAGAATGTATTGTCCGATGTTTTAGGATGAAGTGCTCTATATATGTCAATTATGTCCATTTCATCGAATGTGTCTTTTAAGCTGTTATTTCGTTATTTATTTTCTGTTTGGATGATCTATCCATCGCTGTCAGTGATGTATTTAGGTCCCCTGGTATAATTGTTGTTTGGTGAATTTCTCCCTTTAGTTATGTTAGTAGTTGCTTGGTATATTTCGGGGCTCCCTGATTGCGGGCATAAATATTGATGACTGTTATTATGTATTCTTATTGTATAATCCCCTTTACCATTATGAAATGTCCATCTTTGTCTCTTGTTATCTTTTTCACCCTGAAGTCTGTTCCACCTGATATTATTATGGCTACACCTGAATTTCTCTGGGTACCATTTGCTTGGAGTGTCAATTTCCACCCTTTCACTTTGAGTCTATGCTTGTCCTTGTAGCTGAGATGTGTCTCTTGGAGACAGCATATGGTTGGGTTTAGTTTTTTGATCCAATCTGCCACTCTGTCCCTTTTTATTGCTGAGTTCAGTCCATTTACATTTAAGGTGATTATTGATATGTGAGTATTTCCTGTCATTCTATCTTTAGTTTTCTGGTAAGGCTGTGTCTGCATTGTTTCTTTGCCTTTTTGTTTTTGTCTATTATTTCTGTATGGTGGTTTTCTATGATGTTTCCTTCTCTTACTTCTTTTATTACAGTATGTAATTCAGTTCAGGGGTTTTCTTGAGTTATTACCCTTAAGTTTAAGTAAAAGAAAGTTTGATATTTAGAGTATTCCATTTTCTTTAGCACGCTTACTTTCTCCATTCCCATATTCCGGTTCAGGCCTTTACTCTCCCTCTTTTTATGTTTTGGTTGCCACAAATTGTCCCTGTTGATGGTGGTCGAATAGCATCCTTTAGTGTTTCTTGTAGTGCAGGTCGTGTATTAGAAAATTCCCTCAGCTTCTGTATGTCTGGAAACGTCTTTATTCCTCCTTCACATCTAATGGATATCTTTGCTGGATACGTTATTCTTTGCTCATAATTTCTCTCTTTCAATAGTTTGAATATTTGGTTCCCTCCTGGCTTGTAGAGTTTCTACTGAAAAATCTGATGATAATATAATAGGCTTTCCTTTGTAGGTTACCGTCTTCTTTTCCCTGGCTGCCTTGAGGATCCTTTCTTTGTCGTTGATTTTAGACAGCTTCAATACAATGTGCCTTGGAGAAGGCCTTTTGGGATTGAGGTAATTAGGTGTTCTATTTGCTTCTTGGATTCGAGGATCCAGTTCTCTCCACAAGTTTGGGAAGTTCTCATCAACAATTTGTTTGAATATATTCTCTGTTCCTTTCTCTCTTTCTTCTCCTTCTGGTATGGCCATTATTCTTATATTAGTCTTTCTTATGGAGTCAGAAAGTTCTTGTAGAGTTCTTTCATTTCTTTGAAGTCTCAAGTCTCTTTCTTCTTCCATCTGTGTAATTTCCAGGTGTCTGTCTTCGATGTCACTGATTCTTTCCTCCATCTGGTCAACTGTACTACCTAACTCTACTACCTAAGCTGGTTATTTCATTCTTCATTTCTTCTATTGTGTTCTTAATCTCCAGAAATTCTATTTGGTTCTTCTTAAAATTTCAATCTCTTTTGTAAAATGCTCATGTTGTTCTTTGATTGCGTTTCTGAGTTCATTAAACTGCCTTTCTGTGTTTTCTTGCATCTCGTTGAGTTTTTTCAGAACTGCAATCTTGAATTCTCTGTCATTTAAGTCACATATTTCCATATCTTTAATTTCCTTTTCTGGAGACTTTTCACTTTCTTTCTGAGCTGTCTCGTTGCCTTGGTTATTCATGGCAATTACTTGATTTATTATTTCTCTTCCTAGAAATCTACAGGAGTGGCTTCTGCAACACGTTGATAGGAAGAGGTCTTTATTTTGTTTTCCAGCACTTGTTGGTAGAATGCTTTATTTTCTCTCCGACTGCAGCCTTTTATTTCTCTCACATGGTAGTGCTATGTTTTCTCTGCACTATTCCAGCTTCTCACAAAATGGGGGGATTCCCTGGGAGAGAGGCTTCTCCTCTGTTAATAGTTCGCTTGGGTCACGGGGTGCAGTGTCCGTGTGGGTATGCAGAGATCTTTTGAAGTTCTAAAGCTCTTCCTGCACCAGATTCAGAGCCCGTATGTTTCAGCAGTTCTGTTTACTCCTGCAGGGATCCACCCAGATAGGTGGGGCCAGGGGTGGGGTGAGTTGTGAGAAGTGGCCCCAATCAATCGCTGCGACCACCACCACAGGCGTTCTCGTTTCTACAGCTCCCCCTCACCCCCCGTCCGCCGGAATCAGCTGGGCCTTGAACTTGCGTGTGGGGTCCACAGCTCCCAGAATAGCAAACACTCTGCTCCTTTGATGGGTCACTGCCATTGTTCTCCCTCCAGCACCGGGCAGGTGGGGGCGGGGTGAGCTCTGGGAGGGTAGGAAGGGGGCAGCTAGTCTCAGTGCCTAATGCCTCCATTCTCTGCTCAGCAGTGAGGTTTTAAACCACTGTTTTCAACCTTCTTTCCTCAGTCTTTTCTCTGAGGTCTCTGCCGTGAGCATTGGGTTCAGCCGTGTTATATGCTGCCCCCTCAGCCCTGTGGGCCATAAACGGAGCCCTAGCAGTCCGAGTTCTTCCCTCTCCAGCAGCTGCGATAGTTCTGGGATGCAGCGAGCTTGGAGTACTGAGCTAGGTGTGTGTCCTGCGCTCGCCCTTGAGGCTCCGTCTCCGCACTCCCCCCCCCCTCCCCCCGCTCGCGGGATTCACCCACCTTTCGGTGAATTCAGTAGATGGCCTCTTCGTCTTTCCTGTCTGCTTTGCAGGGAGTCCTTTTTTTGTGTTATTGTTGTTCGATTAGTTGTAAATTCCAGGGGAGCTTTACAGAGGTTCACCTCACGCCGCCATTTTGATGACCTCCAAGAACTATTTTTTGAGAGACTATTCTGTTGCCATTGAATTATAATGTCACCCTTGTTGATCAGTTAATCATAAATGAATGTTTATTTCTGCTAAGTCCAAAATCTCTGGGCCTTGCAAAATGAATTTGTGTGTGTGTGTGCTCCACTTTCCAGTTTCTTTGTATATCTCATTTTACGTGGAAAACTTGACATTTTAGATAAAATATCGTAGCTGTTCTGGTTGCTGATCTCTCCAGAGGTTGTTTTTGTTGTAGTAGTTTGTTTGTTGATTTCCTAAATGACTTTTCTACACTATTTTATTGGTCTGTTTTCCTCACAGTTTGCAGCCTTTGATATTCCTGATCCAAATATTGTTTTCTCATTTTTATCTCTAAGCCTTTTTTCTAGGGCTTGCCTCTGGGTCAGTACTATTTATTGTTCAGCCACTATTTTGCAGCTTATTCTTGAACTTGTAAGGTCTCCAACTTTAACTGTTGAATCTGTGTGTAGTTTTTACACTGCTTTTACTGTTCACGGAGTTTACATATTTGAGCTACATTTAACCAGGGACTTCTAGCTCAAAAATTTCCTTTTCAGTTGCCCCTTAGAGGTCAATTTTGGAGATGCCCATAGCCTCCCAACCAGCAGGGATATCTGTGATTGTATCTAGGTTCTCTTTGACTATCCTTTTCCTGAACATCCTGTTCAGCTTCTGGTTGGTCTGTCTACATTGGTATCACATCCAGCTGTTAGACTGCACTAATTGATACCTAAATGGTCTATTGTTTTTGACCCTTCAAATTTATGCCCTGGAGCATAAATTGCTACACAGTCTGATCCAATTGAATTTTGGCTCTTTTGTCAGAGACAGGGCATTACCAGTCTTTGAAGCTTGTTTGCGCTTTCAACTGAGCAGAATCTCTGCAGGAGCTGATGTGGGGAAGAGAACTTGGTCAACACTGACTTTCCCACCAAGACCCTCCCTACAGGGCAGGAGGCGTGTGGGATGTGTGTGTGTGTGTGTGTGTGTGTGTGTGTGTTTGTGTGTTTTGATACTTGCTCTGAAAGTACAGTTTCATAAAGATCCATGCTTATTTGAGGAAGATGGGGGATCAATAAAGAAGGAGAGAGAAACCTTGGAATATGGAGACTTATAGATGTCTTGGCAATTTTTTTCCCTTCATAAATAGCGTCCGGGCCTCCATGGGGAATATACATGGTAATGGAACCTTTGTTTATAAAGTTGTTATGTCCTTGATTTGGTAAACACACAATGTGATATATAGATGATGTATTACAGAATTGTACACTTGAAATCCATGTAATTTTACTAACCATTGTCACCCCAATAAATTTTAATTGAAAAAAAAAAGAAACTCTGGGAAATGGCTTTTTTATCTGGGTCTCATGGGCACTGACATGGACATATCATTTGAATGTAAAAAGGTTGTAAAGTATTAGAAACTGGGACAAGATTTGAAGTATGAATAATACTTTATCAGTTGAAAACGGGGGATGTGAGGCTTTTGTGCAGAGAACCCATATTATATAGAGGCTTACAACGATTGTATATGTCTTTGGAACTTCAAGGGCTGGGGCAGCAACAAAGAATAAGACCAACAAGGTAAACAAAGGATAGATCAATAAGGCATTTTTGAAACTATGTTAAGAAATTTGGTGTCCAATCTATATATTATGGTTCTCAAACTTCTATGGAAAGTTTTGGAAGTTCCATGAATATTCTCAGATGCCACAATGGGGGTGTCAAGGAGACCAGTTTTCAGGCATCACTTTTGGTTTAATCATAAGAGTACTTTAATTTTTTTTAGTTTTTGTAATAGGCTTCCAAGTAAGAATTTATTTGTAAATAGAGGTGTATGGCTAAAACAAAGTGTGGAAGCTATGTCATATTTGATGAGGAGCCATGGAACAGTTTTAAGCAAAAGAATGGTATAAGCTAATTTACATTTTACAATTTTTTTTCTGGCTGCTATTTACAGAATGGATTCGTATAAGAAGGGCATGAGTGGAACATAAAGAGCAGTGAGAATGCTGATAACCAAGTGAGGTTTAAGGGTGCCTGGGCTTCAGGTTTAGATAGTGGAGATGAAGAGAAATGGATAATTGAAAAGTCTATTATGAAGTATGATTAATAAGAGTTGCTAACATATTTACATTTATAAAATTGCTTTTTCTTCTAGGGAAAGTGTTGCTCTTTTCTGTTCACTACCTGTTTACTGCAGAAAATACATCAAATGCAGAAAAACAAAGAAAAAAACAAGATGTACCCACAGTTCTGTTTCTGAAATACAATCACTGGCAGTACTTTATTTTACCATCTTGTAGTACCTGTTCTCTCTCTTTTCTCTCTTTACTTCCTTCCATACATTAAAAAAAAAAATTCTGTCCTGTAGTTTCAATGTGCTTAGCTCAATATTTCCTTTGTCAAGAACGGGAGATAATTTTAACCAGACTGTTTCATAGATGTAACTATATACAGATGGGTAAATATACTGAACCTAATAGTTACATCACCTTGTCATAAATTGTGACTAAACATGGATACTCATTCTTATTAGCAATAATTATTGTGTTTTCTTTCCTCCAGTGAATTATTTGCTAAGTAACTCTGTGAGGATAATCGAAACGTGACTACTAGCTACAGCAAATCTCCTGAATATGTATAAATAAAATAATAATGTATACATCAACAAAACTAAGGTTTACAAAAAATTCTGACATTTTCGAAGTTGTCCAAAAGCATTATAATTTTTGTGATGGTCTATTATACCACAATTAAGTATGCAATATTTATTATTCATAAGAGTAATACATAATTATTTTAAGAAAATTACTAAGTCTATTATTAATGGGAAAATAACAACAAAACTAGAAAATGAAAGTATAAGATATTATTTTCCTCAACGCTTCAGCTTTAACAGTATATGAAAATCATTTCTAATAAAAAAGTATTAGGAAAAACTAATTCACCTATAGTATATTAGAGTTGGAAGCAACCTTAGACGTCATCACGTAAGCTTTCATTCTACAGATGATAAAATTGAGGCCCAGAGAGGTGAAGTGCTCGAAATTGTTACTAGTAGAGCTGAGACTAGTTCAATTATCTTTCTACTTTTCCATGCTTCTACACACACACACACACACACACACACACACACACACACTTTCCTAATACAATTCTTTGCTATTTATCTTAGTGTTGACAATTGCCTGCTCTTCACTCTTACCAATGTAGCATTTTTTTTTCTGATCTCTTTTCTGTCTGGACCAATAGCCATATCCAATACATTCTCCCATGTCTTCATTATGTTAGGGAATAGGAAGGAAAGTGACTTCATTCACTAGGTTCTCATAACTATTGTTCTTCCAAATGTAACACTTCATCTGATAACAAAGCTGAATAGTTTTATGTCAGAGCACCTCTTTGACATACAATACATGAAGTAAGGATTTCTGGGTAACTTAATTTGGGGTTAACTGAGGCTGAAAAGAAAAATAATTATATTTGAGAATCTTTACAAATCGTTGGAGCCATTTCTAGATATTGCATAATTGAGTGACCATAATTTAATATCTTTTTTCTTTATATTTTTGGCTGACTGAGGATATTTCAAGACCTATCTGAACATTATTTATCATTGTCTGAGACTAGAGATATAAAGAATACAAAAAAGAATGAGCTTTATATGCACTATACCCAAGAAAAAGAATCTGAAAATTTTATGAAAAATTCTCCAATATCAAGTTGTTTTCCTGTAACTTGTTTTGCCTAAAAATGTATCACAGTAATAAAAAAAATGGATGCATTAGAGGTGTGTTCCAACTAGTTTCAGTTTGATAGTACTCTAGATGGAGTTTACTAATCACCATTTTAATGAATATAAGGTTTGGGGGAGATCATTTAGTGGTCTCAAAGATTTCAATTTTTGCTTGTTTTGAAAAATAAGTATCTTTCATGACTAAATTGCTCCAAGTCAAATATCTCCATCCCTTTATTTTTGTCTCTATTATACCACATACCACATTTAGCTTTCTTTTACAGTTAATTGTATGTCTGTGTCTGTTTCTAACTTGATTTTTGTTCCTAAATATATTTATTTAGCATATTGGTTCTTACAAGTTGTTTCACACATATTATTGTTTTTAAACCTATATGTTAGTAACTGGTCCATGTTGCTAGAAAGTGGCAGAACTGGACTTGAACCCAGGTTTTTTATTTCTACTACATGGCTCATTCAACCAACCACACTACCTTTCATCATATTGTTACTGGCAGAGGCTGCATTTTAAATTTTGTTTTACCTATTTTTCACTGTTGTAATAGGCATATTCACACAAACAAGTGTTCATTAAATTTTAATTTTATTGTTAGAATATTCATTCAAGAATAAAGGAAACTGGTAATCAACAGTGATTAAAAGCAATTATATAACATAGGATGTTAACACCCTATCTGTGCCTCTTAACAGGAACACTGCCAATCTTTTGATATCAAGTATTGTACTTTAAAACAAATTGATTTGACATTTGAGACAATTTTATATGAGCTGTTCTATTTATGAGAAAAAGTGCCTTCTAAGCATATTGAGAATGTAAACCAGGGAACTTTCACCTAAATGGTTTCAGCATCTTTTAGATATATCTCTTACACAGAGTTAATATAATTGTCACATGAACACAGATGAGCACTAGTCACAGGGATCCTTTGAGTTCAGGAACCATATCTTCTCTAGCATTGAACTGAACTTTTATTAGTTCTTAAGTTGGTGTGTCAATTAGAAATATTTTGTTCATTCAAAAGGCCATAAATTTTAGGGCAAATCTTCCTCAGTAGCAAGCCAAAAATGGATTATAGCAGTACCAAGACATTGATCCTCCCTCTCAGCCCTTGGACTGGCACTGCAGAGCAGCGTATCCTAATACCAGGTCCTCTGACCATGAACAGTATGGTCTATTTTTTCCCAATGTGATGTTTAAATATTATCATGTTGTGCACAAACATAAAATTTGGGATTGCTGCTCTGGAGGGCAACGTGTTGTTAAATTCAATTTCTAAATATATAGTAGAAAACATTGTAAAATTCTGACTTATTAATATTTTCCATAGTTTAAACACTGAGGTTTGACTCTAAAATATGTAAGTATGGAATGTCATAATCTACTCTAATTCAAAAAACACATTTAATCTATTATAAAATGCTTCTTTACCTGTGGCAAGATTATTTACATATATATGTTTAGATAAGTTTCATAAACCAAGGGCTACAACTGGCCAACATCATTATATGGTTGTTTGTTTTATTAGTAATACATTTTAATTCTAAGTAATTGTCTCATTGGTCCTGCATATCTCACAGTCACATTTACTCCTAATTATATTAATATTTGCTCATGCTGATAGTTGTTTATTTATGGTTGAACATCTCACCAGAACCCCATTTTGTAGAGACCAGAAACTGAGAACAATTTCCATCAAGACTGTGCCTCTTCAGAAGCCATTATGAGCACAGATTCCTTAATCCATGTGCAACAAAATCAAGCCAGTGTCCATCTAGATAACTCATCTAGCACCTTTGTCTCATGAATAATTGTTCTTAAACTACTGTTCACGTCAGCCACCCACTTAAATGCATACATTCTGGAAATTGTAATAAATTAGAACTACTCCATCTCTGAAATAGCAAAGTCCAGTATATCATTTTCTGAACTATAATTTCCTGCCATTCCAGGTCACTTCAATGTATTCAAAATATTTATTGAGCACTTTCTATGTAAAAGGTGCTGTGCAAGACACTGGAGGTAGAGTGATTGAATAATAACTACAACTGTCATGAGGGCTATGAAAAATGAAGTACAGGATATAACCAAATTAGGATGCTTACAGCATATACTGAGTCTTAATTAGAACACATCCTGAGTAACTCTCAAATCTATTTCTTCTTTTGTTGTCTCAAAGCCTTTCCTTAGATAATTCTCTTATCCATGCTTGCCTATTTGTTCCATCAATGCCCTAACTTGGTTTCCTGCCTTAAGTTATCTCACTCCTCCTTCCATCATATAAGTGATCTTGAATAAACCTATAATATGATTATGTCATTGTCACGCAGGATGGCCTGCAGGGTCTCTGGTCCCACTCCCCACGCAAGAACGCAGGATATGGCTAGGCCAAAAAGGAACACCCATGGAGCCATAGGTAGGGGAGTCATACCACTATATTCTCTCTGGCAGCTGGGTTGGAGACACAGGGACCAGGAGCAACACAATTCTCAACCCTCACTGTACCGCTTGCAGGCTCAGCCACCATCTTCTTGCTAGCTCCCCTTTTTTTGCTAGCGTAGCCACAGCAGTTATATTAGTGGACAATTGCTCACTGGTTACAGCTGACGGCCAACTAGCCACAACTGATGGCCATTTGATCACAGTCGACGGCCATCTACTACCTGAGCCAGCACCTTTCTATGTGAGGCCAAGAGCCTGGAAACTGCTTTTTGGGGCTCTGTCCCCACACTCCACCCCTACAGGGTCTCCCCTCACAATCTACGCGACAAGAGTCTTCCGCGAGGGGCCCTGTGCGAGGAGCCTGGAGGTGAATGCTATTTCCTGGACATAGCCAAGCTCTCTGGTCACAGCCAGGGTTTCTCAGGGCACCACCAGTACTTCTGGGCACAGCCAGACTTCCTGGGCTTCTTAGGGTACCACCAGTCTCCCCGGGCATAGCCAGGGTTTCTCAGGGCACCACCAGTACTTCTGGGCACAGCCAGACTTCCTGGGCTTCTTAGGGTGCCACTAGTCTCCCCGGGCACAGCGAGGGCCTCTCAGGGCACTGCCACTCTCTCTGGACACAGCCAGACCTCCTGGACTCAGCCAGGGCTCTCAGGGGACTGCCACTCTCTCTGGGCTCTCAGGGTACCATGCTGGAACAACAGCGACTCACAGTCAAGGTGCTTACATATTCTTGATGGCGGCAGGTCAAGACACAAAAGCAAACATCCGCCAGTTCCACTACATTGTGGTATGTTCCCAAACAAACAGTCAAGCTGTCCATTAAATCAGGGATGGAAGGCAATTCCCCATAGTCCATAGTCATTCGCCAGGGCTGTCCTGGGGGTGAGGGATGACCTCGACCTCACCTTCAGCTCCCACGGAGGACTCAGCAAATGTTTCCTCCTGGGACTACAAGTCCTGCATCCGGGCTGCCTCAGCAAGCACTTCCCAGCCCACAGGGCCGCAACGACCTTCACTTTCTCCGGCCTCTGCTGGTTGGGGAATCGTCCACGTCTTCCCACCCCTCCATGGGGGTCCAGCTCTCCGGCAGCTGCTCCTCCTGGTCTTCCTGCAACTGAGTGTTCATAGGCACAAACTGCTCCACCGCCCTTCGGAGAGCTTTGGCCAGCACCATACCCTGCTGGTTGCGCCATGTGTCATGCGGGGCGGCCTGCGGGGTATCCTGCGAACTACGCCAAGTGTCACACAGGACGGCCTGCAGGGTCTCTGGTCCCATTCCCCACACAAGAACGCAGGATATGGCTAGGCCAAAAAGGACCACCCACGGAGCCATAAGTAGGGGAGTCATACCACTATATTCTCTCTGGCAGCTGGGTTGGAGACACAGGGACCAGGAGCAACACAATTCTCAACCCTCACTGCGCCGCTTGCAGGCTCAGCCACCATCTTCTTGCTAGCTCCCCTTTTTTTGCTAGCGTAGCCACAGCAGTTATATTAGTGGACAATTGCTCACTGGTTACAGCTGATGGCCAATTAGCCACAGCTGATGGCCATTTGATCACAGTCGACGGCCATTTACTACCTGAGTCAGCACCTTTCTATGTGAGGCCGAGAGCCTGGAAACTGCTTTTTATGGCTCTGTCCCCACAGTCATGTTCATACTTAAAATTCTTCAGTGGATTCAGTGTTTGCCCAGGTCTCCCAGATTAAAGTCAATTTCCTAAATGTAGTACGTAAGCCACTGCATGTTCTGACTAATGTCTCTTTCTATGATCTCATCTCCTGCTATGCTCCACATGGACCCCTCACATCTCAGATATTGAACATAGGTTCCAGAATGCATCTTAATGCCTGATACAATCATGCTTTTCATATGTTTATTTTACTACTTATGGTGCACTTCACTACTCCTTTCTGTAATATATATATATATATATATATATATATATATATATATATATATACACATATATACATAAAATATGTATTATATATAATATATATAATGTATATTATATATACAGTATATTATATATTATATATAATATGTATAACATATATATATATTATGTATATATATATATTATATAATATGCACTAGGCTGTACTCTACATCCCTGAGACCTCCTAGCAGCCACCAATTTGTACTTCCCAATCCCTCCACCATTTTCATCCAACCTCGAATCCCCCTGCCATCTAGTAGCAATCAGCTTTTTATCCGTTTCAATGAGTCTGTTTCTACACTGTTTGGTTTTGTTGTTGTTGTTTAGTTTGTTCTTTAGATTCCACATATAAGATCATATGGTATTTGACTTTCTCTGTTCTGACTTATTTCACTTAGCATAATACCCTCTAGCTCCATCTATGTTATCACAAATGGTAAGATTTCATTCTTTTTTAAGGTATAGTAATACTCCATTGTATGAATGTACCCCAATTTCTTTATCCAGTTATCTATTGATGGGCACTTAGGTTGTTTCTATATCTTGGCTGTTATAAATAGCACTCCAGTGAACATAGGAGTGCATATATCTTTTCAAATTAGTGGTTTGGATTTCTTCTGATAAATACCCAGAAGTGAAATTGCTGGGCCATAAGGTACTTCTATTTTTTAATTTTTTGAGGAACCTCCAAACCGTTTTCCATAGTGGCTGCACCAATTTGCAATACCATCAACAGTGTACCAGGGTTACTTTTGATCTACATCCTCACCAAAACTTGTTGGTTTTAGATTTATTGATGATAGCCACTGTTACAGGTGTGAGGTGATATCTCATTGTGATTTTAACTTGCATGTTTCTGATGATTAGTGATGCTGACTATCTTTTCATTTGTCTAATAGCCATCTGTATGATTTCTTTGGAGCATTGTCCATTTAGGTCCTCTGCCAATTTATTAACTGGATTGTTTTTTTCTTTGTTTTGTTTCTTTTCTTTCTTTCTTTATTTTTTTTTGGTGTTGAATTGTATGAGTTTTTTACAAATTTAGGATATTAATCCCTTATGGGATGTATCATTAGTAAATATCTTATTGCATTTAGTAGGATATCTTTTTGTTTTGTTGATGGTTCCCTTTGCTGTGCAAATATATATATATATATATATATATATATATATATATATATATATATATATATATATATATATATATATATATATATATATATATATATATATATATATATAGTCCCATGTGTTTATTTTTCTCTTTTCTTCCCTTACCTGAAGAGATATATCAGAAAAAGTATTACTGAGAACAATCAATGACAGAGAGTTTACTGCCCATGCTTTCTTCTAGGAGTTTTATAGATTCAGGAGTTACATTTAAAAGTTGAATCTATGTTTAGTTTATTTTTATATATGGTGTAAGAAGTTGGTCTAGTTTAATTTTTTGTATGTATCTGTCCAGTTTTCACAGCATTTTTGAATACACTGTCTTTACCCCATTGTACATTCTTGTCTCCTTCACCATTGATTAATTGTCCATATAGGTGTGGGTTTATTTCTGGCCTTCTGTTCCATTGATCTATGAGTCTGTGTTTATGCCAGTACCATGCTATTTTTATTCCTATAGCCTTGTAGTATAGTTTGATATCAGATACTGTGATACTTCTAAATTTATTCTTTCTCAACATTGCTGTGGCTATAAGAGGTCTTTTGTGGTTCCATATAAATTTTAAGATTATTTGTTCTAGTTCTATGAAAAATGCTATTGGTATTTTGATAGGGATTACATTAAAACTATACATTGCTTTGAGTAGTACGGATATTTTAATAATGTGAATTCTTCCTATCCATGAGCACAGTATATGCTTCCATTTATTTGTATCATCTGAAATTTCTTTCTTCAATGTCTTACAATTTTCAAAGGTCTTTTACCTCCTTGGTTAAATTTATTCCTAGGTATTTTTTATGCAATTATAAATGGGATTGTTTTCTGAATTTACCTTTCAGATAGTTTGTTATAATGTATAAAAATGCAACCAATTTCTGAATATTAATTTTGTATCCTGCTTCTTACTGAATTCATTTATCAGTTCAAATACTTTTTGGTGCAATCTTAGGGTTCCTATGTATATCATACCATCTGCAAATGAATCTTTTCCTTCTTCTTTTCCAACATTTTTTTATTAGTTTCAGAAGCACAAAACAATGCAATAGACATTTATTATTTATATCCCTCACACTGTGTCAACCCCCCTAACCCCATCTACTATCCCTCTGACATCGCACACAGCCATTACATTTCCACTGTCTCTATTCCTAACGCTTGTACTCCTCTTCTTGTAACTATATACATAACACACACACACACACACACACACACACACACAAACTTGTAGTTGACATTCACTATTGTTCAGCTTCAGCTTCAGGTGTACAGTGCTGTGATCAGGCATCTACATCTTTCCTGAGGTAGTCTCCTTAACAAGACAAGTGTCCATCGGATACCCTACAAAATCTTTACAACAATATTGATTACAGTCCACAAAGAAACTTGTGTAACCCCATGGCAATCTTGTGGTTACTGACTGTTCTTTCTAATCCCCTCACCTTCCCCCTTGACCCACCCACCCATCTAGCAACCCTCACTTTTTCCTCTATGTGTCTGAAACTGTTTCTGATTAGTTCATTCATTTATTCTTTTCTTTAGATTCCACATACAAGTGAGATCATATGGTATTTGTCTTTCTCTGTCTGACTTATTTCACTTAACATAATGTTCTCTAGGTCCATCCATGTTGTTGCAAATGGTAAGATTCTTTTCTTCTTTATGGCTGCGTAATACTCCATTGTATAAATGTACCACAGTTTCTTAATCCAGTCATCTACCGATGGGCATTTCGGTTGTTTCTATGTCTTAGCTATTGTGTATAGTGCTGCAATAAACATAGGGGTGCATACACTTTTTTGAATTAGAGTTTGGGATTTCTCCGGATAGATACCTAGGAGTGGAATTACTGGATCATAGGGTAGTTCCATTTTCAGATTTTTGAGATACCTCCATATTGTTTTACATAGTGGCTGCTCCAATCGGCAATCCCACCAACAGTACATGAGGGTTCCCTTTTCTCCACATCCTCACCAGCACTTGTTGTTCACTGATTTATTGATGACAGCCATTTGACTGGGGTGAGGTGGTATCTCATGGAGGTTTTTATTTGCATTTCTCTGATGGTTTGTGATGCTGAACATTTTTTCATATGTCTGTTTGCAATCTGTATGTCCTTTTTAGAAAACTGTCTCTTCATGTCTTCTGCCCATTTTTTAATTAGGTTGCTTGATTTTTTGGAATTGAGTTAAGTGAGGTTTTTATAAATTTGGGATATGAGTCCCTTATCAGACATACCATTGGCAAATATCTTTTCCCATTCAGTAGGATCCCTTTTTGTTTTATTGATGGTTTCCTCTGCTGTGGAAAAACTTTTTAGTTTGATGTAATCCCACATGTTTATTTTTCCTCTTACTTCCCTTGCCCGAGGGGATATATCAGTAAAAATGTTACTCCGGGTAATGTCTGTAAAGTTTCTTCCTATATTTTCTACTAGGAATTTTATGGTTTCAGATCTTACATTTAAGTCTTTAAGCCACTTTGAATTTATTTTTGTATATGGTGTAAGGAGGTGGTCCAACTTCATTTTTTTGCATGTGTCTGTCCAGGTTTCCCAGCACCATTTATTGAAGAAACTGCCTTTACCCCACCATAAATTCTTGCTTCCATTTTCGTAGATTAAATGACCATATAGGCATGGATTTATTTCTGGGCTCTCTATTCTGTTCCATTGATCTATGTGTCTGTTTTTATGCCAGTACCATGTTGTTTTGATTACTGTAGCCTTGTAGTATAATTGTGACGTGCCAGCCGCCACAAATCGAACAGTTCCTGAATGGGGGAGTGGGAATGAAAAAAGACACTTACACAAAATGATGATGCGGCCGGTCTTCAGTGATCCTGAAGCGCGGAGTTTACTTTCCTTTACCAATTTAAACCACCTGTGTACGTGCAGCTTAACAATCACGAGTGAGCATTTCCTCATTGAAAGTAAAATTTGCAACTTTTACATATGAACTACAGACTCACTGAAACTTTCCCAAAATCATTATCTCAATGACAAAGCCCACCAATTACCCTGATAATCATCAGTGATCTGTGTCAGGGAACTGGCCGTTCCCACCTCATTCCTTAGCAGCTTGCAAGCACCCTCCAATTGCAGGCAGAGACAATGCCTCAGGAACTAAAAACTGAGCCAGTCTGCAAGAAAATCATGGCTCCCCACATCTCCCCCTTTTTTATTTTATAGGAGCAAAACCTATCCGGCTAGGATGGCGAGGTGACAGCGCCTGACTTAGGTGTCTCGGGACGCCGACTTCAACTTACCCGTCCTTGGAACTTATATTTTATAATACAAGCCCTGTCTTAGGTGTTGAAGTGGTGCCTAAGTACAACCCGTCTTTGACTATCCTGTCCCTCTGAATGCTCGGGGAGGAAGGCTCAGGGCTTTGTCGTAAGTTCAAGCTGATGGATGTCAGCTCGCAAGTCTAACATCCTGCTGATGAAACATTTGATGAGGATGGGGAGTAAGCACAGAACCAAACAGACACAGATGCCCAATGTAAGAAAAATCATAACAGAATGGGTAATATGAGGCATAGATGGCATAGCATTTCTAAGAACATCAATAAACTCAGCAGCAGCCTGGGCTGCATCAAATTTCAAGGGTTTAGCTTCTCTCATATTTTGAATTTCATCATGAAGCCGAAACATATCTAAAGACACATTAGCATCATGCCAAATTCCTTGAAGATGTAAACGAACCCGATTCCAATCATATTGACTATTATTATACCTTTTAGAAGTAACACATATCCAATGATATTCTGAATGACATTCTAAATAAGATTTAACTTTTATACTTTGGATTACATCTCCCATATACTGAACTCCTACAAAATGTACATTAATATTTCCAATCAAAAGTGTATAAGGGGAAGGAACACAAGCAGATACATTAACAGTCTTAACTACAGTGGTCCAATCTCTAGTTCCATCTTGTAAATCAGTCACCTGACTGCAGGTGGTGCCTGATTTACAAAACTTTCCAAATGTTGTTTTATGTGTCCATCAGAAGGCAATCCTAGGGCATGAGTATCATTGACATAGACTGGAATCTCAGGACCATCCCATACAGCAGGGTGGAGGATTGGTGGATCAGGAACATAGGCTGTGACGGGCCAGCCGCCACAAATCAAACAGTACCCGAATGGGGGAGTGGGAATGAAAAAAGACACTCACACATATGATGATGCGGCCGGTCTTCAGTGATCCTGAAGCCCCGAGTTTACTATTCTTCACCAATTTATACCGTCTGTATACATGCAGCTTAACAATCATGAGTATGCATTATCTCATTAAGAGTAAATTTATGACTTTTACATACAAACTACAAAATCCTTGAAACTTTCCCAAAGTCATTATCTCATGACAAAGCCCACCAATTATCCTGCTAGTCTTCATTCCTCAGTGTCCGAGAACCGGTCACTCCCACCTACTTTCTCAGCAGCTTGCAAGCACTCTCCAGGTGCAGGCAGAGATAATGCCTTAGAAGCTGAAACAAGTTAATCATAAACTGAACCAGTCTGCAAGGCTTTAAAATAACAAGAAATCATGGCTCCCCACAATAGGCCCAATACGTCTGGTCTTCTTCTGCATTGCTGAGGGTCATCAATGTCATCAGCAGGTAGAGAGGGTCCACATGTAGCACCAATCATTCTGGCAGCCACCGAGGGCCTTCTGTATCCTGTTGAAAAACACAAACATGCCCTCGGCCCCATATGAGGATTGGATCTGGGCCTTGCCAAGAGCCTGTAAGTGGGTCTTTCCATTTGACCAAAGCCTGAGTGGCAGTAGAAGGATGCCAAATGCGCTCTGTAGCACTCTTACCATGGGCATACAAGGTCAAAAAATTTTGAATAAAGAGAGAATGAGACAGGTAATTATGGGGCATCAGGGGATACAACTCCCCCTTTTTTATTTTTTGTAAATTGACTTTTAATGTGCCATGAGTGCGTTCAACAATCCCTTGAAAACTTTTTTCATTTATTTTAAGCTGTAAAACTGGCCTATCTCTTTTTATTTTCTGAACCCAATAAGTATCAAAAGAACCAAAACCTTGGTCTTCACGTTCCTGATTTTGTCTATTTTTTTCTATTTTTATACGAGGCAAAATGATTAGCTGAGCAATGTGAGTCCCAGCAGGTATGGCTGAAATGTTTAAAGGTGAATGGGTCATAATTTTAATTTTTTTAGTAAAGTCCTCATCAATAACTCCCGGGGAAATGTGAATCCCTTTCATAGTAGTGCTACTTCTTTCTAATAATAAACCTACAGTTTTTGGTGGTAATGGCCCAAAGATCCCTGTGGGCAACGCTTGCATTCCCATCTCGGGAGTTAATACGATGTCAATGGTGGAACACAAGTCCAATCCTGCGCTGCCTGAGGTGGCCCGGAATAAATCTGTCATGTATTTCCTCTCAGAGACCCGTTCCCTTTTTGTCCCTGTATCTGCTCCGGAATTTGCAGTGCCCCATAACATTGTTGATTTGGGGCCTGGGGCTGGCCCCTCACCCAGTTTCCCTGGATGGGTTTTCCATCTTTATCTGTCTTAGACTTGCATTCATTAGCCCAATGTTTTCCTCGCCTACATTTAGGACGTATATCTGGAGGCCTTTTTGTGGGAGCTGCTGAATTCTCGGGCTCGGCTTTGCGAGGGCATTGAGCCGCTCGATGTCCCAATTTTCCACAAGTAAAACAAGCCCCAGAACGACTCCCTTCATGGAGTTTTGCCTGTTGATACATTACTTCTTTTATAGATTTTCCTTGTAAAGCTGCAGCTAAGGCTATACCTTGAGAAAAAGACGGTCCCACATCTGAGCACAAACGGATAAAATCAGATAAAGTTCCTTTTTTTTCTAAACGGTCTAATAACCGCTTGACAAGCAGAATTAGCATTTTCATAGACAAGCTGCGTTATGAAAGATTGAGTAGCAACTGACAGACCGAAAGTCCGCCCTGCAGCTGTGCTGAGGCGAGACACAAATTTCTGGAAAGGCTCATCTGCGCCTTGTCTTATTTGTGAAACATGTTCTTCCTTATGGGAAGTATCAGGCAGCATTCGCCAAGCATCTTTAGCTGCTGTGGCAGTTTGGCCATAAGCGCCTGGCACAAATCCCATTTGATTTCTTAGGTCAGCATACATGCCTTTTCCTGCTGGCATATCAAAAGTAATAGGGATCTGTCTTAAGGCATTCTCATTGGCCTTCTTTTTACAATTTTCATAAAATTCTGATTTCCATAAGAGATAATCGCCTCCGGAAAGGCAAGCATGAGCAATGTGCTTCCAGTCCTCAGGAGGAGTAGCCTCACTGGATAAAGCATCTAAAATTGCCATGGTAAAAGGGGCAATGGGACCGTACTGTGCACAAGCTTCTTTTAATTCCTTTACTTGCTTCCACTGAAAAGGTCTCCATTCTCTAAACACATTTCCTACCTGATCAGTTCTTTCAATAAGAGGATATACTCCAAATTTTTCCATAGACTCCTCCTGCTTGCGAGCCTCCTCACAAGCCATTTGAAGAGGGTAGCGCACAACAGAATCTGAAACTGGCTTAACATAACCTGGCGGAGGCTTAGTAAACATGTCCCAAATCGGTGGCTGCGGTGGTGGCAGCGGAGGGTCCCACATACAAGGTCCCTCTGGAGGTGGTGCAGTGGGGTTAATTACAGGGGATTCGCCACCCCCTGGATTTCCCAGATCTCTATAAGGAATCTGGAGAGGCCTGGGACAATCCTCCTCTCTATAAGGAATCTGGGGAGGCCTGGGACAATTTTCCCCTTCCCTAGTAATCTTGAGTTCTACTAATTGTCCTTGAAGCATCTTTATTTGTTCTGTAAGTGTAAAGATAGGATCTACAAACCGCCTGCTTTCTTGAGCTGCTGCTATCATGGGAGAATATCTCTCCCTGTCATATTTTGCTGCAGCTTCTTCTAAATCTTTCTGATTTTGAGGGCCTAAATTTTTCCATTGATCATCTGGAGGTCCCTGGCTAGCAGGTTCTTTATTATGCATAGGAGCTTCCTCGGCACAGTCAACCCCCTCCCTTTCTCCTAGCTCTTTATTATGCTTAGCAAGTCCCTCTGCATATCTGACTTCCTCCCCCTCCTCTTTCTCCTCCAGAGAGGCGGCAGATGGAAGAATTTTTTTTCATTTCCAGCCTGTTTCACTTTTTCTAGTCTACAGCTCTCACTTTTAAGATTTAAGCAGTCTCTTATCAAAGTCCATAACCCGAATGTTTCTACAGGGACCCGCGGAGGTCCTTGGACAATATAATACCCTTGTAATTGTTCTCCAAACTTTTCCCAAGTTTCCAAGCTGACGGTACCTTCATCTGGGAACCATGGGCAAACTCCCGTTACAAATTCTAAAAATTTACCTAATTGTTCTCTGCTCACCCTGCTGCCACGGGCGGCAAGTAGTTTCTTAAGTCCTCTAACATACAGGTCCTTGCTGCTAGCCTGACCCTTTTCCCTTTTCCCTGACTCGGCCCTTCTTTCAAACAAAGAAAAGCAAGCAGATGCCCATCTGGCCGTGCCCCTCGCGGGACCAAATCTGTCTTAACAAAAGGCGTTTCGGTATCAACCCCCGAACTGGTGGGCAGAAGCCCAATCGCCGTTATGCCGTATGACAGAACCGGAACCTCAGATTAGGGCCCAAACAAGCTCCGTAACACGAAGTCATGGAGCTACCATTCACTCACACATTCATTCGACCGAGGGGACAATGCCTTACTCACCGCGCATCCATGAAATAAGCTCCTCAATATGAGCCGGGCCCTAACCACGCGGTGTTCCTCACTGTTTCCACCCGTATTCAGTCCCTGTTCGAGCGCCAAGTGTGACGTGCCAGCCGCCACAAATCGAACAGTTCCTGAATGGGGGAGTGGGAATGAAAAAAGACACTCACACAAAATGATGATGCGGCCGGTCTTCAGTGATCCTGAAGCGCGGAGTTTACTTTCCTTTACCAATTTAAACCACCTGTGTACGTGCAGCTTAACAATCACGAGTGAGCATTTCCTCATTGAAAGTAAAATTTGCAACTTTTACATATGAACTACAGACTCACTGAAACTTTCCCAAAGTCATTATCTCAATGACAAAGCCCACCAATTACCCTGATAATCATCAGTGATCTGTGTCAGGGAACTGGCCGTTCACACCTCATTCCTTAGCAGCTTGCAAGCACCCTCCAATTGCAGGCAGAGACAATGCCTCAGGAACTAAAAACTGAGCCAGTCTGCAAGGAAATCATGGCTCCCCACATATAATTTGATGTCAGGTATTGTTATACCTGTTTGTTCTTATTTCCCACTTTGTCCCACTTATCTCCCACTTTGTTCTTATTTCTCAAGATTGCTGAGGCTATACGGGGTCTTTTATGGTTCCATATAAATTTTAGGATTATATGCTCTATTTCTGTGAAAAACGTCCTTGGTAGTTTGATAGGAATTGCGTTGAATATGTATATTACCTTAGGCAATATGGATATTTTAACTATATTAATTATTCCTATCCATGAACATGGTATGTGTTTCCATCTATTTGTATCTTCTTTTATTTCTTCCTTCAGTTTCTTATAATTTTCTGAGTACAGATCTTTTACTTCTTTGGTTACATTTATTCCCAGGTATTTTATAGTCTTTGAAGCAATTGAAATGGGATTGTTTTCTTAATTTCATTAATCTGGATTCATTAATCTTTTGTATTGTTTTTCTGGTTTCTATTTCATTTATTTCCACTCTGATCTTTAGTATATCCTTCCTTGAACTCCTTTTGGGCTTATTTTGCTGTTCTTTTTCCAGATCCCTTAAGTGTGAAGACAGACTGTTGGTTAGTGATTTTTCTTGTTTCTTTAGGTAGGCCTGCAATGCTCCAAATTTCCCTCTTAGGACTGCTTTCGCGGCATCCCATAGATTTTGGGTCATCGTGTTTTCGTTTTCGTTTGTCTCGAGATATCTTTTGATTTCTTCCTTGATCTCCTGGTTGACCCATTCATTATTTAGGAACATGTTATTCGGCTTCCATGAATTGGTGTGTCTTCCAGTTTTTCCTCTAGTTCACTTCTAATTTCTTAGCACTGTGATCAGAGAAGACAATTGGTATGTCTTCAATTTCCTTAAATTTATCAAGACTTGTTTTGTGGCCTAACATGTGGTCTATGTTGGAAAATGTTCCAGGTGCGCTTGAGAAGAATCTGTATCCTGCAGCTTTCGGGTGAAATGCTCTGAAAACATCAATTAAATCCAAGTGGTTCAATGTGTCATTTAAGGCCATTGTTTCCATATTTATTGTTTGTCTGGAAGACCTGTCCCTTGTTGTCAGAGGTATGTTGAAGTCCCCTACTATGATAGGGTTACTGTTGATCTCTGTCTTTATGTCAGTCAATATCTGTTTTATATATTTAGGTGCTCCTATGTTGGGTGCATAGATGTTTACTAGGGTTATGTCCTCTTGTCGGCTCTATCCCTCTATTATTATGTAGTGCCCATCTTTGTGTTTTAATATGTTCTTCATTTTAAAGTCTATTTTGTCAGATATAAGTATTGCAACTCCAGCTTTTTTCTCATTTCCATTTGCATGAAATATCTGACTCCAACCCTTTACTTTCAGCCTGTGTGTTTCTTTTGATCTGAGATGAGTCTCTCATATACAACATACACAAGGGTCTTTCTTTCTTATCCACTCAGCCACCCTACGTCTTTTGATTGGAGCATTTAATCCATTTACATTTAAAGTGATTATTGATAGGTACATAGTTACTGCCATTTTGTTATTTGCAAATGGTCTTCATTAGTTAAATTGTTTTCATCTTTCTTCTGCTTACAGAAGCCCTTTTAACATTTCCTGCATTGCTGGCTTGGTCATAATTAATTCCTTTAGCTTATTCTTTTCTGGGAAGCTCTTTATCTCTCCTTCAATTTTAAATGATAGCCTCGCTGGATAAAACAATCTAGGTTGTAGGTCTTTGTTTTCCAACACTTTGAGTATCTCCTGCCACTACCTCCTGGCCTGCAATGTTTCTATAGAAAAGTCATTTGATAGTCTTATACGAGTTCCTTTGTATGTAACCCACTGTCTTTCTCTTGCTGCTTTTAGGATTCTCTCTTTGTCTTTAATCTTTGCCATTTTAACTATAATGTGTCTTGGTGTGGACCTGTTTGGGTTTATCCTGGTTGGAACTCTCTGTACTTCCTGGGCTTGTATGTCAGTTTCTTTCACCAGGTTAGGGAAGTTTTCGGTCATTATTATTTCAAATATGTTCTTGATCCCTTGCTTCCTCTCTTCACTTTCTGGTATTCCTATGATGCACATGTTGTTGCACTTGATGTTATCCCAGAGGTCTCTTAAACAATCTTCATTGTCTTTTATTCTTTTTTTCTTTTTGTTTTTCCGTTTGGGTGATCCCTGCTAACTAGTCTTCTAAGTTGCTGATTCGATCCTCTGCTTCATCTAACCTCCTGTTAATTCCTTCAAGTGAGTGCTTTATTTCAATAATTGTATTCTTTAGTTCTAACTGGTTGTTCATTATGATTTCTCTATCCTTTTTTTATGTCCTCACTAAGCTCCTTAAATATTCTTATCATCAGTGTTCTGAACTATGTCTCTGATAGTTTGGTTACCTCTATTTCATTTGGTTCCAATTCTGGAGGTTTCTTCTGTTCTTTTATTTGGTACATGTTTCTTCGTTTCTCTATTCTGTCTGACTCTCTGTGTTTGCTTTGATGTATTATGTAGATCCCCTAGAGTTCTTAGTTCTTGCTCGGTTATCTTATGTAGTATGTGTCCTTTATATTTGACTTGCACCACTTCCTTTTTCTCCTCTATGTGTGCTCCAAAGGTGACTCTTGTGTTTTGTATATTGTCCTGTTAAAGTTGATCTTTAATTGCTTTTAGCTTGTGAGTAGGTGGGGTTAACTCCTAGGCTGACTAGTTGTGAGACTTGTCTCTGCCCACAGCAGGATGTTCTGCTGCATGAGGGTTGACCACTTAAATGAGGCTTGGCCTCTATGGGGTCTTGTGCCTGTAGAGAATTCCCTCTGGGTGTGTGAGCTGTAGGTCAAACCCGGTAGTACTTTGGTTTGGTCTGGAGTTGGCTTCTGGGTTTGTTGAATCTTGTGCCTCTTGAGGTGGGTCCTGGTGTAGGGCAATTTCAGAACAAAGCAAATCACCAAGCACAACAACAACAACAACAACAACAAAGAGAAAACCAAATACATTCACATGTAAAAACAACTGATAACCCACACTCAGCACAGTTAAAAATATCAAACATATAAAAACAAAACAAAGAAAAGCAGCACCAGTCTTGGCTTAAGCCCACTAAGTAATCTCCAGGTTGTCCTCTGCTGTACCAAAGAGTCCTCTCTGTATTGTGCAGGCAGAGCCGGTCACCTGGTGCCCAGAGTGACCTTGGGACTGCAGACTTAGATGAGTGGGGCTAAGGGGTCTGGATGGTAGTTTCTACAAAGTCAGTGCAGTTTCTGCTCTCGTCTGCACATATGCGCCCTGAGAGTAACACGAGTCCTGTGCCCAGGTCTCCTGAGTCTTAGGGCACTTCTTCCGCGTGTGTGTGTGTGTGTGTGTGTGTGTGTGTGTGGTGGGCGGGAGATTTCTGAGTTGCTGAAAGCCCAGAGCTGCGTCTGCCGCCTACTGCTGATCCCTGGGAGTGTCTCCTCAGTTGTAATTGCCCTGCCCTATGCAGGCCAGAAAAGGTGGGGGCTGGGGGTGGAGGAGTCTTTTCTCTCCCAACCCAGTAGCATCACACTCTTCTCAGCCTCTTCGCTGGGTCAGAGCTGCAAGCAGGTTTTCCCAGATCCTGAGTGCTAAGGGTCCTCTGTAATCTGACACTACTCTACAGTTCAGGGGCCAGCTTGCATCTCTGGATGGGCGGGGGTAGGATTGGGAGAGTGGGGGGAGGGGCACAGTTATGGAGTTTAAGTCCTTTGTCCAATCTAGGGCTCAGCTGCAGGTCTCAGGTGAGGTGACTGCCTCAAACACTGGATATTCTGCTCTCTGGGTAGGAGAAATCAGCTGTGGGACACAGGGAAAGAGCTCACCTCCTGGCTTTTGTGGTCTCTGTTCCATCCTGGGATCCCCTGTGTCTTCGTAGCCACGGATGCAGGACTAGTTTCCACAGCCACGAATGCAGGCTGCGTGTCCACTCCTCTCTCTTCCCTCTTCCCTTGCTCGCCCAATTTGCCCACCTTTAAGTAATCCTCGTAAGAGTCTCTTAGCAGTTCTGTGTGATGAGCAGAGAGTCTTTGATGGGTTATAGATGTTCAGTTTGTGATAAGCTCTGGAGGAGAACTCAAGAACTCCGCCTCGGTGCCGCCATTCCTATGACGTCACTCTCTTCTTTTCCAATTTGAATGCCTTTTATTTCTTTATCTTGTTTAATTGCTGTGGCTAGGTATTCCAATTCTACATTGAATAAAAGTGGTAAAAGTGGACAACCTTGTCTTGTTCCTGATCCCAAGGAAAATGTTTTTAGATTTTCATCATTGACTATGAAGTTTTCTGTGGGTTTGTCATATATGGTGTTTATTATGTTGAGGTATGTTCCCTTTATTCCCATTCTGCTGAGCGTTTTTACCATAAATGGATGCTGGAGTTTGTCAAGTGCTTTCTGCATCAAATGATATGATCATATGATTTTTACACTTCATTTTGTTTATGTGGTGTATCACATTAATTAATGTGCAGATATTTACCCAAACTTGCATCCCAGGAATAAATTCCACTTGATCATGGTGTATGATATCTTTTCAATGAATTGCTGAATCTGGTTTACTAATATTTTGTTGAGGATTTGCATCTATGTTCATTAGGGATATTGCCTACATTTTTTTCTTTCTTTTGTAATGTCTTTGTCTGGGTTTGGAATCTGGGTAATTTTGTCCTCATAGAATCAGCTTGGAAGCCTTCCTTTATTTTGTAATAGTTTGAGACAAATAGGTGTTAATTATTCTTTGAATGTTTGGTAATATTTACCTTTGTAGCCATTCAATCCATGACATTGGTTTGTTGGGAGTTCTTTTGTTTGTTTCTTTTCTTTTGTTTTATTACTGATTTGATTTTGTTATTTTTTCCAGATTGTCCCATTTCTTGTCATATAATTGTTCATAGTATTTTCTGTAATCCTTTGAATTTCTGTGGTGTCAATTGTGACTTCTCTTTTATTTTTGATTTTATTTATTTGGGTTATCTCTCTTTTTTCTTGATAAGTCTGGTTCAACCTTAATCAACTTCGTTTATCTTTATCTACATCCTTACCCAAACTTTTTGAAATAAAGAACTGGCTTTTGGTTTTATTTATTTTTTGTATTGTTTTTATAAACTCTATTTTATTTATTTCATCTGTGATCTTTATTTCCTTCCATCTACTCACTTTGGCCACTGTTTGCTGCTCTTTTTCTATTTCTTTTAAGTGTAAGATTAGATTGTTTACTTGAGATTTTTCTTGTTTGTTGAAGTAGGTGTGTATTTCTATGAATTTCCCTCTTAAGACTGCTTTTGCTGTATACCATAGATTTTGGGTGGTTGTTTTTTATATTTTCATTCATCTCAAGATATCTTTTTATTTCTTCCTTGATCTCATTTTAACTAGCTCATTGTTTAGTAGCATTTTATTTAGCCTCCATGTGTTTGTGTGTTTTTAGGTATTTTTCTTATAATTAAATTCTAGTTTGATACCATTGTGGTCAGAAAAGACACCTGATATGATTTAAATCTCCTTTAGTTTATTGAGATTTTCTTTGTGGCCTAACATGTGGTCTATTTTGGAAAATATTCCATGTGCACTTGAAAAGAATGTATATTCTGATGCTTTAGGGTGACATGCTCTAAAAATGTCAATTAAATCCATCTGGTCTAGTGTGTCATTTAACACTGCTCTTTCCTTTTTGGCTTTCTGTCTAAAAGATCTGTCCATTGGTGACAATGGAGTGTTAAAATCTCCTAATATGATTGTGTGACTGTTGCTCTCTCACTTTATGTTGGTCAATATTTGCTTTACATATTTCAGTGATTCTATGTTGTATTCATAGATGTTTACTTGGGTTATATCCTCTTGTTGGATTCATTACTTTATCATTACATAATGTCCTTCTTTGTTTCTTATTATAGTCTTTGTTTTAAAGTCTAATTTTTCTGATATAAGGATTGTTACCCCAGCTTTTTGTTTGTTTCCTTTTGCATGAAATATATTTTTCCATCCTTTTACTTTCAGTCTATATGTGTCTTTTGATCTGAAGTGGGTTTCTTGTAGACAGCATACGTATGGATCTTGTTTTCTTATCCATTCAGCTACCCTATATTTTTGATTGGTGCATTTAGTCAATTTACATTTAAAGTGATTTTCAATAGGTACATAGTGATTGCTATTCTTTTATTCATATTTATGTTGTTTCCCCCCTTCTTCTTAAAGGAGTCCCTTTAACATTTCATACAATACTAGCTTGGTGATGATAAATTCCTTTAGCTTTTTCTTGTCTGGGAAGATCTTTATTTCTTCTTAAATTTTGAATGATAACCTTTCTGTGTAGAGTAGTCTTGGTTGCAGGTTCTTGCTTTTTATCACTTTGAATATTTTGTGCCAATTCCTTCTGACCTGCAATTTTTCTATTGAGAAGTCAGCTGTCAGTCTTATGGGAACTCCCTTGGAAGTAAATAGTTGCCTTTCTCTTGATGCTTTTAAGAATCTCTCTTTGCCATTTAATTATGATATATCTTGGTTTGGGCCTCTTTGGGTTTATCTTGTTTGGGACTCTCTACACTTCCTGGACGTGTATGTCTATTTCCTTTTCCAAGTTATGGAAATTTTCAGTCATTATTTCTTCAAATAGATTATCAAACCCTTGCTGTCTCTCTTTTCCTTCTGTTATTCCTATGATGTGAATGTTGTTACACTTGTCCCAGAGGCCCCTTAAACTCTCCTCATTTTTTAAAATTCTTTTTCTTTTGGTGTTCTGATTGGGTATTTTCTGCTACTTTGTCTTCCAAACCACTGATTTGATTCTCTGCTTCATCTAATCTGTTGTTGATTCCTTTTAGTGTATTCTTCATTTCAATTATTGTGTTCTTTATTTCTGACTGATTCGTTTTTATGGTTTCAATTTCATTTTTTATCCTTGCTATCTCTTTGTTGAATTCTTACTAAGTTTCTTCAGCATTCTTATAACCACTGTTTTGAACTCTGTCTTTTGTGGGTTGCTTTCTTCTATTTAATTTCATTCCTTTTCTGGAGTTTTCTCTTGTTCTTTCATTTGGAACATATTTCTTTGTTTTCTCAATTTGGCTACTTCTCTGTATTCATGTCTATGTATTAGGTAGATCCCCTATGTCTCTCAATCTTTGCCAAGTGGTCTCATATAGTAGGTGTTCTTTATGGCCCAGTGATGCATTCTCTCTGAGCATCTGTGCTGCGTGCTCCAGGAGTATCTGTTGTGTTGGGTTATGTGTACCCTCCTGTTGTAGTTGAGCCTTGATTGGTGTTAGCACATCAGTGGTTGGGATTGACTCTAAAGCTGACTGGCTGTGAGGATTGGCCACGCCTTCAGAGTATGAACTGCTGTGTGGGGCCTGACTCCATAGAAAAGGATTCACTCTAGTGGGCTCATGTACCTGTTAACACCACCTTTTGAATGTGCTGCTTGTGATGGTAATTGGGTATTGCTCTGAAGCAGGCCTCAAGGTGTGTTTGTTCTGGGGCCCCTTGAAAGGGGCGCTTGTGCAGGCCAAATCAGCCACTGCCTGTGCCATGCCCATGTCTACATGGTTAAACTACAAAGCTATTCACAGTTGGTTACTGCCTATGCTGCACCTGGAAGCATATGAGAGAGGCCATGCTGAGAACTGAGGCTGGCTAGCATCAGTACTGGGCCTAGGGCTACTTAGCAAATGTCCCAGGACACCTGAGCACTAACACCACCTGCTGGCTTCTTCTAAGGCTCAGCCAATGAAAGATCCTTGGGAAATACATGAGTTGGGTCGGCAGGGTCCCACGTAGTCACCAGGGTGGGCAAGTGTTCACCAGGTTAATGCAGATTCAGGTTTGGCATCAGTGCTGATCCTGGATCACTTCACCAAAGTCTCAGAGTACACCAAGGCTAGATGCCACCTACCTCGGTTTGGCAGTACCCAGAGAGTTGTCCATGAAAAACTGCAGCAGGAGTTGGGGCTACTTGCCCACCACCGAAAATGCTTCCGGTGGTACACAAGTCAAGGCCCACTGTTGGCTTTTCTTAGATGTTATTTTTTTTTGAGACATGATTGACATATATAAGTTGTATATATTAAAGTGTGTGATTTGATGTTTTGATATATGTATAAAATTTAAAATTATCACCGCAATCTTGGTAATCATCATATTATGTCTACACTGTTTCCATTGTGTGTGTGTGTGTGTGTGTGTGTGTGTGTGTGTGTTGAGAAGATTAAATTTAAGATCTATCTTCTTAGCAAATTTCAAGTACATGTTTTCTCCACTATTTGAAATAGAATGTTCCTATGAAATCTTTTATAACCTGAAATGGTATAAAGGGAAGAAGCAATTAGCTGAAAGCTATTTTCACCTTTTTTCACAAAAGTGAAAATCTTCTTTGGACTTCTTTTGTTTAGTGAAACAGGTACTAATATAGGTCTTTTGTAAAGACAAAGTGGCATAATGTGAACTTTCAAAAAGCTGGAGATACCTGTTTATAACATAACATCATTAACTATAGTCACTATGCTGTACATTAGAACTCTATAAATTATTCAACTTGCATAACTGAAGCTTTGTACCCTTAATCAATATCATCTCATTTTCCCTTCCCCTTAGCCCCTGGAAACCACCACTCTACTCTCTGTTTCCATGAGTTTGACTATTTTACATTATATAGATAAATGGTATATCATGTAGTATTTGTCTTTCTGTTTCTTGCTTATTCCATTTAACATAATGTCTTCCAGTTCTATCTATGTTGTCACAAATGACAGAGTTTCTCTTTTAAAGGGTGAATAATATTCCACTGTGTGTGTGTATCTTGACTACTATAAATAACACTGAAATTAACTCCTTTCTGTTTTTTTTTAAGTCCATCATAAGCATCACAATTTCCAAGTATTCTTCCTGATCTCTTCCTCCTGTCTGATCTATATGCCTATTCTCTGTTTTCTTATAGCACCAGTGAATATCTCTACTTGCACTATGGGATTTTTTTAAATCATGACACTTACTCTATATTGTACTTTGTGTACTATATTGTTCATGTCCATTTGTTTAAGTGATGAACTCCTTGAGGAAAGAGGCTTTGTCTTACTTGATATTCAGTTTTCAAGTCCTCATATAGAATAGGTGCTTTAAAAATGTTATGAAGATGCAGAGAGATAGAGACAGAGCAAAGTAAAGTGAGACAGAGGGATAAAGGTAGGGGGGAAGAAGGGAGGAAGGGTGAGAAAGTGAGTGAGATGAAAGGTGGAAAAATAGAGATAAAAGCAGGAAGGAAGAATGGAGATAAAGGCTGGGATGCAAACAGGAAAGCAGGCAAAGGGGAGGAAGGGAGGAAGGAAGGAAGGAAAAAAGGAAGGAAGAAAAGAAGGAAAGAGAAAGTAATCCCTGAGAAAGCATAGAGCTTCTGCTTTGATTAAAAAAATATAAATCAGTAGTGTTTAGGGAGTATATTCTTGAATTCTAAAAAAAAAAAGTCACTTCAAGAGACAAAATAAAAATTTTATTAATCAGTCATCACCTTATGCACAAAACTGTAAGGAACCCTTGCAGTGAAATACGACCATTGCTAATATCTGCTTGTTCTTTGTAGTGACTTATTCTTTTACATGTGTACTAAGTTTCTGCAGTTTAAAAGTCTTCATTTTCATGTCAGTGTGCTTATAGAACATAATCAAACTCCTTAATTAAAACAGACAAAGAAACCCCCCCAGTATTATACATTTTTTTTGTTGTGAGTAAATAGTAATTTAATGCAAAAGACTCTGCCATTTTACATTTTCTAGAGCTTTCATTCATTCTTGGTTAGTAATTACAAATGGCTTATAAATAAACACTTGGGATGATTTCCTAAATGTTCGGTATTTACTTACAAAGCTGATACTTCCATCACTAGGTCACTTAAGTGGTTTTGAAAGATTGTGTACAGGTTAATTTTACAATGTATTTGAAGTTTGTAATCCTGCTTAAATACACAAAAATAGGAAGGATTAACAAACTGCTGCTTGGAGGCCAAGAGAAGACAGAGCTAAGGGCAATCAAGACAGAGCCTATTAGAAACATATAATCAATTGGTCAAAAAGTGGAAGACTGTCAACAAAAATAACATGTTATGGACACTCAAAGCTTTCTGTTTATGCTAGAGGAAGCCTAAAATAATCTGTGGTTTTTGATGCTTGATTTAGTTTTCCACAAGCCTAATTAACACCAGAATAAGTTTGCTGCCACTATAGTTTATTGCTGAAACTGAAAAATACTTGCTGTTTATTTGTCTCCTGTACAGAAAGACTGGCAGCAATAATGTAATGACACATTTAATAATGCTGAAAGCAATGTAGTAATACTCATGTACAGAAATCTGTGGGCTATTTTAATACTTTTTAGAAAGTCAATTTTCTAATGAACAAAAAATTCTCTGGAAACAACTAAGCCATCTCATGTTCTATCTGGGTGTGTCCACTTTTTTGTTATAAAATGCAATTTTTAATTTTTTTTTATTTTTCAATTACAGTTGTTTGTTTAAAATTGCATTTTATAAATACCAATTTGTTATAAAATTCAATTTTAAACAATCCCTGCCTAAAGATGGGACTCCTTTGCTTCATCAAGACTGAATATGATGGCAACTTCTCTGAATTTGCTACCAAGTGTCAGTAATCTCTTCAATGAAAAATATAGGAGAAAGTTTAGTTCAAGGATCTTTGTTTGGAACAATGCAGTGAGTAAGTGAATTGTGACACTCTCTCTTTGCCAACTCCTTCTTTTATGTTTCAGTTTTTCCAACACCAGAAAAAAACGTCTTAATCCCTCCTCTGGAGTTGTTGATATACATTATAAATCAAGGTCAAGTTGAAATCATGCTACTTATTTGCTTTTCTTTGGATCTTTAAATTCTGTGCAAGAGGTCACAGGGACACAATAAAACTGAAGATGTTTGTTTATATACGTGAACAAACTGGCAGCCAGATTTTCATCTTGCTTCCTAAATGTTCTCTCTCAACTTCAAAGATTGCTTGATATGTCTAGAAATATGCAGGAAGGTAAAGCTGAATAAGAACTCAGTATGAAAGGATAGGATACTTTATACATTGAATAAGTTATGACATATATCAGGAAGGTATAGTCAATTCTCAAATGTCATGCTTAATAGAGAGATGAGGTTTGACTAACACAATCTAAAAAGAATTATTTCAAACTATGATTTATATAAACGTACATACAAAAAGAGATATACAACAGTATTTTTCTTTTTGGCCACTCTCGGCCTAGCCTTTTCCAGTGGCCAGGGCTTAAACAACTATTCAAACAACCATAGTAAACAGGAGGGTAATTTCTCCTTGCTATTATTTATTTAACTAGTCAACTTTTAGCCTGAATTAATCTGATCCATCCAAAGTTGAAAATTTTCCTATTCCTTCCCAAATTCCTTTTCTGAGAAGTGTCAGAATATGCAGATCCCATTCCCTCGGACCTGTATACTTCAAATTCCTCGGCATGGCATGGTAAATCAAGAAAATCATAACTGAAAAAATCTCTAAGGTCATTTGACTTCTTCCCTTTCCACGAGAGATGTTGCCTAATCCAAAGATTGATACGTAATGAATTATTAAATAATTCAAAGTAAAAGATAATAGCCACCTCAGTTGTCTGTTCAGTAGCTTAAAACGTCTCTGTGCTCCAAAATTCAATTTGAGTTAAACTGCAATAATCTGTGGATAGCACTCCTTAGGTTTATTCCCAAAACAAATTGGAAACTAATGTCTTGGAAAGCAATAAACAAACAAGGATGATTAGATCTTTAAAAATAGCTGGGATGTGGATCCTAACCCAAGCCATTGTAGTATGTTACTAAGATGACCCCCAAAAGAATACACTCTTTAGCATACATGTCACCTTTTTACTACTTTACTCCTAGAAAATAGTCTTCTTTCTTAAAAAAAAAAAAAAAAATTAAATTTTTTTTTTTTTTTTAATCATAGCTTATAGACAGAAACTTGGACAGATATTAAACTTACAACTCAATGGAAGTTTACCACCCATATAAGGAGAGAAAAGACTTCCAGCACCGTAAAATCTCCCTTATGCCTCCTCATAGTCAGTATCCTCAGGTAACCATTATTCTAACATTAATTAAGATGGATAATTTTTTTCTCAAATTTAATTTTATATACACTGAATCACATAATATTTAGTCTTAGCCTGACTTCTTTTACTCGTGATGATGTCTATGAAATTAATTTATGCTGTTGCATGTATCATTAGTTAAATCTTTTTCGTTACTTTCTTGATTGTGGTCTAAATCTATTGCTAAAAAGTTTGTAAATTACCACATCATTTCAATACATCAGACATCTAATTGAAAATAGAAAATTTGACTTCACAATATTAATCATATCCTGTTTAGTCCATTGTATCAATGTTACTGATATCATAAAATTAAGACAGTCTCAAAAAGGAATGTCTGTTTTATGAATATAATAGAAATGGCTAATGGTTTTCTAATAAAAAGGAACATCCCATTTTGAGGCTGTGTCCATTGTTTAATAATGGTATTATTAATACGGTTGGGGAAGCAGGCTGTTATTCAAATTTTGATGTAATAGCTTCCATTTTTCAAATAGATTTCCAATGTATTGAAATGTCATGATTTATGAACTCTGCCTTTCATTCTTCCTCTGAAAATCTCATTATTAAGAAGTCAGCACACTGATTACATGATTCAATCAATAATTTCTCATTTTCAATAGAGAAAACTTTGAATTTTGCATTTCTTGCTCTGGCAAAGATATCTAACATCTGCACATGCTTGGATGCAGATCTGGTGAAACAGGGCAGGGGCCACGGGTTCCCAGCACCAGCACTGTGCAGTGAGTGATCTGGCTCATGATTCCAGCTCCATCCTCATTCTTTATTACTCTCATTTACTCATGAGATCCTCTAACACTTTCACCCAGCTTTGTGGAATTTCTAGTGATGCCAATGAATTTGAACTCCTTTTAAATTATCTTGTATTTTTCTGTCATTTTACAATTCTTGTGTATTAGGTATGATTTTCTTCTGCAATTTTGGGGGCACAACATACTTTTTTTTAGAAATTAAATGTGAATTTGAACCCCATAAAAAAGAAATCAGCACACAGTATCTTAATTATTAAGAAGAATATTTTTAGTGGGAAATTTGGTGAGCCCTAAAATTTTAAATGGAAAGTACTAAACTCAGAATGCTTAATAATTAATAATATTTGTTGTGTCTCTGTATTAGAATCACGCACAAACAATGACTAGAATAATTGGGGAAAAATTAACAAGAAAAGCAACATTCTCAAAGGAATAGTAATTTTCCACACTGAGGAACAGAGTGAAAAGAGTGTAAATAAGTAGAATTGTTGTGCCCACTGGAAAAGGTCAAGGCAGACACGGAATTTGAGGTCTATATGAGTTATATACAACCAATTTGGTATCAAGTTTAGTCCACAAGCAAAAAGGTTTTTATTAATTTGTGTGGTACATGAACATCTTAATGGCTTATGTTTTATTTATCTCCTATAACTCTAGTAGTTTCTGGCACATAGGAACAAATTAATCCTTAATAACTGCTTGTTGAATTGAATTACCTATGAATTCTGCCTATAATTCCCATATAAGGGTAAGTGATGTATTTCTTTTTAATTAAACTTTTTTGGAGTGACAATTGTTAGTAAAGTTACATAGGTTTCAGGTATACAATTCTATAATACATCATCTATATATCACATTGTGTGTTCAACACACAGAGTCAGCTCTCCTTCCATCACCATATATTTGATCCCCTTTACCCTCATCTACCACCCCCATACCCCATTATCCTCTGGTAACCACTAAACTATTGTCTGTGTCTATGAGTTTTTGTTGCTTCATTCTGTCTTGTTCTTTTGTTGTTTTCACCTTTATATACCAAATATCAGTGATATAATATGGTTCTCCATGTTTTCTGTCCGACTTATTTTGCTTAGCATTGTAATATCAAGATGCATCCATGATGTCGCAAATGGCACTATTTCATCTTTCCTTATGGAAGAATAGTATTCCATTGTGTATATATACCACAACTTCTTTATCCAATCATCTATCAAAGGACATTTTGGTTATTTCCATGTCTTGGCTACAGTAAATAAATCTGCAATGAACATTGGAGCACATATATCTTTACAGGTAAATGTTCTCAGACTTTTTAGGCAGATACCCAAGAGAAGGATTGCTAGGTCATATGGTATTTCTATTTTCAATTTTTTGAGGAAACTCCACAGTGCCTTCCATAGTGTCTGCACCAATCTGAATTCCCACCAACAGTGTATGAGGTTCTTTTGTCACCACAGCCTCTGCAACACTTATTATTTGTCTCATTGATGCTAGCCATTCCTACAGGTGTGAGGTGATATATCATTGTGGTTTTTATTTGCATTTCTCTGATGATGAGTGATGTTGAGAATTTTTTCACACGTCTGTTGACCATTTACATGTCCTCTTTGGAGAAATGTCTATTCAGGTCCTCAGCCCATTTTTAAATTGGATTGCTTGGTTTTTGTTGTTGAGTTGTATGTGTTCCTTATACATTTTTGATATTAGCCCCTTATCAGAGGTGTTGTTTGAAAAAATCTTCTCCCATTCTGGTGGTTGCCTCTTTTTTTTGTCAATAGTTTCTTTTCCTGTGCAGAAGCTTTTTAGTTTGATATAGTCCCATTCATTTATTTTAGCTTTTACTTCCCTTGCCTTTGAGGTCAAATTCATAAAATGCTCTTTGAACCCAAGGTCTATAAGTTTAGTACCTATGCTTTCTTCTATGCAGTTTATTGTTTCAGGTCTCATATTTAGGTTTTTGATCCATTCTGAGTTAATTTCGGTACACAGGGACAGATAGCAGTCTAGTTTTATTCTTATTCACATGGCTTTCCAATTCTCCAACCACCATTTCTTGAAGAGACTGTATTTTCTCCATTGTATGTTTTTGGCTTGTTTGTCAAAAATTATCTGTCCATATTTAAGTGGGCTTATTTCTGGGTTCTCGATTCTACTCTATTGGTCTGTGTGTCTGATTTTGTGAAAATACTATACGTTTTGATTATTGTTGCCCTGTATTACAAGCTGAAGTCAGGGAATGTGATACCTCCAGCATCGTTCTTTTTTCTTAGAATTGCTTTGACTATTCAGGGTGTTTTGTAGTTCCATAAAAGTCTGATGATTTTTTGTTCTATTTCTTTAAAAAATGCCATTGGGATTTTTGATGAGAATTGCATTAAATCTGTTCATTGCTTTTGGTAATATGATCATTTTAACTATGATGAATCTTCCAATCCATGAACACGGAATGTCTTTCCACTTCTTTGTGTCTTCTTCAATTTCTTTTACAAATGTCTTATAGTTTTCAATGTATAGGTTTTTCACTGTGGGGAGCCATAATTTCTTGTTATTCTGAAGCCTTGCAAACTGGCTCAGTTGTTATCTTTGCCTGCAACTGGTGGATGTTTACAAGTTGCTGAGGAATGTGGTGGGAATGGCCAGTTTCTCGGACACAGATCACTGATGGCTATCAGGATAATTGATAGGCTCTGTTATGGGATAATTGCTTTGGGGAGCTTTTAGTGATTTGTAGTGTCTATGTTAAAGTTAAAAATTTACGTTCAATGATGTAATGCATTTCTGTAACTGCTAAGCTGCATGTACTCTGATGGTATAAATTGGTGAAGGAGAGTAAACTCAGGGCTTCAGCATCACTGGAGACCGATCGATCGCATCATCAACATTTGTGTGAGTGTCTTTGTTCATTCCCACTCCCCCTTTCGGGCTTTTCGTTGATTTGTGGCTGCTGGTCAGCCTCATTTGGCGCCCAACGTGGGGCTCGAAAACGGGGGATTCAGTGAGGAACACCGTACAGCTTGGGCCCAGCTCGGTTACAGAGCGCTGATGGTACGGTGAGTAGGGCACTATCCCCTCGGTCGAATGAGTGTGTGAGTGAGTGATAGCTCCACGACCTCGTGTTACGGAGCTTGTTTGGGCCCTAATCTGAGGTTCCGGTTCTGTCATATGGCATAACGGCGATCAGAACTTCGGTTCTGCCTGGTCGGGGAATTGTACCGATACGCCTTAGCTACAACAGATTTGGTCCCATAAGGGGCACGGCCAGACGGGCATCTGATTGAATTATTTGTGTGAAAGAAGGGCCGAGTTGGGAAAAGAGAAATAGGTCACGCTATCAGCAAGGACCGTTTGAAAAGAAGTAGGTCACGCTATCAGCAAGGACCGTTTGGAAAGAAGTAGGTCTCGCTATCAGCTAGGACCGTTAGAGAAAATGGGTCATGCCAGCAGCAAGGACCTGTATGTTAGAGGCCTCAAGAAAGTTCTTGCCGCCCGTGGCAGCAGGGTGAGCAAAGAGCAACTAGATAAATTTTTAGAATTTGTAAAAGAAGTTTGCCCATGGTTCCCAGATGAAGGTACCGTCAGCTTGGAGACTTGGGAAAAGGTTAGAAAACAATTACAAGGCTATTATAGTGTCCAAGGACCTCGGCGGGTCCCTGTAGAAACATTTGGATTGTGGACTTTAATCAGAGATTGCTTAGACCTTAAAAGGGAAGGCTGTAAGTTAGAAAGAGTAAAACAGGCAGGGAATGAAGAAACCCTTCCGTTTGCCGCTTCACTGGAAGAGCTGGGAGAAAGGGAGGGGGCTGATTATGCTGAGAAAACTTTTCCATCTGCCGAGGAGAAAGAGGAGGGGGAAGGAGTCAGATATGCAGAGGGACTTGCTAAACATAATAAAGAGCCTGTTAGCCAGAAACCTCCAGATAAACACTGGGAAGATTTAGACCCTCAAGATCAGAAAGATTTAGTGGTGGCTGCAGCTCAAGAAAACAAACGGCTTGCAAATCCTATAGTTACACTTACAGAACAGATAAAGATGATTCAGAGACAATTAGTAGAGCTCAAAGTTGCTGTGGGTAAAAAAAATTGTCCTCTGGGTCCCCAGATTTCTTTAAGAAATCAGTGGGATCCTCGGGGTAAAGACCCCCCCGCCAAGTTAAGTTAAACCAGGATCAGATTCTGTTGTGCGCTCCCCTCTTCAATTGGCTTGCAAAGAGACTCATAAGCAAAAAGAGTCTTTAAAACAATTTGGAGTATATCCTGTTTTTGAAAGGCTTGACCAGACAAAAAAAATGTGTTTAGAGAATGGAGGCCTTTTCAATAAAAACAAATAAAAAAAATCAAAGAAGCTTGCGCACAGTACGGTCCCATTGCCTCTTTTACAATGGCAATTTTAGATGCTGTGTCTAGTAAAGCATTAGTGGCTCAGTAGTAAAATTCTCGCCTGCCATACAGGAGGCCTGGGTTTGATCTCCGGCCTCCTTGTTAACCTTTTAGTACAAAAACAGTTTGATAAAGGCCATATAATTGAATATACTTCACCTTAAAATTCGCCCATTTTTGTAATTAAAAAAAAAATCGGAAAAATAGAGATTGTTACAAGATTTTAAAAAAGTAAATAAAACTAGCCTATAAAAAGATATCAGTGGCGAGTCTTTCCCCAAGACATGACAAATAGCCCCAACTTGTGTCAAAAGTTTGTTAGTAAAGCAATTGATAACACCAGAAAACAGTTTCCTTCTGTTTACATCATTCATTATATGGATGACATTTTGTTGGCCTGTAAAAAAAAAAGGGTGTTGTTAGCTTGCTTTGTGAATATGAAAGAAAACCTTCTGGCCTCAGGTCTTATTATTGCACCCGAAAAAGATACAGAGAAGTGAGCCTTATTCTTACTTGGGATTTCAGTTGTTTGCTCAGTATTTCACTCCACAAAAAATAGAGCTTAAAAAAGATCATCTTAAATCTCTTAATGATTTTCAAAAGTTGTTGGGAGATATTAATTGGCTGCGCCCTTCTTTGGGATTAACTACTGGAGATCTTAAACCACTGTTTGAAATTTTAAAAGGAGATTCTGATCCGACCTCCCCCAGGTCTCTTACTGAGCCTGCACGAAAGGCTCTCTCTAAGGTTGAGAAAGCCATTCAGCAAAAAATTCTCTTTATTTTGCCAGCAATTCTCTATCAATCATGTTACTGGCATTCCTTACAATCCACAGGAGCAAGGGATTGTTAAACGCACTCATGGCACATTAAAAGTCAATTTAAAAAAAAAAAAAAAAAAAAAAGGGGGAGTTATATCCCCTGACGCCTCATAATTACCTGTCTCATTCTCTCTTTATTCAAAATTTTTTGACCTTGGATGCCCATGGTAAGAGTGCTGCGGAGCGCTTTTGGCATCCTTCTGCTGCCACTCAGGCTTTGGTCAAATGGAAAGACCCACTTACAGGCTCTTGGCAAGGCCCAGATCCAGTCCTCATATGGGGCCGAGGGCATGTTTGTGTTTTTCCACAGGATGCAGAAGGCCCTCGGTGGCTGCCAGAACGATTGGTGCGACATGTGGACCCTCTACTTGCTGATGCCATTGATGACCCTCAACAATGCAAAAGAAGACCAGACGTATTGGGCTTATGTACCTGATCCACCAATCCTCCACCCTGCTGTATGGGAAGGTCCTGAGATTCCAGTTTATGTCAATGATACTCACGCCCTAGGATTGCCTTCTAATGGACACATAAATCAACATTTGGAAAGTTTTGTAAATCAGGCACTCCCTGCAGTCAGGTGACTGATTTACAAGATGGGACTAGAGACTGGTCTAAGAAATCTGTTAATGTTTCTGCTTGTGTTCCTTCTCCTTATGCTTTGTTGATTGAAAATATTAATGTGTATTTTGTAGGAAATCAATTTCATGTATCTTGTAATAATTGTTCTTTAACAAATTGTATTTCGTGGGTGCTGTTAGGAACTCAAGTTATGGTACTTAAACAACCATCTTTTGTTATGCTTCCTGTTAATATCTCTGGACCTTGGTATACTAAAAGAAATTTGGCATGATGTTAATGTGTCTTTAGATATGTTTCGGCTTCATGATGAAATTCAAAATATGAGAGAAGCTGAACCCTTGAGATTTGATGCTGCCCAGGCTGCTTCTGATTTTGTTAATGCTTTAAAAAATGTTATGCCTTCTTTGCCCTCTATACCGAATTTGGTCCATTCTGTCCTGGTGTTTCTTACACTAGGTATCTGTGTCTGTGTGATTCTGTGCCTACTCCCCATCCTCATTAAATGTTTCATCAGCAGGATGTTAGACTTGCGAGCTGACATCCATCAGCTTGAGCTTAAGACAAGGCCTTAAGTCTCTCTCTCCCCCTTGTATGTATTGGGACGGGTTAGCCAATGACGGGTAAATCCTGGGAGGTCCTTCAACACCTAAGACAGGGCTTGTATTAAAAAATACAAGTTCCAAAGACGGGTTAATTGATGAGACGGTCCCGGGGTGCCTAAGACAGGCACCGTCACCTTATATCTCCTGTAATATGGATTTTGCTTCAATAAAATAAAAAAGGGGGAGATGTGGGGAGCCATAATTTCTTGTTATTCTGAAGCCTTGCAAACTGGCTCAGTTGTTATCTTTGCCTGCAACTGGTGGATGTTTACAAGTTGCTGAGGAATGTGGTGGGAATGGCCAGTTTCTCGGACACAGATCACTGATGGCTATCAGGATAATTGATAGGCTCTGTTATGGGATAATTGCTTTGGGGAGCTTTTAGTGATTTGTAGTGTCTATGTTAAAGTTAAAAATTTACGTTCAATGATGTAATGCATTTCTGTAACTGCTAAGCTGCATGTACTCTGATGGTATAAATTGGTGAAGGAGAGTAAACTCAGGGCTTCAGCATCACTGGAGACCGATCGATCGCATCATCAACATTTGTGTGAGTGTCTTTGTTCATTCCCACTCCCCCTTTCGGGCTTTTCGTTGATTTGTGGCTGCTGGTCAGCCTCATTTCACATGCTTGGTTAAGGTTATTCCTAGGTATTTTATTCTACTTGTTGAGATTGCAAAAGGAATTGTTTTTTGTTTTAATTTCTTTGTCTGAGATTTTGTTGTTAGTGTATAGGAATGCAATGAGCTTTTTTAGTTGATTTTGTAGGTGGCAACTTGACTATTTGCTATTGATTCTGATAGCTTTTTGGTGGAGTCTTTAGGGTTTTCTATATACAGCATCATGTCATGTGCAAAAAGTGACAATTTAACTTCTTCATTCCCAGTTTGGATGCCTTTTATTTCCTTCTCTTGCCTGATTGCTCTGTCTAGGACTTTCAATACTATGTTGAAAAGCAGAGGTGATAGGGGACAGCCCTGTCGTGTTCCTGAAGGTAGAGCAAAGGGCTTCAGTTTTTCACCATTAATTACATTATTAATGGGTTTGTCATATATGGCCTTTATTATGTTAAGGTATAGTTATTCTATACCCATTTTACTAAGTGTTTTAATCATAAGTGGATGTTGTATCTTGTCAAAATCTATTTCTGCATCTATTGATATAGTCATATGATTTTTGTCCTTTATTTTGTTTTTGTGGTGTATCACATTGATCGATTTGCGAATGCTGAACTATCCTTGTGCCCCTGGGATCAAACCCACTTGGTCGTGATGAATAATCTTTTTAATGCATTGTTGCATTCGATTGCTAGAATTTTGTTTAGGATTTTTGCATCGGTATTCATCAGAGATATTGGTCTGTAGTTTTCTTTTATTGTGTTGTCCTTACCAGGTTTTGGTATCAGGGTAATGTTGGCCTAATAAAATGACTTAGGGGATATTGCCTTTTCTTCAATTTTTCTTTTTTAAAGAGCTGAGTAGGATAGGTACTAGATCCTCTTTGAAAGTTTGGTAGAATTACTACTGAAGCCATCTGGTTCCTGGACTTTTGCTATTGGGAATATTTGGATAACTGATTCAATTTCCATGCTGTTGATCGGTCTGTTTAGATTTTCCAGTTCTTTGTGATTCAGCCTAGGAAGGCATATATGTTTCTAGGAACATGTCCATATCTTCTAAGTTATTGAATTTGGTGGCATGGTCCTTCATAGTATTCCTGGATGATACTTTGTATTTCTGTGGCATCGTGGTAACTTCCCCTCTTTCATTTCTGATATTGTTTATTTGTGTCTTTTCTCTTTTTATCTGGTGAGTCTAGCCAAGGGTTTGTCAATTTTACTAATCTTTTCCCTGAACCAGTTCTTTCTTGAAGTATTTTTTTCTATTGTTTTTTTGGTCTCTATTTCGTTTAGTTCTGCTCTGATTTTTGTTATTTTGTTCCTTCTGCTAACTTTGGGTTTCATTTGTTTTTCTTTTCCTAGTTCTTTAATGTGTAACATGAGGCTATTTATCTGGGATTTTTCTTGTTTCTTGAGATAGGCCTGTAATGATATAAATTTCTGTCTTAAAACTCCTTTAGCTGCATCAGCAAAATTTTGGTAGGATATATTTTCATTCTCATTTCTTTCTATGTATATTTTGATGTCTCCTCTAATTTCTTCTTTGACCTGGTCATTCTTTAAAAGTATGTTGTTTAATCTCCAGGTATTTGTGGTTTTTCCTGCTTTCTTTTTGCAGTTGATATCCAATTTCAAAGTCTTGTGATTATAGAATATTCTTGGTATGATTTCAATCATCTTAAATTTGCTGAGGTTAGTTTTATGTCCCAATATATGGTGTATCCTGAGAATGTTCTATGTACACCATGAAAGAATGTATAGTGTGATGTTCTAGGATGAAGTGTTCTATAAATGTCAATTATATCCATTTCATCTAATGTGTCATTTAAGACTGATGTTTCTTTATTTTCTGTTTGGATGATCTATCCATAGGTGTCAATGATGTATATAGGTCCCCTACAATAATTCTGTTTCGGTCAATTTCTCCCTTTAGTTCTGTTAGTACTTGCTTAGTATATTTTGGTGTTCCCTGATTGGGGGCATAAATATTGATGACTGTTATGTCTTCTTGTTATATAATCCCCTTTATCATTTTGAAATGTCCATCTTTGTCTCTTGTTACCTTTTTTTATCCTGAAGTCTGTTTTATCTGACATCAGTATGGCTACACCTGATTTTCTCTGAATATCATTTGCTTGGAGTGTCAACTTCCATCTTTCCCTTTAATCTATATTTATTCTTATAGCTGAGATGTATCTCTTGGAAGCAGCATATGGTTGGGTTTCATTTTTTGATCGAATCTGCCTCTCAGTGTCTTTTTATCGGTGAATTCAGTCAATTTACATTTCAGATGATTATTGACATATAAGGATTTCCTATCATTCCATCTCTGGTTTTCTGGTAGGACAGTGTCTCCATTGTTTCTTTGCCTTTTTGTTGCTGTCTATTATTTCAGTGTGGTGGTATTCTATGATTTTTCCCACTATTTCTTCTTTTTTTTATCTTATATATTTCAGTGCTGGATTTTTTTAGTAGTTATCATTAAGTTTATGTAAAAGAAAGTTTCATATTTAGAGTATCCCATTTTCTTTAGCATGCATCCTTTCTCCATCCCCTTTTGCTAGTTTAGACCTTTATTCTCTCCCCTTTTATATTTCTGTTGTCACATATTATCCGTATTTATGCTGTGAGGTAATTTGTGTGCTGCAGTAACAAGTTGTCTATTTCCTTTTTTTTTTAAGTGCTTTTTTCCCCCTTCTTTAGCCTGTATGTTATGTTTAAGTGTATAGTGTCTTATTTGGTGTCAGGGTTGCCATTTCCTGCTTCTGTCTGTCTGTTCATAGTACTACTCATTGTTTTGAGTTGTTTGTTTTTTGTTTCAGGTCAAATAGCCTCCTTCAGTGTTTCTTGTAGTGCAGGTCATGTGTTAAAAAATTTCCTCAGATTCTATATGACTGGAAAGGTCTTTATTCCTCCTCCACATCTAACAGATATGTTTGTTGGACACATTATTCTTGGCTCATAATTTCTCTCTTTCAATAGTTTGAATATTAGATTCCATTCCCCCCTGGCTCGTAGAGTTTCTATTGAAAAATCTGATGACCATCTAATGGGCTTTCCTTTGTAGGTTACAGTGTTCTTTTCTTGGCTGCCTTGAGCATTCTTACTTTGCTGTTAATTATTTTTTTCTGAATATGAGTGATGATATAGATGAGCTGTGTCTTTTCTTAAATTAGTTCAGGTGTACAAAACAATGTGCTAGTTAGACATTTACACCCCTCACAAAGTGATAACCCAGCTCCCGCAATCTACTACCCCTCTGACATCGTATATAGCTGTTACAAATCCATTGAGTTTATTCCCTATGTTGTACTCTACATCCTGTGTGTGTGTGTGTGTGTGTGTGTATACATATATATTAAATTATATTAAATTATAGTTGATGTTCAGTATTATTCAGCTTCAGCTTCAGTTGTACACTACAGTAGTCAGGCATCTACACTGTCCATGAAATGGACTCCCTAATAAGAGAGTTTTCTACCCTAGAAAATCTTTACAATGTTATTGATTATATTCCCCGACAGTCTTTTGTATCCCCTTGTCAATCTTGAGGTTACCAATTTGTGTTTTCTAATCCCATCACCTTCTCCCTCCTCCCCACCCACCTCCCATCTAACAATCCTCAGTTTTTCTTCTATATCTCTGAGATGTTTCTGATCAGTTTGTTCATTCTATTCTTTAGATTTCACATATAATTGAGATCATATGGTATTTGTCTTTCTCCATCTGACTTATTTCACTTAGCATAATGTTCTCCAGTTCCATCCATATCATTGCAAATGGTAAGATTCATTCCTCTTTATGCTGCATAATACTCCACTGTATAAATGTTCCACAGTTTCTTAATCAAGTCATCTACTGATGGGCATTTCAGTTGTTTCCATGTCTTGGCTATTGTGAATACCACTGTAATAAACATAGGGGTGCATATATTTTTTCAAATCAGTGTTTTTGATTTCTCTGGTAGATACCTAAGAGTGGATTGCTGGGTCATAAGGTAGTTCCATTTCCAGTTTTTTTGGGATATCTCCATACTGATTTCCATAGTGGCTGCACCAATCTGCAATCCCACCAACAGTGCACAAGGGTTCCTTTTTCTCCAAAATCCCTCGCCATCACTTGTTGTTTGTATATTCAGTGATGATAGCAATTCTGAATTTTTCATTAATTTTGGACAGCTTCAATACAATATGCCTTGGGTAAGGCCTGTTGGGATTGAGGTAATTAGGTGTTCTGTTTGCTTCTTGGATCCAAGGATCCAGTTGTTTCCACAAGTTTGGGAAGTTCTCGTTGACTATTTGTTTGAATACACTCTCTTTTCCCTTCTCCCTTTCTTCTCCTTCTGGTATGCCCATTATTGCTCTTTCTAATGGAGTCAAAAGTTCTTGTAGAGTTCTTTCATTTCTTTTAACTCTCAAGTCTCTGTCTTCTTCCATCTGTGTCATTTCCAGATTTATATCTTCGATATCACTGATTCTTTTCTCATCTGGTAGAGCTCTATTACCTAAGTTGGCTATTTCATTCTTCATTTCTTTTATTGAGTTCTTAATCTCCTGAAATTATATTTGGTTCTTTTTAAAAATTCCAATCTCTTTTGTAAAATGTTCATTTTGTTCATTGATTGTGTTTCTGAGTTCATTAAACTGACTGTCTGTGTTTTCTTGCATCTCGTTGAGTTTTTCAGAACTTCAATCTTGAGTTCTCTGTCATTTAAGTCTCATATTTCTATGTCTTTAAGTTCATTTTTCTGGAGACTTTTCATTTTCTTTTTGAGCTGCCTTGTTACCTTGGTTATTCATGGCAATTAATGAATTATCATTTCTCTTCCTAGGCATCTACAGGAGTGGGTTCTGCAACAGGTTGATAGGAAGAGGTCTCTCTTTTTGTTTTCCAGTAGGTGTTCGTAGAATGTTTTATTTTCTTTCCAACTGCAGCTTTTATTCTCTCTCATGCTATAGTGTTATATTTTCTCTGCACTGTTCCAGCTTCTCACACAATGGAGGGATTTCCTGAAAGGTGGGCTTCTTCTCTGTGAGCAGGTCACCTGGGTCTCAAGGCCTTGCCTCCTTGGGGTAATGTGGAGAGCTTCTGAAGTTTCAAAACTCTTCCTGCCAAAGATTCAGGGCCTGTGTGCTTCAGCAATTCTGTTTATCCCTGTAGGGATCTACTCATATAGGTGGGGGCAGGGCAGCGTGGGTTATGAGTGGTAGCTCTGAGCAATGGCAGTGAACACCAGCACAGGCAATCCTGCATACAAGGCTTCCTCCCCTTCACCAGAGCTAGTTGGGCCACCCGTCCATGGCTGTAGGTTGCAGTACTCAGAGCTGCAAATATTCTGTTTTTGTTTCTTTGTTTTTATCTGACACTGTTATCATCTGCTTCTAGCCCTGGGAAGGTAGGGTGGGGCGAGCTCTAGGAGGATAGGAAGGGATCGGCTATCCTCCGTGCCTATGCCTTCTGTCCTCCCTTCAGTAGTGAGGGCTTAAACCACTGTTTTCATCCTTCTTCCCTCAATCTTTGCTCCGAGGTCTCTGCCATGAGCATTGGGTTCAGCCGTGTTATATGCTGATCCCTCAGGCAGGATGTGTGCCATAAGCAGAGTGCTAGCAGTCCGAATTCTTCAGTCTCCTATGACTGCAGTAACTCTGGAATGCAGAGAACTTGGAGCTCCGAGCTCCAGTGCATCCATTTTGTGGCCCATGCATGGTCCACGTCTTTGCACTGTCCCTTTCCCTCCTCCCCTGCTTGCCCAATTTGTCCACTCATTGATGATTTCAATTACCCATCTCTTAGTCTTGCATGTCTTCTGTGCAGGGAGTCCTTTGTGGAATTATAGCTGTTCAATTTGTTGCAATTTCCAAGGGAGATTTCCCAGAGGCTTGCCAACATTTCTGTGACATAATCTGTGGGTAAGTGATGTATTTATTTTTTACTCTCTCAGGGCAAGAGCCACCATCCATGTAGACAGCTCAACAGAAATAATTTGGAGTGACACTGAAATTATTGGGTAAATATATATCTATGCCACTTTGTTAGAGAGACCATATTCAATATATCTGTGTTCCCTGAAGTTTCCAACTCAGCTTTACTCCAGAACGTTTGATTTCTGATCCTGATGAAGCTACTTATGAATCTTTATCATTAATATTTTTTTGCTAACTCCTGATATTAGCTGAAAAAACTGACTTCTTGATTATGGCTAAAACTGAGACCAAAGACTTTATAAATCACTACATCATTTCAATTCACTAGGAATCTATTTGGAAAATGGGAAATGTTATATCAGCATTTCAATTGCCCTGGCTTAGCCCACTGTATCAGCACTACTATTATTGTGCCACTTGAGATAGCCTCAGAAGTGATGTTGCTTTTTTTGTTAGAAAACTATTTGTTATTATGTATGGCAGTTATAAAATACAGTAATAAATACCATGACATTATTCATTAAATGAACAAAGTGCTATGGGAATACAGAGAAGAGTCATTATTATAGCTCATTGGCTGTGGAGATGGAACAATAGTTGCTTCTCATTTCCTTCACTGACAGTGTACTTGGAGACTTTACAGTTTTATTTTTTATCTTTTTCTTTAAATAACTTATAAGTTCTTTTTCAAATACTGTGTTTTCTAAAGGGAGCTTCCCCTGGTATCTCTGAGTTAAGCTACAACTTCCAGACGTTAATGTCATGGGGCTAATCAACATCACTTTGATTAGATGATTTGATTTCTAACAATTTTTGGCATCTCTTTGGATGGATTTTGAACACCATCATCTCCTACAGTGACACTTTCCTCTGAAGAAAGAACCCCCAAATCACTGAAATAGCTGGTATAATTTTCTATAGTGTAGATACTGCTAATATGTCTAAAAATGTTTATGTTCCAAATCATGCCTTTCCTGTGTTCTACTCTTCCTGATTAGCAACAATACCTTCAATAAGAAGACATTTAAGAGAGGCATTTAAATGTAAAACAAAAGATTAGGTCATTATATATGCAATTTTCTTTTTCTGTCAAGAAGTACTATGGGAGAGCTTTTTGATGACCTTTCTATACAAAATAATTCTACGTTATGTCACCTAAGATATCATCCCTGTTGCAATATTATGACAAATATGTGTGATCTGAAATATCAATGGGAAACCCATCATTAAGTTTTTAATTTTATTTACCTGAGAATCTTGAATCTTAGAACAGTTGCCACACTCTCAATAATGTATTTTCTTCAAACATTATAGTCTTAGAATGTTTGTTCACATTAGAATCACAACTAACCTCAGTTAAGGACTCCCTGATATTTTCTTGAATCTAAGATAGAATCATTTTCAACATATGGATTGCACAAAGCAGTCTGACTGACATGATCGTGTATAAAATCATTAAGGATAGACTTTCAATATACAAGGTTTTGCAGTTAGAAAGCTTTGAGTTGCAAGCAGTTCAACTCAAAGTCTCTTAAAATGTAAGAATTTATTGGCTTATATATTTAGAAAGTCTAGCTATAGGGGAAGAATGCAGACATTTAATGAGATCTCCAAGGACCCTGTCAATGAGTCTATTTTCTTCTTTCTGCTATGCACCTCACAGTGTTCTTCCAGGGCTATGTAATTTCTATTTAAATTGAGAGAGGAAGAGAGAGAGAGAGAGATTCCTTTCCCCAAACTATGGAAGTCATGAGTGTTATGCTAATTGGATACCTAGTATTTCATTTAATTTAATCTCAGTATTTAATGAAATAGGATTACTCTAACTGGCCCAGACGAATCAGGGTCTACCACTGGAGCTGTGGATCTATTATATTCAAATCTATGGGCCACTATATTACCCAAAGCAATATACAGAGTTAATGCAATCCCCATCAAAATCCCAATGGCATTTTTTAAATAAATAGAACAAAAAATCATCAGATTTGTTTAGAACCGCAAAAGACCCTGAATAGCCAAAGCAATATTAAGAAAGAAGAACAATGCTGGAGGTATGACACTTCCTGACTTTAGCTTGTACTACAGGGCAACAATAATCAAAACAGCGTGGTATTGGAAGAAAAACAGACACATAGACAAATGTAATAGAATTGAGAACCCAGAAATAAAACCACATAAATATGGACAGATAAATTTGACAAAGAAGAAAAAAACATACAATGGAGAAAAGACAGCCTCTTCAATAAATGGTGCTAGTAGAATTGGAAAGCCACGTGAAAAGAATGAAACTGGACTGCTATCTGTCACCATGTACCAAAATTAATTCAAAATGGATCAAAGACTTAAGCATAAGACCTGAAACAATAAACTGCATAGGGAAAACATAGGTATTAAACTTATGGACCTTAGGTTCAAAGAGCATTTTATGAATTTGACTCCAAAGGCAAGGGAAGTGAAAGCTAAAATAAATTAATGGGACTATCTCAAACTTAAAAGCTTCTGTACAGCAAAAGAAACCATTGATAAAATAAAGAGGCAACCAACTGAATGGGAGAAGATTTTTTGCAAACAGTGCCTACCCTAAGGGGCTAATATCCAAAATATACAAGGAACTCATGAAACTCAACAACAAAAAAAAACAAACAACCCAATTGAAAAATGGGCAGAGGACCTGAAGAGACATTTCTCCAAAGAGGTCATACAAATGGCAAATAGACATATGAAAAAATGCTCAACATCACTAATCATCAGAGAAATGCAAATAAAAACCACAATGAGATATTACCTCACCCCAGTCAGAATGGCTATCATCAACAAGACATGTAGTAACAAGTATTGGAGAGGCTATGGAGAAAAAGGAACCCTCATACACTATTGGTGGGAATGCAGATTGGTGCAGCCACTATGGAAGGCAGTGTGGAGGTTCCTGAAAAAATTACGAATAGAATTACCATATGACCCAGCAATTCCTCTCCTGGCTATCTACCCCAAAAATCTGAAAACGTTTATCCATAAAGACAAGTGTGCTGCAATGTTCATTGCGGCATTATTTGTGGTGGCCAAGACATGGAAACAACTAAAATGTCCTTCGATAGAGTAATGGATAAAGAAGTTGTGGTCACCAACTGCCCTCCAATCCCCTCACCTTCCCCCCCACCCCCCACCCCTCCCGCCCATCTAGCAACCCTCAGTTTTTTCCTCTTTGTCTCCAATGTATGGTGATGGAAGGGGAGCTGACTCTGGGTGGTGAACACACAGTGTGATTTATGGATGATGTGATACAGAATTGCACACCTGAAATCTATGTAATTTTACTAACAATTGTCACCCCAATAAATTAAAAAAAATAAAAATAAATAAAATAAAAAAATAAATAAAATAAATAATAAAAAAAAGAAGTTGTGGTATATATACACAATGGAACACTATTCGGCGGTAAGAAAAGATGAAATAGGACCATTTGTGACAACATGGGTGGATCTTGAGATTATAATGCTAAGCGAAATAAGTCATACTGAAAAAGCAGAGAACCATATGATTTCACTGAAATGTGGTATATAAACGAAAAACAACAAAATAACAAGACAAAGAAATGAGAAACAAATACTCATAGACATAGACAATGGTTTAGTGGTTATCAGAGGTTAAAGGGTGTAGGGATGGTAAATGAAGGCAAAGGGGATCAAATATATGGTGATGGAAGGAGAACTGAATCTGGGTGGTGAACACACAATGGGATTTATATGTGATGTAATATAGCATTATACACCTGAAATCTATGTAATTTTACTAACAATTGTCACCCCAATAAATGAAAAAAAAAAAAAAGCTCTTGGCAGCTAAATATTAAGAAAAGGATAAAATGCCATTAGGGAGACAATTCCTACTACACAATGTCTTTTCAAGTGCCAGTTGTTCTCCAGTTTTCCTTTGAAATGTCTTCCATTGTTATTGCCATTAGATTTATTTTTTTTTGATGAAGTAAAAAGGTAAATGACAATAGACTTTCAAGGAAAGTTTTTTTCCTGTAGCAAGACTATTGGATGGGATCCTTTTAAATTTCTTCAATCCAAAAGGGAAAGATACACTAATGATAAACTTCAAGACACAATGCAGCGTAGGATTAAGTATGTCGCTTTTTATACAACATTTCCAATATTACTAAAACAAAATGACAATAGCAAAACTACCAAGGACATGAAGAACATGGCAAACCAAATAAATAAATGTGAAGTAGGGGTGGGGAATGGGAAGAACATGGAACACTTAAAATATTTTGGATTACTTAAACCTAAGACTAGCCCTGCTACTGATATACTCCCCAATTAGAATTAATACCAACATGCTTTTCAGGTATGTCCCAGCAAAACAAAATTCCTGGAATTAGAAAAATCAGGTGAGAATACTGTACCAACACAATATATATCAAAGCAAAGTATGGGCTTGTGTGAAAATCAATAGGTCAAGCTTTCATTTATACATAAACAATACTTTGAGGGAATGGAGTTAACCAATAGCCAACATGTGATTAGATGTTTATTCATATGTGACAGCAATTTGTACCCATTTGGCTTCAACATAAACATTCATGTAATGATTTGGACAGCAAAATGTGCCAAGAAATTGTAGTTACCATCCTACCTCCATGAAACAGCTTTAATAATAACTCTAACTTAGCTTTTAAGAATGGGCACACCTCAGAAGTGTCTATTCAGGTCATCTGCCCATTTTGTAATTGGGTGTGTGCTTGTATGTGTGTGTGTATGTGTGTGTGTTTTCTGTTGTACGGTTCTTTATATATTTTGGATACGAACTCCATATCAGACGTGTTGCTTGCAAATACCTTTTCACATTTAGTTGGTTGCCTCTTTGTTTTGTTGATGGCTTCTTTTGCCGTGCAGAAGCTTTTAAATTTGATATAGTCCCATTCATTTATTTTAGCTTTTACTTCTCTTGCCTTTGAAGTCAAATTCTTAAAATGCTCTTTGAACACAAAGTCCATAACTTTAGTACCTATGTTTTCTTCTATGCAATTTATTGTTTCAGGACTTATGTTTTGGACTTTCATCCATTTTGAGCTAAATTTGGTATATAGTGACAGAGAATAGTCCAGTTTCATTCTTCTGCACGTGGTTTTCCAATTTTCTCAGCACAATTTATTGAAGAGGCTTTCTTTCCTCCATTGTATGTTTTTGACTCCTTTGTTGAAAATTATCTGCCCATATGAGTATATGTGGGTTTATTTCTGGGATCTCAATTTTATTCCATCAGTCTGTTTGTCTGTTTTCTGCCAATACAATGCTGTTTTGATTACCGTCACTTTGTAGTACAAATTGAAGTCACTGCATGTGACACCTCCAGCCTTGTTCTTTTTTCTTAGGATTGCTTTGGCTATTCGGGGTCTTTTGTGATTCCATACAGACACTACTCTCAAGAAGGCATACAAATGGCCAACAGATATATGAAAAAATGTTCAACTTCACTAACTATTAAGAAAATGCAATTCAAAACCACAATGAGATACCACACCACACCTGTCAGAATGACTATTATCAGCAAGACAAGAGGACGTTATCAAAATGGTAGCATAAGGTGAGCCTCTAGAAATCTCCCCTGGAGTTGAAAACAAATTGAACAACAATAACTCCACAAAGGACTCCCCGCACAGCAGACAGGCAAGACGAAGAGGCTCACTACTGAATTCACGGGAGAAGTGTGGAGAAGGAGCAGCATGGGGGCAGGATGAAAACCTAGCTCAGTGCTCCAAACTCGCTGTGTCCCAGAAATACCACAGCTGAAGGAGAGGAAAGTACTCGGGCTACTAGGGCTCCATTTATGGCCCACAAGGCTGAGGGGAAAGTATGTAACACTGCTGAACACAATGCTCATGGCAGAGACCTTGCAGCAAAGACTGAGGGAAGAAGGCTGAAAACAGTGGTTTCAGCCCTCACTGCCAAAGAGAACAGAAGCTTTAGCCAATGAGACTAGCACCCTACTACCTACCCCCCCAGAGCTCACCCCGCCCCCACCTGCCCAGTGCTAGAAGTGGAACAGTGGCAGTGTCAGATCAAAAGAACAGAATATTTCCATTTCTCAGAACCGAGGTCCACTGACACACATTTGCAGCACAACTAGTTCCTGCAAAGTGGAGGGAGCTTTGGAAGCAGGACTGGCTGTGCTGGTGGTCACCGACAATGCTCTGGGCCACCTCTCACAAAAAACCCTGCCCCTGTACCCACCTAACTGGGCATATCCCTGCAGGATTAAACAGAATGCTGAAACACAGGCTCTGAATCTGGTGCAGAAAGAGCTTTGGAAACCAAAAGCTCTCTGCATACTCACAGGAAACGATGTCCTATGACACAGGTGAACTTTTAACAGAGGAGAAGCCCACCTACCAGGAAATCCGCCCATTGTGTGAGAAGCTGGAATAGTGCAGAGAAAATATAGCACTACAGTGTGAGAGAAAAAAAAAGGCTGCAGTCAGAGAGAAAACAAAACATTCTACCAACAAGTACTGGAAAACAAAAGAAAGACCTCTTCCTATCAACCTGTTGAAGAAGCCACTCCTGTAGATTTCTAGGAAGAGAAATAATAAATCATTAATCGCCATACATAACCTGGGCAACAAGACAGCTCAGGAAGAAAGTGAAAAGTCGACAGAAAATGAACTTAAAGATATGGAAATATGTGACTTAAATGACATAGAATTCAAGATTGCAGTTCTGAACAACTCAACGAGATGCAAGAAAACACAGACAGGCAATTTAATGAAATCAGAAACACAATCAAAGAACAACATGAACATTTTACCAAAGAGATTGAATTTTAAAAGAGAACCAAATAGAATTTCTGGAGATTAAGAACTCAATAGAAGAAATTAAGAATGAAATAGCCAGCTTAGGTAGCAGTGTTGACCAGATGGAGGAAAGAATCAGGGACACCAAAGATAGAAACCTGGAAATGACACAGATGGAAGAAGAAAGAGACTTGAGACTTAAAAGAAATGAAAGAACGCTACAAGAATTTTCTGATTCCATCAGAAAGAGCAATATACGAATAATGGGCATACCCGAAGGAGAAGAAAGAGAGAAGGAAACAGAGAATATATTCAAACAAGTAGTCGATGAGAACTTCCGAAACTTGTGGAAAGAACTGGATCATCGAATCCAAGAAGCAAATAGAACATCTAATTACCTTACCCAACAGGCCTCCTACAAGACACATTGTATTGAAGCTGTCTAAAATCAATGACAAAGAAATAATCCTCAAGGCAGCCTGAGAATAGAAGACGGTAACCTACAAAGGAAAGCCCATTAGATTATCAGCAAATTTTTCAGCAGAAACTCTACAAGCCAGGAGGGAGTGAAACCAAATATTCAAACTATTGAAAGAGACAAATTACAAGACAAGAATAATACACCGAGCAAAGATATCCTTTAGATATGAAGGAAGAACAAAGACTTTTCCAGACATACAGAATCTGAGGGAATTTTCTAATACATGACCTGCACTACAAGAAATACTAAAGGAGGCGATGCAAGGACCATCAACAGGGACAATTTGTGGCAACCAAACCATAAAAAGGGGGAGAGTAAAGGCCTGAACTGGAACATGGGAATGGAGAAAGTAAGTGTGCTAAAGAAAATGGAATACTCTAAATATCAAACTTTCTTTTACTTAAACTTAACGGTAACCACTCAAGAAAAATCCAGAACTGAAATATGTACTGTAATAAAAGAAGAAACAGAGTGAAACATCATAGAATACCACCATACAGAAATAATAGACAACAACAAAAAAGCAAAGAAACAATGGAGACACAACCTTACCAGAAAATTAAAGATAGAATGACAGGAAATCCTCACATATCAATAATCACCTTAAATGTAAATGGACTGAACTCACCAATAAAAAGGGACAGAGTAGCAGATTGGATCAAAAAAACAACCCAACAATATGCTGTCTCCAAGACACACATCTCAGCTACAAGGACAAGCATAGACTCAAAGAGAAAGGGTGGAAATTGACACTCCAAGCAAATGGTACCCAGAGAAAATCAGGTGTAGCCATAATGATATCCGATGAAACATACTTCAGTGTGAAAAAGATAACAAGAGACAAAGATGGACATTTTATAATGGTAAAAGGGACTATACAACAAGAAGACATAACAGTCATCAATATTTATGCCCCCAATCAGGGAGCACCGAAATATACCAAGCAACTACTAACAGAACTAAAGAAAGAAATTGACCAAAACACAATTATACTAGGGGACCTAAATACATCACTGACAGCTATGGATAGATCATCCAAACAGAAAATAAATAACGAAATAGCAGCCCTAAATGACACATTAGATGAAATAGACATAATTGACATATATTGAGCAGTTCATCCTAAAACATCAGACTATACATTCTTTTCTAGTGTACATGGAACATTGTCAAGGGTAGACCATATATTGGGACATAAATTCAGCCTCAGCAAATTTATGAAGATTGAAATCATACCAAGCATATTCTCTGATCACAAAGCTTGGAAATTTGATACCAACTGAAAAAAGAAAGCAGGAAAAAACACAAATACATGGAGATTAAACAACATACTTTTAAAGAATGACTGGGTCAAAGAAGAAATTAGAGGAGAGATCAAACGATACATAGAAACAAATGACAATGAAAATACATCCTACCAAAATTTTCGGGATGCAGCAAAAGCAGTTTTAAGAGGGAAATTTATATCATTACAGGCCTATCTCAAGAAACAAGAAAATCCCAAATAAATAACCTCATGTTACAACTTAAAGAACTACAAAAAGAAGAACAAGTGAAACCCAAAGTCAGCAGAAGAGAGGAAATACTAAAAATCAGAGCAGAACTAAATGAAATAGAGAACAAAAAGAAAACAGAAAAATTTAATGTGACAAAGGACTGGTTCTTTGAAAAGATTAACAAAATTGACAAACCGTTGGCTAGACTCACTAAGATAAAAAGAGAGAAGACACTAATTAACAAAACCAGAAATGAAAAAGGGGAAGTTATCACGGACACCACAGAAATACAAAGGATCATCCAAGAATACTATGAAGGACTATATGCCACCAAATTCAATAACCTAGAAGAAATGGACAAGTTCTTAGAAACATATAGCTTCCAAGGGTGAACCATGAAGAACTGGAAAATCTAAACAGACCAATCACCAATAATGAAATTGAATAAGTCATCAAAAACCTTCCCAAAAGCAAAATCCGGGACTAGGTGGCTTCACTAGTGAATTCTACTAAACCTTCAAAGAGTATCTAATACTAGTCCTCCTCAAACTCTTCAAAAAAATTGAAGAAGAGAACAGTACTCCCTAACTCATTTTATGAGTCCAACATTATATCAAACCTGGTAAGGACAACACAAAAAAGACAACTACAGACCAATATCTCTGATGAATACAGATGCAAAAATCCTAAACAAAATTCTAGCAAATAGAACACAACAATGCATTAAAAAGATCATTCTTCATGACCAAGTGGGGTTCATCCCCTGGGCACAAGGATGGTTCAACATCCGCAAATCCATCAATGTGATACATCACATAAACAAAATAAAGCACAAAAATCATATGATTATATCAATTGATGCAGAAAAAGCATTTGACAAGATACAACATCCATTTATGATTAAAACACTTAATAAAATAGGTATAGAAGGAAAATACCTTAACATAATAAAGGCCATATATGACAAGCCCTCAGCTAATCTCATAATTAATGGTGAAAAACTGAAGCCCTTTGCTCTACGTTCAGGAACACGACAGGGCTGACCCCTATCACCTCTGCTTTTCAACATAGTGTTGGAAGTCCTTGCCAGAGCAATCAGGCAAGAGAAACGAAGAAAAGGCATCCAAATTGGGAATGAAGAAGATAAATGATCACTCTTTGCAGATGAGATGATGCTATATATAGAAAACCCTAAAGACTCCACCAGAAAGCTATTAGAAACAATCAATGAATACAGTAAAGTTGCTGGCTACAAAATCAGTGTACAAAAGTCCATTGCATTCCTATATACTAACAATGAAATCTCAGAAAAAGAAATACAAAAAAAAATTCCTTTTGCAATTGCAGAAAAAGAATAAAATATCTAGGAATAAACTTAAACAAGGATGTGAAGGACCTATATGCTGAAAACTATAAGACATTTTTGAAAGAAATTGAAGAAGACACAAAGAAATGGAAAGACATTCCGTGTTCATGGATTGGAAGAATCAACATAGTTAAAATGGCTATATTATCCAAAGCAATATACAGATTTAATGCAATCCTCATCAAAAACCCAATGGCATTTTTTAAAGAAATAGAAGAAAAAAATCATCAGATTTGTTTGGAACCACAAAAGAACCTGAATAGCCAAAGCAATTTTAAGACAAAAGAACAATACTGAAGGTATCACACTCCCTGACTTTAGCTTGTACTACAGGGCTACAATAATCAAAACAGCATGGTATTGGCAGAAAAGCAGACACAAAGACCAATGGAATAGAATTGAGAACCCAGAAATGAAACCACATAAAGATGGACAGATAATTTTTGACAAAGAAGCTAAAAACATACAATGGAGGAAAAACAGCCTCTTCATTAAATGGTGCAGGGAGAATTGGAAAGCCACGTGCAAAAGAATGAAATAGGACTGGTATCTGTCACCATGTACCAAAATTAATTCAAAATGGATCAAAGACTTAAGCATGAGACCTGACACAGTAAACTGCATAGAAAAAAACATAGGTACTAAACTTATGGACCTTGGATTCAAAGAGCATTTTATGAATTTGACTCCAAAGGCAATGGAAGTAAAAGTCGAAATAAACAAATGGGACTATATGAAACTTAAAAGCTTCTACACAGCAAAAGGAACCATCAACAAAATAAAGAGGCAACCAACTGAATGGGAGAAGATTTTTGCAAACAGTGCCTCTGATAAGGGGCTAATATCCAAAATATACAAGGGACTCATGAAACTCAACAACAAGAAAACAAAGAACCCAATTGAAAAATGGGCAGCATACCTGAAGAGACGTTCTCCAAAGAGGACATACAAATGGCAAATAGACATATGAAAAAATGCTCAACATCACTAATCATCAGAGAAATGCAAATAAAAACCACAATGAGATATCACCTCACCCCAGTCAGAATGGTTATCATCAACAAGACAAATAGTAACAAGTGTTGGAGAGGCTGTGGAGAAAAAGGAACCCTCATGCACTGTTGGTGGGAATGCAGACTGGTGCAGCCCTTATGGAAGGCAGTGTGGAGGTTCCTCAAAAAATTACGAATTGAATTACCATATGACCCAGCAATCCCTCTCCTGGGTATCTACCCAAAAAATCTGAAAACATCTACACATAAAGACACGTGTGCTCCAATGTTCATTGCAGCTTTGTTTACGGTGGCCAAGACGTGGAAACAACCAAAATGTCCTTCGATAGATGAATGGATAAAGAAGTTGTGGTATATATACACAATGGAATAGTATTTGGCAGTAAGAAAAGATGATATAGGAACATTTGTGACAACATGGATGGATCTTGAGAATATAATGCTAAGCGAAATAAGTCAGACAGAAAAAGGAGAGAACCATATGATTTCACTGATATGTGGTATATAAACCAAAAACAAAAGAACAAGACAAACAAATGAAAAACAAGAACTCATACACACAGACAATAGTTTAGGTGTTACCAGAGGGTAAGGGGGGTGTGGGGTGGGAGATGAGGGTAAGGGGGATCAAATATATGGTGATGGATGGAGAACTGTCTCTGGGTGGTGAACACACAATGGGATTTATAGGTGATGTAATACAGAATTGTACACCTGAAATCTATGTAATTTTACTAACAATTGTCACCCCAATAAATTAAATATATATATATATATATATATATATATATATATATATATATATATATATATATATATATAGTAAAACTTGAAAGATAGAAACACCAAAAAGAAAATGATGCATGAATGTGAGACTGCTGAATATTGAAGAATGATTCACATTGGGATTATTGAAAAAAAAAAAAAAAAGATCGTATTGAGTACACAGAACAGGGTGAAGACCAAGAACAAAACCAGACATGTGGCAATGAGCACTGTTAGCACAAAGGGACTGACAGAGGCCTTGTTTCTTACTTTTTTAAAGAGGTCTTTTTTCTTATTTAGTGCTTGGGAAGTGGCTGGGAGGAAGGAATGTTGGCAATAGTATCTCCAAGAATAATTGCTTACATTCCACAAATCGGAAGGAGACTCACCTCTGGAGACTATAATTTGTTTAGGAAGCTTCAGGAAAACAGTCTCTGAAATGGGATTTCCGTCTCTTTGGCTTTACAATTACATTAGGAAACTCTCAAGAACTGCGTTTATTCTGGGTTCTGTCAAAACATTCACAATAGAGAAGTAAACAGTCCTATAAAGCCATTCATTAGAACATCTTAAAAGCTCTGAAATAACTGAAAAGTTTGACCAATAAAATAGTTTCTACACAGCATTGTAGAAATGGCTGATAGTATCCCATATGTTCTAAATAGTTTCTAAACAAAACTTAACAAACAACATTGTAGAAATGGCTAATAGCATCCCATTTGTTCTAAATGTAATCATTTTATAGCTACAGAGTGAAAGTGTCCAAGCAGAATTCTATAGGAAGTGTTCTGAACTTTCCAAGTAGCTGTACAAAATTGCTAATGTCACTGTAGTTACTCTTCTGTAATAAAAACACATAATCACTAGAATTAACAGTCTAATGAAATATGAAGTTCTACATAGTGAATTTGGAATACAGTTTGTGGCATTTCTTCAAAATGTTAAACAGAGTTATCGTAGGAGCCAGTGCTTCCACTGCAAGTGTATATCCAAAAGAACTGAAAACATGTTCTTACATGATGGTTCATAGAGCATGATTCATAATAGCCAAGAAATGGGAACAATCCCAAATGTCCATCAACTGAACAGTGGGTACATAAAATGTGGTATATTCTTTCTTTCTTTTTTTTTTTTTTTTTTAAGAAATACACTAAGTACAAGCAGTGTGTTGTAACTGGGTGGTGAGATGATGGGTGATTGTTATTTCTACAGGATTGTTATTGTTTTTTTAATTTTTTATTGGAGAACAGTGTGTTTCTCCAGGGCCCATCAGCTCCAAGTCATTGTCCTTCAATTTAGTTGTGGCGGGCACAATTCAGCTACAAGTCCAGCAGCTGTTTTCAATCTTTAGTTGAATGGGGCACAGCCCACCATCCCATGTAGGAATTTAACTGGTGACCTTGTTGTTAAGAGCTCACAATCTAACAAACAGAGCCATCTGTCCGCCCCTCTGGAAGCTCAGCGGCAGCTCATTGTCTTCAATGTAGTTGTGGAGGGTGCAGCTCACTGACCCATGTAGGAATCGAATCAACAACCCTGTTGTTCAGAGCTCACACTCTAAACAACTGAGCCATCCAACCACCGCAAAATGTGGTATATTCTTACACTGTAATATTATTTGGCAATAAAAATAAATTATTAATATGAGATGTGATAAAAAACACAGTGAATGCTGCTGCTGTGTGCCATTCAATGGAAAGGTAGGGATCTTCTATACAGGTAGCGGCACATGAAACCTTCGTGACAGTATGTGACAAGTTTCAACTTGTTTGGTGTAGTCAGTTGGGTGTGAGCTACAGTTGAGAAAAGGTATATTTGAAAGTGAGTTGTAAATCATGGATCACAAACAGCATATTAACATGAAATTTTGTTTCATACTGCAAAAAAGTGCTAATGAAACACACAAGATGTTAAAATTAGTTTACGGTGATTCTGCAGTTATCATGGAGACAGTTTACAGATAGTTCAAGAGATTTCATAATGGTTGTGATCTATTGAATACAAGGAGAAATCAGGACGTACTTTGACATCAAAACCCCAAGAGAATGTTCAAAGAGTAAGCGAAGTGATTCGATCAAACAGGCAATTGACTACTAGGGAAACTTCTGAGGATCTGAACATAACTTATGGTTCTGTTCAAAGAATTTTAACAACAGATTTAAACATGATGCCAGTGAGTGTGAAATTTGTTCCACAAGTTTTTGACTGTCGAACAAAAGCAACAGTATTTGTCAATTTCATAGCAGTTGTACGATTATGCCACTTCTGGTTCCAGCTTTTTATGACATGTCATCATGAGATGAAACTTGGGTCTATGATTATGATCCTGAGACGAAAGTTCAGAGTTCACAATGGAAATCAACCAGTTCTCCTCATGCGAAAAAAGCATGTCAATCAATATGAATCTAACATCAAGGTGATATTGTGTTTTTTGACATTGATAGAATTGTGCAAGCTGAGTTTGTACCCAGGAACACTACAGTGTACTCTGAATATTATATGGGTTTATTAGAGCATTTAAGAAATGATGTGCATAAATTAAGAAACAAAAACTCATAGACGCAGAAAATAGTTCAGTGGTTACCAGAGGATATGGGGGAGGAGGATTCGTAGAAGAAGGTAAAGGGTGTTAAATATACAGTGATGGAAGGAGAACTGACTCTGGGTGTTGAACACACAATGTGATATATAGATGATGTATTACAGAATTGTACACTTGAAACTATGTAATTTTACAAGCCATTGTCACCCCAATAAACTTCAATAAGAAAAGTAGAGAAATAAATGAAAAGTCACAAGTTAAAAAAGAAAATGAAAGAAAAAGATATGATGTGCATAGAAAATGGCCTGAGAAACGGGTAAATGGTTTCATTTTCCATCATAACAATGTTCCACGTCACACATAGCTTCTGGTATGGCAATTTTTGCCAAATAAAAACATTACAGTGTATCCTAATCAATCTTATTAGTCAGATCTGGCACCTTGAGACTTCTGGCTCTTCCCAAATTCAAAATGACCATGAAAGGGAAAAGTTTTGAATCAATTCAAGAAAATGAAGCAGCCACGACAGCATAACTAAAGACATTCACAAAGGAGGATATCCAGAACTGCTTGAGAAAGTGGCAAGAAAGATGGAATAAATGTTTTTGAAGTGAAGGGAAGTATTTTGCAGGGGATTCATGGCAATGTGTCTTTTACTGTAATAACTTTTTTTTTAAACTTTAAATAGTACACTTTACACAGGTGAAATTTATGGTTTGGAAATAGTATCTCAATAGTGCTTTTTTTTTAAGACATGTATGGTACAGGGTAATGAATGTAAGAAGTCTGCTCTCCCTCTCTCCTTTATACTGATCAGGCCACCCTTACAATAATGTATTCATTTTTTTAGCAGGATGTTTTGAAAGGAAGTTGATGAAGAGGACTAAATTTATTTTGAGGAGAGTGGCAAAAATTATGAAGGCACACAAAAATACAGCATTTACTAATATCTGATCCTGGACTTGAGGGGAAAAAAATCTCTAAAAAGGAAATTATACTAAGAGGTTGAAAAAAATGATGGTGTGAGGAATGCTTCTTGAAATCTCTCCTGGAAGTTACAACAAATTTATCATCTATAATTCAGCATAGGATAGCTTAAGCAACACACAAGCATGTTTGAGAGATTGACTCATCGAATCATCAAAAGGTGGGCAAATCAGGCAAACAAAAGAGGAGGGAAAGGGGAAATGCAGAGACATAGGCCATGGGCCACAGGACACAATCCAGAGCGCTCTGCAGTTTTTGAAGAGAGAAGAATTCAGGCTACAGGTGTAATTTCTGTGACCCACAGTCCTGCATGAGGAATCAGAATATAATACCACTAAACCCAGGACTCGGGGAAGAGACCTCTGAGCAAAGCCTGAATACAGGTGAGAACTGTGGTTTAAACCCTCAATGCCAGGCAGAAAACAGAAAACAAACACACGGAGCCTGGCCACCTTCCCCCAACCTCCCAGAGCTGAATTCCTTCCAACTTCCCAGTATTAGAAGTGGGCTCCAACAAACAGTAGCAGTGTCAGATTAAAGAACAGACTGTCTATAACCCTGATCACTGGAGAGACGCTGTAGGGGTGAGACAGCTATGGGCTGGAAGCTGACATTGCTCAGAGCCAAAAACACACCAGAGCCAAAATCTCACAGCCCACCCCTCTCCCATCTTTCTGGGTGGGTACCTGCAAGGGCAACCAGAGCTGCTGAGACACACAGGCTCTGCATCAGGCTTCAATGGCAGCATTGGGGTTTTAGATGCTCAGAACTCTAGTGCTCACCACATCCTCCCACAGTGGTGGTGCCCTCAGACCCAGGCGACCTGTTCACAGAGGAGAAGCCCACCTTCCAAGAAATCCCATATCATGTGAGAAGTCAGAACAGCACAAGAGAAAATAAAATGTTACAATGAGAGAGAAGATAAAAGGCTGCAGCAGGAGAGAAAATACAACATTCCAGCAAAACCTACTAGAAAGCAAAAGAAACACATCTTCTTATAAACCAAATGCAAAACTGACTCCTGTACAAGCCCAGGAGGAAAAATAATAATTCATTAATTGCCATGAATAACCAAGGTAACAAGGCAGCTCAGAAAGAAAATGAAAATTCTCCAAAAATTAACTTAAAGACATGGAAATATGTGACTTAAATGACAGAAAATTCAAGGTCGCAGTTCTGAAAAAATTCAAGAAGATGCAAGAAAATACAAACAGGCAGTTTAATGAACTCAGAAACAAAATCAACAAGCAAAATGAATATTTTACCAAAGGGATTGAAATTTTTAAAAAGAACCAAAAAAAAATTCTGGAGATGAAGAATCGATAAAAACCTGAAGAAGGAAATAACCAGTTTAGGAAATAGAGCTGACCAGATTGGGGGAAAGAATCTGTGATATCAAAGATAGAAACCTAGAAATGACCCAGACGGAAGAAGAGAGAAAGACTTGAGAGTTGAAAGAAATGAAGGAACTCTACAAGAACTTTCTGACTCCCCAGAAAGAGCAACATAAGAATAATTGGTATACGAGAAGGAGAAGAGAGGGAGAAGGGAACAGAAAGTATATTCAAAGAAATAGTCAATAAGAAATTCCCAAACCTATGGAAAGAACTGGATACTTAAATCCAAGAAGTAAACAGAACCCGTAGTTACCTCAATCCCAACAGGACTTCTCCAAAGCACATTATACTGAAGGTCTCACAAATTAATGCCAAAGAAAGAATTCTCAAGGCAGCAAGGGAAAACAAGCAGTAACCTATAAGGGAAAGCCCATTAGATTATCACCAGAGTTTTCAGCAGAAACTCGACAAGGCATGAAAGAGTAGAATCAAGCATTCAAAGTATTGAAAGAGAGAAATTATAAGCCAAGAATAATGAATCCAGCAAAGTTATCCTTTTGATACGAGGATAAAGATCTTTCCAGGCATAGAGACACTGAGACAATTTTCTCACACATGGCCTGCATTACAGGAAGTACTGATGAAGACTACTCAGCCTGAAACAAAATTGCAGAAGAATAAAAAACCATGAGCAAGATTATTAAAGGAAACACAGAAGCAGGAAAAGGCAACCTCTACACAAAAGAGGACAGTAAACTGAAGCATAACATAAAGGGTTAAGAAAAAAAAAACGCTTAAAAAAAAAGACAGGAAAAAGACAACTTGATACTTCAGTGCAGAAATCAAATCACAGCACAAATAGGGATAACTTGTGACAACAAAAACATAAAAGGGGAGAGAGTAAAGGTCTGAACCGGCACAAGGGAATGGAGAAAGTAAGCATACTGAAGAAAAAGGAATACTCTAAATAGCAAACTTTCTTTTACATAAACTTAATGATAACCACTCAAAAAAATGAAATCCAGAACTGAAATGTATAACATAAAATAAGAAGAAACACAGGGGGAAATCATAGAATACCACCATAGAAAAATAACAGACAGCCAAAAAAAGGCAAAGAAACAATGGAGACAGCACCCTACCAGAAAAACAGAGATGGTATGATAAAAAAAAAATCTCATATATCAATAATCACCCTAAATATAAATGGACCAAACTCACCAATAAAAACGCACAGAAAAACAGACTGGATCAAAATATGAAACTCAACGATATGCTGTCTTCAAGAGACACATCGCAGCTACAAGGACAAATATAAACTCAAAGTGAAAGGGTGGAAAATGACACTCGAAATGGTATCAGAGAGAGCAGGTGTAGCCGTCTTGATATCAGATGAAACAGACTTCAGGGTAAAAAAGGTAACAAGAGACAAAGACGGGCAATTCATAATGATAATGGAGACTATACAACAAGAAGACATAACAGTCATCAATATTTATGCCCCCAATCAGGCAGCACTGAAATTTACTAAGCAACTACTAACAGAACTAAAAAAAGAAATTGACAAAAACACAATTATAGTAGGGGACCTAAATACATTATTGACAGCTATGGATATATCATCCAAACAGAAAATAAATACAGAAATATCAGCCTAAATGACACATTAGATGAAATGGACATAATTGCCATTTATAGAGTGTTTCATCCTAGAACATCAGACTATACATTAATTTCTAGTGTACATGGAACATTCTTAAGGATACACCATATATTGGGATAGAAAACCAGCTTCAGCAAATTTAAGAAAATTAAAATCATCCCAAGCGTATTCTCTGATCATAAGGCTTTGAAATTGGATATCAACTGCAAAAAGAAAGCAGGAAAAACCACAATTATATGGAGAATGAAAAACGTACTGTTAAAGAATGACTGAGTCAAAGAAGAAACAAGAGAAGAGATGAAAAGATGCATAGAAACAAATGAGAATGAAAACATATCCTACCAAAATTTTTGGGATGCAGCAAAACCAGTTTTAAGAGCGAAATTTATATCATTACAGGCCTAACTCAACATACAAGAAAAATCCCAGATAAATAACCTCACATTACACCTTAAAGAACTAGAAAAAGAAGAACAAATGAAACCCAAAGTCAGTAGAAGGAAGGAAATAATAAAAATCGGAGCAGAAATAAATGAAATAGAGAACAAAAAGACAATGGAAAAAATTAATGTGACAAAGAGTTGGTTCTTCAAAAAGATTAATAAAATTGACCAACCCTTGGCTAGACTCACTCACTAAGATAAAAAGAGAAAAGACACAAATAAACAAAATCAGAAATGAAAAAGTGGAAGTTATCACTGGTGCCACAGAAATACAAACATTCATCCAAGAATATTACGAAGGATTATATGCCACCAAATTCAATAACCTAGAAGAAATGGACATGTTCAGAAAATCTGAATAGACTGATCAACAGTAAGGAAATTGAATTAGTCATTCAAAACCTTTCCAAAAGCAATACTCTGAGACCAGATGGCTTCACTGGTGAATTATACCACACATTCAAAGAGGATTTAATTCCTATCCAACTCAAACTCTTCCAAAAAATTGAAGAGACAATACTCCCTAACTCATTTTATGAGGCCAACATTACCATGATACCAAAACCTGGTCAGGATAACACAGAAAATGAAAATTACAGACCAATACAGCTGACGAATACAGATGCAAAAATCCTAAACAAAATTCTTGCAAATCAAATGCAACAATACATTAAAAAGATTATACACCACGACTAAATGGGGCTCATCTAAGGGGCACAAAGATGATTCAACATACACAAATCGATCAATGTGATACACCACATAAACGAAATAAACGACAAAAATCATATGATTATATCAATAGAGGCAGAAAAAGCTATTGAGAAGATACAACATGCATTTATGATTAAAACACTTAATAAAATGAGTGTCGAAGGAAAATACCTCAACATAATAAAGACCATAGATGACAAACGCTCAGCAAGTATCATAATTAAGGTGAAAAACTAAAAACATTTGCTCTATGTTCAGGAACATGACGGGGCTGTCCCCTATCACCTCTACTTTTCAACATAGTGTTGGAAGTCCTTGCCAGAGCAATCAGGCAGGAGAAAGAAATAAAAGACATGCAAATTGGGAATGAATAAGTTAAACTGTCACTTTTTGCAGATAACATGATCAATATATAGAAACCCTAAAGACTCCACCAAAGAGCAATTAGAAACTATAAACAAACATAGTAAAGGTGCCGACTACAAAATCAAGGTACAAAAATCCATTGCCTTCCTACTATATACAAAAAATGAAATCTTAGAAAAATAAAGAGAACAATTACTTTTGCAATTGCAACAAAAACAACAAAATACCTAGGAATAAACTTAACCAAGGATGTGAAGGACCTATATGCTCTAAACTATAAGACATTTTTGAAAGAAATTGAAGAAGACAAAAAGAAATGGAAAGACATTCCGTGCTCATGGATTGGAAGAATCAACATAGTTAAAATGGCCATATTGCCCCCAAAATATACAGATTTAATGCAATCCCCATCAAAATCCCAATGGCATTTTTTAAAGAAATAGAACAAAATAATCATCAGATTTGTATGGAACCACAAAAGACCCCGAATAAAAGCAATCTTAAGAAAAAAGAACAATGCTAGAGGTATCACACTCCTTGACTGGAGCTTGTACTACAGGGCAACAATAATCAAAACAGCATGGTATCGGCAGAAAAACAGACATATAGACGATTCTCTGAATTGAGAACCCAGAAATAAACCCACATAAATATGGACAGATAACTTTTGACAAAGAAGCAAAAAACATACAATGGAGAAAAGACAGCCTCTTCAATAAATGGTGCTGGCAGAATTGGAAAGTCATGTAGAAAAGAATGAAACTGGACTGCTCTATGTCACCATGTACCAAAATTAATTCAAAATGGATCAAAGACTTAAGAATAAGACCTGAAACAATAAACTGCATAGAAGAAAACATAGGTATTAAACGTATGGATCTTGTGTTCAAAGAGCATTTTATGAATTTGACTCCAAAAGCAAAGGAAGTAAAAGCTAAAATAAACAAATGGGACTATATGAAACTTAAAAGCTTCTGCACAGTAAAAGAAACCATCTACAAAATAAAGAGGCAACCAATTGAATGGGAGAAGATTTTTGCAAACAGTGCCTCCAATAAGGGGCTGATATCCAAAATATACAAGGAACTCATGCAACTCAACAACAAAAAAAAACAAACAACCCAATTGAAAAGTGGGCAGAGGTCCTGAAGAGACATTTCTCCAAAGAGGACATACAAGTGGCAAATAGACATATGAAAAAATGCTCAACATCACTAATCATCAGAAAAATGCAAATAAAAACCACAGTGAGATATCACCTCACCCCAGTTAGAATGGCTATCATCAAGACAAATAGTAATAAGTGTTGGAGAGTCTGTGGAAAAAAAGGAACCCTCATACACTGTTGGTGGGAATGCAGATTGGTGCAGCCACTATGGAAGGCAGTGTGGAGGTTCCTCAAAACAAATTAAGAATAGAATTACCATTGACCCAGCAATCTCTCTCCCGGGTATCTATCCCAAAAATCTGAAAACATTTATCCGTAAAGACATATGTGCTCCCATATTTATTGCAGCTTTATTTATGGTGGCCAAGACATGGAAACAACCAAAGTGTCCTTCGATAGTTGATTGGATAAAGAAGTTGTGGAATACTATACAGAATGGAATACTATTCTGCCATAAGAAGAGATGAAATAGTACTATTTGCAACAACATGGATGGATCTTGAGATTATAATGCTAAGCGAAACAAGTCAGACAAAAAAAGTCAAGAACCATATGATTTCACTTATATGTGGTGAATAAAACTGAAAACAGCAAAAGAACAAGACAAAGAAATGATGAAACAAAAACTCATAGACACAAACAATAGTGGTTTCCAGAGGGTAAGGGCGGAGGGGGGGTGGTAGATGAGGGTAAAGGGGATCAAATATGTGGTGTTGGAAAGAGAACTGACTCTGGGTGGTGAACACATAATGTGATATATATATATAGATGATGTATTACAGAATTGTACATCAGATGGTTTTACCTGTGTTGCCCAAAGCTCCACCTATAGTGCTCCTCAACCTGAGATCTACTCCGTTTAATAAACATAGCCTTTCTCCTCCTTAAATAGTCGTTTCTCACCCTATGCATCTTGATGAAGGGACATAACTTGCTAAAAGAGACATACTGCATTATTATCAAAGACTTATTTTTTTTAATTAAAGTTTATTGGGGTGACAATTGTTAGTAAAGTTACATAGGTTTCAGGTGCACAATTCTGTAATACATCATCTGTATATCACATTGTGTGTTCACCTCCCAGAGTCAGCCCTTTTTCCATCACCATATATTTGATCCCTTTTACCCTATCAAGTACTTATTAACCAGCTTAAAGAAACTGATAAATTAGTAACTGATTTATTTCATGGTGTGCTCTCAGGAGACAAAGACTTCAACGATCATGACTTACAACCAGGAGATTTCATCCATTGGAAAAAGTACCAATTAAAGGCTCTCTCCAACCCAATTAGAAGGGACTTCATCGGCGGACATCAGAGAGACTCCTTGAGGATAAAGAGCCACCAACATTAGAGGTAGACCACTATTACAAGACATCGACAAGACCTGTATACCTACAAATTGATGTTGAACTTAAAAAGCATTTGTTTGATTGTCTTTATCTGTTAGCTAATAACATTCGTTATAATAATAGTTGTTCTTTGTGCTTTTCTCAAAACTTGTTCTTATATAGACCAACTGTTAATGATTGCTGAAGGTATATAAAATAACTTTTGTATTATCAGAAATACTCTTTATGGTTTGTCCTTTGAAATTTAGAAGAAATGCCATTGCAGAAGGAAGGAAAAGGATGTGTGATTTTTAAAGAAGTTAAAAGGAAGTAGTTTGTCCTAATTAATAGGTTGTTTTCGAATGAGTAAAAAGATACAAACTAAGAAAGACAAAGAAAGTTGTAGAAGTCTTGTGGAAAAGGAATCTTGAGAAAGTGGTTGCCAGCAATCTAGTGAAGTAGGGGTGTCTGACAAGGAGAAACACAGAATATTTTAGTGAAAGTATTTTGTGTGTTATTTAATGCTAGATACATTACTCTGTACATGTATTAAGCACATGGAACTTTACAGCAAAATGAACATAAATAAATGAATTAGAAAATAAACTCAGGTGTGAAATTCTATATATTGCAATAAATTTAATAAAATTAAAAAAAAAAAACTCAGAAGTCAGGGGTACCCAAGATGGAATGCATACCATGATAATACTATCTATTTATATTGCAAATATAAAGTATAACTTCCCTGAAAGGAATGGGGTAAAAGAGGTGATGATCTAAATTACTGTAAATGATTGGATTTTGAAAGACTAAAAACAAAAGGAACTGCACATAAGCAGTTGATAAAGTTGATTCTCATGAATATACAAGTTAACAATTCTGAAACTCTGGTACCTGTCATTGGAATTGAACAAATATGTAAATGGTTGGAAGGCAATAGGAAAAATATTTCCTACATTACGAGTGGAAGGTTATAGATAAGCAAGAAGTAAAAGCTGGAATGAGCCATGTGGTACTGGATTAGAGTTGGAGATATGAGATAAATGCATATGAACTCATGTTTAACTTAATAGAGATGCAGATGAATGTATGTAATTAAATATACACAGACACATATATATATTCATCCACACATGTATATGTACACTGAGGTATGGAATGTACAAGATGATCATGGAGCATCTTGTTGAACTAGAAAGTAAGTAAGAGTGACGTCATAGGAATGGCGGCAGCAGGGCGCACTTTCTGAGTTCTCCTCCGGATCTTGTTGCAAACGGGACCTATAACCCATCAAAGAACTTTTCGCTCATCACACAGAATAGCGGGGAGATTCGTGGATTACTTGAAGCTAAAAAGTACTTGAAGGTGCGCTAATTGGGCGAGCAGGGGAAGGAAAAAGAGGAGCGGAGTGAAAACGCCCGGCCGGCAGCGGCGGGACAGCCCAGCCCCCAACGGAGCCTCAGCTGGCGGGGGCGAAAACCGAAAACCACTGTGCCGGGCACGCACGGGATCCCAGGGCGGAGCAGAGAGTGCGGGGACCAGGAGGTGGGATCTTTCCCTGCGTCCCACGGCTGATTTCTCCCGCTGGGAGGGAGGCCAGAGGGCCCTAGCGCAGACAGAGAACATAGCCTCCATACCTGGGCCCCTCCCCCCCCCCCGCTCTTCCAATCCTACCCCGCCCTTCCATAGACTTAAACCGGCCCCTGAACTGAGGAGTGGTGTCAGATTACAGAGGAGCCATAATGCTCAGGCTTTGGGAAGCCTGACGGGCAACCCTGACCCAGGGAGACTGGGAAGTGTGTGTGATTTTGGCTGCGCTAGGAGAAAAGAGACTCCTCCACCCCCAGCCACCACCTTTTCTGGCCTGCGGGAAGAGGGCGATGCGCGGCCGGCTGGGCTGGGAGAGTGAAGACCCCTCCATCCCCAGCTCCCACCCTTCCTGGCTTGCCTAGGACGGGGTAGGTGCAGCTGCAGAGACACACCCGGAGATCAGCAGTGAGGCAGGCGCAGCTCTGGGCTTTCAGCAGATCAGAAATCTCCCGCCCGCACTCACACACACACACTGAAGAAGTGCCTTAAGTCTCAAGAGTACTGGTCACGGATCTGGTGGTGCCACTCTCAGTGTGCATATGTGCAGGCAAGGGCAGAAACTGCACTGACATTGTAAAAACTATCATCCAGACCCCTCAGGCCCACGCATTTAAGTCTGCAGTCCCAAAGTCTTTCTGGGCACCAGGTGATCGGCTCTGCCTGCGCAATAAGCAGGGGGCTCTTTGGTACAGCAGAGGACAACCTGGACATTACTTGGTGGGCTTAAGCCAAGACTGGCACTGCTTTTTGTTTTGCTTTGTTTTGTTTTGTTTTGCTTTGTCTTTATATCTTTGATATCTTTGCCTCTGTCGAGTGGGGGTTATCAGGTGGTTTTGCATGTGAACGTATTTGATATTTTTCTTTGTTGTTGTTGTTGCTATTGTGCTTGGTGATTTGCTTTGTTCTGAAACTGCCCTGCCGGGGCCCAGCTTGTGAGGCACGGTCAGCAGATCAGAAATCTCCCGCCCGCAACCATACACACACACTAAAGAAGTGCCCTAGGACTCTGGAGTTCTGGACAAAGGGCTGGTGGTGCTACTCTCGGTGTGCATACGTGCGGACAAGGGCAGAAGCTGCACTGACTTTGTGGAGACTATCATCCAGACCCCTCAGGCCCACGCATTTAAGTCTGCAGTCCCAGGGTCTCTCTGGGCAGCAGGTGACCGGCTCTGCCTGCGCAATAAGCAGGGGGCTCTTTGGTACAGCAGAGGACAAACTGGTCATTGCTTGGTGGGCTCAGGCCGAGACGGTCGCTGCTTTTTCTTTTGCTTTGTTTTGCTTTGCTTTGTTTTGTTTTGCTTTGTCTTGTATCTTTGATATCTTTGCCTGTGTCGAGCGGGGGTTATCGGCTGTTTTTTTTTTTGCATGTGAATGTACTTGATTTTTTTTTCTTTGCTGTTGTCGTTGCTGTTGTGCTTGGTGATTTGCTTAGTTCTGGGACTGCTCTGCCGGGGCCCAGCTTGGGAGGCACGGGACTCGGCATATCCGGGGGCCAACTCCAGACCAAATCGGAGTGCAGCCGGGTTTGACCTGCAGGTCACACACCTAGAGGGGGTTCTCTGCAGGCAGTGGAACCCATAGAGGCCAAATCACATTGGGGTGGTCAACCCTCACGCAGCAGAGCGCCCTGCGGGGGGCAGAGCCAAGTCTCACGGCTGGTCAGCCAAGGAGTTGACCCCACCTGCTCACTAGCGGGAAGCAATTAAAAATCTTCTTGAACGGGACAGTGTACACAACACAAGACCCACCTTTGGAGCACACGCAGAGGAGGACGACGTGGTGCAAGTCAAACATAAAGGACACATACTACATAAGATAACCTAGCAAGAACTAAGAACTCTAGGGGATCTACCTAATATATCAAAATAAACACAGTCAGCCACAATGGGGAAACAAAGATACACATCCCAAATAAAAGAACAGAAGAAGCCTCCACAACTGGAACCAAATGAAGCAGACGTAACCAACCTCTCAGAGACAGAGTTCAGAACACTGGTGATAAGAATGTTGAAGGAGCTTAGAGAAGACATAAAGAAGGATGTAGAAATCCTAACGAACGAGCTTAGAGAAAACATAAAGAAGGATGTAGAAATCATAACGAACAACCAGTTAGAACTAAAGAACACAATTACCGAAATTAAGAACTCACTTGAAGGAATTACCAGCAGGCTAGATGAAGCAGAGGATCGAATCAGCGACTTAGAAGACAAGGTAGCAGAGATCACCCAAACGGAACAACAAAAAGAAAAAAGAATAAAAAACAATGAGGATGGCCTAAGAGACCTCTGGGATAACATCAAGCGCAACAACATGCGCATCATAGGAATACCAGAAGGTGAAGAGAGTAAGCAAGGGATTGAGAACATATTTGAAGTAATAATGTCTGAAAACTTCCCCAACCTGATGAAGGAAACCAACATACAAGTCCAGGAAGTGCAGAGAGTTCCAACCAGGATTAACCCAAACAGGTCCACACCAAGACACATTATAGTTAAAATGGCAAAGCTTAAAGACAAAGAGCGAATCCTAAAAGCAGCAAGAGAAAGACGGAGGGTTACATACAAGGGAACTCCCATAAGACTATCAAATGACTTTTCTACAGAAACATTGAAGGCCAGGAGGGAGTGGCAGGAGATACTCAAAGTGATGGAAAACAAAGGCCTACAACCTAGATTGTTTTATCCAGCAAGGCTATCATTTAAAGTTGATGGAGAGATAAAGAGCTTTCCAGAAAAAAATAAGCTAAAGGAATTTATTACCACCAAGCCAGCATTGCAAGAAATACTAAAAGGACTTCTGTAAATAGAAGAAAGATCAAAACAACCTAACTACAAATTAAAAAATGACAATATCTATGTACCTATCAATAATCACTTTAAATGTAAATGGATTAAATGCTCCAATCAAGAGACATAGGGTGGCTGACTGGATAAGAAAGCAAGACCCTTGTACATGCTGTATACAAGAGACTCACCTCAGAACAAAAGACACACACAGCCTGAAAGTGAAGGGTTGGAGTAAGATATTTCATGCAAATGGAAACGAGAAAAAAGCTGGAGTTGCAATACTTATATCTGACAAAATAGACTATAAAATGAAGAACATACTAAAAGATAAAGATGGGCACTATATAATAATAAAGGGATCGATCTGACAAGAAAACATAACCCTAGTAAACATCTATGCACCCAACATAGGAGCACCTAAATATATAAAACAGGTACTGACTGACATAAAGGCAGAGATCAACAGTAACACTATTATAGTCGGGGACTTCAACACACCCCTGACAATAAGGGACAGGTCTTCCAGTCAGAAAATCAATATGGAAACCACAGCCTTAAATGATACATTGGACCACTTGGATTTAATCAATATTTTCAGAACATTTCACCCCAATGCTGCAAAATACACGTTTTTCTCAAGCGCACATGGAACATTTTCCAAGATAGACCATATGTTAGGCCACAAAACAAGTCTTGATAAATTTAAGAAAATTGAAATCATACCAATTGTCTTCTCTGATCACAATGCTATGAAATTAGAAATGAACTACAGGAAAAAAACTGGAAGACACACCAATTCATGGAGGCTGAATAACTTATTACTAAATAATGAATGGGTCAAGCAGGAGATCAAGGAAGAAATCAAAAGATATCTCGAGACAAACAAAAATGAAAACACGACGACCCAAAATCTATGGGATGCCGCGAAAGCAGTCCTAAGAGGGAAATTCATAGCTTTGCAGGCCTACCTAAAGAAACAAGAAACATCACTAATCAACAGTTTATCTTCACATTTAAGGAATTTGGAAAAAGAACAGCAAAATAAGCCCAAAGGGAACACAAGGAAGGAGATAATAAAGATCAGAGCAGAAATAAATGAAATAGAAACCAGAAAAACAATACAAAAGATCAATGAATCCAAGAGTTGGTTCTTAGAGAAGATAAACAAAAGCAGCAAACCTTTAGCCAGACTCATTAAAAAAAAAGAGAGAGAGGACCCAAATTAATAAAATCAGAAATGAAAGAGGAGAAGTGACAACGGACACTGCAGAAATACAAAGAGTTTTAAGAAGTTACTATGAGCAACTCTATGCCAACAAATTTGACAGTTTGGAAGAAATGGACAATTTTCTAGAGGCGTACAACCTTCCAAGGCTAACTCAAGAAGAAACAGAAAACCTGAATAGACTGATTACCACCACGGAAATTGAATCAGTAATCAACAGTCTCCCAACAAACAAAAGCCCTGGACTAGATGGCTTTACAGGTGAATTTTACAAAGCGTTCAAAAAAGAATTATCACCTATTCTCCTCAAGCTCTTCCAAAATATCCAGAAGGAGGGAAGACTCCCAAACACTTTTTACGAAGCCACTATCACCCTGATCCCAAAATCAGACAAAGACACCACAAAAAAAGAAAACTACAGGCCGATATCTCTAATGAACATAGATTGAAAAATCCTCAACAAAATTTTAGCGAACAGAATTCAGCAATACATTAAAAAGATCATTCACCATGATCAAGTGGGATTCATCCCTGGTATGCAGGGGTGGTTCAACATCCGCAAATCTATTAATGTGATACACCACATTAACAAAATGAAAAATAAAAATCACATGATCATATCAATAGATGCAGAAAAAGCATTTGATAAAATCCAACAGCCATTTATGATAAAACCCTTAAGAAAGTGGGAATAGAGGGATCTTATCTCAACATAATAAAGGCCATATATGACAAACCCACAGCTAACATCATACTCAATGGGGAAAAGCTAAAACCATTCCCCCTAAGATCAGGAACAAGGCAAGGTTGCCCACTATCTCTGCTTCTATTCAACATAGTGCTGGAAGTTCTTGCCACAGCAATCAGACAAGAAAAAGAAATAAAAGACATCCAAATTGGTAAGGAGGAAGTAAAGTTATCATTGTATGCAGATGATATGATACTATATATAGAGAACCCTAAAGACTCCACCAAGAAGCTATTAGAGCTGATAGATGAATTTAGTAAAGTAGCAGGATACAAAATTAATATTCTGAAATCAGTTGCATTTGTATATACCAATAATAAAACATCAGAAGGAGAAATTAAAAAAAAAACAATCCCATTTACAATCGCTCCAAAGACTATAAAATACCTGGGAATAAATTTAACCAAAGAAGTAAAAGGTCTATACTCAGAAAATTATAAGACACTGAAGAAAGGAATGAAGGAAGATATAAATAGATGGAAACACATATCATGTTCATGGATAGGAAGAATTAATATAGTTAAAATGTCCATACTGCCTAAGGCAATATACATATTCAATGCAATTCCTATCAAACTGCCAACGTCGTTTTTCACAGAAATAGAACATATAATCCTAAAATTTATATGGGACCATAAAAGACCCCGAATAGCAAAGGCAATCTTGAGAAATTAGAACAAAGTGGGAGGTATAACAATACCTGACTTCAAATTATACTACAAGGCTACAGTAATCAAAACAGCATGGTACTGGCATAAAAACAGACACATAGATCAATGGAACAGAATAGAGAGTCCAGAAATAAGTCCACGCCTATATGGCCATTTAATCTACGACAATGGAAGCAAGAATGTATGATGGAGTAATGACAGTCTATTCAATAAATGGTGCTCGGAAACCTGGACAGACACATGCAAAAAAATGAAGTTGGACCACCTCCTTACACCATATACAAAAATAAATTTAAAATGGCTTAAAGACTTAAATGTAAGATCTGAAACCATAAAATACCTAGAAGAAAATATAGGAAGAAACGTCTCAGACATTACCCGGAGTAAGATTTTTACTGATATATACCCTCGCTTGAGGGAACTAAGAGAAAAAATAAACATGTTCGAGGGAACTAAGAGAAAAAATAAACATGTGGGATTATATCAAACTAAAAAGTTTTTTCACAGCAAAGGAAAGCATCAATAAAACAAAAAGGGATCCTACTGAATGGGAAAAGATATTTGCCAATGATATATCTGATAAGGGATTAATATCACAAATCTATGAAAAACTCACTCAACTCAACTCCAAAAAATCAAACGATCCAATTAAAAAATGGGCAGAGGACTTCAAGAGACATTTTTCTAAAAAGGACATACAGATGGCAAACAGACATATGAAGAAATGCTCAACCTCACTAACCATCAGAGAAATGCAAATAAAAACCACAATGAGATACCACCTCACCCCAGTCAAAATGGCTATCATCAATAAATCAACAAACAACAAGTGCTGGCGCGGATGTGGAGAAAAGGGAACGCTTGTGCACTGTTGGTGGGATTGCAGATTGGTGCAGCCACTATGGAAAACAGTATGGAGGTATCTCAAAAATCTGAAAATGGAACTACCCTATGATCCAGTAATTCCACTCCTAGGTATCTATCCGGAGAAATCCAAAACTTCAATTCAAAAATCTTTATGCACTCCTATGTTTATTGCAGCACTATACACAATAGCTAAGACATGGAAACAACCAAAATGCCCATCGGTAGATGACTGGATTAAGAAACCGTGGTACATTTATACAATGGAGTATTATGCAGCCATAAAGAAGAAAGAAATCTTACCATTTGCAACAATATGGATGGATCTAGAGAACATTATGTTAAGTGAAATAAGTCAGACAGAGAAAGATAAGTACCATATGATCTCACTTATTTGCGGAATGTAGAGAAAAGAATAAGTGAATGAACTAATCAGAAACAGTTTGGGAGACAATGAGGAAAAACTGAGGGTTGCTAGATGGGCGGGAGGGGTGGGGGGTGGGGGGAAGGGTGAGGGGATTGGAGGGCAGTCGGTGACCACAGGATGGCCACTGGTTTGAAAATTAATCTGGGGAACGTAATTTGGTGGTTACCAGAACGTAAAGGGGTTGGGGGATGGGGGATGAGGGTGAGGGGGATCAAATGTATGGTGATGGAAGGGGAGCTGACTCTGGGTGGTGAACACACAGTGTGATTTATGGATGATGTGATACAGAATTGCTCACCTGAAATCTATGTAATTTTACTAACAATTGTCACCTCAATAAATTAAAAATAAATTAAAAAATAAGTAAATAAAAGGTAAAAAAAAAATATTACAGTGATAAGGATATGTTAAAGAGACTAAGGGTATGTTAAAGAGACAAAGAAATAAACTGAACAAGCTCCTAATAGCCACAAATGGAACAGTATGGACAAGAGGCTTTTAGTATACTATACTTTCCACATAATTTCTTCTAATCTGTCTCTGTATTTTATTTTTGATGTTTTTTGTTATGTACTTTTTAAAAAAATTTTGATATATTCAAATTTATCAAGGTTTTGCTTAATAGGTTTGTTGTTTTAACATGTTTAAATGTCTTCCCTATCATAATGTTATTAATAATGACCCCCCATATTTTATTGTCATGCTTCCATGGCTTTATTTATTGAGTTTAAATCATTTGGAACTTTTGTTAATGATGTGAACAGGAACTGTGTGAGGTCCCAAAAGGCAGGGAGGACCTTGGCATAATTGAGAAAATTAAAGAAACTCTGTGTTGCTGGCACATAAATTAAAGACGTAAATGGTGAGAGGTTAAGTTAGACTAACAAACAGGAGCCAAATCAAGAAGCCATGTGTCATCTGAGATTGTTTGCATGTTATATGTATTGAAAACTATAGTTGTTATATGCCTGCATGAACCTGAAATTATATAGGATAAAAGGACACATAGATCAAGGAATATAGGAGAGAAGCAATTATTTGGGCAATTTAGTCTATTGACAAGCTGCTTCAGATATAATATATGCAATAATTGAACTGAAATGGCAGTAACATCAGGAATATTTTTGTATCTTCATAGGTGATTCTGATACAGGCATAATAGAGAACCTCTGTTTTAGTGCCTCCTCCAACTTACATTTGTCCCTCTCATGAATATTCCTATGCATTCTTAAAGTGTTTACTAGATGCCAACACAGTGCAAGTGGGGCAGAGAAGTGTGTATACAATTTGCTGAGGATCATTCAATTGCCTTAGGAGTACTCAGTTGTTTAAGAAGAGAAAAGCTAATGCCAAAAGATACCTGAAGGCTATAGGTTCTTTTTCAATCTCAAGAAATATCCTGGAAGACACATACAGATAGTTATATAATTACCTTATTATATAGTCACTTCATATTTGTTCAAATAATAGTTGAAAAACAACATATAGGGGATGCAACTTAGAAAATCATTAAAAACCTTCTTCCAGTTAGCGATTGTTTCCATATGATCTAAATTTGTTTTCTGTATAATAGAAAACATAATTTTATGCTGTTATTTATTTTCTTAATTATAGAACTTTTGACCAGCATCAACTTTGTGTGGTTGGAGCTACAGATAAAACATTTTTAGAGAAATGCATCTGTCAAGAAAGCAAATATCTTTCTCAACAGAGGACCTCAGCCAGACTTGCATTTTGTAAGCCTACTCATATGGCCTTCATACTAAATCCTGCTCTTTTTCCTCTGTACTTAATTTCACGTGTACCTTGGAGGCTATTGTACAAAATGATCCATACATTTGAAAATTTTCATTTAATTGCCATGGAAATTTGATAATTTCATCCTAACGGAGGGTTGAGAAAAACTCAGGAAGAGCTCCAATTACTGAAAACTGGAAAAAATTAATCTTGATTAAAGCACTTCCCCCATGAAAATAGGACCTCCTGAACTTTGCAAGGGCTGATTATGGGAGACTGTTCTTTGGGGAATGCATAACTGTACTTATTCTAGGATTTTTCAGGAATATTGAAGTGAAATAGTGGAGACATCAAAAAAGACCTTTAAAGGTGTAATTTAGTGGAATGTTGGCAGCAACTTACTTCAGTTCCTCTCTAAAATGAAGTGCCAAAATATGCAAACTACTTTCCAATACCACGGTGACTGTAAGGAATGCCTGTCAGCTGTCATCACCAATAAGGCTTTCCATGTGGAAAAAAAATGAACCTGGAGGATCACAGGAGATTTATTGTTCACTTAAAAACAGCATAACATATATTCATCATTAGGGATCTGGTGGGTTTCTCCGCTCTACTTAATAGGTTCAAACATAAGAATTAGGAGGAATTTGTAAATATTATATTACTTGCAATTTCTGTTATTTTCATGAATAATCATCTTTACTATATAAACCAGTAAATGTAGCTTCAAATGTTAACCCAATATTATAAATTTATTGCTTTCCATGTGACACAAAAAAATGTTAATCTATTGCAGTCCTCAATGTTGAAATGAACTGAATTCATTTCATTTGATTGGAAATGTCTCCCCTTTGCTTTATAGGGCAATGAAAATACAGGAAATAAACATTTGTAATGTCTGGAGTTATTTTAAACGATTCAGCCATGGTTCAAACCTGTGTTTGCATTGCGTTCTTTAATTTCAGCATCTGGCATGAGTGACAGGAAAATTTTCTATTTCAATACCAATTATATCATTTTCCACGATGTTCTTTCCAGAAAATTGGAAGCTCTACACTACTCTCATCAAGTTTAATTAATAAATGTAAATATTAACTTCTTACATTGTAAACATTTGGTATACAGAGTATGGACACAATAATACTGTTTGAATAGATTATAGTTGTTATTGACTCCAGACCCTCACTAAGTTGAAAGTATTCTGTGTAAATCCATTCTTAGCGGGCAATATAGAGTCAGGAGTGGCAGTATAAGCCAGGGTGTTCTTTCACATTGCCGGTTGCCATGGAAGATTTCAAAAAATTTTGAAAATTATGTTGGAACATGCCACTTATAGTGTACACAATGTTACTAGAGCTAACTGAGCAATGATCATCTTGGAAAGAGAATTTAAGAAGACCCAAATTGTATAAATGTAGTATTACTTGGCCATAAAAAAGAATGAAATCTTACCATTTGCAATAAAATGGATGGACCTAGAGAATATTACCCTAAGTGAAATAAGTCATACAGAGAAAGACAAACACTATATGATCTCACTTATATGTGGAATCTAAAGAACAAGTAAACAAACAAACAATACAGAAGTAGACTCAGAGATATAGGGAAAAAACCCTGATGGTTGTTAGATGGGAGGGGGGTGGGGATGGGAGAGAAGATAAAGGGATTAGAAAGTACAAATTAGTAGTCACAATATAGCTACGGGGATATGAAATACAGTTTGGGGAATATAATCAAAATGTTGTAAAGATTATGTAGGGTGCCAGATGGGCACTGGACTTATTAGAGAGAACACTTCATAGACTGTGTAGATACCTGACCACTGCGCTATACACCTGAAGCTGAAGTTGAATAATATTGCATGTCAACTATAATTAAATACACACACACACACACACACACGCGCGCGCGCACACTCACTGACGGTGCCAAAAAATGTATACACATTTTAAGAATGGACAACTGTATTAAAATTGTAATACTCAATATATACCAATAACAAAAGATGAATACAAGTCACGTTTGACTTCTGCAATTACAAGAGGTGCTCAAAGTTGTTACCATCAGTGTCCAGACACTTCTGATTATGGTGAACTACTGCTTGAGCAATGTTGACCAAAGTGTCCACTTGTATACATTTTTGGCACCCCCAGTATATATGTATGTGTATATACATATGTATGTATGTGTATATTCCCTGTGTGGTACTCCACCTCCCGTGAATATATATATATATATTCACGGGAGGTGGAGTACCACACAGGTGGAGTACAACACAGTGAATATATATATTCACGGGAGGTGGAGTACAACACAGGGAATAGGGCATATAGTCAATGAAATTGTAATAGCTATATTCTATGTCAGAGAGGTAGTAGATGGAGGAGTTATCACTTTGTGAGGGGTGTAAATGTCTAACTATTACATTGTTTTGTGCCCCTGAAACAAACAAACAAAAAAGGTGCCAAAAACAGAAGACTTAAGGAATGTTTTTCTTCTATTATGTGATATCAGAAAGCCTGTGCCTCTTCAGGACAATAAAAATAAAGGTTAAATTCATAGAACCTTAGATTTGGAAGGAACTCTAAAAGTAGAATCCACATTCCTATTTTTAATGACATCTTTAACATGATCATAGCTCTACTTGAACATTACTTCAATGAATAGCTCATTCCCTAAAGCAATCCATTTGACTGGATGGCATCTTTATTCAGAAGTTCCTCTTGAAGTGAACTGAATTTGTTTCCTGGTAACTTCCCCCCAATTTATCACAATGTTTAGACCCAGAACAACACACTTCCCTCTTCTACATGACAGTTCTTTAAATGTTTGGAGTCAATTTTCTTTTTCCCTAAATATCCATTCTTCTCCAATCTATATACCCCAGGTTCCTTTAAACTTTACTCATATGATTTTAATATCAGACCACTTATGATCCTGATCACCCCTTAAGATGTACTAATTTCTCAATGTCCCTTTTAAAACATGGCTTTAAAAGCTGAATACTTGTCTCTGAATATGGATAGTATATTATAGATTTGTCAATAAATAGATTTTAATGTCAAACTGAACTGCCAAGTTATTATTCTATTCTATATGACTAGTTATTACGTGACATTGTTTCTGCCACTCACGTGATATGCAATAATGTTAACTTAGTCAAAAAACAATTAATTCAGACCTCTGTATTTACAGAGAAAACAGCTGAAGCCAAAGAGGCTATCAGAAAAGCAGACAACCTCTGATCTCATTTCACCGGAGTGAGAGTATATATAGAAAACAACAATTCAGAAAAGAAAGCCAACTTCAGACAGTTTCTGAGAATGACAGATCCGTAATTCATCTTATGTTAACATAGAAATTGATTTATTTTAAATGTTCTTTAGCCACTAGAAGTTAGGAAGGATAAGTGATATTTGAATAGGAAGGCACCCTAGATTGTGATAATAGCAAGAACAAAGGTAATGAGTAGAGAATATGCATTGAAGACCCAACTTCATTGGAGAAAGAGCCTAAATGGGAAAGTCATGGGCAACATGACCATAAAGAGAGGTTGAGAGCAGATCTTGGAAGACCAGATATCTGCCTAAATATTTTGGACAATTACCTGTACTTAAAGAGGCAAACATTTTTCTTAGAGCTAAGTAATGAAAAATCTGGCTGCTGATGAGGAATAATAGCAAGTCTATATTCTGTCTATCCTTTTAGTCAAGTCCATCATGGACCCACCAAACATGAGAGCTTTCTCTTTGCTTTGCTTTTGCTTTCAATCAGCAGTCTGAGATCAGTTTTGCACTATTAAAGAAATATATGGCCAAATTTAAATGTGAACAGAAGTGGGGCACATCATATTTACCTGCTAAGTTAAGTCTACATATATTCTAAAAATCATTGATTTACAGAACAGAAAAAGAGCATAAAGATAGAACACAGGAAGCAAACAAAGCTCAGAGATGGTGGTGACTTGTTCAAACTGCAAGTGCTACTGGAGGTAGCTAAGGCGAGGAGATGTCTAGACCCAACATTCTTTGAACTATTAATACATAAGACTGACTACTTTTGATGCAGACATTCGAGAATGATAAGAATAAGGCCTAAGAACAAAATAAATCTTCACTATTTTAAAAAGATTTTTATTAAAATGTAACTAACATACAATATTATATTAGTTTCAGGTGTACACACTAGCTATTCAACATTTATATACCTAAAGAACTGATCATATGATAAATCCTACAACCATCTGACACCTTACCATACTATCACAATATTGTTGATTATGTTCCCTATGCTGTATATTACATCTCAATGACTTAATTGTTTTATACCTGGAAATTGGAAATCTTATTCCACTTCACCTTTTCTCCCCTTTTAAAATTTTTCAATTACAGTTGAAATTCAATATTATTTTATATTAATTTCAGGTGTACAGCATAGTAGTTGGACATTTATATAATTTAAGAAGTGATCCCCCTGACTACTACACACTTGGCACTATACATAGTTATTACCATATTATTGAATCATTTGTCTTGTAAGAAAGTAGAGTTTCCCTGCTCATGAACAAAGTATTCACCTTGATCCAGGATAGGATAAAATTTAATATGTATTCTTAATAGAGCTATTCCCCTTTAGCTGCCTCTAAAGGCTCTTATAAATAATTACTACTTTCAAGCCAGACAGCATTAACACTCCTTTGTATTTCTACATGATTTCACCTTTTTTTTTCAATTTATTGGGGTGACAATTGTTAGTAAAATTACATAGATTTCAGGTGTAACAACAAAAGAACAAGACAAACAAATGAGAAACAAGAACTCATGATTTCACCTTTTTAAAGGACATTTATTTACCTATATGTTATCCTCACAACAGTCAATCTTCTGAAGAAGAACTAATAATATTATCTCCATTTGGCAGATGTATGAATTGAAGCATAGAGCAGTTTAATGACTTTGTTCCATTCACACAGTTAATGAGAGAAAGAAGTCTGAAATCCAGGTCTGTTCATTTCCATGTCTTTGTACTTTTCATTGCATCATTCCCTTGCCTTGACCATTGATAATGCTGCTACCAATAGTGATAACTATATCAGAGTGGGCTATGCTATACTTCCCAACAACAACCCTCAATCTCAGTGACTTAAAACAATGCAGATTTATTTCCCACTCATGCTACATATCTAACATGGATCATCGAGGGCTCTGCTTCTAATTGAGTTCATTCAGTGACCAGACTGGCAGAGGCTCTACTGTCTTGTAACTATACTATCTGGAAGGCATGATGGCCTCCTTGGTTGACAAGGCAGAGGAACAGAAGAAATGAATAATTCACATCCACCATTCTAGATTTTGAAAGTGACACACATTACTTTCACTTACTGTCTATGGACCAGAACTTGTAACACAACAACTTCTAATCTAACTGCAAAGGGACTGGGAAAGGTGGAGGAGTACATGGATGTTTGGTGAGCAGTAAATGTCTCTGCCATGATAGCTAACATTTAATGAGGTTTTAATATGTGCCAAACACTGTACTAAGAACATGTCATTGCCTCATTTCATCCTTACTATACTCCTGTATTATAAATATAATAATTATACTAATGAAAGAACCAAGTTTGAGAATGACAATGGGCACAAGATTTCACAGATGGTAATTGGCAGACCCAGGATTCAAACTCAGATCACTCTCATTCTAGAGCCAACTGCAAGTTAATTTATTCAAGCCCAAATCCATTTCATGTGTCTTCCCTTTTGTCATTTTGAAATCCTTTGTTTGAGTGAGCTATAACTTTCACCTACTCCCTCCCACACTTGACTCCTATTTCCACTTTATTTTCATCTTAAATGTATGAAATATGATGAGTGAGACAAGGCAGGTGAATGAAAGATAAAGAAATGCCTTTTGTTGTATTTTTCCTCCTTTCTCACAATAGTGCTATCTCTTTTATAGAAGGACCTAAAAGCAAGCGAGCAAGGGGATTTAATTGTTTGAACCTGCTTACTGGTGATCCAATACATACCAGTTATCCCTCTTATTAGGGTTTCTTTAAATATAAAACAATTCCTAATGTCTGCTTTGCATCTTCTTTGTAAGAAGGGCCCAATGATAGTCTTTTTTAAAAAAAGTTAGTTTACTGGGGTGACGATTGTTAGTAAAGTTCCATAGGTTTCAAGTATACAATTAATTCAGAATATACCTTTTGCAAGACATTTCCTTTTGTGGTTTTATACAACTAAGGTCATAAAATTACATTCAAAATTAAAGAGAAGTTAGCTCAGATATATATAGGATAATCATTTCTTTTTTCACAAAAAGTATTAAAATTAAAGGTTTTAGATAGACCTGCTACTCCAAAACTCAATTATCCAGAAATTCACTTATTCCTGAAGATTCCAGGTAATTTTATAAATTGACATTTAAAACACTCATGAAACTCTGGTTAATGTGGAAAATATTGGTTTAATAGATACATTTTACTAAATAGTATCTGACTAGTGTCTCATAGACTCATTTAATTTAGGGACTGAAAGTCATCTCCCTTATATTGCCAATGAGGATATGGGAGTGTAAGAGAAGTTATTTATTCACAATCAAGCAAATACTTAGAGGCAACACAAAGATAAGAACCTAGGCCTACTCAGACTCACCATCTAGGCTAGTTTAAAATAATAATGAATGTCAACTATAATTATATATATATATATATACATATATATATATGTATATATATATGTATATATGTACATATATATGTATATAAGTACAAAAAACAGAGTACAGCATTAGGAATAGAGACAGTGGAAATGTAATGGCTGTGTGCAATGTCAGAGGGGTAGTGGATGGAGGGAGGGGGGTTGTCACTGTGTGAGGGATATAAATGATAAATGTCTAACTATTACACTGTTTTGTGTACCTGAAACTAATAAAAAAAGAAATAATAGAACTTTCTGGAGCTGAAGAATAGACCAAGTATTCACATTAAAACGTTTTACCAAGTAGCAGGAAAAAAAAAAAAAAAACTATGGATGGTGTCAGATGGGACTAGATTTATCAGTGTGATCAATTCATTAAGTTATGTAAGTGTCTAATCACTATATTGCACACCTGAAATGAATATAATATTGTATGCTTACTGTAATTGAAAAATTAAAAATTATTATAAATAAATAAATTAATACATACATAAAAATAAAATAAAATAATAGCCATATTTACAAAATCTTCTTTCTGGAAAGTTAAAATCAAATTCTTTTAAAACACTATAAATGTTTACATTAGATAAGATAACACAGTTTTATTGACACATTTATAACTCATAGTCTAGAATAATTGTATTTAATATCTGTCATTGATGACCAGGAAATAGCTAAGGACCTACTAGAAACAGGTATAGAAAAACAACAGATATAGAAACATAGACTATGTTTAGAATAGCTAGAATATATTCATCATTGATTAGCAACATGTGTTTACTGGGGTGGTATAGCAATTTTTAAATACATCTTTGTACTGTGTTACTTATACAATGATCATGGAGGCTTTTATAATTAAAAAATAAAAGCAGTCACAAGATTTTAAAGCACAATAGTAGCTTTTATTTGTTTAAAATCTTTTACCTGGTGATTCAATATACTTTCTTGACTTGCAAAGACAAAAAGAATAATTTCATGCCAAGCCAAAAAGAGAGGCTGTGTGTTTAAGATGTGTCACTTTACTATAACAGAGCAGTAGAATATCTGAATTACTGTCTTAGTCGCATGAATTTGGGCATGCAGAAAGTAATCACACTTTTTTTTTCATCTGTCAACTTGGGAGAAAAATACCTTCCCTGTAAATATCATAGGTTTGTTGTATAGATTACATAATTTAATGTATATGAAAGCTCTTGGAAAAACGAAAATTGATTTACAAATTTAAGGTGTGATTTTGTGTATTAACATACATAACCTAACACCCCCTTCACATGCATCAGTATACTTATATCAACATTTGTCCTGTTCTATAGTTTGCTGTTTTGTTCACCACAGAAATCCAAGAAGTTAGATTACTTGTGCTAAGTTCTATAGTGAATGCCAGAGAAATTTCAAGAGTTATTATTCTTTGGGTGCCTTCTATTTGCCTATGTGCCAGGTACTAAACTAGGTACTTTATATATATGTATTGTTTCATTCTTGATCTAACTCTTTGAGGGATATATATCATCAGAGAGGTTAAGTAAATTACTCAAGGTCACACAGCTGGTAAGTAGGAGAGCCAGGATTCATATCCAGGTTTGTCAGTCTCCAGAGCTCTTTCTTTTATTTCGTGTTATCTTTCAGAGATCACAGTCACCTGTTGGGGCAACGTTAACTTTCTTTTGGCATGCATACATGTATTCCAGATATTGAAGTGGTACACAATAGCAATTTTAAACTCACTTGCTTTTTCTAACAAAATACATGGTTTCTTCTAACATCTGTTGACCTTGTGTCTCTGTGCTGAAAATCTTTTTTCTAACTTGCCCTTTCTGTAAGGCTAAAATGTTTCTGATTGCATTTATCAGAGTCCAGAAATTTGGGGCCTTTTTGATTTTAAAGTGTTTACAAGGATAGCCTTTTCCCCTGGATTTGATTATCTCATTGGCAGCAGTCAATATCCTCATGCATAGGAATGTATTTACTTATAGGCACATAAGTAATTCATTTATAAAATTGAATTATCTGACTAGGGAGATTGTGTGTTTTGATTGTGTAGCAGTCCTTCTGAAACTGACTTAAAATTGATAAAAGCCAGATGGAAAGTGGAAACAGTCCATTTCATGACTCTTTAAATGTTTAAGTTTGTTAACCCTTGCACTTCACATCTCTTTTTGAAGTTCAGTGGTAGGGTGGAAACAATTTGTAGGTGAGTTTTTAATATGCAAAATGGACAGTAAATGCTTATAACATTCTGTACCAGGGGAAAGAGTTTGTGCTTTAGAAGAGTTTCAAAGATAACATTAATGGCTCATCCTTAAACTTTTGTTTATTGCTTCTTATTTTTTTTATTTTTTTCCCATCAAAAATAGTCTTAAGGTTTATATTAAGTTTGCTATTTCCTCTTATGTGGACAAGAGCTGATTCTTAGTATCTTCAAATTATTTTACTACATGAACATATTCATATGTTATTTGTTCAAAGCAGCACATAAACATATTTTTAATAAAATATTTATCATTTTCTTTAAATTATTTTTTAAATGTCAGTTAATGTCATATACAGTTTTATGGATTATAACAATCCCTGCAGCAACATTCTGAGGTACGTACTGTTATTACTAACACTCTCATTTTTCAAACTGAAGAAACTGAAGCTTGCTGAGTTTGCACAACTTTCCCATGATCACAAAATGAAAAAGCAATAGAATGAGTATTTGAACTCAGACAGTCTGACTTCAGAGTCTACAATATTAACCACTACCCTATATTGTTTCTTTATTAAGAAACCAGTCTAGCTTGATGGTTTGATAAGCACCATACAAAGAAAACAGGCCCTTCCTCTTTTTATTCTTAATAATGGTACCATCATTTCTCCACTCTGCCTAGCACAAAACAATAAAGTCATCTCACACCTCCCTCTCATTCACACCTCATGTCTAACCATTTGTCAATATCCACAAATTTTACCGCTGCAACAACTAGTTCCATTATCTCTGCTATCATACAATTTCAAGACCTAATCTCCCATCACCCCTAGATTATGACTACTTATCTCTGTGTCCAGTAGTCTCCCAGACCAAATTATGCTACATACCACTACCAGATATATCTTATTATTATACAGTTATAATTATGACACTGTTCTTAAATATTCCCACTACTTTCACAATTGAGTCCAAATTACTCACCTTGACATACAAGGTGTTCAATAATCTGGCCTCAGTGTTCCTTTCCATGCGTTTTTCTTGGTTTTCATACACATGTCCTATATTCCTAGCTAAAGAAAGTAGTCCCAATTCCGTAAGCACAGCCATTATTTTTTTTTCTGTCTTAATGCCTTTGTTCAATACTGTACTCTCAATCTACAATTCCCTTCCTTGCCATTTCTGCCTATTGATATTCTACTCAACGTTTAAAAGCACATTTCAAATTGTACTTCATTTATGATTTTGTTCCCGATCCTTACATACAGTTTGTATTTACCTCCCTCACTCATCAGATCATTTTGTACTTCCATTTTGGGTTTTTTCAAATTATGAAGAGATACAGTTACTTCTGCCCTTGTTTTACCTTACTTCTTAGATGGTAAAATTCTTAAGGTCAAGAGATTTGCCTTCTTCATCTTCATATACTATAGAGACTGAATCAACTTTCTTGCTTTGAGTAGGTACTTCATGTTTGTTGAGGTGCATAAAGATGGCCCCTAATATCTCCTAGGAGTTCATCATCTCTGCACCAAACGGATTGTGATGTTGTGTTCTAAACCAGTGAAACAGAATAACTTAAGGTTAAAATGCAAGTATTTCTAAGTGTAGATCTTGTGGGGAGGGGAAATGGTGTTCCAGTACAGTATAAGTCAAACAATAAATAATTATTCTGTTTCTACGGGATTTCTGGGGAGTGATGTTTGTTTGCCATACAAATAAAATGGGATGAGTTCAAGTATGAAGCCAGGTAATTATATGATTCCACCAACTAAGAAATGGCCTGATATTTTATCAAGCATGTAATAAGTATGTGTGAAGTAGATCTGGCCTCAGCAAAGCTTATGTCTGGTATAAGATATGAAGGTTACTCTATTCCACATCCAGGAGAACCTATATTTGCTAATCCAAAGTAGAATGGAATCTGATATTAACTGGAAAACTAACTGAAGAATTGGGGCAATGATTTTCGAAGAACACTGATATGGCAATCTATAATGTGTGAACTAGAGCTGGTTTATTACCAATTAGTTGTTTGAGCCTGATTCTCCTTTCTTCTTATGAAATAAGGGGGCTAGACTAAAAACAGTTCTTTCCTACATTAATCTTTCATGAATCAAATTGTTTGTATTAATGTCTATCAAAAAGATGACACAGGTGATATCACAGAAATTATGGCATGAGGAGTGCATTTTAAAATCTCCCCTGGAAGTTACAACAAACTGAACAGCTATAGTTCAACAAAGGATTTCCTGCACAACACACACACACACACACACACACACATACACACACACACACACACCTGAGAGACCCACATATTGAATCACCTGAAGGAGGGCAAATTGGGTGAGTGGGGGAGGAGAGAAGGGGGCAGTGCAGAGATGCGAGCTGTGGGGCTGCAGGACACAGACTGGAGCTCACTATAGTTCAGAGCTCACTGCAGTCATGGGAGAGGGAAAAATTTAGGCTGCAGGCACAACCTCTATGACCCACGACCCTGCCCAAGGGATCAGCATATAATACAGCTAAACCCAGCACCTGCGACAGAGACCTCAGAGCAAAGACTGAATACAGAAGGGTGACAGAGCGGGTTAAGCCATCACTGAGCCAGGCAGAAACAGAAAACAAGGACACGGAGCCTGGCTTATTCCCACCCCCCACACTCCCAGTATTAGAAGAGGGCTCCAGACGAAATGGTAGCAGTGTCTCATTAAAAAGAGAATATCTACAGCCCTGAGAAATGCGGTGACACAGACTCACAGTGCAACTACTTCCAGTGAAAGGGAAGGAACTGAAGGGGCAAGATAACTGTGGACTGGTAGTTGCCACTACCATTTTTCTGCTTGGAGCCACAAAAATATGAGCCACAGTTCACAGCCCAACACACCTCCACCTTTCTGGGCAGATCACGGTGGAGGTAATCAGAACCTCTGAGTCACACAGGCTCTGCAGGGCCAGCACTGGGATTTCAGAAGCTTCGAACTCTATACATCCTCCCATGGAGGTGGTGCCGTGAGAACCAGGTGACCTGCTCACAGAGTAAAAGCCCACCTAGCAGGGAACCACCCATCATGTGAGAAGCCAGAACAATGTAAAAGAAAATATAATGCTACATCATTAGAGAAAATAAAAGGCTGAAGCAGGAAAAAAAATAAAACATTCTACTAACATGTACTGGAAAGCAAAAGAAAGACATCTTTATATCAATCTGCTGCAGAACCCATTTCAGTAGATACTCAGGATAAGAAATAATCATTCGTTAATTGCCATGAATAACCAAGGTAACAAGGCAGCTCAGAAAGAAAATGAAAATTCTCCAGAAAATGAACTTAAACACATGGAAATATGTGGTTTAAATTACAGAAAATTCAAGATTGCAGTTTTGAAAAAAACTCAGTGAGATGCAAGAAAACACAGCTAGGCAGTTTAATGAACTCAGAAACACAATCAAACAAGAAAATGAACATTTAACCAAAGATGATTGAAATCTTTAAAAGAACAAAACAGAATTTCTGGAGATTAAGAACTCAATAAAATATTGAAGAATGGAATAGCCAGCTTAGGCATAGAGCTCACCAGATGAAAGAAAGAATCGGTGACATCAAAGATAAAAATCTGGAAAAGACACAGATGGAAGAAGAGAGAGAATTGAGAGATAAAAGAAATGAAAGAGCTCTACAAGAGCTTCCTGACTTCATCAGAAAAATAAACATAAGAATAATGGGTATAAGAGAAGGAGAAGGGAACAGAAAGTCTATTCAAAAAAAATTGTCCACAAGAACTTCCCAAACTTACGGAAAGAACAGGATCCTCGAATCCAAGAGGCAAGTAGAACACGTAACTACCACAATCTCCACAGGCCTTCTCCAAGGCACATTGTATTGAAGCTGTCAAAAATTAACGACAAATAAAGAATCCTCAAGGTAGCCAGGGAAAAGAGGAAGTAACCTACAAAGAAAAGCCCAAAAGATTATCATCAGGTTTTTCAGCAGAAACTCTGCAAGCCATGAGGGAGTGGAATCAAGCATTCAAACTATTGAAAGAAAGAAATTATCTGCCCAAAACATTATATCCAGTGAAGTAATCATTCAGACATGAAGGAGGAATAAAGACCTTTCCAGACATACAGAAGCTGAGGAAATTTTCTAGCACATGAACTGCATTACAATAAATACGGAAAGAGGTTATTCAACCTGAAACAAAAAGTCAAAAGAGTACAAAGCCATGAGATGTATTACAAATGGACAAGCAGAACAAAGAAATGGCAACCCATACACAAAATAGGACACTATATACTTAAACATAACATAAAAGGTAAAGGAGAAAAAAAATTTAAAAAAGAAAAAGAAGAAAAAGACAACTTGCTACTGAAATTTAGAAAACAACTCGCAGTGTAAGTAGGCATAACTTATGACAACAAAACCATAAAAGAGGAGCAAGTAAAGCTCTGAACTTGCAAAGGGAAATGGAGATATGAGTCATGCTGAAGAAAAAGGACTAAGGTATATATGTAACTTTTTTACATAAACTTAATGGTACCAACTCAAAAAAAAAAAAATCCAGAATTGAGATATATAACACACACACAAAAGAAGAAACAGAAGGAAAAATAATAGAATACCACCATACTGAAATAACAGACAGTAACAAGAGGGCAAAGAAACAATGGAGACACCGTCCTAACAAAAACAACAAAAAAGATAGAATGACAGGAAATTCTCACATATCAATAATCTCCCTAAATGTAAATGGACTGAAGAACTCACCAATGTTTATTGCAGCACTATACACAATAGCTAAGACATGGAAACAACCAAAATGCCCATCGGTAGATGATTGGATTAAGAAACTGTGGTACATTTATACAATGGAGTATTATGCAGCCATAAGGAAGAAAGAAATCTTACCATTTGCAACAACATGGATGGATCTAGAGAACATTATGTTAAGTGAAATAAGTCAGACAGAGAAAGATAAGTTCCATATGATCTCACTTATTTGCGGATTCTAAAGAAAAGAATAAGTGAATGAACTAATCAGAAACTGGGAGACAATGAGGAAAAACTGAGGGTTGCTAGATGGGCGGGGGGAGTGGGGGGTGGGGGGGAGGGTGAGGGGATTGGAGGGCAGTCGGTGACCACAGGATGGCCACGGGGTTTGAAAATTAATCTGGGGAACGTAATTTGGTGGTTACCAGAGCGTAAGGGGGTTGGGGGGTGGGGGATGAGGGTGAGGGGGATCAAATGTACGGTGATGGAAGGGGAGCTGTCTCTGGGTGGTGAACACACAGTGTGATTTATGGATGATGTGATTCAGAGTTGCACAACTGAAATCTGTGTGATTCTACTAACAATTGTCACCCCAATAAATTAAAAAAATAAAAAAATATTAAAAAAAAAAAAAAAAAAAAAAAAAAAAAAAAGTTACAGAGCAGCAGATTGGATCAAAAAGCAAAATCCAACCAGAGCTGCCTCCAAGACATGCATCTCAGCTACAAGGACAAATATAGACTCAAAGTGAAAGGGTGGAAATTGAATCTACAAGCAAATGGCAGTGAGAGAAAATCAGGTATAGCCATACTTATAGCAGAAGAAACAAACTTCAGGATAAAAAAGCTAATAAGAGACAAAGATGGACATTTCATAATAATAAAGAAGATGATGAAACATGATGGCATAACACTCATTAATATATATGCCCCCAATCAGAGAGCACTGAAATATACAAAGCAACTACATACTAACAAAACTAAAGGGAGAAACTGACCAAAACACAGTTATAGTAGGAGACCTAAATAAATACATCATTGACAGCTATGGGTAGATCATCCAAAAAGAAAATAAATAAAAAAATATAAACCCTCAATGACACATTAGATAAAATGGACACAATTAATATTTATGGAGCACTTCATCCTAGAACATCAGGCTATACATTATTTTCTAGTGTACATGGAACATTCTCAAGGATAGATCACATGTTGGGACATAAAACTAGTCTCAGCAAATTTAAGAAGATTGAAATCATATCTAACATATTCTCTGATCACAAGACTTTCAAATTGGATATCAACTGCAAAAAGAAACCAAGAAAAATCAAAAATATGTGGAGATTAAACAGCATGCTTTTAAAGGACAGCTGAGTCAAAGAAGAAATAATAGGAGAGATCAAAAGATACATAGAAACAGATGAGAATTAAAATACATCCTATCAAAATTATCAGGACGCAGCAAAAGCAGTAATAAGAGGGAAATTTATATGATTACAGGCCTATCTCAAGAAACAAGAACAATCTCAGATAAACAATCTAACATTACACTTTAAAGAACAAGAGAGAGAAGAACAAATGAAACCCAAAGTCAGCAGAAGGAAGGAAATAATAAACATCAGAGCAGAACTAAATGAAATAGAGAACAAAAAGACAATAGAACAAAATAACGCACTAAGATCTGGTTCTTTGAAAAGATTAATAAAATTAAACAAATCCTTACCTAGACTCACTGAGATAAAAATAGACACCACAAATAAACAAAACCAGAGATGAAAAAGGAGAAGTTATCAAAGTTACCAGAGAAATACAAAGGATCATACAAGAATATTCTTAAGGACTGCACGCTACAAAATTCAATAACCTAAAAGAAAAAAAAAAAAACATATTCTTAGCAACATATAGCCTTCCTAGACTGACTCGTGAAGAACTGTAAAATTTAAATAGGCCAATCAACAGTAAGGAAATTGAATCAGTCATCCAAAACCTTCTTAAAAGAAAAAGTGTAGGACCAGATGGCTTCACTAGTGAATTCCACCAAACATTCAAAGAGGACCTAATACATGTCCTCCTCAAACACTTCCCAAAAAATTCAGGAAGAGGCAATACTCTCTAACTCATATCATAAGGCCAACATTACATTGACATCAAAATCTGCTAAGGATAACATAAAAAAACAAAATTACAGACCAATATATCTGATGAATACAGATGCAAAAATCCTAAACAAAATTCTAGCAAACCAAATGCAGCAACGCATTAAAAAGATTATGCATCACCACCAAGTGGGGTTCATCCCAGGGGCACAAGTATGGTCCAACATGCAAAAATGGTTAAGTGAACACCACATAAACAAAATAAAGGACAAAAATTATAAGATTATATCAATAATGCAGAAAAAGTGTTTGAGAAGATACAACATCCATTTATGATGAAAACACTTAGTAAAATAGGTATAGAAGGAAAATACCTTAACATACTAAAGGCCACATATGACAAATCCTCAACTAATATCATAAGTAATGGTGAAAAACTAAAGGAACATAACAGGGCTGTCTTCTATCATCTCTACTTTTCAACAGAGTATTGAGAGAACAAGCCAGAGCAACCAGGCAACAGAAAGAAATAAAAGGCATCCAAATTGGAAATGAGGAAGTTAAACTGTCACTTTTTGCAGATGGCATGGTGCTATATATAGAAAACGTTAAAGACACCACCAAAAAGCTATTAGAAGCAATAAACGAATACAGTAAAGTTGCCAGCTACAAAACCAATGTACAAAAGTCCATTGCATTCCTATATACTAACAATGAAATCTCAGAAAATAAATTAAAAAAAAAAAACAATTCCTTTTGCCATTGCAACAAAAAGAATAAAGTACCTAGGAATAAACTTAAGCAAGGATGTGAAAGATCTATATACTGAAAACTCTAAGAAGTCTTTAAAAGATTAAAGAAGACATAAAGAAATTGAACGACATTTCATGTTCACGGATTGGAATAATCTATATAGCTAAAATGACCATAACGCAAAGCAATATACAGATTTAATGCAATCCCCATTAAAATCCCAAAGGTGTTCTTCAAAGAAATAGAAGAAAAAATCATCAGATTTGTATGGAGCCACAAAAGATCCCAAACAGACAAAGCAATCCTAAGAAATAAAAATAATGCTGGAGGTATCACACTCCCTGATTATTCCCCAAAGAGGGGATAAAAATGGCCAATAGACATATGAAAAAATGCTCAACATCACTAACCATCACAGAAATGCAAACAAAAACCACAATAAGACATCACATCACACCTGTCAGAATGGCTATCATGAACAAGACAAATAGTAATGAGAGTTAGAGAGACTGTGGAGAAAAAGGAATCCTCATACACTTTTGGTGGGAATGCAGATGTGTGTCGCCACTATGGAATGCAGTGTGCAGGTGCCTCAAAAAATTAAGAATAGAATACTGCATGACCCAGTAATCCCTCTCCTGGGTATCAACCCAAAAAAATCTGAAAACATTTATCCATAAATATGTAGGTGCTCCAATATTCATTGCAGATTTATTTACGGTGTCCAAGACATGGAAACAACCAAATTGTCCTTTGATAGATCAATGGATAAAGTAGTTATGGTATATATACACAATGGAATATATTCGGCGGTAAGAAAAGATGAAATAGTTCCATTTGCAACTACATGGATGGATCTTGAGATTATAAAGCTAAGCGAAATAAGTCAGACAGAAAAAGCAGAGAACAATATGATTTAACTGATATGTGGTATATAAACCCAAAACAACCAAAGAACAAGACAAACAAATTGAGAAGCAAAAACTCATAGACACAGACAGTAGTTTAGTGGTTACTAGAGGGCAAAGGGCGAGGGTAGTGGTAAATGAGGTTAAAGATGATCAAATATACGGTGATGGAAAGAGATCTGATTCTGGGTGGTGTACACACTATGTAATATAGAGATGATGTATTACAGAATTGTACACCTAAAATCTACACCTAAAATCTATGTAACTTTGCTAACAATTGTCACCCCAATAAACTTTAATTATATGTGTGTGTATATATATATATAATATAATATATAAAATATATATAATATGTATATATAATATGTATATATATATATATATATAATATGTATATATAATATATATATATATATACTCTCTGTTCCCTTTCTTCTCCTTCTGGTATGCCCCTTTTTCTTATATTGTTCTTTCTGATGGAGTCAGAAAGTCCTTGTAGAGTTCTTTCATTTCTTTTAAGTCTCGAGTCTCTCTCTTCTTCCATCTGTGTCATTTCCAGATTTCTATCTTTGATGTCTCTGATTCTTTCCTCAATCTTGTAAGCTCTATTGTCTAAGCTGGCTATTTGGTTCTTCATTTCTTTTATTGATTTCTTAATCTCCAGAAATTCTATTTGATCCTTTTTAAATATTTCAATTTCTTTAGTAAAATGTTCATTTTGTTCTTGGATTATGTTTCTGAGTTTGTTGAATCTCGTTGAGTTTTTTCAGACCTGCAATCTTGAATTCTCTGTAATTTAAGGTACATACTTCCTTGTCTTTGCACTCATTTTCTGGAGACTCTTTCATTTTCTTTCTGAGCTGCCTTCTTACCTTGGTTACTCATGGCAATTAATGAATTATTATTATTATTATTATTCCTAGACATAGTGCCATTTGTGGCAACATGGATAGTTCTTGTGATTATTGTGCTAGTGAAATAACTCAAACAGAAAAAGTCGAGAACCATATGATTTCACTTATATGTGGGACATGAAACTGAAAACTACAAAGGAACAAGACAAACAAACAAACAAACAAAGTACTCATAGACATGGACAATGGTAAGGGGGGAAGGAGGTGTTAGATGAGGTTAAAGGGGATCCAATATAAGGTGACGAAAAAGAACTGACTCTGGGTGGTGAACACAGAATGTGATATATATATATATATATGATGTATTACAGAATTGTACACCTGAAACCTACGTAACTTTACTAACCATTGCCACCCCGATAAACTAATATATATATATATATATATATATATATATATATATATATATATATATATATATATAACCATCAACAAAACGAAGAGGCAACCAATCAAATGGGAGAAGATATTTGCAAACAATTCCTCCAATAAGGGGCTGACATCCAAAATATATAAAGAACTTATACAATTCAACAACAAAAAGACAAAGAATCCAATTTAAATATGGGCTGAGGACATGAACAGAAACTTCTCCCAAGAAGACATACAAAGAGCTAACAGATCTATGAAAAAGTTCAACTTCACTAGCTATTAGGGAAATGCAAAGCAAAATTATAATGAGATATTGCTTAACTCCTGTTAAAATGGCTATCATCAACAAGACAAATATTAACAAGTGTTGGGGAGCCTCTATGGAAGGTAGTATGAAGGTTCCTCAAAAAATTAAGAATAAAATTACCATATGACCCAGTAATGTCTCTCTTCGATATCTGCCCAACAAATCTGAAAACATTTATCCATAATGATATGTATCTTCCGATGTTCACTGCAGCAGTATTTATGGTGACCAAAACGTGGAAACAACAAGTGTCCTTCAGTTGATGATTGGATAAAGAAGATGTGGTATATGTACACAATAGACTACTACTCTCCCATAAGAACAGATGAAATAGTGCCATTTTGGACTACATGGATGGATCATGAGATTATTAAACAAAGTGAATTAAGTCAGTCAGAAAATGTCGAGAACCACATGACTTCACTGATATGTGAGATATAAAACTGAAAGTAACAAAGGAACAAGACAAACAAATGAAGAAAAAAAAATTCATAGATACAGACAACAGTTTAGTGGTTACCAGAGCATAAGAGGGAAAGTGGGATTGTAAAGAGGACAAAGGGTGTCAAGTATATGGTAATGGAAGGAGAAATGACTGGGTGGTGAACACATAAAGCAATATATAGATGCTGTATTACAGAATTGGTGCACTTGAAGTCTACGTAGTTTTGTTGACCATTGTATCCCCAATATTTTTTTCAATTAAAGTTTATTAGGGTGAAAACTATTAGCAAAGTTACATAGATTGCAGGTGTACAATTCTGTAATACATCATCTATATACCACATTATGTGTTCACCACCAAGAGTCAGTTCTCTTTCTATCACTATATATTTGATCCCCTTTACCCTCATCTACCACGCCCCTACCCCCTTAATGAATTTTAATTTAAAAAAGATGACACATAGATGTAAATTATTGTTGGGAGAGGTATTAAAATGTTTGTAATAAGAGGTATTACATTATTTATAATAATAGTAGCTAATGCTTATTATTTGCCAGCCATTTTCCAAGGTATTTTAGAAAAAAAAATCTCAGTCAATAATCCCAGAAACCCGACAAGATTATTATTAATACAATCATTTTCACTTTACAAATGAGGGAACTGAAATACACCCAAGTTATGTAACTTTCCAGGGCACCACAGATAGTAAGTACGTGAAAACTGGAATTTGAGCCATGGAGTTTAACTTCAGTTTGCCATCTCAACCACCAACTTGTATCATTCCTCCTGCTATTCTTCCACTCTTCCTATATTTTGTGAACCCTGATAAAGAAAATATCTACTAAAAGTGTCCTGGTGGATAACTGGGCTCAAATTTCAGTGCAGAGCCCAGCAGCCTTTTCTAAGCAAGCACCTCTCACAGAAACTACACTTCAGGAAGAAGCCTGCACTAAGCTGCCTGCTTTCCGCACTGAGCCTTCTGTATCCATGCTGTTCTTGGCATCTGAGCCAACCCTTATAATGGAGTTCCTGAAATCCTACTTCAACCAATAGGACTGAGGCTTTCACCATCCAATCAGAGCTGTGCAGCTATATCTCCATTAGCATCTTCACTGCCCAATCAGAGTGGCTCCATTAAGACCAACCAGGACAGTGCCATTTGGACAAATCAAACTTCCAGGATTTGCAGTCCTCATATGCATGAAGATGGACCAATCAGGGAATAGGGGCGGGGACTTCTGCCTATTTATGTCAGCTATCCCCTGGTTCACAGAGTGCATTTTCCTTTTCTACTAGAGACTTAAGACTGCATATCTCCAGCTGGAGCTGAAACACCATGACAAAACATTGAATGAAGATTTATCACCAGATTGGAGCAGACCAGCACAGGGCAGAGTAGAGTGGACTGGAATATGCAGGTGGAGACACCAGAGCAGAGCTGAGCTATCTAGACAGAGAGGGGCCTGGCCCCAGGGACCCTGGCCCTAAGGCTTCCTTGCCTCAGGGCTGCTCCACAGCCATGCTGCTTCATAATTGAGCTGTAACACTACTGACCTGATCCACACCCATGCTATTCTCACAACTGAGCTATATCACAATTGAATTGTTCGCACTGAATAAAGTTTCCTTTCTCACTGCACCCTGATTGGCAATTCCTGTCAGTGTTGAATGGACACCAGTGAGAATAAGTTGGCAATATTCTAGGTACTCAAACCATCTCTCTTATTCAATAAAGTGGCTTTTCAAATCAGAGTCTCGGAATAAGATCTTTGCTCTTTTTGGAAAGGTGTTCTCCTAGATTTATGACATTCTAACTTTACATAATTTTCAAGTCTCAGCATAAATGTCACTTTTGCTGAGAGACCTTTTCTAATATCTCAGTCTTGATTAGGTATCTGTCATACAATGTAAAAGGACCCTTGTATTAAATTCCTTCCTGGCACATCTCAGTCATAATGCAAAGTATTGTGTACCCTGTTTCCCCAAAAATAAGACCTACCCAGACAATCGTTTCTTTTTTTTTTTTTTTTAATTCATTGGTGTGACAAATGTTAGTAAAATTACATAGATTTCAGGTATACAATTCTGTATTACATCATTTATAAAACCCATTGTGTGTTCACCACCCAGAGTCAATTCTCCTTCCATCACCATATATTTGATTTCCCTTACCCTCATCTCCCACCCCCCAACCCCCTTACCCTCTGGTAAAGACTAAACTATTGACTGTGTCTATGAGTTTTTGTTTCTCATTTGTTTGTCTTGTGATTTTGTTGTTTTTGGTTTATATACCACATATCAGTGAAATCATATGGTTCTCTCCCTTTTCTGTCTGACTTATTTCGCTTAACATCATACTCTCAAGATCCATCCATGTTGTCACAAATGTTCCTATATCATCTTTTCTTACCTCCGAATAGTATTCCATTGTGTATATATACCACAACTTCTTTATCCATTCATCTATCGAAGGACATTTTGGTTATTTCTGTGTATTCGCCACCGTAAACAAAGCTGCAATGAACATTGGAGCACACGTGTCTTTATGCATAAATGTTTTCAGATTTTTTGGGTAGATACACAGGAGAGGGATTGCTGGGTCATATGGTAATTCTATTTGTAATTTTTTGAGGAACCTCCACACTGCCTTCCATAATGGCTGCACCAGTCTGCATTCCCACCAACAGTGTATGAGGGTTCCTTTTTCTCCACAGCCTCTCCAACACTTGTTACTATCTGTCTTGTTGATGATAGCCATTCTGATTGGGGTGAGGTGATATCTCATTGTGGTTTTTATTTGCATTTCTCTGATGATTAGCGATGTTGAGCATTTTTTCATATATCTATTGGCCATTTGTATGTCCTCTTTTGAGACCTGTTTCTTCAGGTCCTCTGCCCATTTTTCAATTGGGTTGTTTGTTTTTTTGTTGTTGAGTTGCATGAGTTCCTTGTATATATTGGATATTAGCCCCTTAAGGGAGGCACTGTTTGCAAAAATCTTCTCCCATTCAGATAGTCGCCTCTTAATTTTGTCAATGGTTTCTTTTGCTGTGCAGAAGCTTTTAGCTTTTATATAGTCCCGTTCGTTTATTTTAGCATTTACTTCCATTGCCTTTGGAGTCAAATTCATAAAATGCTCTTTGAACCCAAGGTCCATAAGTTTAGTACCTATGTTTACTTCTATGCAGTTTATTGTGTCAGGTCTTATGCTTAAGTCTTTCATCCATTTTGAATTAATTTTGGTACATGGTGACAGATAGCAGTCCTGTTTCATTCTTTTGCACGTGGCTATCCAATTCTTCCAGCACCATTTATTGAAGAGGCTGTCTTTCCTCCATTGTATGTTTTTAGCTTCTTTGTCAAAAATTATCTGTCCATATTTATGTGGTTTTATTTCTGGGTTCTCAATTCTATTCCATTGGTCTATGTGTCTGTTTTTCTGCTAATACCATGCTGTTTTGATTATTGTAGCCCTGTAGTACAAGCTAAAGTCAGGGAGTGTGATACCTCCAGTGTTGTTCTTTTTTCTTAAGATTGCTTTGGCTATCGGGGTCTTTTTGGTTCCAAACAAATCTGATGATTTTTTATTCTATTTCTTTAAAAAATGTCATTGGGATTTTTTTTTTAAACTGCTCAAGTTTTATTTGGATTGCAATGACTCTATAGATCAATTAGGGAAAGAATGATATTTTAATAATATCAATGCTTCCAAATTTTGAACCATTTATATCTTTCAATTTAATTAGCTCTTATTATAATTTTTTTCTCATTGACAGTTTTTCCTAATAAAGGCCTGTAAGATGATAAGTTTCCCTTTAAGCACTGCTTTTGTTGCATCCTACAAGTTTTTTTTTTAATTTATTTTTTTTAATTTATTGGGGTGACAATTGTTAGTAAAATTACATACATTTCAGGTGTACAATTCTGTATCACATCATCTATAAATTACATTGTGTGTTCACCACTCAGAGTCAGTTCTCCTTCCTTCACCATATATTTGATCCCCCTTACCCTCATCTCCCACACCCCACCCCCCTTACCCTCTGGTAACCACTAAACTATTGTCTGTGTCTATGAGCTTTTTTTTTTCTTAGACGTTTATCATTTATATCCCTCACACTGTGGACCCCCCTCCCCCCATCCACTATCTCTTTGCATCTCACCGAGCCATCCCATTTCCACTATCTCCACTCCCAATGCTGTACTCTGCCTCTTGTAAATGTATACATACCTATATATACATATATATACATATATATACATATATATATATATATTATAGTTGGCATTCATTATTGTTCAGCTTCAGGTGTACAGTGCAGTGATCAGGCATCTACATCTTCCCTGACATGGTCTCCCAAATGGGACACATGTCTATGGGATACCCTACAAAATCTTTACAACATTATTAATTATGTTCCCCAGATTAATTTTCAAAACCCTGTGGCCATCTTGTGGTTACTGATTGTTTTCTAATCCCCTCACCTTCCTCCTTACCCCCACCCCCCCATCCATCTAGCAACCTCAGTTTTTCTTCTTTGTCTTCAAAACTGTTTCTGACTAGTTCATTCACTTTTTCTTTTCTTTAGATTCCGCATATAAGTGACATCATATGGTACTTATATTTCTCTGTCTGACTTATTTCACTTAACATAATGTTCTCTAGGTCCATCCATGTTGTTGTAAATGGTAAGATTTCAGTCTTCTTTCTGGCTGCATAGTACTCCATTGTATAAATGTACCACATTTTCTTAATCCAATCATCTCCCGATGGGCTTTGCAGTTGTTTCCATGTCTTGGCTATTGTGTATAGTGCTGCAATAAACATAGGAGTGCATAAAGATTTTTGAATTGGAGTTTTGGATTTCTCCGGATAGATACCTAGGAGTGGAATTACTGGATCATAGGGTAGATCCATTTTCAGATTTTTGAGATACCTCCATACTGTTTTCCACAGTGGCTTCACCAATCTGCAATCCCACCAACAGTGCAGAAGCATTCCAGAAGCATTCCCTTTTCTCCACATCCACACCAGCAGCTTTTGTTTGTTGATTTATTGATGATAGCCATTTTGACTGGGGTGAGGTGGTATCTCATGGAGGTTTTTATTTGCATTTCTCTGATGGTTAGTGAGGTTGAGCATCTCTTCATATGTCTGTTTGCCATCTGTATGTCCTTTTTAGAAAAATGTCTCTTCAACTCCTCTGCCCATTTTTTAATTCGGTCGTTTGTTTTATTGCAGTTGAGTTGAGTGAGTTTTTTATAGATTTGTGAAATTAATCACCTATCAGATATATCATTGGCAAATACCTTCTCCCATTCAGTACGATCCCTTTTTGTTTTATTGATGGTTTCCTTTGCTGTGAAAAAACTTTTTAGTTTGATATAATCCCACATGTTTATTTTTTCTCTTACTTCCCTCGCGCGAGGGGATATATCAGTAAAAATCTTACTCCGGGTAATGTCTGTGAAGTTTCTTCCTATATTTTCTTCTAGGTATTTTATGGTTTCAGATCTTACATTTAAGTTTTTAGACATTTTGAATTTATTTTTGTATATGGTGTAAGGAGGTGGTCCAGCTTCAATTTCTTGCATGTGTCTGTCCAGGTTTCCCAGCACCATTTATTGAATAGACTCTCTTTACCCCATTATACATTCTTGCTTTCATTGTCGTAGATTAAATGGCCATATAGGCATGGATTTATTTCTGGACTCTCTAATCTGTTCCATTGATCTATGTGTCTGTTTTTATACCAGTACCATGCTGTTTTGATTACTGTAGCCTTGTAGTATAATTTGAAGTCAGGTATTGGTATACCTCCCACTTTGTTCTTATTTCTCAAGATTGCTGAGGCTATACGGGGTCTTTTATGGTCCCATATAAATTTTAGGATTATATGTTCTATTTCTGTGAAAAACGTCATTGGTAGTTTGATAGGAATTCTGTTGAATATGTATATTGCCTTAGGCAGTATGGACATTTTAACCATATTAATTCTTCCTATCCATGAACATGATATGTTCTTCCATCTATTTATATCTTCTTTCATTTCTTTCTTCAGTGTCTTATAATTTTCTGTGTACATATCTTTTACTTCTTTGGTTTAATTTATTCCCAGATATTTTATAGTCTTTGGAGCAATTGTAAATGGGATTATTTTTTTTTAATTTCTCCTTCTGATGTTTTATTATTGGTATATACAAATGCAATTGATTTCTGAATATTAATTTTGTATCCTGCTACTTTACTAAATTCATCTATCAGCTCTAATAGCTTCTTGGTGGAGTCTTTAGGGTTCTCTATATATAGTATCATGTCTTCTGCATATAATGATAATTTTACTTCCTCCTTACCAGTTTGGATGCCTTTTATTTCTTTTTCTTGTCTGATTGCTGTGGCTAGAACTTGCAGCACTATGTTGAATAGAAGCGGAGATAGTGGGCAACCTTGCCTTGTTCCTGATTTTAGGGGGAATGGTTTTAGCTTTTCCCCATTGAGTATGATGTTAGCTGTGGATTTGACATATATGGCCTTTATTATGTTGAGACATGATCCCTCTATTCTCACTTTCTTAAGGGTTTTTATCATAAATGGCTGTTGGATTTTATCAAACGCTTTTCCTGCATCTATTGATATGATCATATGATTTTTATTTTTCATTTTGTTAATGTGGTGTATCACATTAATTGATTTGCGGATGTTGAACCACCCTTGCATACCAGGGATGAATCCCACTTGATCATGGTGTATGATCTTTTTAATGTATTGCTGAATTCTGTTCGCTAATATTTTGTTGAGGATTTTTCAATCTATGTTCATTAGAGATATCGGCTTGTAGTTTTCTTTTTTGGTGGTGTCTTTGTCTGATTTTGGGATCAGGGTGATAGTGGCTTCGTAAAAAGTGTTTGGGAGTCTTCCCTCCTTCTGGATTTGTTGGAAGAGCTTGAGGAGAATAGGTGATAATTCTTTTTTGAACGTTTTGTAAAATTCACCTCTAAAGCCATCTGGTCCAGGGCTTTTGTTTGTTGGGAGATTGTTGATTACTGATTCAATTTCCCTGGTGGTAATCAGTCTATTCAGGTTTTCTGTTTCTTCTCGAGTTAGCCTTGGAAGTTTGTACACCTCTAGAAAATTGGCCATTTCTTCCAGATTGTCAAATTTGTTGGCATATAGTTGCTCATAGTAACTTCTTAAAAGTTTTTGTATTACTACGGTGTTTGTTGTCACTTCTCCTTTTTCATTTATGATTTTATTAATTTGGGTCCTCTCTCTCTTTTTTTTAATGAGTCTGGCTAGCGGTTTGTCAATTTTGTTTATCTTCTCTAAGAACCAGCTCTTGGATTCATTGATCTTCTGTATTGTTTTTCTGGTTTCTCTTTCATTTTTTTCTGCTCTGATCTTTATTATCTCCTTCCTTGTGCTCCCTTGGGCTTATTTTGCTGTTCTTTTTCCAGATCCCTTAAGTGTGACGATAAACTGTTGATTAGTGATGTTTCTTGTTTCTTTAGGTAGGCCTGCAATGCTATGAATTTCCCTCTTAGGACTGCTTTCGCGGCATCCCATAGATTTTGGGTCGTCGTGTGTTCATTTTCGTTTGTCTCGAGATATCTTTTGATTTCTTCCTTGATCTCCTGCTTGACCCGTTCATTATTTAGTAGTAAGTTATTCATCCTCCATGAATTGGTGTGTCTTCCAGTTTTTTTCCTGTAGTTCATTTCTAATTTCATAGCACTGTGATTAGAGAAGACAATTGGTATGATTTCAATTTTCTTAAATTTATCAAGACTTGTTTTGTGGCCTAACATATGGTCTATCTTGGAAAATGTTCCATGTGCGCTTGAGAAAAACGTGTACTTTGCACCATTGGGTGAAATGCTCTGAAAATATCGATTAAATCCAAGGGGTCCAATGTATCATTTAAGGCTGTGGTTTCCATATTGATTTTCTGACTGGAAGACCTGTCCCTTGTTGTCAGAGGTGTGTTGAAGTCCCCTCCTATGATAGTGTTACTGTTGATCTCTGTCTTTATGTCAGTCAGTACCGGTTTTATATATTTAGGTGCTCTTATGTTGGGTGCATAGATGTTTACTAGGGTTATGTCCTCTTGCTCGATCGATCCCTTTATTATTACATAGTGCCTATCTTTAGATATATGTATTGCAACTCCAGCTTTTTCCTCATTTCCATTTGCATGAAATATCTTACTCCAACCCTTCACTTTCACTTTGTATGTCTTTTGTTCTGAGGTGAGTCTCTTGTATACAGCATATACAAGGGTCTTGCTTTCTTATCCACTCAGCCACCCTATGTCTCTTAGTTGGAGCATTTAACCCATTTACATTTAAAGTGATTATTGATAGGTACATAGTTATTGCCATTTTTAAATTTGTAGTTCGGTTGTTTTCATCTTTCTTCTATTTACAGAAGTCCTTTTAGTATTTCTTGCAATGCTGGCTTGGTGGTAATAAATTCCTTTAGCTTATTTTTTTCTGGAAAGCTCTTTATCTCTCCTTCAATTTTAAATGATAGCATTGCTGGATAAAGTAATCTAGGTTGTAGGCCTTTGTTTTTCATCACTTTGACTATCTCCTGCCACTCCCTCCAGGCCTTCAATGTTTCTGTAGAAAAGTCATTTGATAGTCTTATGGGAGTTCCCTTGTATAGAACCCTCTGTCTTTCTCTTGCTGCTTTTAGGATTCTCTCTTTGTCTTTCAGCTTTGCCATTTTAACTATAATGTGTCTTGGTGTGCACCTGTTTGGGTTTATCCTGGTTGGAAATCTCTGCACTTCCTGGGCTTGTATGTTGGTTTCCTTCGTCAGGCTGGGGAAGTTTTCGGACATTATTACTTCAAATATGTTCTCAATCTCTTGCTTCCTCTCTTCACCTTCTGATATTCCTATGATGCACATGTTGTTGCGCTTGATGTTATCTCAGAGGTCTCTTAAGCTATCCTCATTGTTTTTTATTCTTTTTCCTTTCTGTTGTTCTGTTTGTGTGATTTCTGCTAACTTGTCTTCTAAGTCGCTGATTCGATCCTCTGCTTCATCTAACCTGCTGGTAATTCCTTCAAGTGAGTTCTTAATTTCGGTAATTGTGTTCTTTAGTTCTAACTGATTGTTCGTTATGATTGCTACATCCTTTTTTATGTCTTCTCTAAGCTCCTTAAACATTCTTATCACCAGTGTTCTGAACTCTGTCTCTGAAAGTTTGGTTACTTCTTCTTCATTTGGTTCCAGTTGTGGAGGTTTCTTCTGTTCTTTAATTTGGGACTTGTATCTTTGTTTCCCCATTCTGGCTGACTCTCTGTGTTTGCTTTGATGTGTTAGGTAGATCCCCTAGAGTTCTTAGTTCTTGCTAGGTTATCTTTTGTAGTTTGTGCCCTTTATATTTGACTTGCACTACTTCGTTCTTCTCTTCTGCCTGTGTTCCAAAGGAGACTCTTGTGTTGTATATATTGTCTTGTTCAAGAATATCTTTAATTGCTTTTTGCTTGTGAGTAGGTGGGGTTAACTCCTAGGCTGACTTGTTGTGAGACTTGGCTCTGCCCACCTCAGGGCGTTCTGCTGTGTGAGGGTTGACCACTTAAATGTGGTTTGGCCTCTATGGGCTCTAGTGCCTGCAGAGAATTCCCTCTGGGTGTGTGACTTGTAGGTCAAACCCAATAGTACTCTGGTTTGGTCTGGAGATGGCCTCTGGATATTTTGAATCTTCTGCCTCTTAAGCTTGGGCCTGGTAAGGCAATTTCAGAACAAAGCAAATCACGAAGCACAACAACAACAACAACAAAGAAAAAATCAAATACATTCACATGTAAAAACACCGGATAACCCCCAGTCGACACAGGCAAAGATATCAAAAATATAAAGACAAAGCAAAACAAATCAAAACAAAAGGCAGCGACAGTCTTGGCTTAAGCCCACCAAGTAATGTCCGGGTTGTCCTCTGCTGTACCAAAGAGCCCCCTGCTTATTTCGCAGGCAGAGCCGGTCACTTGGTTCCTAGAGTGACTTTGGGACCGTAGATTTAAATGCGTGGGCCTGAGGGTTCTGCATGATAGTTTTCACAAAGTCAGTGCGGTTTCTGCCCTTGCCTGAACATATACATACTGAGAGTAGTACCACCAGCCCCGTGTCCAGTACTCCTGAGTCTTAGGGCACTTCTTCAGTGTGTGTGTTTATGGGGGGAGTGCGGGCGGGAGATTTCTGAGCTGCTGAAAGCCCAGAGCTGTGTCTGCGGCTTACTGCTGATCCCTGGGAGTGCCTCCACAGTTGCACTTGCCCCGCCCTATGCAGGCCAGAAAGGGTGGGAGCTGGGGATGGAGGGGTCTTCTCTCTCCCAGCGCAGCCGCATCACACTCTTCCCAAAGGCCAGAAAACGTGGTGGCTGGACGTGGAGAAGTCTCTTCTCTCCTACCCCAGCCAAAATCACACTCTTCCCAGCCTCTTCCCTGGGTCAGATCTGCCTATCAGTCTTCCCAGAGCCTGAGCACTACTACAGCTCCTCTGTAATCTGACAGTACTCCTCAGTTCCGGGGCCAGTTTAAGTCTCTGGAAGGGTGGGGGTAGGATTGAAAGAGCGAGGGGGGAGGGGCCCAGATATGGAGTCTGTGTTGTTTGTCCGCCCTAGGGCCCACTAGCCGCCCTCCCGGCGGGTGAGATCAGCCGTGGGATGCAGGGAAAGAGCCCAACTCCTGGTCTCTGTGCTCTCTGTTCTGCCATGGGATCCCGTGCGTGCCCGGAACTGTGGGTGCCACCACAGTTTTCGCCGCCGCCACTGCCGCTGCCACCAGCCAGGACCCCGCCACGGCCCGAGCGTTTTCACTCCGCTCCCTTCCTTCCTTCCCCTGCTCGCCCAATTAGCGCACCTTCAAGTAATCCTTCCACGAGTCTCTTAGCTGTTCTGTGTGATGAGCAATGAATTCTTTGATGGGTTATAGGTCCCTTTTGTAGTAAGATCTTGAGGAGAACTCAGAAAGTGTGCCCCGCTGCCGCCATTCCTATCGCCATTGGGATTTTGATGGGGATTGCATTAAATCTGTATATTGCTTTGGGTAATATGGCCATTTTAACTATGTTGATTATTCCAATCCATGAGCACGGAATGTCTTTCCATTTCTCTGTGTCTTCAATTTCTTTCAAAAATGTCTCACAGTTTTCAGCCTACAGGTCCTTCACATCTTTGGTTAAGTTTATTCCTAGGTAGTTTATTCTTTATGCTGCAATTGCAAAAAAAAATTGTTTTTTGTATTTCTTTTTGTGAGATTTCATTGTTAGTATATAGGAATTCAATAGACTTTTGTACGATGATTTTGTAGCCAGCAACTTTACTGTATTTGTTGATTGTTTCTAATAGCTGTTTGGTGGAGTTTTTAGGGTTTTCTATGTACAGAATCATGTCATCTGCAAAGGGTGATAATTTAACTTCTTCATTCCCAATTTGGATGCCTTTTATTTCTTTCTCTTGCCTGAGTGGGCTGGCAAGGACTTCCAACACTATGTTGAAAAGCAGAGGTGATAAGCAACAGCCCTGTCGTGCTCCTGAACATAGAGCAAAGGCTTCAGTTTTTCACCATTAATTATGAGATTAGCTGAACCTAGTCATATATGGCCTTTATTAAGTTAAGGTATTTTCCTTCTATACCTATTTTATTAAGTGTTTTAATCATAAATGGTTGTTGTATCTTAGCAAATGTTTTTTCTGCATCAATTGATATAATCATATGATTTTTGTCCTTTACTTTGTTTATGTGATGTATCACATTGATGGCTTTTTGTATGTTGAACCATTCTTGTGCTCCTGGGATGAACCCCACTTGGTCGTGATGAATCATCTTTTTAATGCATTGTTGTATATGATTTGCTAGAATTTTGTTTAGGATTTTTGCATCTGTATTCATCAGAGACATTGGTCTGTAGTTTTCTTTTTTTGTGTTGTCCTTACCAGGTTTTGGTATCAGGGTAATCTTGGCCTCATAAAACGAGTTAGGGAGTACTGTCTCTTCTTTAATTTTTTGGAAGAGTTTGAGCAGGATTGGTATTAGATCCTCTTTCAAGGTTTGATAGAATTCACTAGTGAAGCCATCTTGCCACGGACTTTTCCTTTTGGGAAGGTTTTCGATGACTGATTCAATTTTGTTACTGGTGATGGGTCTGTTTAGATTTTCCAGCTCTTCCTGGTTCAGCCTTGGAAGGCTATATGTTTCTAAGAACTTGTCCATTTCTTCTAGGTTATTGAATTTGATGGCATATATTCCTTCATAGTATTCTTGGATGATCCTTTGTATTTCTGTGGTGTCCGTGATAACTTCCCCTTTTTCATTTCTGATTTTGTTAATTAGTGTCTTCTCTCTTTTTATCTTAGTGAGTCTAGCCACGGGTTTGTCAATTTTGTTAATCTTTTCAAAGAACCAGCTTTTTGTCACATTAATTTTTTCCTATTGTCCTTTTGTTCTCTATTTCATTTAGTTCTGCTCTGACTTTTGTTATTTCCTTTCTTCTACTGACCTTGGGTTTCACTTGTTCTTCTTTTTCTAGTTCTTTACGGAGTAACATGAGATTATTTATTTGGGATTTTCCTTGTTTCTTGAGATAGGCCTGTAATGATATAAATTTCCCTTTTAAAACTGTTTTCGCTGAATCCCAAAAATTTTGGTAGGATGTATTTTCATTGTCATTTATTTCTATGTATCTTTTGATCTCTCCTCTAATTTCTTCTTTGACCCAGTCGTTCTTTAAAAGTATGTTATTTATTCTCCATGTATTTGTGTTTTTTCCTGCTTTCTTTATGCAGTTGATATCCAATTTGAAAGCCTTGTGATCAGAGAATAAGCTTGGTATGATTTCAATCTTCTTAAATTTGCAGGGGCTGATTTTTTGTCCCAATATATGGTCTATCCTTGAGAATGTTCCATGTACACTAGAAAAGAATATATAGTCTGATGTTTTAGGATGAAGTGCTCACTATATGTCAATTATGTCCATTTCATCTAATCTGTCATTTAGGGCTGCTATTTCGTTATTTATTTTCTGTTTGGATGATCTATCCATAGCTGTCAGTGATGTATTTAGGTCCCTTAGTATAATTGTGTTTTGGTCAATTTCTCCCTTTAGTTCTGTTAGGAGTTGCTTGGTATATTTTGGTGTTCCCTGATTGAGGACATAAATATTGATGACTGTTATGTCTTCTTGTTGTATATTCCCCTTTACCATTATGTAATGTCCATCTTTTTCTCTTGTTATCTTTTTCACCCTGAAGTGTGTTTCATCTGATATCATTATGGCTACACCTGATTTTGTCTGTGTACCATTTGCTTGGAGTGTCAATTGCCACCCTTTCACTTTGAGTCTATGCTTGTCCTTGTAGCTGAGATGTGTCTCTTGGAGACAGCATATGGTTGGGTTTAGTTTTTTGATCCAGTATGCTACTCTGTGCCTTTTTATTGGTGAGTTCAGGCCATTTACATTTAGGGTGATTATTGATATGTGAGGGTTTCCTGTCATTCTATCTTTAGTTTTCTGGTAAAGCTGTGTCTCCATTGTTTCTTTGCCTTTTTATTGTTGCTATTATTTCTGTGTGGTGGTATTCTATGTTTCCCTCTGTTTCTTCCTTTATTACAGTATATATTTCAGTTCTCGATTTTTTCTTGAGTGGTTACCCTTAAGTTTATGTAAAAGAATGTTTGATATTTAGAGTATTCAATTTTCTTCAGCACGCTTACTTTCTCCATTCCCATATTCTGGTTCACACCTTTACTCTCCTCCTTTTTATGTTTCAGTTGCCACAAATTGTCCCTGTTGATGGTGGTCGAATAGCCTCCTATAGTATTTCTTGTAGTGCACGTCGTGTATTAGAAAATTCCCTCAGCTTCTGTATGTCTGGAAAGGTCTTTATTCCTCCTTCATATCTAAAGGATATCTTTCCTGGATATATTATTCTTGGTTCATAATTTCTCTCTTTCAATAGTTTGAATATTTGGTTCCACTCCCTCCTGGCTTGTAGAGTTTCTGCTGAAAAATCTGATGGTAATCTAATGGGCTTCCCTTGTAGGTTACCATCTTCTTTTCCCTGGCTGCCTTGAGGATTCTTTCCCTGTCGTTGATTTTAGACAGCTTCAATACAATGTGCCTTGGAGAAGGCCTGTTGGGATTGAGGTAATTAGGTGTTCTATTTGCTTCTTGGATTGGAGGATCCAGTTCTGTCCACAAGTTTGGGAAGTTCTCACCAACAATTTGTTTGAATATATTCTCTGTTCCCTTCTCTCTTTCTTCTCCTCCTGGTATGCCCATTATTCTTTTATTGCTCTTTCTGATGGAGTCAGAAAGTTCTTGTAGAGTTCTTTCATTTCTTTTAAAGCTCAAATCACTTTCTTCTTCCATCTGTGTAATTTCCAGGTTTCTGTATTCTATGTCACTGATTCTTTCCTCCATCTGGTCAACTCTACTACCTAAGCTGGTTATTTCATTCTTAATTACTTCTATTGAATTCTTAATCTCTAGAAATTCTATTTGGTTCTTTTTTAAAAATTTCAATCTCTTCGTAAAATGCTCATGTTGTACTTTTATTGTGTTTCTGAGTTCATTAAACTGCCTGTATGTGTTTTCTTGCATCTCATGGACTATTTTCAGAACTGCAATCCTGAATTCTCTGTCATTTAAGTCATGTTCCCATATCTTTAAGTTCCTTTTCTGGAGACTTTTCACTTTCTTTCTGAGCTGTCTTGTTGCCTTGTTTATTCATAACAATTATTATTTCTCTTCCTAGACATCTACAGGAGTGTCTTCTGCAACAGGTTGATAGGAAGAGGTCTTTCTTTTGTTTTCAAATATTTGTTGGTAGAATGTTTTATTTTCTGTCTGACTGCAGCCTTTTTTTTTTTTTCTCTCACACGGGACAGCTATGTTTTCTCTGCACTATTCCAGCTTCTCGCACAATGGGGGTATTCCCTGGGAGACGGGCTTCTCCTCTGTTAATTGTTTGCCTAGGTCACAGGTCGCAGTGTCCATGTGGGTATGTGCAGAGCTTTTGAAGTTTCAAAGCTCTTCCTGCACCAGATTCAGAACCAGATTCAGCAGTTCTGTTTACTCCTGCAGGGATCCGCCCAGATAGATGGGGCAGGGCCGGGGTGAGTTGTGAGAGGTGGCCCAGAGCAATGGTGGCGACTACCACCACAGCTAGTGCTGCTTCCACAGCTCCCTCCCCTTTACCGGAACTAGTTGGGCTGCGAATCTGTGTCTGCGGTCCACAGGTCTCAGAACAGCAAATATTCTGTTCTTTTCATCTGACATTGCTACTGTTCCCCTTCTAGCACTGGACAGGTGGGGGCAGGGCTAGTTCTGGGAGGGTAGGCAGGGGGGGGCCAGTCTCAGTGCCTAAGGCTTCCATTCTCTGCTCGGCAGTGAGGGCTTAAACCACCGTTTTCAGCCTTCTTCCCTCAGTCTTTTCTCTGAAGTCTCTGCCCTTAGCGTTGGTTTCAGCCGTGTTATATGCTGTCCCCTCAGCCTTGTGGGCCATAAGCGGAGCCCTAGCAGTCCAAGTTCTTCCCTTTCCCTCAGCTGCGGTAGTTCCCGGGTACAACGAGCTCGGAGCACTGAGCTAGGTCAGTGTCCTGCATCAGCTAGGCTCCGTCTCCGCACTTCTCCCTTCCCTCCTCCCCCGCTCGCGCGTTTCACCCTCCTTTCGGTGAATTCAGTAGTGGGCCTCTTCATCTTGCCTGTTTGCTGTGCAGAGAGTTCTTTGTGGAGTTATTGTTGTTCAATTAGTTGTAAATTCCAGGGGAGCTTTACAGAGGCTCACCTCTTGCTGCCATTTTGATGACGTCTCCAGACCATCATTTCTAATCCGTCTTTTGGAGCAAAAATTAATATAAGACCTGGTATATATTATATTATATTATATTATATTATATTATATTATATTATATTATATTATATTATATTATATTAAAGACCCAGTCTTATATTATATTAAAATAAGACAGGATCTTATATTAATTTTTTGCTCCAAAAGAGACATTAGAGCTGATGATCCAGCTAGGTTTCATTTTCAGGGAAACAGTATTTATGCATATAATTATTTTCATTCCTCCCCTTCTAAAATGTAAGCTTCATGAGTCCAGGAAATTTTATTTGTTCACAGTATGCACAGCACATAGAATGGTACCAAGCACAAAGTAGCTGCACGAAACACTTGGTGATTACATCAATAAATACATATTTGTAGACACTACATTTGTGATCAGAGATAAACATTTACATTTCTCATTTGAGGAAAATAATTCTTGTAGTCATGATTATCTGGGTTCACAGGCAAACCTGGCAACTGTAGAGAGAAAGAGGACAAATGTAGAGATACTGGCCAGATACCATTATTAACAATACCCCCCCACACACACTTCTTCTAAAATGTGTTCAACATTTATCGAGAGAAAATTCATTCCATTTTGCATTAAAGGCTTTTTAGCCTCCAGAGTCCCTTACTGAGAACAGTTTTTTTTTTCTTTTATTTAAGTGTATTTTGTATACAATATATTAGTTATATTATCTTCAGGTGTATGGTATAGTGATTCAACATTTACATAACTTAAAATGTGATCACCGCTCTAAGTCTAGGAATAATCTGTTACCATGCAAACTTATAACAAGATCCTCAGGAATGGGGTACAGGATAGATGCATGTCAGTGAGAAAGGAGGATAAGAAAGGAGATGAGAAAAGATGAAAAATAAAAATACTTATTCCAAAGACAAAAGGACCATCTTATGGCAAGCAACTGAAATGGCACTGGTTTTTATCCTCCCTTATTAGAGTAACCTCAATACATCCCCATACAACAGCTGCTGAGGAAGAAGCAAACAAGATGATTGTCTCTACCAAAAAAAGTATTTTCAAGGTCATAAAATTATCAGCTCGGATTTAATTGTATAATTAATATGGAGTGATTATTTTTAATTAAAAACCATGAAAGGTAGAAAATTAATAATTTATTTTCATATTTATAATCTTTTATGACTACTGTAAACTTCCAGTTATATATTCAACAATTCAAATTTTTCTAAATGTCACAATATGGTTACAAGTGTAAGAGTGTTAGAGTTATACTCTAAAGAAGTTCTTCTGAGGGTAAGTTACTAAAAAAATGACAAAAATGGATAATTAAATTTCTGATAATTGGTCAAATATTTAATAACGTTGGCGAATGCAGACACTGAATTCTGACACACTTTTGAAAATGTCGTAAGACAGTGTTTCCTAGAATAATCTTGTTTCATTTCCACCTGGTAAGACAGAACTTCCTAGACTAATCCTGTTTCATTTCCACCTGACATGTGATGCCAGATGTCAATTTTTAAATTAAATAGCTACATAGCACTTATAGAGTGTTTCATAATTCCTAAAGTGATTTGATATATATTCACTAATTCAACTTAAGTTAAAATATCATATATTGTCAGGAGCAGCAAGAATGTGCAGCATATATTTTCACATACTGATCTCCTTAACACCAACCATTTAGGGAAGACTATACATGCAAAGTCCACCTTTCAAAAGAAAAGTATGGATGTGATTCTTCTTTTTAAAATTAATGATTATTGGGGTAACAATTGTTAGTAAAGTTACATTGGTTTGAGGTGTACAATTCTGTAATACATCATCTATGTATCACATTGTGTGTTCACCACCCAGAGTCAGTTCTCTTTCCATCACCATATATTTGATCCCTTTTACCCTCATCTACCACATCCTCCTCCCCACTATCCTCTGGTAACCACTAAACTGTTGTCTGTGTCTATGAGTTTTTGTTTCTTCATTTGTTTGTCTTGTTCCTTTGTTGTTTTCAGTTTTATATACCACATATCAGCCAAGTCATATGGTTCTTGACTATTTCTGTCTGACTTATTTCACTGAGCATAACAATCTCAAGATCCAATCTCAACTAAGTGGCAGTATTTAATCTTTTCTTTCTTATGACAGAGTAGTATTTGTTTGTGTATATATACCACATCTTGTTTTTCCAATCATCAATTAAAGGACACTTTAGTTGTTTCCATGTGTTGGCCACCATAAATAAAGCTGCAATGAACATTGGAGTACATATATCTTTACAGATAAATGTTTTCAGTATTTTTGGGTATGTACCCAGGAGAGGGATTGCTGGGTCATATGGTAATTCTATTCTTAATTTTTTGAGAAACCTCCACAGGCCACTTGATCAACAATCAAGAAACAGTAATATTTCCAAACTCTGTTAGTTACACTAAATTTCAACACAGATTGTCGTTGTATATAAAAAAAAAAAAAAAAAAAAAAAAAAAAAAAAAAAAAAACCTCTAAAATATTGATATTGTGTACTCCTGGGACTTTGTAAACTAAGTACAAATTTCCCCCAGGTGCTTGGTATTTGATTTTTGTTTGTTTGTTTTCATTTAGGAAGTTAGACATTTGGTCAATTTTGAATTTTACAAATAAATCATGTTTGTTCAACTCCATTCCATTCTCACACTTTCAGAATAATTTCTTCTCAAACTGACCAGAAAGAACTGTAAGAAAATGAGAATATTTGCCATTTTTGTCTCCTGAAACAACGATTATAAGAAAATAAATATATTTTAATTAAATTTATTGAGGTGACACTGGTCAAATACATAAAATCAGAAATTAAAAAGGATATGTGGTAACTGATACTACAGAAATACATAGGATTATAAAAGACTACTGTGCACAGTTACATGACAACAAATTTTATAACCTCTAAAATCAATAAAAACCTAAATACATATAACCTTGAAGGACTGAACCATTGTGTGCTATTATTGATGTATTATAGAATTGTACACTTGAAACCTATGTAATTTTACTAGCCATGGTAACCCCAATAAATTTAATTTAAAAAATAAAAAGACCAAATCATGAAGAAATAGAAAATCTTAATAAACCTATTACTAGAAAGGTGATAAAATCAGTAACCACAAACACTTCAACATAGAAAAAATCACAACTAGATGGCTGCACTGTAGAATTCTACAAAACATTTAGAAATAAGCAATACCAATTATTCTCAAACACTTCCAAAATATAGAAGAGAAGGAAACACTTTCAAACTAATTCTACAAGGCTAGCAACATGTTTTCCCGAAAATAAGACCTAGCCAAACAATCAGCTCTAATGCGTCTTTTGGAACAAAATTTAATATAAGACCCGGTCTTACATAATATAATATAATTTAATTTGATATCATATGATATGATATAATATAATACCAGGTCGTATATTAATTTTTGCTCCAAAAGACGCATTATAGCTGATGGTACAGCTAGGTCTTATTTTCAGGGAAACATGGCATTACACTGCTGCCAAAGACCTACAAAGATAGTATAAGAAAACTATAGACCAATATCCATGATGATTATTGATGCAAACATTCTCAACAAAATATCAGCAAACTGAATTCACCAACATGTTAAAAAGGATTATACACCATAATCCAGTGGGATTTATCTTTGGGATACAAGGATGATTCAACATACCAAATCAATAAAAATGATATCCCATATTAATAGAATGAAAGATAAAATTTTTATGAGAATCTCAATGGACACAGAAAAAGCATTTGACAAAATACTACATTATTTCATGATGAAAAATTTTTAACAAATTGGGTATAGAAGAAACATACTTCAACATAATAAAGTGCATAGATGGAATGCTATAGCTAACACATCATACTCAACAGTGAAAGATTGAAAACTTTTCCTTTAACATCAGAAAAAAGACAAGAGTGATTCACCACTCTTATTCAACATAGCACTGAAAGTCCTAGCTACAGTCAGGAAAGGAAAAGAAATAAAAAGCATCCAAATTAGAAAAGATGAAGTAAAATTGCCATCATTTGAAGAGGATATGATCTTATGCATAGAAAATCCCAAAGACTCACCAAGACCAAAATCCGTTGGTACTAATTGACAAATTCAATAAAGTTGCACAATATAAATTCAACATGTTGAATTCAATGCCATTCTATACACTAACAAAATATCTGAAAAAGAAACAAAGGAAACTATTCAATTCACAATAGCATCAAAAACAATAAAATTCTTAGGAATAAATTTAATCAAGGAAGTGAAAGATCTGTACAATAAAAACTGTAAGACCTTGATGAAAGAAATTGCAAAAGTAAAAACAGGAAAGGTATCTTATTATCATGGATCAGAAGAATTAATATTGTTAACATTTTCGTGTTATCAAAGGCAGTGCAAATGAAGAAACAAAACTCATAGACATAGACAATAGTTTAGAGGTTACCAGAGGGTAAGCGGGGAGAGGGGAGGTAGATTAGGGTAAGGGGGATCAAATATATGGTGATGGAAAGAGAAATGACTCTGGGTGGTGAACACACAATAGATCTATAGATGATGTATTACAGAATTGTACACCTGAAATCTATGTAACTTTACTAATAATTGTCACTCCAATAAACTTTTTTAAAAAGCCATCTATAGAGTAAATGCAATATCTACCCACATCCCAAGAGCTTTTTTCACAGAAATAGAAAAACTAATCCTAATATTTGTATGAAACCAGAGAGATCCTGAAGAGACAAAGAATTCCTGATAAAGAAGAACAACGCTGGAGGCATAACAGTTCTTCTTGTCAAACTATACTACAAAGCTATAGTAACTGAATCAGTATGATGCTGGCATAAAAATAGATACAGAGATTAATTGGTCAGAATAGAAAGTCCAGAAATAAAGCCCAGAATATATGGCCAATTATTATTTGACAAGGGAGATAAGAACACTCAATGCAAAAAGGATAGTTTTTTCAACAACTTGTGCTGGAAAACTGAATAACTACATGCAGAATAATAAAACTGGATGCCTATCGTATACCACTCACAAAAATAACTTCAAATGGATTAAAAACTTAAACATAAGTAAAACTCCTACAAAGCATAGACAAGAAGCTCCTTGACATTGGCCTTGATGATTATTATTATTTCTTTGGATATAACACCAAAAGCAGCAGCAACAAAACCAAAAATAAAAAAAAGTGGGACTATACAAATGTAGGAAGCTTCTGCACAGAAAAAGAGACAATAAAAAATGAAAATGCAACCTAAAGAATTAGAGACATGGACTATGCCACAAAAAAGGCCACATGAGGTGAGCCTCTTGAAATCTCCCCCGGAATTTACAACAAATTAAACAACTAGAATTCCACAAAGGACATTGCGCAGCAGACAGACAAGACTAAGAGGCACACAACTGAAATCACCTAAAGGTGGTCAAATCTGACGAGTGGAGAAGGGAAGCAGGAAGTGCGGAGACGGGGGCCCTGTAGGCACAGGACCCAGACCAGAGCTTGGAGCTCTGAGCTCCCTGAATTCCAGAACTACCGAAGCTGCGGGAGAGAGAAGAACTCAGACTGCTTGTACTCTGTTTATGGCCCAAAGTCCTGCCTGAAGGATCAGCATAAAACACGCATGAACCCAACGCTCATGGAAGAAACCTCAGAGCAAAGACTGAGGGAAGAAGGGTGAAAATGGCGGTTGAAGTCCTCACTGGCGAGCAGAGAACAGAAGGCTTAGGGACTGACCCTATCCTCCCACTCCCCACCCTCCCAGAGCTCGCCCAACCCCACCATCCCAATGCTAGAAGGAGAACAGTAGCCCTGTCCGATCAAAATAACAGAATATTTACAGTTCTGAGAACTGTGGACCGCAGCCGCAGAATCACAGAACAACTAGTTCCAGTGAAGGGGCGGGAGCCTTGGGTGCAGGACAGGCTGTGCTCATGGTCGAAGCCATTGGTCTGGGCCACCTCTCACAACCCACCCCATCCCTGCCACACATATCTGGGTGGATCCCAGCAGGGGTAAACAGAGCTACTAAAACACACAGGATTTGAATCCATTGCAGGAAGAGCTTTGGAACTACAGAAGATCTCTACAACCCCCCATGGAGGCTCTTCCCTGAGAGGCAGGTGACTTACTCAGAGAGGAAAAACCCACCTTCCAGGAGATCCCTCCCCGTCACCAATGTGTGAGTAGCCAGAACAGTGCAGAGAAAATATAACACTTCACCGTGAGAGAATAAAGGCGGCAGCAGGAAACCAAAACAATAGTCTACCAACACCTACTGGAAAGCTAAAGAAAGACTTCTTTTTAACAACCTGTTGCAGAACCCAGTCCTGTAGATGCCTAGAAAAAGAAATAATAATTCATTAATTGCCATTAATAACCAAGGCAACAGGAGAGCTCAGAAAGAAAATGAAAAGTCTCCAGAATGTGAACTTAAGGACATGGAAATATGTCACTAAAATGACTCAGAATTTAAGATTGTAGTTCTGAAAAAAATCAACGACATGCAAGAAAACACAGTTAGGTAGTTTAATAGACTAAGAAAAAGAATTGAAGAACAAAATGAACATTTTATCAAACAAACTGAAATTTATTTTTAAAAAAAGAACCAAATAGAATTTCTAGAGATTAAGAATGCAATAAAAGAAATAAAGAATGAAAAGAAATAAAGAAGCCAGCTTAGGTAGTAGAGTGGACGAGATGGAGGAAAGAATCAGTGACATCAAAGACAGAAATCTGGAAATGCACAGATCAAAGAAGAGAGACACTTGAGAGTTAAAAGAAATGAAAGAACTCTACAAGAACTTTCTGACTCCATCAGAAAGAGCAATATAAGATTTATGGACATACCAGAAGGAGTAAAAAGGGAGAAGGGAACAAGAAATATATTCAAACAAATAGTCAATGAGAACTTCCCAAACTTGTGAAAAGAACGGGATCCTCGTATCCAAGAAGCAAATAGAACACCTAATTACCTCAATCCCAACAGGCCCTCTCCAAGGCATATTGTACTGAAGCTTATCAAAAATTAATGACAAAGATAGAATCCTCAAGGCAACCAGGGAAAAGAAGATGGTAACCTACATAGGAAAGCCCATTAAATTATTATCAGATTTTTCAGCAGAAACTCTGCAAACCAGGAGAGAGTGGAATCAATCATTCAAAATATTGAGAGAGAAATTATGAGCCAAAATAATATATTCAGCAAAGATAACCTTTAGATATGAAGGAGTAATAAAGACCTTTCCAGACATCCAGAAGCTGAGAGAATTTTCTAGCACATGACCAGCACTATAAGAAATACTGAAGGAAGCCATACGACCAACATAAATAAGGATAATTTGTGAAAACAAAAACATAAAAACGGGGAGAGTAAGACCTGAACCAGAATATGGGAATGGAGAAAGGAAGATTGCTGAACAAAATGGAATACTCTAAATATGAAACTTTATTTTATATAAATTTAGTGGAAACCACTCAAAAAGAAAAACAAAAAACCACAACTGGGATATATAACATAATAAAGAAGAAAAAGAGGGAAAAATCATAGAATACCACCACACTGAATAATGGACAGCAACCAAAAGGCAAAGAAACAATAGAGACACAGTCTTACCAGAAAACTAAAGAGAGCTGGGATCAAAATGGCGGCGTGAGGTGAGCCTCTGTAAAGCTCCCCTGGAATTTACAACTAATCGAACAACAATAATTCCACAAAGGACTCCCTGCACAGCAGACAGGTAAGACGAAGAAACCCACTACTGAATGCACCAAAAGGTGGGCGAATCATGCAAGCAGAGGAAGGGAGAAGAGAGAAGTGCAGAGACAGAGCCCCGCGGGCGCAGGATGCAGAACTAGCTCAGTGTTCCGAGCTCGCGGCATCCCGGAACTACCGCAGCTGCGGGAGAGGAAAGAACTCAGGGTGCTAGGGCTCCACTTATGACCCACAGGGTTGAGGGGGCAGCATATAACACAGCTGAACCCAGCGCTCATGGCAGAGACCTCGGAGCAAAGACTGAGGGAAGAAGGCTGAAAACGTGGTTTAAGCCCTCATTGCCGAGCAAAGAACGGAAGCCTTAGGCACTGAGACTAGCCGCCCCTCCTTACCCTCCCAGAGCTCAACCCGTCCCCACCTGGCCGGTGCTAGAAGCGAAACAGTAGCAGTGTCAGATCAAAAGAACAGAATATTTGCTGTTCTGAGAACTGCGGACCGCAGACACAGATTCGCAGCCCAACTACTTCCGGCAGAGGGGAGGGAGCTATGGAAGCAGGACCCACTGTGGTGGTGGTCACCCCCATTGCTCTGGGCCACCTCACACAACTCACCCCGCCCCTGGCCCCACCATTCTGGGCAGATTCCGACAGGAGTAAACAGAACTGCTGAAACATATGGGCTCTGAATCTGGTGCAGGAAGAGCTTTGGAACTTCAAAAGCTCTCTGCATACCCACATGGACACTGCACCCTGTGACCCAAGCAAACGATTAACAGAGGAGAAGACCGTCTCCCAGGGAATTGTCCCATTCTGTGAGAAGCTGGAATAGTGCAGAGAAAACATAGCACTACCGTGTGAGAGAAAAAAAAAAGGCTGCAGTCGGAGAAAAATAAAACATTCTACCAACAAGTAGTGGAAAACAAAAGAAAGACCTCTTCCTATCAACCTGTTGCAGAAGACACTCCTGTAGATGTCTAGGAAGAGAAATAATAAATCAGTAATTGCCATGAATAACCAAGGCAACAAGACAGCTCAGAAAGAAAGTGAATACTCTCTAGAAAAGGAACTTACAGATATGGAAATATGTGACTTAAACGACAGAGAATTCAAGATTGCAGTTCTGAAAAAACTCAACGAGATGCAAGAAAACACAGAAAGGCAGTTTAGTGAACTCAGAAACGCAATCAAAGAACAACATGAGCATTTTACAAAAGACATTGAAATTTTAAAAAAGAACCAAATAGAATTTCTGGAGATTAAGAACACAATAGAAGAAATTAAGAATGAAATAACCAGCTTAAGTAGTAGAGTTGACCAGATGGAGGAAAGAATCAGTGACATCGAAGACAGAAACCTGGAAATTACACAGATGGAAGAAGAAACAGACTTGAGATTTAAAAGAAATGAAAGAACTCTACAAGAACTTTCTGACTCCATCAGAAAGAGCAATAAAAGAATAATGGGCATACCAGAAGGAGAAGAAAGAGAAAAAGGAACAGAGAATATATTCAAACAAATTGTTGATGAGAACTTCCCAAACTTGTGGACAGAACTGGATCCTTGAATCCAAGAAGCAAATAAAACACCTAATTACCTCAATCCCAACAGGCCTTCTCCAAGGCACATTGTATTGAAGCTGTCTAAAATCAACGACAAAGAAAGAATCCTCAAGACAGCCAGGGCAAAGAAGATGGTAACCTAAAAGGGAAGCCCATTAGATTACCATCAAATTTTTCAGCAGAAACTCTACAAGTCAGGAGGGAGTGGAACCAAATATTCAAACTATTGAAAGAGAGAAATTATGAGCGAAGAATAATATACCCAGCAAAGATATCCTTTAGATATGAAGGAGGAATAAAGACCTTTCCAGACATACAGAAGCTGAGGGAATTTTCTAATACAGGACCTGCACTACAAGAAATACTAAAGGAGTCTATTCGAGTACCATCAACAGGGACAATTTGTGGCAACTGAAACATAAAAAGGGGGAGAGTAAAGGCGTGAACCGGAATACGGGAATGGAGAAAGTAAGCATGCTGAAAAAAATGGAATACTCTAAATATCAAAATTTTTTTACATAAACTTAAGGGTAACCACTCAAAAAAAAATCCAGAACTGAAATACATACTGTCATAAAAGAAGAAACAAAGAGAAACGTCATAGAATACCACCACACAGAAATAATAGACAACAACAAAAAGGCAAAGAAACAATGGAGACACAGCTTTACCAGAAAACTAAAGATAGAATGACAGGAAATCCTCACATATCAATAATCACCCTAAATGTAAATGGACTGAACTCAACAATAAAAAGTCACAGAGTAGCAGATTGGATCAAAAAACTAAACCCAACCATATGCTGTCTCCAAGAGACACATGTCAGCTACAAGGACAAGCATAGACTCAAAGTGAAAGAGTGGAAATTGACACTCCAAGCAAATGGTACCCAGACAAAATCAGGTGTAGCCATAATGATATCAGGTGAAACAGACTTCAGGGTGAAAAAGATAACAAGAGACAAAGATGGACATTTCATAATGGTAAAGGGGAGTCTAAAAGAAGAAGACATATCCAAAACACAATTATACTAGGGGACTTAAATACATCATTGACAGCTATGGATAGATCATCCAAACAGAAAATAAATAACGAAATAGCAGCCCTAAATGACACATTAGACGAAATGGACATAATTGACATATATAGAGAACTTTATCCTAAAATATCAGAATACACGTTCTTTTCTAGTGTACACGAAACATTCTCAAGGATAGACCTTATTTTGGGACACAAAATCAGCCTCAGCAAATTTAAGAAGATTGAAATCATACCAAGCATGTTCTCTGAAAGGCTTTGAAATTGGATATCAACTGCAAAAAGGAAGAAGGAAAAAACACAAATACGTGGAGATTAAACAACATACTTTTAAAGAACTACTGGGTCAAAGAAGAAATTAGAGGAGAGATCAAAAGATACATAGAAACAAACAACAATGAAAATACATCCTACCAAAATGTTTGGGACGCAGCGAATTAGTTTTAAGAGGGAAATTTATATCATTACAGACCTATCTCAAGAAACAAGAAAAATCCCAAATAAATAACCTCATGTTACACCTTAAAGAACTAGAAAAAGAAGAACAAGTGAAACCCAAGGTCAGCAGAAGAAAGGAAGTAACAAAAATCAGAGCAGAACTAAATGAAATAGAGAACAAAAAGACAATAGAAAAATTAATGTGACAAACAGCTGGTTCTTTGAAAAGATTAACATTTTGTATAATACTGGCTTGGTGGTAATCAATTTCTTTGGCTTTTCTTTTCTGGGAAGCTCTTTATCTGTCCTTCAATTTTAAATGATACCCTGGCTGGGTAGAGCAGTCTTGGTTGTAGGCCACTGTTTTTCATCACTTTTAATATTTCCTGGCACTTCCATCTGGTCTGCAATGTTTTTGTAGAAAAATCAGCTGACAGTCTTATGGGTGCTCCCTTGTACATAACTAGCTGTCTTTTTCTTGCTGCTCTTATGATTCTCTCTTTGTCTTTAAACTTTGGCATTTTAACTATGATGTGTTGTGGGGACAGAATCCCAGAGAGCAGTTTCCAGGCTCTTGAACTCATGTGGAAAGGTGCTGGCTCGGGTAGTGGATGGACATCAGCTGTGACCAGTTGGCCATCAGCTATTACCAGTTAGCCATTAGCCAATGATGTAACTGCCATGGCTGCCCCGGGGGCATTGGTTGGTTGGCAGAGAAACAGAGAATAGATTGCAGCTACCAAGTGGGGTTGGTTTGTTGGTAGAGAAGTAGACGGCAGGTTGCAGATCATGCAGCTCCTATTTTCTGTGTCTCCAACCCAGCCGCCAGCGGGAATATAGTGATATGACTCCCCTATCTATGGTTCCATTGTTGTTCCTATTTGGCCTCACCATATCCTGTGTTCTTGTGCGGGAACCGGGAACTGAGTCCCTGCATGACACATAGCGCAGTGAGCAGGGTGTGGTTTCGGCTGAAACTATCCAAAAGGTAATGGAGCCGCTTATATGTATGAGAGCTCAGTTTCAGGAAGCCCGTGAGGAGCAGCGCTGGGAAAGGATGTGCCATCTGCTTGGGAGAAATGTGACCCTTCTGTGAAATGGTGGGCCTCTCGAGCTTCCGGATGGCATGCCACCCTGTTGGCGTGGCAGGCGTCACCTTCCTTTTGGTGGTATGCTGCTGCCATGGGCTCCTAGAGTTGTGGGCATTTCACACTGAGGCCTCCACCCAATCTGATGCCTGGTGCAGCAAGCAGGATTCTGGCCAGGTAGGAATGGTGTCTGACTCTGGGAAGGAGGACATGTGGTCCCCACACAGTGTGTGGTACCCGGTAGCTACTGTTCTCAGGAGTTGGACCCCCAAGGAGGGGTGGGAGTACATGGATGGCTCTCCGGCCAGCATGGAGAGGGCCCTGCAGGTTCTAGCTGAGCAGTTGCTGGAGGAGGCGAAGGGTACAGTCGGCTGTGTGGGCTGGATGTTCCTCGCTGCTTGGCATCATAACACAGAAGACTCTCTTAATGAAATATCCCAGGTGTTGGACCAGCAGCCGTGGGGGGTGGCGCTGGAAGATCGAGACACCAAGTTAGAGGAGGCCCTCACCGTGTTGCATCATAACAAGAAGGAAGCGCTTGCTGGAATAGCTCTGGTGCGGGACCAGGTGTCCTGGTGGGAGGCACTGGAAGCTCGGGTCCACCTGTTAGAGGATGAGCCCCACAACGGAGACTCTGAGGCAGAGGTGGACGACACAGTGGAGAAGATGTAGCTCCCAAGCCCTACACAAAGCTTATCTTGAAGCAAAAGGTAAAGCATGAGCAAGCTTTGGGCCCCAGGGATGTTGCTGCTGGCAACCCAGTTGTGACTGAGTTCACAACCTACACCCCTTATACTCCCACTGAGTTGCAGGAGTAGGGAAGGCAATGTCGACAGCGCCTTGGAGAGCCAATCTTGGCTTGGCTACTGCGTTTATGGGATGCGGGAGAAGACAACATTCTATGCTCCCCAGGCGAAATGGAAAAGCTAGCTTCTGTGACAGGGCATCTGTCCCTGTGACAAAAGTTACAGAATTGCCATAGGTTGGCCCAAGTCTAGGGAAACCACACTCTAATGTAGTGGCTCACTGCTGCGGTACGCACAGTATGGGGAGAGGCTGACGAGCTGTCAGACACTGTGAGTAAATGGCAATCGTATACTGAACTTAAAAATCATCTGTGAAATGAGTATGAGACATGCAATGTTCAACCATAATATGCAGGGGCCGGATAAAGAGCGTTTTACAACCAGCATGAGAGATCTAATTTTGGATACTGTCCCTGCAAGTGCTTTTGGATCCTTGGTTGCCATTCTTATGCCCTATGTGGGGCGGCAATCCATGAAGTTACCACCACCATGGCCACCCTGGGGGATGTTGAAAGTCAGTGGCAAGGGAAGTTAAGACAGGAAGTCCAAGATGTCAAGACCTGGAAGCCCAAATCAAAAGAAAGGGGGTGAGGTCACGGGCCTCAGAGAGTAACACTCACGCAGAGGTGGTGTGATCTCATGGCAGCCGAGGTTGATCAGAAAAAAATAGACCAACAACCCAATGCAGTCTTGTCAGAACTTTGGAAAGAGTTGTGTCTGGAACAGTAATTCCGGCAAAGCCTAAAGGAGAAGTTCAGGAAAGTGCGACCCATGTCCCTTCAGGATTTCATGTGGCTGCTTGAGGCCGACTTATTTCAGCTCAATTAAGGGGGGACCAAGGTATCCAGTCAGAGGGGATGAGTGGGGACCAGAGGCGCCACAAGGTCCCCTTCTAATGTGCAGAGGGTTTTGGCCCCAGTTGACAGAGGCACAGACTGCAGTCTTATTTATGAGAAAACCTGGCTTTGCCCAGGAAGTCTGGCTGTGCCCAGAGAGACTGGTGATACCCTGAAAACCATGACCATGCCCAGAAAGCCTGGCTGGGCCCAGGATAGTGCATCCACCTCCAGGTCCCTGACACAGGGTCCCTCGCCGAAGACAATTGTTGCAATGAAAATTAAAGCACACTTGTCTTTATGGATAAATGTTTTCAGATATTTTGGGTAGATATCCAGGAGAAGGATTGCTGGGTCACATGGTAATTCTATTCGTAATTTTTTGAGGAACCTCCACACTGCCTTCTATAGTGGCTACACCAATCTGCATTCCCACCAACAGTGTATGAGGGTTCCGTTTTCCACACAGCCTCTCCAGCACTTGTTACTATTTGTCTGGTTGATGATAGCCATTCTAACTGGGGTGAGGTGATATCTCAATGTCGTTTTTATTTGCACTTCTCTGATGATTAGTGACATTGAGCATTTTTTCATGTGTCTATTTGCCATTTGTATGTCCTCTTTGTAGAAATGTCTCTTCAGGTCCTCTGCCCATTTTTCAGTTGGGTTGCTTGTTTTTTTGGTTCTTGAGTTGCATGAGTTCCTTGTATATTTTGGATATTAGCCCCTTATCGGAGGCACTGTTTGCAAAAATCTTTTCCCATTCAGTTGGTTGCCTCTTTATTTTGTTGATGGTTGCTTTTGCTGTACAGAAGCTTTTAAGTTTCATATAGTCCCATTCATTAATTTTAGCCTTACTTCCCTTGCCTTTGGAGTGAAATTCACAAAATGCTCTTTGAACCCAAGGTCCATAAGTTTAGCACCTATGTTTTCTTCTACTCAGTTTATTGTTTCAGGTCTTATGCTTAAGTCTTTGATCCATTTTGAATTAATTTTGATACATGGTGACAGACAGTAGTCCAGTTTCATTCTTTTGCACGTGGCTTTCCAATTCTGCCAGCACCATTTATTGAAGAGGATATCTTTTCTCCATTGTATGTTTTTTGCTTCGTTGTCAAAAATTATGTGTCCATATTTATGTGGTTTTATTTCTGGGTTCTCAATTCTATATCTATTTTAATAAGTCTGTTTTTCTGCCAATACGATGCTGTTTTGATTATTGTTGCCCTGTAGTACAAGATAGTCAGGGAGTGCGATACCTCCATCATTGTTCTTTATTCTTAAGATTGCTTAGGCTATTTGGGGTCTTTTGTGGATCCAAACAAATCTGATGATTTTTTGTTCTATTTCTTTAAAAAATGCCTTTGGGATTTTGGTGGGGATTGCATTAAATCTGTATATTGCTTTGGGTAATATGGCCATTTTAACTATGTTGATTCTTCCAATCCATGAGCACAGAATGTCTTTCCATTTCTTTGTGTCTTCTTCAATTTCTTTCAAAAATGTCTTACAGTTTTCAGCATATAGGTCTTTCACATCCTTGGTTAAGTTTATTCCTAGATATTTTATTCTTTTTGTTGCAATTGCAAAAAGAATTGTTTTTTGTATTTCTTTTTCTGAGATTTCATTGTTAGTATATAGGAACGCAATGGACTTTTGTACATTAATTTTGTAGCCAGCAACTTGACTGTATTCATTTATTATTTCTAACTGCTTTTTGGTGGAGTCTTTAGGGTTTTCCACATATACCATCATGTCATCTGCAAAGAGTGACAATTTAACTTTCTTTCTCTTGCCTGATTGCTCTGGCAAGGACTTCCAACACTATGTTGAAAAGCAGAGGTGATAGGGGACAGCCCTGTCATGTTCCTGAATGTAGAGCACAGGGCTTCAGTTTTTCGCATTAATTATGAGATTAGCTGAGAGTTTGTCATGTATGGCCTCTATTATTTTAAGGTATTTTCCTTCTATACCTATTTTATTAAGTGTTTCGATCATAAATGGATGTTGTATATTGTCAAATGCCTTTTCTGCATCAATTGATATCATCCTATGATTTTTGTCCTTTATTTTGTTTATGTGATGTATCACATTGATGAATTTGCAGATGTTGAACCATCCTTGTACCCTGGGGATGAACCCCACTTGGTCGTGATGAATGATCTTTTTAATGCATTATTGTATTCTATTTGCTACAATTTTGTTTAGGATTTTTGCGTCTGTATTCATCAGAGATATTGGTCTGTAGTTTTCTTTTTTTGTGTTGTCCTTACCAGGTTTTGGTATCAGGGTAATGTTGGCCTCATAAAATGAGTTAGGGAGACTGTCTCTTCTTCAATTTTTTTGGAAGAATTTGAGCAGGATTGGTATTATATCCTCTTTGAAGGTTTGGTAGAATTCACCAGTGAAGCCATCCAGTCCTGGACTTTTGATTTTAGGAAGGTTTTGGATGAATGATTCAATTTCATTACTGGTGATAGGTCTGTTTAGATTTTCCAGTTCTTCATGGTTCAGCCTTAAAAGGCTTTATGTTTCTAAGAACTTGTCCATTTCTTCTAAGTTATTGAATTTGGTGGCATATAGTCCTTCATAGTATTCTTGGATGATCCTTTGTATTTCTGTGGTGTCCGTGATAACTTCCCCTTTTTCATTTCTGATTTTGTTAGTGTCTTCTCTCTTTTAATCTTAGTGAGTCTAGCCAAGGGTTTGTCAATTTTGTTAATGTTTTCAAAGAACCAGCTCTTTGTCACATTAATTTTTTCTATTGTCTTTTTGTTCTCTATTTCATTCAGTTCTGCTCTGATTTTTATTATTTCCTTTCTTCTGCTGACCTTGGGTTTCATTTGTTCTTTTTTTCTAGTTCTTTAAGGTGTAACATGAGGTTATTTATTTGGGATTTTTCTTGTTTCTTGAGATAAGCCTGTAAAGATGTAAATTTCCCTCTTAAAACTGCTTTCGTTGCATCCCAAAAATTTTGGTAGGATGTATTTTCATTGTCATTTGTTTCTATGTATATCTTTTGATATCTCCTCTAATTTCTTCTTTGACCTGGTCGTTCTTTAAAAGTATGTTGTTTAATCTTCATGTATTTACATTTTTTCCTTCTTTCTTTTTGCAGTTGATATCCAATTTCAAAGCCTTGTGATCAGAGAATATGCTTGGTATGATTTCAATCTTCTTAAATTTGCTGAGGCTGATTTTTTGTCCCAAAATAAGGTCTATCCTTGAGAATGTTCCATGTACACTAGAAAAAAATGTGTAGTCTGATGTTTTAGGATGAAGTGCTCACTATATGTCAATTATGTCCATTTCATCTAATGTGTCATTTAGGACTGCTTTTTCATTATTTATTTTCTCTTTGGATGATCTATCCATAGCTGTCAATGATGTATTTAAGTCCCCTATTAAAATTGTGTTTTGGTCATTTTCTCCCTTTAGTTCTGTTAGTAGTTGCTTGGTACATTTCGGTGCTCACTGACTGAGGGCATAAATATTGATGACTGGTATGTCTTCTTGTTGTATAGTTCCCTTTACCATTATGAAATGTCCATCTTTTTCCTCGTTACCTTTTTTACCCTGAAGCCTGTTTCATCTGATATCAGTAAGGCCACATTTGATTTTCTAGGATACCATTTGCTTGGAGTGACAATTTCTACGCTTTCACTTTGAGCCTGTGGTTGCCCTTGTAGCTGAGATATGTCTCTTGGAGACAGCATATGGTTGGGTTTAGTTTTTTGATCCAATCTTCTACTCTGTGCCTTTATATTGTTGAGTTCAGTTATTTACATTATGGGTGATTATTGATATGGAGGATTTTCTATCATTCTATCTTAATTTTTTGGTAAGACTGTGTCTCCATTGTTTCTTTGCCTTTTTGTTGTTGTCTATTATTTCTGTGTGGTTGTATTCAATTATTTTTCCTTCTGTTTCTTCTTTTATTACAGTACATATTTCAGTTCTGGATTTTTTTTTTGAGTGGTTACCATTAAGTTTATGTAAAAGAAAATTTCACATTTAGATATCCCATTTTCTTTAGCATAGTTACTTTCTCCATTCCCATATTCCAGTTCAGGCCTTTACTCCCACCCTTTTTATATTTTGGTTGCCACAAATTGTCCCTGTTGATGTTGGTCGAATATCCTCCTTTAGGATTTCTTGTAGTGCAGGTCGTGTATTAGAAAATTCCCTCAGCTTCCATATGTGTGGAAAGGTCTTTCTTCCTGCTTCATACCTAAAGGATATTTTTGCTGGGTATATTATTCTTGGCTCATAATTTCTCTTTTTCAATAGTTTGCATATTTGGTTCCACTCCCTACTGACTCGTAGAGTTGCTGCTGAAAAATCTGATGATATTTTAGTGGGCTTTCCTTTGTAGGTTACCGTCTTCTTTTGCCTGGCTGCCTTGAGGATTCTTTCGTTGTCATTACTTTTTGACAGCTGCAATACAGTGTACCTTGGAGAAGGCCTGTTGGGGTTGAGGTAATTAGGTGTTCTCTTTGCTTCTTAGGTTTGAAGATCCAGTTCTTTCCACAAGATTGGGAAGTTCTCTTCAACTATTTGTTTGAATATGCTCTCTGTTCCCTTCTTTCTTCTCCTTCTGGTATGCCCATTATTCTTATATTGCTCTTTCTGATGAAGTCAGAATGTTTTTGTAGAGTTCTTTCATTTCTTTTAAGACTGAAGTCTCTTTCTTCTTCCATCCGTGTAATTTCCATGTTTCTATCTTCGATGTCACTGATTCTTTCCTCCATCTGGTCAACTCTACTACCTAACTTGGCAATTTCATTCTTAATTTCTTCTATTGAGTTCTTAATATCCAGAAATTATATTTGGTTCTTTGTTAAAATTTCAATCTCTTTGGTAAAATGTTCATGTTGTTCTTTGATTGTGTTTCTGAGTTCATTAAACTGCCTGTCTGTGTTTTCTTATAGCTTGTTAAGCTTTTTTCAGAACCGCAATTGAATTCTCTGTCATTTAAGTCACATATGTCCATATCTTTAAGTTCATTTTCTGGAGACTTCATTTTCTATCTGAGCTGTCTTGTTACCTTGGTTATTCATGGCAATTAATGATTTATTATTTCTCTTCCTATACATCTACAGGAGTGGGTTCTACAACAGGTTGATAGGAAGAGGTCTTTCTATAGTTTCCAGTAGGTGTTGGTAGAATGTTTTATTTTCTCTCCGACTGCAGGCTTTTATTCTCTGTCACACTGTAGTGTTATGTTTTCTCTGCTGTATTCGAGTTTATCACAAAATGAGGGGATTCCCTGGAAGGCAGTCTTCTCCTCTGTTGACAGTTCACCTGGGTTATAGGGTGCCGTGTACGTGTGGGAATGCAGAGAGCTTTTGAAGTTCCAAAGCTCTTCTTGTACCAGATTCATAACTCGTGTGTTTCAGACGTTCTGTTTACTTCTGCAGGGATCTGCCCAGATAGGTTAGGGCTGGGGCAGTGTGGGTTGTGAGTGGTGGCCCAGAGCAATGGCAGCGACCACCACCACAGCCAGTCCTCCTTCCACAGCTCCTTCTCCTTTGCCAGAACTAGTTGGGCTGTGAAACTGTGTCTGCGGACTACATTTCTCAGAACTGCAAATATTCTGTTCTTTTGATCTGACACTGCTACTATTCTGCTTCTAGCACTGGATAGGTGGAGGCAGGGCGAGCTCTCGAGTGTAGGGAGGGAGCGGTAGTCTCAGTGCCTAAGGCTTCCCTTCTCTGATTGGCAGTGAGGGCTTAAACCACCGTTTTCAGCCTTCTTCCCTCAGTCTGTGCTCCAAGGTCTCTGCCATGAGCATTGAGTTCAGCCATGTTATATGCTGTCCCCTCAGCCCTGTGGGCCCCATAAACAGAGCCCTAGTAGTCCGAGTTCTTTACTTTCCCACAGCTGTGGTAATTTCGGGATGCAGTGAGCTCGGAGCACTGAGCTAGATCTGCATCCTGCGCCCACGCGGCCCGGTCTCCACCCTTCTCTCTTCCCTCTTCCCCTGCTAGTGCAATTGCCCACTTTAGGTTATTTCAGTAGTGTGCCTCTTATTCTTGCCTGTCTGCTGTGAAAGGAGTCCTTTGTGGTGTTATATTTCTTCAATTTGGTGTAAATTCCAGGGGAGATTTCAAGAGGCTCACCTCCTCCACCATGTTTATGACGTCACTATGCTTCTTATCTCTTCGTGGAAATTCTCACTAAGTCCTTAAGCAGTCTGAGACTCAGTTTTTAAATTCTGTCTCTGGTAGGTTGGTTATCGCCATTTCATTTAGTTCCATTTCCACAGATTTCTTCTGTTCTTTTATTTGGTACATATTTCTTTGTTTCCTCATTCTGGCTGTTGCTCTATGTTTGCTTTGATGTATTAGGTAGATCTCTGTCATGCAGGGTCTCAGGCGGAGTCTCTAGTTCCGCTCCCCACATAAGAATACAGGATATGGTGAGGCCAAAAAGGAATACCCACGGAGGTATAGATAGGGGAGTCATACCGCTATATTCTCACTGGCAGCTGGGTTGGAGACACAGGCAGCAGGAGCCAAACGATCCACAACCTGCCGTCCTCCTGTCTCTGCCAAACAAGCTCATTTGCTAGCTGCAGTCCACCTCTCTGCAATCCGTAATCCACACTCCACAATGCCACGCTATGCCCAGACGACACACCACAACACCAGAACTACACCACATTGCTAGCTTAGCCGCGGCAGTTGTATTAGTGGCTAATGGCTAACCTGTAATAGCCGATGGCCAACTAGTCACAGCTGATGACCATTTACTACCTGAGCCAGCACCTTTCTATGTGAGGCCGAGAGCCTGGAAACTATTCTATGGGCTCTGTCCCCACAATCTCCTATGTCTCTCAGTCTTTGCTGGGTGGCCTTATGTAGTATGTGTCCTGTGTAGTTGAATTGGGAACTCTCCCTAGTCTCCTGTGCATGTGTCCAGAGGTGTCCCTTGTGATGTGTGTGTTCTCCTGTTGTAGTTGAGCCTTGATTACTTTTGATACTTTAGTGGGTGGGATTAATTCCCAGGCTGACTAACTATGAGGATTGGCTATGCCCCCAGGGTATGAGCTGCTGTGTGGGGGCTGACCCTTCAGAGTAGCCTTCACCCCTGCTGATTCTTGTGCCTGTTGAGACCTGACTTTGGGTGTGCTGCTTGTGGTACTATCCAGCTAGTGCTCTGGTATGTTCTGAAGATGGCCTCTGTGTGTTTTTTCTGGTGTCTTGGGCAGGGCTCCTGTGCAGGGCAATTTCAGCCTTGCCTGTTACTGGCCTGCTGCTACCTGGTAGGTGCTTTAACGCTGTCTGTGATTTGGCTGCTGCCTATGCTAAACTTGGAGGTTGCTCCCTGTTCTGAACCTGGGGGTGGCCTCTCTGTGAACTGTGGTTGGCTGCCTCCAATAGTGGGCCTGATGCAGCTGAGCAAAAAAGGCCCAAAGCCCGCTAGTCCTATTGCCACTTACAAGGTGCCTGTAAAGCCGAGCTGTTGAAAGAGGCTCCTTAAGTGCATGTGCCGGGCTAGTTGACCTGGTTTTGAGAGTGTCCTGGCAATGCAGCACTAGCTGGGTATGGTGGAGTTCAAGTGAGTAACAGGAAATGACCAGTGGTTTTTACAACATTAATGTAGATTCAGTTCTTAAGCCAATACCTGGCCTGTAACCACCTTGCACAGCACCCCAAGAACACTGCAGCCAGCCTCCACCTCAGGCTGACAAATTCCTGAGAGCTGTCCCCCAGTGGCTGTGGTGCAGTTTTTGGTCACTGTTTACCACCAAAATCTCCCCAGGCTTTTGAGGATTGTCCAATGTTTTAAGAAACCTCCTCCATGGCTTGTAGGGGTAGGGCTGGCCACTCAGGAGCCCAGAGTGCCCCTGACAATGCAACTCTAGGTGGGTGGAGCAGGGCTCCAGGGAGCTCAGAGGTGTGGTCAGTAGTTTATACAAATTCAGTGCACTCTCAGCACCTAGACCAGAGCTCGGTCCATGGCCGCACTGCAAAAATGTCCTGAGAACAGTATGGCCAGCCACCGCATATTTCAGGCCCCCCAAGCCACTGCCTGTCTATGCTGTGGTTCACCCTCCAGCAAAAGTTTTCTGGGCTTCCACAGGCCCTCCATCTGCTTTAATCTGCAGCCTGTGGGGCAGGGCCTGCCGGCCACCAGTCAAAAGTTTCCCCGGTAATGTAGTACCAGCTGTTCGGAGGGTGGGGACCCAGGGTATCACTAAAGCAGTGTGCATACACAGATTCCACCAGTCCAATGTGGTCCCAGACTTAGCCCTTTGGAGGAGGGCTTAACCCTGAAAAGATGGTGCCCCCCTGTAAGCCACACCTGTGCAGGCTTCATACAGGACAAACAATGGCTCCCATCCCTCAAGTTCCTGCACAAAAGACACTCAGTTGAGTCCTTCCCCACACATCTCTGGGCTTCCTGAGCTGCTACCCCTTCCAGCAGAGACCAGGTGAGTACCTGCCAGCAAGCAAGTCCATATGTTGGCTTTACAAGAGGGCATCTGGATTCCCAGCTGACTTCTGCCCCACAGAGAAGGGCAGATAGAGGCCTCACTGATTTTCACTGTCAGATGCTGTGGGAACTCCTCTTCTTGGCACAGGACCCCTGGGCTAGGAAGCCTGGTGTCGTGTGGGGGACCCTGCTCGCTGCGCCATGTGTCGTGCAGGGGATCCTGCGGGGGATCCTGCCGACTACGCCAAGTGTCATGCGAGGTGTCAGGCAGGGTCTCTGGTCCCGCTCCCCACACAAGAACGCAGGACATGGCTAGGCCAAAAAGGAACACCCACGGAGCCATAGGTAGGGAAGTCATACCACTATGGTCTCACTGGGTTTACACGACGTGCGACCTGCTGTCCGCTTTGCTGCCAACCGACCGACTCTCCTCCACTCTCCTTCAGTCTCCTCCTCTCTCCTCCTCTCTCCTCTTCTCTCCTCCTCTCTCCTCCTCTCTCTTCAACTTCCCTCCATAGCCGCAGCAGTTATATTAGTGGCCAATGGCTCAATGGCTACAGCTGACGGTCAACCAGCCACAGCTGATGGCCATTTACTACCTGAGCCAGCACCTTTCCACATGAGGCCGAGAGCCTGGAAACTGCTTTCTGGGGCTCTGTCCCCACACCTGGCATGGGACTGTGGGGTCCCTCCCTCTTCAGGAGGGACCTTTGCCACCAAGATTTACCTCCTGGAATTTAAGCTGTCTTTGTGGGTTTGGGTCAGCCTGTTTCATGTCTCCACCCATCATACCAGTCTCCATGTGGCTTCTTCTTTGTATCCTTATTTATAGTGTTCTGTTCAGCTATGTTCAGGTGAATCTTGAAGTTGTTTGTTCTGTAATTTATTTGCAATTTTGATGTGATCCTGGAATGCAGTTGGCAAAGTATTTACTTAATCTACCATCTTCTTAAATGTTCCATATTTCCATGTCTTTAAGTTTACTTTCTGGAGATTTTTCATTTTCCTTCTGAGCTGCTTTATTACCTTGGTTGTTCATTGTGATAGATGCATTATTTTTTTTCCTAGCACTTGCGGGAATGAATTCTGCAGCTGGTTGATATGAAGAGGTCTTTCTTTAGCTTTGCGGTAGGTATCACTGGAGCATTTCATTTTCTCTTGCCCTATTCTGGCTTCCTGCAGTGGAAGATTCTGTGGAGAGATGGGTATCTGCTCTTTGACCAGGTTGCCTCAGCCTCAAGGCACCACCTCCATGGGAAGAAGTAGTAAGCAATGGGATTCTGAGCCCCTGAAATTATACTGCTGCCACGGCAGCCAGTTGCAGAGCTGGGGGCCTCAGCAGCTCTGGGTGCACCCACAGAAATCAACCGTGAATGGGAGGTGTTGGGTGGGCTGGGAGAGGCTGCTGGTGTGTTTGTGGCTCTGTTCTTTTTTGAGTAATTGAGACTGCCATAACATGGCTGCCTCTCCCCTATATCTCCATCCTTGTCACTGGAAATCACCTTAGTGTACATCTGCCACTCAGAAACTCTCTCTCCAGTTCTCAGAGCTATTGATATTCTGCTCTTTAAACTGATTTGCCTACAGTTTCTTTTGGGGCTTGCTGCTAACACTGGAAGGGTGCAGGGGAGATGAGTTCTGGGACAGTAGGTGAAGGCAGCCAGGTTCCATGGCTTAGTTTTCTGCCTGGCAGTGAGGGCTGCTAGACCACAACTGTTGCACTTTTTTGTTCAGTCTTTGCCCTGAGATCTCTTCCCTGATCACTGAGTTCAGCTAAACTAGGACCAAAGTGTTCCTGGCCACAGAGAGTGCATCTACAGCCTGTATCTTCCCCTCTCCTGGCTTCAGAGATGCCTCCACAGCAGTGAGGTCTGGGCTGTGCCCATGGCTCTTGTCTCTGCTATCCTCCCTTCCAACCTCCTCTGTTCGTCCCAATTTGCCAACCTTCAAATGTTTCGATGTGCAGATCTCTCAGACCTGTTTGTGTGTTGTTCAGGGAATCCTTTGTTGCTCAACTTGTTGTAATGTCAAGGGGAGAGATCAAGGGGGCCTCCTAACACCGCCATGTTTCTGATGTCACTCCCTCAATTTCATTTTTAAAATGAGCAATTTTATCTAGTTTAAATATTGCCTATAATGGCCATTGTAGTTCGGTTTCATTTTTTATAAAATTTTGCCGTTATTCTCAATATCTGTAGTTTCCAGGCCTCTGGTTTATAAATATAAAACAAGGAGGTGTGGGCTGGAAGGTGATATGCTGAACTCTTTAGATATAAAAGTTTCATTTATTTTTGCTAGGCCTTTAGGTCTTTGGTTTTCCTCAGAGTCAATTTAGTACCTTATCACTTTGGTGTCTGAGATTAACTTTTAGCAATTGATTTTACCTCATGTGCACATTGACAGAAAACAACAATAACCAAGGATATGGACTGAACACCAGCAGTAACCAACTAGTGACTGGAAATAGAATGAAAACAGCAGACCTCAAAAATGGGGACCTCAGTTTGATTCCAAAGAAAAGAAGCAATACAGTTGCCACCAACCATTCCCAACATGGAATTCAGAGCAAAACCAAAGGCTGTGGTTTAGATGTTACTGCATACTAAATTGTACCCAGTCCAATCCTGGACCAAGTCCAGTTTTAAGTCAAGCCCAGTAAAGCCCAATTCCCAAAATGGACTAAACCAGCAAACTCCAGTGAATAGTGACTGCAACCTGCAACTTAAAAATAGATTCCAAAGTGAGATTGTGAACTAAACCAAGTACTAGGGTCTTTGGATTTAGGATGGAACTGTCTGTCTAATCCAATATGACCTATAAGTCCTGGACTGAAAATCCCATTATACTGGGAGCATGGACATAAAAAGAGCAAAGCTCAAACCAAGAAGAATGCACCAATGGCCCTCAGAAACAGTGAGAAAGACAATGAACTTAAATGGGGTCTGCTGGTACCATGCTTACATCCCTTATTGTCCCTAAATATTAGTCAAAGTTCCTTTAGATTCTGCTGCTGCCACCAATCTTTAATAAGCAAAACTGAGTAAATTTGAAGATGTAACTCCATTTTTTAGAAGATTTAATAATCAAGTACCATCATAAAAGACAATAAATAACAAGTGTTGAAGAGGATGTGGAGAAAAAAGAATCCTTGTGCCCTGTTAGTGAGAATAAAAATTGGTGCAGCTACTATGGAAAACAATATGAATGTTTCTCAAAAAACTAAAAATAGAACTACCATATGACTTAGAAATGCCACTTCTGGGTATTTATTTAAAGAAAATTAAAACACTAGTTTCAAAAGATCAATTCACCCTCATCTTTATTGCAGTGTTATTTACAATAGCCAAGATATAGAAACAACCTAATTGTTCATCAGTGTATGAAAGGGCAAAGAAGACGTGATATGTGAAATATTTCATATATATGTATATGTATATGTGTGTGTGTGTATATATATATATATATATATATATATGAAATAGTTTCAATTGTGACAATACAAATGGGCCTTGAGTGCATTATGCTCTGTGAAAAAAGTCAGAGAATTACAAATTCTATGCAGTCTCAATTTTTTTTTTGAATTTACAAAACAACAATAACAAAAGAACAAGCTCATAGACACAGAGAACAGATCTGTTGTTGGCAGATACAGGAGGTACGGTGTGGGCTAATTGGCAGCAGGGAGTCAAAAGATAAAAACATTCCATTATAAAATAAATAAGACATGGGGATGTAATGTACAGCATGGTAACTATAGTCAGTAATACTGTACTGCATATTTTAAATTTGATTTTAAAAGTAGATCTTAAAAGTGCTCATCACAAGAAAAAAAAAATAATGGCACCAGATGTTAACTAGATTTATTGTGATAATCTTTTCACAACATACACAAATATTAAATAATTATACTATATATATATGAAACTAATATATTGTTATATATTATTTATATCTCAACAACTTTTTAAATTAAAAAAAGGAAATTTTGGAACTAAAAGATATAGCACATAAATTAATACAATAAATAAAAATGCAACAGAGGAATGACGTCATAGGAATGGCAGCAGTGGGGCGCACTTTTTGAGTTCTCCTCCAGATTTTATCACAAACGGGATATCTATAACCCAATAAGGGACTCTCTGCTCATCACGCAGAACGGCTAAGAGACTTGTGCAAGGATTATTTGAAGGTGGCCAAATTGGGCGAGCAGGAGAAGAGGGAAGGGAGCGGAGTGGAGACGCGGCCCTCATCTATGGCTGTGGAAACAAGGCCCACATCTGTGGTGGTGGAAACGCCGATGACATCTGCAGCAGTAGAGATGCAGGGGATCCCAGGATGCAACAGAAAACACAAAAGCCAGGAGGTGGGCTCTTTCCCTGTGTCCCACAGCTGATCTCTCCAGCGAGGTGGAAGCCAGTTGGGCCCTAGGTCAGACAAAGGACACAAACTCCATACCTGGGCCCCACTCCCCACTAGACCAATCCTACCCCCGCCCTTCCAGAGACTCAAGCTGGTCCCTGAACTGAAGAGTAGTGTCAGATTACAGAGGAGCCTTAGTGCTCAGGCTCTGGGAAGACCAGCGTGCAGCTCTGATCCAGGGAAAAGGCTAGGAAGAGTGTGATTTTTCCTGGGCTAGGAGAGAAGAGACGCCTCCATCCCTAGCCACCACCTTTTCTGGCCTGCGGGAAGAGTGTGACACAGCTGGCCTAGGAGAGAGAAGACCCCTCCATCCCCAGCCCCCACCCTTTCTGGGCTGCCTAGGGCAGGGCAATTAAAACTGCAGAGGAACACCCAGGGATCAGCAGTAGCCAACAGACACAGCTATGGGCTTAAAGCAGCTCAGAAATCTCCCGCCCACCACACACACACACACACACACACACACACACACACACACACGGAAGAACTGCCCTAAGACTCAAGAGAACTGGACACAGGGCTGGTGGTGCTACTCTCAGTACGCATAGGTGCAAGCAAGGGGAGAAACTGCACTGACTTTGTAGAAACTATCACCCAGATGCCTCAGCCCCACACATCTAAATCTGCAGTCCCAACGTCACTCTGGGCGCCAGGTGACCGGCTCTGCCTGCACAATACGCAGGTGACTCTTTGGTACAGCAGAGAACAACCTGGAGATTACTTGGTGGGCTTAAGCCAAGACTGGCGCTGCTTTTTTGTTTTGTTTTGTTTTTTGGTTTTGTTTTCTGTTCTTTGTTTTTTTTTTTTGTTTTTTGTTTTTCGATTTTTGTTTTGTTTTGTTTTGTCTTTATATCTTTTTTATCTTTGCCTGTGTTGAGTGTGGGTTGTCGGTTGTTTTTACATGTGAATGTATTTGATTTTTTCTTTGTTGTTGTTGTACTTGTTGATTTGCTTTGTTCTGAAATTGCCCTACCAGGGCCCAGCTTAAGAGGCACAAGATTCAACACACCCAGAGGCCAACTCCAGACCAAAACAGAGTAGTACCAGGTTTGACCTAAAAGTGACACACCCAAAAGGAATTCTCTACAGGCACAAGAGCCTATAGAGGCCAAACCATATTTAAATGGTCAACCCTCAAACAACACAACACCTTGCGGTAGGCAGAGCCAAGTCTCACAACTAGTCAGCCTAGGAGTTAACCCCACCTACTCACAAGCGAAAACCAATTAAAGATTTTCTTTAGGATACGTCATCAAAATGGCGGTCTGAAGTGAGCCTCTGTAAAGCTCCTGTGGAATTTACAACTAATCAAACAACAATAAGTCCACAAAGGACTCCCTGCACAGCAGACAGGCAAGATGAAGAGGCCCACTACTGATTTCACCTAAAGGTGGGCGAATCACGTGAGTGGGGGTGCAGGTAAGGGCGAAGTGCGGAGACAGAGCCTCGCTGACGCAGGACACAGATCTAGCTCAGTGCTCAGAACTCACTGCATCCCGGAACCGCTGCAACGGTGGGAGAGGGAAGAACTCGGACTGCTAGGCCTCCGCTTATGGCCCACAGGGCTGAGGGGGCAGCATATAACACAGCTGAACACAACACTCACGGCAGAGACCTCGGAGCAAAGACTTAGGGAAGAAGGCTGAAAACGGTGGTTTAAGCCCTCACTGCTGAGCAGAGAGGCACTGAGAAGAAGCCTTAGGCACTGAGACTAGCCGTCCTCTCCCTACCCTCTCAGAGCTCGCCTTGCCCCCACCTGCCCAGTGCTATAAGTGGAACAGTAGCAGTGTCAGATCAAAAGAACAGAATGTATGCTATTCTGAGAACTGTAGGTGGCAGACACAGACTTGAAGCCCAGCCAGTTCTGGCAAGGGGGAGGGAGCTGTGGAGGCGGGACTGGCTATGGTGGTGGTCACCGCCATAGCTCTGGGCCACCTCTCACAACTCACCCCACCCCTGGCCCCACCTATCTGGGTGGATCCCTGCAGAAGTAAACAGAGCTGCTGAAACATACAGGCTCTGAATCTGGTGCAGGAAGAGCTTTGGAACTTCAAAAGCTCTTCGCATACCCACACAAATACTGTGTGCCCTGTGACCCAGGCGAACTATTAACAGAGGAGAAGCCCATCTCCCAGGGAATCCCCCCATTGTGTGAGAAGCTGGAATAGTGCAGAGAAAACATAGCTGTCCCGTGTGAGAGAGAAAACAAAGGCTGCAGTCGGAGAAAAAATATAACATTCTACCAACAAGTACTGGAAAACAAAAGAAAGACTTCTTCCTATCAACCTGTTGCAGAAGCCACTCCTGTAGATGTCTAGGAAGAGAAATAATCAATCAGTAATTGCCATGAATAACCAAGACAACAAGACAGCTCAGAAAGAAATTAAAAGTCTCCAGAAAACGAACTTAAAGATATGGAAATATGTGACTTAAATGACAGAAAATTCAGGATTGCAGTTCTTTAAAAACTCAATGAGATGCAAGAAAACACAGAAAGGCAGTTTAGTGAACTCAGAAACACAATCAAAGAATAACATGAGCATTTTACGAAACAGATTGAAATTTTAAAAAGAACCAAATAGAATTTCTGGACATTAAGAATTCAATAGAAGAAATTAAGAATGAAATAACCAGCTTAGGTAGTAGAGTTGACCACATGGAGGAAAGAATCATTGACATCGAAGATAGAAACCTGGAAATTACACGAATGGAAGAAGAAAGAGACTTGAGACTTCAAAGAAATGAAAGAACTCTACAAGAACTTTCTGACTCCATCAGAAAGAGCAATATATAAATAATGGGCATACCAGAAGGAGAAGAAAGACAGAAGGGAACAGAGAATATATTCAAACAAATTGTTGATGAGAACTTCCCAAACTTGTGGACAGAACTGGATCCTCGAATCCAAGAAGCAAATAAAACACCTAATTACCTCAATCCCAACAGGCCTTCTCCAAGGCACATTGTATTGAAGCTGTCTAAAATCAATGACAAAGAAGGAATCTTCAAGGCAGCCAGGGAAAAGAAGACAGTAACCTACAAAGGAAAGCCCATTAGATTATCATCAGATTTTTCAGCAGAAACTCTACAAACCCGAGGGAGTGGAACCAAATATTCAAACTATTGAAAGAGAGAAATTATGAGCCAATAATAATATATTCAGCAAAGATATCCTTTAGATATGAAGGAGGAGTAAAGACCTTTCCAGACATACAGAAGCTGAGGAAATTTTCTAATACAGGACCTGAACTACAAGAAATACTAAAAGAGTCTATTCGACTACCATCAACAGGGACAATTTGTGGCAACCAAAACATAAAAAAGGGGGAGAGTAAAGACCTGAAAAGGAATACGGGAATGGAGAAAGTAAGCGTGATGAAGAAAATGGAATACTCTAAATATCAAACTTTCTTTTACATAAACTTAAGGGTAACCACTCAAGAAAAATCCAGAACTGAAATATGTACTATAATAAAAGAAGAAACAGAGGGAAACATCATAGAATACCACCACACAGAAATAATAGACAACAACAGAAAGGCAAAGAAACAATGGAGACACAGCTTCACCAGAAAACTAAAGATAGAATGACAAGAAATCCTCACATATCAATAATCTCCCTAAATGTAAATCGACTGAACTCACCAATAAAAAGGGCACAGAGTAGAAGATTGGATCAAGAAACTAAACCCAACCATATTCTGTCTCCAAGAGACACATCTCAGCTACAAGGACAAGCATAGACTCAAAGTGAAAGAGTGGAAATTGACACTCCAAGCAAATAGTACCCAGAGAAAATCAGCCATAATGATATCAGATGAAACAGACTTCAGGGTGAAAAAGATAACAAGAGACAACATGGACATTTCATAATGGTAAAAGGGACTATACTACAAGAAGACATAACAGTTATCAATGTTTATGCCCCCAATCAGGGAGCACCAAAATATACCAAGCAACTCCTAACAGAACTAAAGGGAGAAATTGACCAAAACACAATTATACTAGGGGATTTATATACATCATTGACAGCTATGGATAGATCATCCAAACAGAAAATAAATAACGAAATAGCAGCCCTAAATGACACATTAGAGGAAATGGACATAATTGACATATATTGAGCACTTCATCCTAAAACATCAGACTATACATTCTTTTCTAGTGTACCTGGAACATTCTCAAGGATAGACCATATATTGGGACATAAAATCAGCCTCAGCAAATTCATGAAGATTGAAATCATACCAAGAATATTCTCTGATCACAATGCTTGGAAATTGGATATCAACTGCAAAAAGAAAGCAGGAAAAAAACACAAATACATGGAGATTAAACAACATACTTTTAAAGAAAGACTGGGTCAAAGAAGAAATTAGAGGCAAGATCAAAAGATACACAGAAACAAATGACAATGAAAACACATCCTACGAAAATTTTTGGGATACAAGAAAAGCAGTTTTAAGAGGGAAATTTATATCATTACAGGCCTATCTCAAGAAACAAGGAAAATCCCAGATAAACAACCTCACATTATACTTCAAATAACTAGAAAAAAAAGCCTCTTCAATAAATGGTGGTGGGAGAATTGGAAAGCCACATGAAAAGAATGAAACTAGACTGCTATTTGTCATCGTGTATCAAAATTAACTGCAAATGGATTAAACACCTAAACATCATACCTGAAACAATAAACCGCGTAGAGGAAAACATAGGTACTAAATTTATGGACCTTGGGTTCAAGGAGCATTTTGTGAATTTGACCGCAAAGGCAAGGGAAATAAACCTCAAATAAATGAATGAGACTATATCAAACTTAAAAGCTTCTGCACAGCAAAAGAAACCATTGACAAAATGAAGAGGCAAAAAACCCATGGAGCAAAATTTTTGCAAACATTGCCTCCGATAAGGGGCTAATATCCAAAATATACAAGGAACTCATAGAACTCAACAAGAAAAACACGAGCAATCCCATTTAAAAATGGGCAGAGGGCCTGAAGAGGCATTTCTCCAAAGAGGATATACAAATGGCCGATAGACATATGAAAAAATGTTCAACATCACTAATCAGTAGAAAAATGCAAATAAAAACCACAATGAGATTTCATTTCACACCAGTTAGATGAGCTATCATCAACAAAACAAATAATAACAAGTGTTGGAAAGGCTTTGGAGAATAAAGATCGATCATACACTGTTGGTCGGAACGCAGATTGGTGCAGGCACTATGGAATGCAGTGCGGAGATTCCTCAAAAGATTAAGAATAAAATTACCATGTGAACTACTCCTGGGTACATACCCCAAAAATCTGAAAATATTGATCCATAAATATATATGTGCTCTGATGTTCATTGCAGCTTTATTTATGGTAGTCAAGACATGGAAACAACTGAAGTGTCCTTCGATAGATGTTTGGATAAAGAAGTTGTACATATACACAATGGATACTATTCTGCCTTAAAAAAAAAAAAGGTGAAATAGTACCATTTGTGACAACATGGATGGATCTGGAGATTATTATACTGAGCAAAATAAGTCAGACAGAACAAGTCGAGACCGTACGATTTCATTGATATGTGGTATGTAAAACTGAAAACAACAAAAGAACAAGACAAACAAATGAGAAACAAAAACTCATAGACACAGACAATAGTTTAGTGATTTCCAGAGGTTAAGGGGGGTGTGGGGTGGGAGATGAGGATAAGGGGCATCAAATATACGGTGATGAAAGAACTGACTCCGGGTGGTGAACACACAATGGGATTTATAGATGATGTATTACAGAATTGTACACCTGACATCTATATAACTTTACTAACAATTGTCACCCCAATAAACTTAAAAAAAAAAATCTAAGGGAGTTGATCACTACTGGAACTGCCTTACAAAAAAGCTAAAGGGATTTTCCAAAGTTAAACAGAGAGTCCTAATTACTAAAATGAAAGCATGTGTCAGTATAAAATTCACTGGTACAGGTAAGTATGTTGCAAAATTCAGAGTTACTTTAATACAGCAGTGATGGTGTATAAATACTTTAACTCTGACATAAAACTCAAGAATATTGAAAATATCTATACACGACGTTTGAGCAAGCAATATGGTGAAGGTTAAATTAAAAAAAAAATTAGTACAGTAAAAAACACTTTGCAATTAATCCCCCTCAAAATATACCCCGTTGCTTTGAACACATTTATCCCATCATTTTTGCCACTTTCTGAAGCAGTTTTGGAAGTCCTCTTTCATGAATGTCTTTAGTTGCACTGTCATAGCTGCCTCGATGTCTTGAATCATTTTGACTTTTGGGAAGACCCAGATATCACACGGTGCCAGATCTGGTGAATAAGGTAGATGAGGACACACCATAATGTTTTTATTGAACAGAAATTGCTTGTACACCAGAAGTGATGTGTGACACAGAGCATTGTTGTGATCAAGGATGATTTATTGCACACTTTAAAACGCACCTTCTCTCAACCATAGCTCACACCTGACTAAGAGCATCAAACAAGTTGAAACTTGTCACACATCGTTACTAAGGTTCAGTGCACCGCTTCCTGTATTGAAGATCCCTGCCTTTCCATTGCACTTGGCAGCCATATTCACTGTATTTGTTGATTACAACTGAATCGCTCTGTGTCACACATAGCTTCTGGTATATGGCAATTTCTGTCAAATAAATACATTACGGTGTGTCCTCATTCACCTTGTTCATCAGATCTGGCACTGTGTGACTTCTGGCTCTTCCCCAAAGTCAAAATGACCATGAAAAATAAATGTTTTGAATGGATTCAGCACATCAAGACAGTCATGACAGCTCAGCTGAAGACACGAAAGAGGACTTCCAGAACTGCTTCAGAAAGTGGCAAGAACAATGGGATAAAGTTGTTCAAAGTGAGGGGAAGTATTTTGAGGGGGATTATTATCAAAAATAGTAGGAGAATTTAATACCACACACTCTATAATTGGTAGATTATCCAGACAGATAATTTATATAATACAAAAAAGCAGAACTGAACAATACTATATATCAAAGAACATAAGAGATATATAGAGAGAACTTTCCACCTAAAAACAGAATAATACACATTCTTTTTAAGTATACACAGAACATTATCCAAGATAGATAATCACTTATTAGGTCAAAAAACAACTCTTAACAAATTAAAAAGTGAAATAATTACAAATATGTTTTCCAACCACAATGAAAGGAGAGATCAATAAGAGTAAGAAAACAGGGAAATTCAGAAATATGCAGCACCTAAACAATAAAAACTTGAACAATCACTGAGTCAAAGAGGAAATCAAAATGGAATTTTAAATATATGTATATATTTAAATATAATATTTAAATATATTTAATATTTAAATATAATAGAGAGATAGAGAGAGAGAGAGAGAGAGAGAGAGAGAGAGAGAGCGAGAGAGAGAGAAAGAGAGAGAGAAAGAGTCAAACAGAAATAAAAAACAACATAGCAAAACTTAAGGGATGCATTGAAAGCTATATGAAAAGTTTATAACAATAAATACCTACATTAAAAAAGAAAAGTTATTTCCAATAAACAATCAAACATTACAAATCAAGTAAGCAGAAAAAGAAGAACAAATTAAGCCCAAAGTAGCAGGGGAAAGAAAATAAAGATTAGAGGGAAAAGAAAGGAAATAGAGTCCTGTAAACATTTTAAAAATCAACCAAAATAAGCATTGCTTTTTTATTTTTTGTAAAAATAAAATCAGCAAACTCTTTGCTAGATTAAGTAAAAAGGACACAAGACTCATATAAATAAAAGTCAGAAATGAAAGGGAATATATTACAATGATTTCTCAAAATTTAAAACAATCATGAGATTATTATGAACAAATATATACCAATATACTGTACAACCTAAAGAAATGGATACATTTCTAGAAATGTACAGCTTACCAAAACTGAATCAAGAAGACATACAAAATCTGAACAGACCAATCATGAATAAGGAGATGAAACAGTAATCAAGATTTTCCCAACCAAGATAAAGAAAAGCTCTGAAACAGATGTCTTCACAGGAGAATTCTACCAAACATTCAAAGAAATACAAATCCTATTTAAACACTTCCAGAAAATAGAAGAGGAAACACTTCCAAAGTAATTTCTTGAGGCTAGCATCATATTGATACTACAGGCAGACAAAGATATCACAAGAAAGAAACTGCAAGCCAGTACCCTTGATGAACTTAGAGGCAAAAATCAATAAAATACTAGTAAATCAAATTCAATGACACATTATAAGGATTATACACCTTTATCAAGTGAAATTTATTCCTGCAATGTAACAATGGTAAACATATGGAAATCAATAAATGTGACTAAATAGATTAACAAAACAAAAAGAGAAATCCACATGATTATTTCAATAGGTGCAGAAAAAAATCATTTTACAAAAACTCAATATAGAATCATGATAAAAACTCTCCAAAAATAGATACAGAAGGAACTTACTTCAGGACAATAAAAGCCATATGTAAAATGTCTGTAGCTAACGTCATAATCAATGGGAACAACTGAAAACTTCTTCTATAAGATACAGTGCAAGGCAAAGATGCCCATTCAGATCACTTCTACTCAACATACACAGGCAATACTAGTCAGGGCAATTAGACAAGAAAAAGTAAATAGAAGAAATCTAAATTAGAAAGGAAAAAGTAAATCTGTTTCCATTTGCAGATGACACCATCATATATGTAGAAAACCGTGTATAGTAAAAAGAAAAAAATATAACCAATAAAAAATTTTGATAAAGCTGCAGGATAAAGAAATCAACATATAAAACTCAGTTTCATTCTTATACACTGTCAAAAAACTATGCAAAAAGAAAATAAGGAAACAAATACTTTTAAAATAGCAACAAAAAGAATAAAATACTTTGGAATAAACTTAACCAAAGAGTTTAAAGAGTTGTACACTAATAATCATAAAACATTGTTAAAAGAAATGAAAGAAGATACAATTAAATGGAAAGACATCTCATGTTCATGGATTGGAAGAATTAAATTTATTAAAATTTCCACATTTCCCAAAGGGATCTATAAATTCAATGCAATCCTTATCAAAATTTGAATGGAATTTTTCACAGAAACATATACAACAATCCTAAAATTCATATGAAACCACAAATAATCCCAAATAGCAAAATCAATTTTGAGTAAGAAAAACCTGAAGATATCACACTTCCTCATTTCAAAATATATTACAAAGCTACAGTAATCAAAGCATTATGGTACTGGGATAAAAACACACATAGAGACCAATGGAACAGAATATAGAGCCCAGAAATAAACCCATATATCTATGTTTAATCTTCAACATTGTGTCAAGAACACACAATGGGAAAAGTCTCCCAATGAATTGGGTTGGAAAAACAGAATATCCACATGCAGAAAAATAAAATTGTATTCTTATATCAAATTATATACAAAGAAAACCTCAAAATGGTTAAAAAAGTTAAATAAAAACCTGAAACTGGGCGGCCTGGTGGCTCAGGCGGTTGGAGCACTGTGCTCCTAACACCGAAGGCCGCCAGTTCGATTCCCACATGGGCCAGTGAGCTGTGCCTGCTACAGCTAAGACTGTGAACAATGGCCCTCCCTGGAGCTGGGGTGCCATGAACAGTTGGAGGTTGGTGTGAGCTGCTGCGTGCTGCCATGGGCTGCCCTGGGCTACTATGGGCTTCTGTGTGCTGATGTGGGCTGCTGTGTGCTGATGTGTGCTACCGTGAATGGCCAGTGGCCACGCTGGACAGCAGCCAGAGTGAGTGGCCGGCAGCCAACAAGAGCTGCCATGAGCTGCTGTGAGCAGCCGACCATCGACTGGTGACCGACTGCCTCAGCTGGGTGGAGTGCAAGGCTCATAATACCAGCATGGGCCACGGAGCTGCGCCCTACAACTAAACTGAGAAGCAATGGCTTAAAAACCGGGGTGGGGACAAAAAAGAAAAAAACCTGAAACTGTAAAATTACTATAACAAAATTACTGGAGTAAGCTTCTGGAAATTGGACTGGGAAGTGATTTTTTTGGATATGACACCATCAACAAAAACATAGTCAACAAAAGCACAAAATAGACAAGTAAGTTTACATCAAGTAAAATAAAAACTTTTTTACAGTAGAGGAAAGAATCAACAGATCAATCAGGCAACTAAGGAATAGGAGGAAACATTTTCAAACATGTATCTGGTAAGGGGTTAATATCTAAAATCAACAAGGAACTCAACCCAATGGCAAAAAAAATAAAAACAAAAAATTAGCAAAGGACCTGAATAGACATTTCTCAAAAGAAGACATACAAATGTCCACCAGGTGTATGAAAAGATAATCAACATCACTAATCATCAGGGAAATGCAAATTAAATGCACAATGATATATCATCTCACACCTCTTAGAATGTCTATTATAAAAGAAATTCAAAAGGTAATAACTATTGGTAAGACGGTGGAGAAAAGGGAATCATTGTACACTGTTGGTGGGCATATAAATTGGTACAGTCACTATGGAAAACTATGGATTTTCCTCAAAGTATTAAAAATAGAACTGCTTTGTGATCCAGAAATCCTACTATTGGGTATATATACAAAGGAAATGATATCACTCTCTTGAAGAGATAGTTGTACCCTCATATTTATTGCAGCATTATTCACAATATCCAAGATATGGAAATAACCTAAACATCCACTTATGGATGAATAGATAAAGAAAATACACACACACACACACACACACACACACACACACACACACACACACAAATGGCATAGTCTTAGACTTAAAAGGAAGAAAAGCTTTCTATTTTCAACAATATGGAGGATCCTAGAGGACGTTATGCTAAATGAAATAAGCCAGACACAGAAGGAGAAACACTGCATGATCTCAGTTATATGTGCAATAAAAAATATAAGTGAAGAATAGAATGGTGATTGCCAGGGGTTTGAGGAGGGTGGGAAAATGAAGATATATTGGTCAAAATAGACAAAAGTCCATTTATGAAAGATGAATAAATTCTGTAAATCTAGTGTACAGCCTGGTGATGATAGTTAATAATACTGTATTGCATCCTTGAAATTTGCCAAGAGAATTGATCTTAATTGTTCTCACCACACACAAACACACACACACACACACACACACCACACCACACAGAAATTGTAACTATGTGAAGTGAAGGATATTTTAATTAGTTTGATTTGATTGTGGTAATCATTTTATGATGCATCCATGTATTAACACATCACATTGTGTAGCTTAAACATATACAGAGGGTGCCAAAAAACATACACATTATAAGAAAGGAAAAAACTATTAAAATTTTAATACTCAATATATACCAATAACAAAAGATGAATACAAGTCATGTTTGACTTCTGCAATTACAAGAGGTGCTCAAAGTGGTTACCATCAGCGTCCAGACACTTCTGATTATGGCAGACTACTTCTTGAGCAACGTTGACCAAAGTGTCCACTTGTATACATTTTTTGGCACACTATAATTTTATTTGACCATTTTACCTCAATAAAGCTAAAAAAAAATTTAAAGTTACTTCACAATACACGCACTCACATGTGAGCACACACACACACACCAAGAAATCAAGTTTTCTAAAATGTTAATAGAAACTTTATTTCAATCCTAATGCTGGAATGCTTTCTCTAGAGCATAATTTCAAAACTTTCCTTCTATTCTCAATTCTGTCACTTTGCTCCCTACTCTTGGCAAATGATTTCCCTATTTTTTTCTTGTTTTGTGTATTGTATTGTAATTGTTTTCTTTAGATTCACTAGCCTATATTTTCACTAGTGCCAGATTTAGTGTTGTTTATCATTTCTATTTTGAATAGTTATTGCAAGTGGCTTGTGGACATGCGACTCACAAAAGTGAATGAAGTAAAACGTATCTTTGGTGTTCATAGTCTGGTAAGTCTACTAGCAAAACAAAAATAACCAAGGTTTAGAGTTTCTTCTACTTGATCTGGAAGTCATTCTTTATAACAAGTCAGTCAAATTCAACAAACATATATTGAGCCCCTACTATGCCTGTTTAATTTACTTATTATTTTGATAGAACATGTCATGTCTTTAAAGTGCTAAGAAACAAAATGGCTTAACCAACAAGAAACATGTAGACTCTATGAAACCAAGAAAAGAAAAAGAAACTCTTCTAGGGTAAACAGTAAGCAAAACAGTTTGCACTAAAAATACTAGTGCGCCATCTCATCTTCAAACTAACCATCAATGAAAGGCAGTAGAAAACTTCAAAGAGAACAACATACCAGTTCTCTCCAATTAAAGTAATCTGCTCAAATTGACCCAAACCAGATATTTCCTTTAGCTAAAAAAAATTACAATTCCTGCTCACTTTAATCTTCTCATATAACGAAATCAGAGTCACTTCCACTAATAAGTCTGACATTACTAAACCAACTCCAATGTAGCATTTTGATGATACAGTAACAATCACACAAAATAATTTTCCAGATGTTTCAAGGACCAACACCTCACTTGATACCAAAAAATTATTGAGGTGTTATGCATGGATTTTTATCTGAATAAAAACAATAAAATGATTTTGAATTGAAAAGAAACCACATTTGCATCAAAACCTGCCTTGTCGCTTTAGTGGCAAAGTGCAGGTTTATAGATCCAAATTCCAATTCTTGGCCTGTCTACAGTCACACTTGAATCCTAATTTCTTTGCAAGAGGAAATGTGGTAGTCACATGAAATTAAATATTCCATTCTAATGTATAAGGTATTTCATGTGGTAGTCACATGAAATTAAATATTCCATTCTAATGTATAAGGTATACACAACATGTACCTCAGATTTGGCTTATCTTTAAAATGAGATCAGAGTAATATTTAGAAAGCTAGAGATATGGATAAATATTACCACTTTCATGTTTGTAGCAGATGTTAAAATTATTTTAAAAATTATAAATACTGCATTAACAAATGGCCAGTTATAGACAAAATTATTGGTGTGTTCTCCATAAACATTCTTTTACTATAACATTTTTAGTTTCCTTTCTTCGTTCCATTACCTTCGTGTCTTGGTAATGAATCCTTATAACAATTTTCACCTTGTGGAATAATTCCTTCGAAGCAAAAAACACTTTGAAAGGAAACGTTATTGTTTGTCAAACTGTCCCATGAAGTAATAAAATATTGTAACAATTGTTATAAAGCTGGTAGATTAGTTTGACTGTAATACAACAGTTCTAATGTAGGTTCCAACGATGCTTGAAATTTGTAATCGGGTTTTTGGTTTTATTTTAATGTATTAATGAGTTCTTTTTCCCCAGACTGTTCCAAACCCTGAATGTATGTGGAAAGCCCAATCCTTAAACAACTTCAGTGTGTATAGGCTGCATAACCTCTGCTTTGTTTCACTACTTTTCTTTCCACATTCCTATCTACCAATTTCCACAATCCCCAATCACTTCATAGGTGGTAAACACTTTTGTTCGGTTCTAATATCTCCTTCCAGTGTTTCTTTCTGAAATTACAAATGAATATAAATATATTATATTCTTACCTTGCCCCTTTATTACAAAAGTTTGCATGCAATATACACTATTACATGCATTGTTGTCTTTCACTTAATATATCTCAGAAATCTTTCCACATTGGTACATAGAGAATCCCCTCATTCTTGTATATTTACATCTGCATAATACTCCATTGTATGGATGTGCTATAGTTTATTAAACATGTTTTCTATATATGGGCATTGGTTTTCCATATCTTTGCTGTTACAAGTCATGCTGAATGGACAAACTTTTAAATATATACATTTGTGTACAAAGTATATGTGATAATTTTGAGAAGTGGATTTTCTTTTATTTTTTTTTTAATTAAAGTTTATTGGGGTGACAATTGTTAGTAAAGTTACATAGCTTTCAAGTGTACAATTATGTAATACATCATCTAGATATTATGTTGTGTGTTCACCACCCAGAGTCAGTTCTTCTTCCATCACCATATATTTGATCCCTTTTACCCTCATCTACTACCCACCCCCCTTACCCTCTGTAACCACTAAACTATTGTCTGTGTTTATGAGTTTTTGTTTCTCATTTGTTTGTCTTGTTCTTTTGTTGTTTTCAGTTTTATATCCACATATCAGTGAAATCATATGGCTCTCTACCTGTTCAGTCTGACTTATTTAGCTTAGTATTATAATCTCAAGATCCATCCATGTTGTCACAAATGGCATTATTTCATCTTTACTTATGACAAAATAGTACTCCATTGTGTAATATCTTTAAGGATAAATGTTTTCAGATTTTTTGGGTAGATACCCAGGATAGTCTGGCTGAGCCCAGAAAGACTTGTGGTACCCTGAAAACACTGACCATGCCCAGAAAGCCTGGATGTGCTCAGGATAGTGCATCCACCTCCATGTCCCTGACACAGGATTCCTTTCAGAAGACAATTGTTGCAATGAACATTGGAGCACACTTGTCTTTATGGATAAATGTTTTCAGAATTTTTGGGTACATACCCAGAGAGGGATTGCTGAGGTCATATGCTAATTCTATTTATAATTTTTTGAGGAACCTCCACACTGCCTTCCATAGTGGCTACACCAATCTGCATTCCCATCAACAGTGTATGAGGGTTCCTTTTCCTCCACAGCCTCTCCAACACGTGTTATTATTTGTCTTGTTGATGATAGCCATTCTAACTGGTGTGAGGTGATATCTCATTGTTGTTTTTATTTGCATTTATCTGGTGATTAGTTATGTTGAGCATCTTTTATATGTCTATTGGCCATCTGTATGTCCTCTTTGGAGAAATGTCTCTTCAGGTCCTCTGCCCATTTTTTAATTGGATTATTTGTTTATTTGTTGTTGAGTTGTATGTGTTTCTCATAAATTTTTGTTAATAGCCCCTTATTGAAGGCATTGTTTACAAAAATGAAAAGTGGACTTTCTAAATAGAAGTAAACATGCATCTTTAATTTTGACAAGTACTTCCAAAGTATTCCACTTAAGAATTGTGTCATTTTGTTCTCCCACTAGCATTGTATAGGAATTTTTTCCCATTGATTTGCCTATAGAGTATGTTGTCAAACTAAGATTTTTGTCTATCTAATAAGTGAAATGTGCTATCTAAGTACACAAGTAATTGTAACTGGCATTTCTCTTATTGTGCTGGTGGTTGAGTGTATTTTCATAGTTTAATGGCCATTTTAATTACTTTTTCAGTATTTTCTCATTTCCTTTACCCATTATTTCAATTAGGCTGTTGTGCCTCACTACTTGTAGTAGAAAAGAGGATTAGATCCAGCTGGACTTTAAGAAGCAGTGCCTGAATACTTGCTCTCTGAAATGACCTGAGTCAACATTATATTTACCCAAACTATGCTACTGCTGTCGGAACCCACTTTCCCAACTGACAGCTTGTGACACTTCCAAACTGTCAGCTTGTTCTGCAGCCTACCTGGATTGATGAGAAACTATGAATTTTCCTACCTTCTCTAGCTAGTGATTCTCCCTTTCTTCATTTTTGGTCTTGAGAGAATGGAATGCAGTATTAAAGCCTTCTTGGATTTTTGTACAAGAAGTCTGTGTCTACACAAAAAGGTCTATCTATATAAAGGGAAAATAATCAGGTTTACTCTAAAATTAGTCCTTTATCAAACTAATACATCAGCCAAAAAAAAATCATCAGAGTATGAAGACTAACTCAAGTCCTTTATAGACACAAAAAGGATCTGAATGTTGACCATATACCAGCCCTCTCTGAATAATAATTAATTCCTAAAACACATATTCTACCATAATAATAAATGAACCAGAAAGAAGTAGAGGTATGTTGTTATGAAACAAAAAATGTACTTATATATCATTTGAGTAATTAAAATCAAACTAAGAAAAGAAAAAAAGACAAAAACGACAACAAGAAGGCAAAAAAGTGTTGTCTATTCCTGTTATTACCTTAACTCCAACTTACTCATCAATTCCTCTTATTAACTTCAATTCTGCACTAACAAAGTTCTTGTTATAAAAAAAAAAAAAAAACAGAACTTGAAAAAGAATTGTAGTATATCATAGAAATGGTGGCATGAGGTGAGCCTCTTCAAATCTACCCTGGAATTTACAATAAATAGCACAGCTGTAATTCTACAAAGGACTACCTGCACAGCAGACAGGCAAGACTAAGGAATGTGCAATTGAAATCATTTAAAAGCACTGAAAGTAGTGCAGGAGAGCTTTGGAACTTCAGAAGGTCTCCACATCCTCCAATAGAGGTGGTGCATAGTGACCCAGAAGACCTGCTCACAGAGGAGAAGAACACCTACCAGGAAGCCCCCCCCCATTGTATGAAAAGCCAGAACAGTGCAGAAAAATATAACATTACAGCGTGAGAGAGAATAAAAGGCTGCAATGGGAGACAAAATTAAACATTCCACCAACACCTACTGGAAAACAAAAGGAAGACCTCTTTTTATCCACCTGTTGCAGAACCCACTCCTGTAGATGTATAGGAAGAAAAATAATAATTCATTAATTGCCAAAAATAATCAAGGTAACAAGGCAGCTCACAAAAAAATGAAAAGTGCTCAGAAATTGAACTAAAAGACATGGAAATATGTGACTAAAACAACAGAGAATTCAAGATTGCAGTTCTGAAAAAAAGCACAATGAGATGCAAGAAAACACAGAGAGGGAGTTTAATGAACTCAGAAACACAATCAAACAACAAAATGAATATTTTGCCACAGAGATTGAAATTTGAAAAAAGAACCAAATAGAATTTCTGGAAATTTAGAACCCAATTTAAAAATAAATAAATAAATAAGAAATGGAGTGACGCCATAGGAATGGAGGCAGTGGGGCACACTTTTTGAGTTCTCCTCCGGATCTTATCACAAACGGGACATCTATAACCCATCAAAGGACTCTCTGCTCATCATGCAGAACAGCTAAGAGACTCATGCAAGGATTACTTGAAGGTGGCCAAATTGGGCGAGCAAGGGAAGAGGGAAAGGAGTGGAGTGGAGACGCGGCCTGTATCTGCGGCTGTGGAAACTACAACGGCATCTGCGACTGTGGAAACGCTGCTGGCATCTGCAGCTTCAGAGATGCAGGGGATCCCAGGAAGCAACAGAGAACACAAAAGCCAGGAGGTGGGCTCTTTCCCTGGGTCCTACAGCTGATATCTCCCGCCGAGGAGCAAGCCAGTTGGGGCCTAGGTCAGACAAAGGAAACAAACTCCATACCTGGGCCCCTCTGCCCGCTTTTCCAATCCTACCCCCACCCTTCCAAAGATTTAAATTGGCCCCTGAACTGAGGAGTAGTATCAGATTACAGAGGAGCCTTAGTGGTCAGGCTCTGGGAAGACTGGCATGCAGCTCTGACCCAAGGAAGAGGCTGCGAAGAGTGTGATTTTTGCTGGGCTAGGAGAGACGAGATTCCTCCACCCCCAGCCACTACATTTTCTGGCCTGCAGGAAGAGTGTGACACGGCTGGGCTGGGAGAGAGACCCTTCCATCCCCAGACCCCACCCTTTCTGGCCTGCCTAGGGCAGGGCAATCACAACTGCGGAGGCACTCCCAGGGATCAGCAGTAGGTGACAGACACAACTCTGGGCTTTCAGCAGCTCAGAAACCTCCCACCCACCACACACACACACACACACACACACACACACGGAAGAAGTGCCCTAAGACTCACAAGAACTGGACACAAAGCTGGTGGTGCTACTCCCAGTGAGTATAGATGCAGGCAAGGGTAGAAACTGCACTGACTTTGTAGAAACTACCATCCAGACCCCTCAGCCCCATGCATCTAAATCTGCAGTCCCAACGTCACTCTGGGCACCAGGTGACTGGCTCTTCCTGCACAATACCAAAGGAATGACTCTTTGGGACAGCAGAGGACAACCTGGACATTACTTGGTGGGCTTAAGCCAAGACTGGCGCTGCTTTTTTTTTTGCTTTTGCTTTCTTTTGTTTTGTCTTTATATCTTTGATATCTTTGCCTGTGTTGAGTGTGGGTTGTCGGTTGTTTTTACATGTGAATGTATTTGATTTTCTTTGTTGTTGTTGTTGTTGTGCTTGGTGATTTGCTATGTTCTGAAATTGCCCTACCAAGGCCCAGCTTAAGAGGCACAAGATACAACACATGCAGAGGCCAACTCCAGACCAAACTAGAGTACTACCGGGTTTGACCTACAAGTGACACACCCAGAGGAAATTCTCTACAGGCACAAGAGCCTATAGAAGCCAAACCACATTTAAGTGGTCAACCCTCACACAACAGAACACCCTGCGATGGGAAGAGCCAAGTCTCACAACTAGTCAGCCTAGGAGTTAACCCAAAGTACTCACAAGTGAAAAGCAATTAAAGATCTTCGTTAACAGGACAATATACACAAAGCTAGAGTCACCTTTGGAGCACACGCAGAGGAGAAGAACTAAGTAATGCAAGTTAAATATAAAGGACACATACTGCATAAGATAACCCAGCGAGAACTAAGAACTCTAGGGGATCTAACTAATACATCAAAGCAAACACAGAGTCTCAGCCAGAATGGGGAAACAAAGAAACACGTCCCAAATAAAAGAACAGAAGAAACCTCCAGAAATGGAACCAAATGAAACAGAGGTAACCAACCTATCGGAGACAGAGTTCAGAACACTGATGATAAGAATGTTTAAGGAGTTTAGAGACAACATAAAGAAGGATAGAGAAATCATAATGAACAGCCAGTTAGAAATAAAGAATACAATTACTGAAATAAAGAACTCACTTGGAAGAATTAAGAGCAGGTTAGATGAAGCAGAGGATCCAATCAGAAACTTAGAAGACAAGTTAGCAGAGATCACCCAAATGGAACAACAGAAAGAAAAAAGAATAAAAAAACAATGAAGATGGTTTAAGAGACCTCTGGGATGACATCAAGCACAACAACATGTGCATCATAGGAGTACCAGAAGGTGAAGAGAGGAAGCAAGGGATTGAGAACATATTTGAAGGAATAATGTCCGAAAACTTCCCCAACCTGATGAAGGAAACCAACATACAAGCCCAGGAAGTGCAGAGAGTTCCAACCAGGATAAACCCAAACAGATCCACACCAAGACACATTATAGTTAAAATGGCAAAGCTGAAAGACAAAGAGAGAATCCTAAAAGCAGCAAGAGAAAGACAGAGGGTTCCATACAAGGGAACTCCCATAAGACTATCGAATGACTTTTCTACAGAAACATTGAAGACCAGGAGGGAGTGGCAGGAGATACTCAAAGTGATGGAAAACAAAGGCCTACAACCTACATTGCTTTATCCAGCAAGGCTATATTTAAAGTTGACGGACAGATAAAGAGCTTCCCAGAAAAGAATAAGCTAAAGGAATTTATTACCACCAAGACAGCATTGTAAGAAATACTAAAAGGACTTCTGTAAATAGAGGAAAGATGAAAACAATCTAACTACAAATTTACAAACGGCAATAACTATGTACCTATCAATAATCACTTTAAATGTAAATGGATTAAATGCTCCAATCAAGAGACATACAGTGGCTGAGTGGATAAGAAAGCAAGACCCTTGTATATGTTGTATAAAACAGACTCACCTCAGATCAAAAGACGCACACAGGCTGAAAGTGAAGGATTGGAGTAAGATATTTCATGCAAATGAAAATGAGAAAAAAGCTGGAGCAATACTTATATCTGACAAACTAGACTTTAAAATGAAGAACATAATAAAAGACAAAGATGGGCACTATATAATAATAAAGGGATCAATCCAACAAGAGGACATAATCCTAGTAAACATCTATGCACCCAACATAGGAACACCTAAATATATAAAACGCATATTGACTGACATAAAGACAGAGATCAACAGTAACACTATCATAGTAGGGGATTTCAACACACCTCTGACAATATAGGACAGGCCTTCCACACAGAAAATCAATATGGAAACAACAGCCTTAAATGACACATTCGACCATTTGGATTTAATCGATATTTTCAGAGCATTTCACCCCAATGCTGCAAAATACACGTCCTTCTCAAGCTCACATGGAACATTTTCCAAGATAGACCATATGTTAGGCCACAAAACAAGTCTTGATAAATTTAAGAAAATTGAAATCATACCAATTGTCTTCTCTGACCACAGTGCTATGGAATTAGAAATGAACTACAGGAAAAAAGCTGGAAGACACACCAATTCATGGAAGCTGAATACCATGTTACTAAATAATGAATGGGTCAACGGAGATCAAGGAAGAAATCAAAAGATATCTCAAGACAAACGGAAATGAAAGCACGACAACCCAAAATCTATGGGATGCCGCGAAAGCAGTCCTAAGAGGGAAATTCACAGCATTACAGCCTACCTAAAGAAACAAGAAACATCACTAATCAACAGTTTATCTTCACACTTAAGGGATCTGGAAAAAAGACAGCAAAATAAGCTCAAAGGGAGTACAAGGAAGAAGATAATAAAGATCAGACTGGAAATAAATGAAATAGAAACCAGAAAAACAATACAAACGATGAATGAATCCAAGACTTGGTTCTTAGAGACGGTAAACAAAATCGACAAACCTTAAGCCAGACTCGTTAAAAAAAAAGAGAGAGAGGACCCAAATTAATAAAATTAGAAATGAAAGAGGAGAAGTGACAACAGACACTGCAGAAATACAAACTTTAAGTAATTTTAAGAAATTACTATGAGCAACTATATGCCAACAAATTTGACAATCTGGAAGAAATGGACAATTTTCAAGAGGCGTACAACCTTCCAAGGCTAACTCAAGAAGAAACAGAAAATCTGAATAGACTGATTACCACCAGGGAAATTGAATCAGTAATCAACAATCTCCCAACAAACAAAAGCCCTGGACCAGATGGCTTTAGAGTTGAATTTTACAAAACGTTCAAAGAAGAATTATCACCTATTCTCCTCAAGCTCTTCCAAAAAATCCAGAAGGAAGGAAGACTCCCAAACACTTTTTACGAAGCCACTATCACCCTGATACCACAATCAGACAAAGACACCACAAAAAATGAAAACTACAGACCAATATCTCCAATGAACATAGATGTAAAAATCCTCAACAAAATATTAGCGAAAAGAATTCAGCAATACATTAAAAAGGTCATACACCATGATCAAGTGGGATTCATCCCTGGTATGCAAAGGTGGTTCAACATCTGCAAATCAATTAATGTGATACACCACATCAACAAAATGAAAAATAAAAATCACATGATCATATCGATAGATGCAGAAAAAGCATTTGATAAAATCCAGCAGCCATTTATGATAAAAAACCCTTAGGAAAGTGGGAATAGAGGGATCATATCTCAATACTATAAAGACCATATATGATAAACCCACAGCTAACATCATACTCAATGGAGAAAAGCTAAAACCATTCCCCTTAAGATCAGGAACAAGGCAAGGTTGTCCACTTTCTCCACTTCTATTCAACATAGTGCTGGAAGTTCTAGCCCCAACAATCAGACCAGAAAAAGAAATAAAAGACATCCAAATCGGTAAGGAGGAAGTAAAATTATCATTATATGCAGATGACATCATACTATTTATAGTGAACCCTAAAGACTCCACCAAGAAACTAATAGAGCTGATAGATGAATTTAAAAAAGAAGCAGGTTACAAAATTAAGATTGAGAAATCAGTTGCATTTGTGTATACCAATAATAAAACATCAGAAGGAGAAATTAAAAAAAAAACAATTCCATTTACAATTGCTTCAAACACTATAAAATATCTGGGAATAAATTTAACCAAAGAAGTAAAAGATCTGTACTCAGAAAATTATAAGACACTGAAGAAAGAAATGAAAGAAGATACAAATAAATGGAAACACATACTGTGTTCATGGATAGAAAGAAGTAATATAGTTAAAATATCCATACTGCCTAAGGCAATATACATATTCACAAAATTCCTATCAAACTACCAAGGACGTTTTTCACAGAAATAGAACATATAATCCTAAAATTTATATGGAACCATAAAAGACCCCGCATAGCCTCAGCAATATTGAGAAATAAGAACAAAGTGGAAGGTATAACAATACCTGACATGAAATTATACTGCACGCCTACAGTAATCAAAACAGCATGGTGCTGGCATAAAAACAGACACATAGATCAATGGAACACAACAGAGAGTCCAGCAATAAATCCATGCCTATATGGTCATTTAATCTATGACAATGGAAGCAAGAATGTAAGGTGGGGTAAAGACAGTCTATTCAATAAATGGTGCTGGGAAACCTGGACAGACACATGCAAAAAAATGAAGCTGGACCACCTCCTTACACCATATACAAAAATAAATTCAAAATGGCTTAAAGACCTAAATGTAAGACCTGAAACCATAAAATTCCTAGCAGAAAATATAGGAAGAAACTTCACAGACGTTACGCGGAGTAAGATTTTTACTGATATATCCCCTCGCGCAAGGGAAGTAAGAGAAAAAATAATCATGTGGGATTACATCAAAATAAAAAGTTTTTTCACAGCAAAGGAAACCATCAATAAAACAAAAAGGGATCCTACTGAATGGGAAAAGATATTTGCCAATGATATATCTGAATAGGGGTTAATATCACAAATTTATAAAAAACTCACTCAGCTCAACTCCAAGAAAACAAAACACCCAATTAAAAAATGGGCAGAGGACATGAAGAGGCATTTTTTCTAAAAAGGACATACAGATGGCAAACAGATATATGAAGACATGCTCAACCTCACTAACCATCAGTGAAATGCAAACAAAAACCACAATGAGATACCACCTCACCCCAGTCAAAATGGCTATCATCAATAAATCAACAAACAACAAGTGCTGGCGCGGATGTGGAGAAAAGGGAACACTTGTGCACAGTTGGTGGGATTGCAGATTGGTGCAGCCACTATGGAAAACAGTATGGAGCTATCTCAAAAATCTGAAAATGGAAGTACCTTATGATCCAGCAATTCCACTCCTAGGTATCTATCCGGAGAAATCCAAAACTTTAATTCAAAAAACTTTATGAACTCCTTTGTTTATTGCAGCATTTACACAATAGCCAAGACATGGAAACAACCGAATTGCCCTTTGGTAGATGACTGGATTAAGAAACTGTGATACATTTATACAATGGAGTATTACGCAGCCATAAAGAAGAAAGAAATCTTACCATTTGCAACAAAATGGATGGACCTAGAGAACATTACGTTAAGTGAAATAAGTCAGACAGAGAAAGACAAATACCATATGATCTCACTTATATGCGGAATCTAAAGAAAAGAATAAGTGAATAAACTAATCAGAAACAGTTTTGGAGACATAGAGGAAAAAGTGAGGGTTGCTAGATGGGCGGGGGGCTGGGGATAAAGGGGAAGGTAAGGAGATTAGAAAACAGTCGGTAACCATAAAATGGCCACGGGGTTTTGAAAATCAATTTGGGGAATGTAATCAATAATGTTGTAAAGATTTTGTAGGGTATCCGATGGACACGTGTCCCATTTGGGAGACCACCTCAGGGATGATGTAGATGCCTGATCACTGCACTGTACACCTGAAGCTGAACAATAATGAATGCTAACTATAATTATATATATATATATGTATGTATGTATATGTATGTATATACTTACAAGAAGCGGAGTACAGCATTAGGAATAGAGGCATTGGAAATGTAATGTCTCTGTGCGATGTCAGAGGGATAGTGGATGGGGGGAGTGGGGTTCACACAGTGTGAGGGTTATAAATGATAAACGTCTAAGTATTACTTTGTCTTGTGCACCTGAAACTAATTAAAAAAAATCAAAAGAAAAAATCCTCAAATTAAAAAAGAAAAAGAAACTGTAGGCCTTCTCCACTGACTGATCCAGCGCGACGTCTCCAGCCATGAACCGGTTTGGTACCCGGTTAGTGGGAGCCACGGCGACCCCGTCACCGCCGCCGAAAGTCCGCAGTAATGAAAACCTCGACAAAATTGATGTCTCTGGATGATATCATCAAATTGAATCGAAAGGAAGGAAAGAAGCAGAATTTTCCGAGACTAAATAGAAGACTCCAGCAAAGTGGCGCCCGGCAATTCAGGATGAGAGTACGATGGGGAATCCAACAGAATTCTGGTTTTGGTAAGAATAGTCTGAGTCGTAGAGGAAGAGTGATGCCTGGAAAGAAACGTCCTTACGGAGTTATCACTGGACTTGCAGCTAGGAAAGCAACTGGAATTCGAAAAGGAATTAGCCCTATGAATCGACCACCTCTAAGTGATAAGAATATAGAACGATATTTTCCAGCATTAAAAAGGAAGGCAAACCTTCTGAGACAAAATGAAGTGCAGAGAAAAACAGTTGCAGTTCTCAAGAGATCTAACCAGCTAAATAGAAAAAAATAACATTCCAGCCAATTATACCAGGAGTGGAAATAAATTAAGTCACCAGAAAGACACTCGTCAGGCAACTTTTCTTTTCAGAAGAGGCCTGAAGGCTCAGGCCCAGTTGAACACAGAACAACTGCTAGACGATGTAGTAGCAAAGAGAACTCGTCAATGGCGAACTTCCACCACAAATGGAGGAATTTTGACTGTGTCCATTGATAACCCTGGAGCAGTGCAGTGCCCAGTAACTCAGAAACCACGATTAACTCGTACTGCTGTACCCTCATTCTTAACAAAACGGGAGCAGTCTGATGTAAAGAAAGTTCCTAAAGGTGTCCCCCTGCAATTTGACATAAATAGTGTTGGAAAACAGACTGGGATGACTTTGAATGAACGATTTGGGATCCTGAAGGAACAAAGAGCCACTCTCACGTTCAACAAAGGAGGAAGCCGCTTTGTAACCGTGGGATAGATCCCATGTCAAAGGGACTTTTGGAGTGATGACTCTGTTTAAAAAGTTGAATTGCTTGAAGAGTTTATCACAGAAATTCAAGGAACTTTATTTCAAAATATTCACAAGGCTAGATTACTCTTATTTTTATTTTTGAAGTTTTTTTTTTAAAAAAAAACATGTATAAATCGTGCCCTGAAAGAATAACAGGGAATATACCTATCTGTTCTTAAAGATTTCTTGGTTGGCCCAGACAGAACAGTTCTGTTTAACTTTTTTGGTTTCTCATGAAGCAGGAAGAAGACAGAAAGAGAAATTAATTATTTTTATGATAGTGGTATTTAGGATCTCATCTCCTTGGCCCATTTTTTACACTTTGCCATGATAAATCTTGGTCTTCAGAAATATGAGTAGGTCCCTTTGTTGCTGTCACTTATTCTTTAATAGATAGTGTTGATGTAATAAGTACAGTTGACTTTCATTAGCGCTATTAAAAAAATTAGAATTCTACTTTTGGGTTTTAAGATTTATGGGAATATCTGGAACTTGGCTCGTTTTTCAGATAGTATTAGGTCAATCCTCTAGAGTTGTAAATCTTTAAAGTTGAAATTTTAACAAGAAAGGTGACTCTAGGCATTAGTCTCAGTTTAAAATGTTGCTGTTTGAAGGCCATAAATGCATGTTTACAAAATTATCTAGTAGAGCCTTGGAGAAGATCCAATGTAAAAATCTGACAGTTTGTGTAAGTAAATGAAAAAAGCATGAGAGGAAATAGGTTGAAGACAGGTACTGGTAACTGAGGTGAAAAACTTTAAAACCCAGGTCATAGCTATACTGTTTGGATTTATGGTAATCTTGAGTCTAGTGTCCACAAAGAAGTCTCCAAATGACATTTAGAAAAATTAAAATGAGTCCCTTAGATATTCTGATAGTAAAATTCATAGCCATAAAGTCTTATACTTCTTATTCGAAAAGTTAAATTTATCAGCATTTAAGCTTGCTAAATAAACAGTATACAGCTCCAAAAACAAAACTAGTATATGTCACAAAGAAAAAAATGCAAAATGAGACTAGGGTAACATCATAACCTTATTTTATACCTTTCACTCTTACTTCTTGTGTAAAGTTCAGGCGTTTAGGGTGAGAAAAGGTCCCCCGACCCAGCCACACTCTGGAGGGGAAGGAGTTAGTTTGCTGTGCCAAGCTAGTGCTGAGTCCTCAGATGGTTGTAATCTACAAGCTATGGTATAATGCCAAAATGCAGCAAAATACCCAGCTACAAGTTTGGTCGTTTTGAAGCTAACCTTTTGGTTTGCTATAATGTTAAAACCTCTAAGTAGGTGTTAGCTTCCCTAGAGTGTATTATTAGAGTTGATTTCCCCTATAAAAAAAACAAACAAAAACAAAAAGCGAAACAAAACATTAAGTTATAACTCCTGCCTGCCTTGCATTGTATACTAGATTTCATTGTTGTCTCCCATGCTCCTTGGGTTACGTGGTTCATGCTACCCACGGAAAGCTATCAAAAATAGTTTCATGCTTATTATACCAAAGAATTAAATCTGATCCTTAATATCTGGTATTTTGCCAGTAAGTCTACTGATAAAGGATTATTGGAAGCCAGTCACACAATTTGGAAATAAACTTTAGTCTCTTTTTAGGCCAAGGACTCACTGCAAAACATTTTTGCAAGAATGAATGCTTAGATTTGATCCATGAACAATACATTTTAGACTGGTTTAGAATTTCTGATAGCTTATTTTAAAGCAAAGGAAAAACAACTGAGCACGAGTTTGCTGTCTATAGAACAATTTGTGAAAATATGGTATAAAGATGTTTTCATTGTCTTGTTATTTTAAATATTGTACAAAGCTATTATTAATGCATTTTTTTTGAAAAACCTTAAAAATTGCCCCAAATATTGACATTAAGTTCATCAAACAACAGTGTCCTTGGTATATTAAACTTTTGCTCTTCATGCAAAAAAAAAAAAAAAAAAAAAAAAAAAAGAAACTGTAGTACATTTATACAATGGAGTATTACACAGCCATAAAGAAGAAATCTTACCACTTGCAACAACATGGATGGACCTAGAGAACGTTATGTTAAGTGAAATAAGTCAAACAGAGAAAGACAAATACCATATGATCTCACTTTTATGTGGAATCTAAAGAAAAGAATAAGTGAATGAACTAATCAGAAACTGTTTTGGAGACATAGAGGAAAAACTGAACGTTGCTAGATAGGAGGGGGGTGGGGATAAGGGCGAAGGTCAGGGGATTAGAAAACAGTCAGTAACCACAAGATTGCCACGGGGTTCTGAAAATAAATTTGGGGAATGTAATCAATAATGTTGTAAAGATTTTGTAGGGTATCCGATGGACACTTGTCTCATTAGGGAGACCACCTCAGGGATGATGTAGATGCTTGATCACTGCATTGTACACCTGAAGCTGAAGCTGAACAATAATGAATGTCTACTACAAGTTTGTATGTATATGTATATGTATATATATGTATATGCATGTGCTTACAAGTAGCTGGGTACAGCATTAGGAATAGAGTCAGTGGAAAAGTAATGGCTCTGTGCGATGTCAGAGGGATAGTGGATGGAGGGGGTTCACACAGTGTGAGGGATATAAAAGATAAACACCTAAGTATTACTTTGTCTTGTGCACCTGAAACTAATAAAAAAATTTGAATAATAATAATATATCAAAGAACACAGAAAAAAATAAATAAGGAAAGATAGCTTAGGCAATAGAGCTGAGCAGATGAAGGAAAGATGTCACTACATCGAAGACAGAAATCTGAAAATGACACAGATGGAAGAAGAGAGAGACTTGAGAGTTAAAAGAAATGAAAGGACCCTAAAAGAACTTTCTGACTCCATCAGAAACAGCAATATAAAAATAATGGGTATACCAGAAGGAGAAGAAAGGGAGAAGGGAACAGAGAGTGTATTCAAACAAATAGTCAACAAGGACTTCCCAAACTTGTGAAAAGAACTGCATCCTCAAACCCAAGAAGCAAATAGAATACCTAATTGCCTCAATCCAAACAGGCCCTTTCCATGGCACATTGTATTGAAGCTGTCTAAAATCAACGACAAAGAAAGAATCCTCAAGGCTCCCAGGGAGAAGAAAACTGTAACCTACAAAGAAAAGCCCTTTATATTATGATCAGATTTTTCAGGATAAACTTTACAAGCCAGAAGTAAGGGGGATCCAATATTCAAACTAATGAAACAGATAAATTATGAGCCAATAATAATATATTTAGAAAAGATATCCTTTAGATATGAAGGAGGAATAAAGACCTTTCCAGACATACAGAAGCTGAGGGAATTTTCTAACACACGACCTACACTAAAAGAAATACACAAGGAGGTTATTTGACCTGAAACGAAAAAGCAAAAGAATAAAAAACCATGAGTAGTATTATGAAAAGACAGATAGAAGCAGGAAATGGCAACCCCTACACCAAATAACACACTCTACACTTAAAGATAACATACAGAGTAAAGAAGAAAGACACTTTTAAAAAAGAGAATAAAGACAACTTGCTACTGCAGCACAGAAATCAAACCACAGAATAAATAGAGATAATCTGTAACAACAGAACATAAAAGGAGAGAGAGTAAATGTCTTAACTGGCACAAGGAAATGGAGAAAGTAATCAAGCGGAAGAAATGGAATATTCTATCTATGAAAATTCTTTTACATAAACTTAATGGTAACCACTCAAAAAAAAAAAAAATCCAGAGGTGAAATATGTAAAATGAAAAAGAAAATCATGGGGAAATATTATAAAATACCACCACACCAAAATAATAGACAGCAACAAAAAGGCAAAGAAAAATCGAGGCAGCATCCTACCAGAAAACCAGAGATTGAATGAAAAGAAATCCTCATATATGAATAATCACCCTAAATGTAAATAGACTGAACTCACCAATAAAACGGCACAGAGTAGCACAATGGATCAAACAGCTAAACCCATCCATATGTTGCCTCCAAGACACATATCTCACCTACACGGACACATATAGACTCAAGGTGAAAGAGTGGAAATTAACAAACCAAGCAAACAGCATTCAGAAAAAAGCACGTTTAGCTATAATGATATCAGATGAAACAGTCTTCAGGATAAAAAATGTAACAAGAGACACAGATGGGCATTTCAGAATGATAAATGGGAATTACAACAAGAAGACATAACATTCATTAGTATTTATGCCCCCAATCATGGAGCACTGAAATATACAAAGCCACTACTAACAGAACTAAAGGGAGAAATTAACCAAAACACAATTATAGTAGAGGATCTAAATACATCATTGACAGCTATAGATAGATGATCCAAACAGAATATGAGTAAGAAAACATTAGCCCTAAATGACACATTAGACCAAATAGAGCTAATTGACATTTATAGAGCACTTCATCCTAGAACATCACACTATACATTCTTTCATGAGGTACATGGAACACTGTCAAGGATACACCATATATTGGGACAAAAATCTAGCCTCAGCTAATTTAAGAAGAATGAAATCATAAAAAACATATCTTTGATCACAAGGCTTTGAAATTGGATATCAATGGCAAAAAGAAAGCAAGAAAAACCACAAATATGGGAAGATTAAATAATATACTTTTAAAGACTAGGTCAAAGTAGAAATAAGTGGAGAGATCAAAAGATACATGGAAACAAATGACAATGAAAATACATCCTACCAAAATTTTTGGGATGTAGTGAAAGCAGTTTTGAGAGGGAAATTTATATCATTACAAGCCTATCTCAAGAAAGAATAAAAATCCCAGATAAATAACCACACATTACACCTTAAAGAACTAGAAAAAAAAGAAAAACTGAAACCCAAAGTCAGCAGAAGGAAGGAAATAATAAAAATCAGAGCAGAAATAAGTGAAATACAGAATAGAAAAACAGAAAAAACAATGCAAGAAAGAGGTGGTCTTGAAAAGATTGATAAAATTGACATACACTTGGACAGACTCACTAAAATAAAAAGAGAAAAGACACAAATAAACAAAATCAGAAATGAAAGAGGGGAAGTTACCACAGATGCCACAGAAATACAAAGATCATTGAAGAATACTATGAAGGATTATATGTCACAAATTCAATACCCTAGAAGAAATGGACATGTTCTTAGAAACACAAAGCCTTCCCAAGGCTGAATCACAAAGAAATGGAAAATCTAAATAGACTGATCATCAGTAAGAAATTCAATCAGTCATCAGAAACTTCCTCAAAATCAAAAGTCCAGGACCTGATGGCTTCACTAGGGAATTCTACCAAACAATGAAAGAGAATCTAATACATGATCTACTCAAACTTTTCCAAAAATAGAAGTAGAGACAACACTCCCTAACGCATTTTATGAGGCCAACATTATCCTGATCCAAAACCTGGTAAGTGTAACACAAGAAAAGAAAATTACGGACTAACATCTATGATGAATACAGGCATAAAAATCCTAAACTAAATTCTAACAAATCCAAAGCAACAATGCAATAAAAAGATTATACATCACAAGTGACATCATCAAAATGGCGGCGTGAGATGAGCCTCTGTAAAGTTCCCCTGGAATTTACAACTAATCGAACAACAACAACTTCACAAAGGACTCCCTGCACAGAAGTCAGGCAAGACGAAGAAGCCCACTACTGAATTCACCTAAAGGTGGCCGAATCTCGTGAGCAGGGGTGGAGGGAAGGGAGAAGTGCGGAGACTGAGCCTCGCTGACGAAGGACGCCGACCTAGCTCAGTTCTCTGAGCTCGCTGCATCCTGGAACTACCTCAACTGCAGGAGAGGGAAGAACTCGGACTGCTAGGGCTCAGCTTATGACCCACAGGGCTGAGGAGGCAGCATACAACATGGCTGAACCCAACACTCATGGCAGAGACTGCAGAGAAAAGACTGAGGGAAGAAGGCTGAAAACAGTGGTTTAAGCACTCACTGCCGAGAAAGAACGGAAGACTTAGGCACTGAGACTAGCCGTCCCTCCCTACCCTGCCAGAGCTCACCGTACCCCCACCTGCCCAGTGATAGAAGCAGAACAGTAGCAGTGTCAGATCAAAAGAATAGAATATTTGCTATTCTGAGAACTGTGGACTGCAGACACAGATTCGCAGCCAAACTAGTGCTGGCAAGGAGGAGGGAGTTGTGAAAGCAGGACCGGCTGTGGTGGTGGTTGCCTCCATTGCTCTTGGCCACCTCTCACAACTCACCCCACAACTGGCCCCACCTATCTAGGCAGATCCCTGCAGGAGTAAACAGAGCTGCTGAAACATACAGGCTCTGAATCTGGTGCAGGAAGAGCTTTGGAAATTCAAAAGCTCTCCGCATACCCACACGGACACTGCGCCCTGTGACCCAGGCAAACTATTAACAGAGGAGAAGTCTGTCTACCAGGGAATCCCCACCTTCCGTGAGAAGCTGGAATAGTGCAGAGAAAACGTAGCACAACCGTGTGCAAGATAAAAAAAAAAAAGCTGCAGTCGGAGAGAAAATAAAACATTCTACCTAAAAGTAATGGAAAACAAAAGAAAGACCTCTTCCTATCAACCTCTTGCAGAAGCCACTCCTGTAGATATCTAGGAAGAGAAATAATAAATCAGTAATTGCCATGAATAACCAAGGCAACAAGACAGCTCAGAAAGAAAGTGAGAAGTCTCCAGAAAAGGAACTTAAAGATATGGAAATATGTGACTTAAATGACAGAGAATTCAAGATTGCAGTTCTGAAAACACTCAATGAGATGCAAGAAAACACAGAAAGGCAGTTTAATGAACTCAGACGCAATCAAAGAACAACATGAGCATTTTACGAAACAGATTGAAATTTTAAAAAGAACCAAATAGAATTTCTGCAGATTAAGAACTCAATAGAAGAAACTAAGATTAAATAACCAGCTTAGGTAGTAGAGTTGACCAGATGGAAGAAAGAATCAGTGACATCAAAGATAGAAACCTGGAAATTACACGGATGGAAGAAGAAAGAGACTTGAGACTTAAAAGAAATGAAAGAACTCTACAAGAACTTTATGACTCCATCAGAAAGAGCAATATAAGAATAATGGACATACCAGAAGGAAAAGATAGAGAGAAGGGAACACAGAATATATTCAAAAAAATTGTTGGTGAGAACTTCCCAAACTTGTGGACAGAACTGGATCCTCGAATCCAAGAAGCAAATAGAACACCTAATTACCTCAATCCCAACAGACCTCCAAGGCACATTGTATTGAAGCTGTCTAAAACCAACGACAAAGAAAGAATCCTCAAAGCAGCCAGGGAAAAGAAGACGGTACCTACAAAGGAAAGCCCATTAGATTATCATCAGATTTTTCAGCAGAAACTCTACAAGCCAGGAGGGAACCAAATATTCAAACCATTCAAAGAGAGAAATAATGAGCCAAGAATAATATATCCAGGAAAGATATCCTTTAGATATGAAGGAGGAGGGGTGGCCGGTTAGCTCAGCTGGTTAGAGCGTGGTGCTCTTAACAACAAGGTTGCCGGTTCAATCCCCACATGGGCCACTGTGAGCGGCACCCTCTACAACTAGATTGAAACAACTACTTGACTTGGAGCTGATGGGTCCTGGAAAAGCACACTTAGAATGAAGAAGGAATAAAGACCTTTCCAGACATACAGAAGCTGAGGGAATTTTCTAATACATGACCTGCACTACAAGACATACTAAAGGAGGCTATTCGACCACCATCAACAGGGACAATTTGTGGCAACCAAAACATAAAAAGGGGAGAGTAAAGACCTGAACCGGAATATGGGAATGGAGAAAGTAAGCGTACTAAAGAAAATGGAATACTCTAAATATCAAATTTTCTTTTACATAAACTTAAGGGTAACCACTCAAAAAAAAATCCAGAACTGAAACATATACTGTAATAAAAGAAGAAACAGAGGGAAACATCTTAGAATACCACCACACAGAAATAATAGACAACAACAAAAAGGCAAAGAAACAATGGAAACACAGCCTTACCAAAAAAACTAAACATAGAATGACAGGAAATCCTCACATATCAATAATCACCCTAAATGTAAATGGACTGAACTCACCAATAAAAAGACACAGAGTAGTAGATTGGATCAAAAAACAAAACCCAACCATATGCTGTCTCCAAGAGACACATCTCAGCTACAAGGACAAGCATAGACTCAAATTGAAAGGGTGGAAATTTACACTCCAAACAAATGGTACCCAGAGAAAATCAGGTGTAGCCATAATGATATCAGATGAAACAGACTTCAGGGTGAAAAAGATAACAAGAGACGAAGATGGACATTTCATAATGGTAAAAGGGACTATACAACAAGAAGACATAACAGTCAACAATATTCATGCCCCCAATCAGGGAGCACCGAATTATACCAAGTAACTCCTAACAGAACTAAAGGGAGAAATTGACCAAAACACAATTATACTAGGGGACTTAAATACATCATTGACAGTTATGGATAGTGTGGGGAGCCATAATTTCTTGTTATTCTGAAGCCTTGCAGACTGGCTCAGTTTATGATTAACTTGTTTCAGCTCCTAAGGCATTATCTCTGCCTGCACCTGGAGGATGCTTCCAAGCTGCTGAGGAATGAGGTGGGAGTAACCGGTTCCCGGACACTGAGGACTGAAGTTTAGCAGGATAATTGGTGGGCTTTGTCATGAGATAATGACTTTGGGGAAGTTTCAGTGATTTTGTAGTTTCTAAGTAGAAGTTAAAAATTTACTCTTAATGAGGTAATGCACACTCGTGATTGTTCAGCTGCACGTACACAGATGGTATAAATTGGTGAAGGAAAGTAAACTCGGTGCTTCAGCATCACTGAAGACCGGCCGCATCATCATTTGTGGGAGTGTCTTTTTTCATTCCCACTCCCCCATTCAGGTACTGTTCGATTTGTGGCAGCTGACACGCCACAGGATAGATCATCCAAACAGAAAGTAAATAACGAAATAGCAGCCCTAAATGACACATTAGAGGAAATGGACATAACTGACATATATAGAGCACTTCATGCTAAAACATCAGACTATACATTCTTTTCTAGTGTACCTGGAACATTCTCAAGGATAAACCATATATTGGGACATAAAATCGGTCTCAGCAAATTTAAGAAGATTGAAATCATACCAAGCGTATTCTCTGAACACAAGGCTTTGAAATTAGGTATCAACTGCAAAATGAAAGCAGGAAAAACACAAATACATGGAGATTAAACAACATACTTTTAAAGAACGACTGGGTCAAAGAAGAAATTAGAGGAGAGATGAAAAGATTCATAGAAACAAATGCCAATGAAAATACATCCTACCAAAATTTTTGGGATGCAGCGAAAGTAGTTTTAAGAGGGAAATTTATATCATTACAGGCCTATCTCAAGAAACAAGGAAAATCCCAAATAAATAACCTCATGTTACACCTTAAAGAACTAGAAAAATAAGACCAAGTGGAACCCAAGGTCAGCAGAAGAAAGGAAATAACAAAAGTCAGAGCAGAACTCAATGAAATAGACAACAAAAAGACAATAGAAAAAAATTAATGTGACAAAGAGCTGATTCTTTGAAAAGATTAACAAAATTGACAAACCCTTGGCTAGACTAAGATAAAAACAGAGAAGACACTAACTAACAAAATCAGAAATGAAAAAGGGGAAGTTATCACGGACACCATAGAAATACAAAGGATCATCCAAGAATACTATGAAGGACTATATGCCACCAAATTCAATAACCTAGAAGAAATGGACAAGTTCTTAGAAACATATAGCCTTTCAAGGCTGAACCATGAAGAACCGGAAAATCTAAACAGACCGATCAACAGTAACGAAATTGAATCAGTCATACAAAACCTTCCCGAAAGCAAAAGTCCAGGACCAGATGGCTTCACTAGTGACTTCTACCAAACCTTCAAAGAGGATATAACACCAATCCTGCTCAAACTCTTCCAAAAAATTGAAGAAGAGTCAGTACTCCCTAACTCATTTTACGAGGCCAACATTACCGTGATATCAAAACCTTGTAAGGACAACACAAAAAAAGAAAACTACAGACCAATATCTTTGATGAATACAGATGTAAAAATTCTAAACAAAATTCTAGCAAATCGAATACAACAATGCATTAAAAAGATCATTCATCACGACCAAGTGGGGTTCATCCCTGGGGCACAAGGATGGTTCAACATCCGCAAATCCTCAATATGATACATCACATAAACAAAATAAAGGACAAAAATTATATGATTATATCAATTGATGCATAAAAAGCATTTGACAAGATACGGCATCCGTTTATGATTAAAACACTTAATAAAATGGGTATAGAAGGAAAATACCTTAACATAATAAAGGCCATATATGACAAGCCCTCGGCTAATCTCATAATTAATGGTGAAAAACTGAAGCCCTGTGCTCTACGTTCAAGAACACGACGGGGCTGTCCCCTATTATCTCTGCTTTTCAACATAGTGTTGGAAGTCCTTGCCAGAGCAATCAGGCAACAGAAAGAAATAAAAGGCATCCAAATTGGGAATGAAGTAGTTAAATTATCACTCTTTGCAGATGACATGATGCTGTACATAGAAAACCCTAAAAACTCCACCAAACAGCTATTAGAAACAATCAACAAATACAGTAAAGTTGCTGGCTACAAAATCAACGTACAAAAGTCCATTGCATTCCTACATACTAACAATGAAATCTCAGAAAAAGAAATGCATAAAACAATTCCTTTTGTAATTGCAGCACAAAGAATAAAATACCTAGGAATAAACTTAACCAAGGATGTGAAGGACCTATACGCTGAAAACTATAAGACATTTTTGAAAGAAATTGAAGAAGACACAAAGAAATGGAAAGACATTCCGTGCTCATGGATGGGAAGAATCGACATAGTTAAAATGGCCATATTACTCAAAGCAATATAAGATTTAATGCCATCACCATCAAAATCCCAATGGCATTGTTTAAAGAAATAGAACAAAAAATCATCAGATTTGTTTGGAATCACAAAAGACCCTGAAGTGCCAAAGCAATCTTAAGAAAAATGAACAATACTGGAGGTATCACACTCCCTGTCTTTAGCTTGTACTACAGGGCTACAATAATCAAAACAACATGGTTTTGGCAGAAAAACAGACACATAGACCAATGGAATAGAATTGAGAACCCAGAAATAAAACCACATAAATATGGACAGATAATTTTTGACAAAGAAGCTAAAAATATACAATGGAGGAAAGACAGCCTCTTCAATAAATGGTGCTGGGAGAATTGGAAAGCCACGTGCAAAAGAATGAAACTGGACTGCTATCTGTCACCATGTACCAAAATTAATTCAAAATGGATCAAAGACTTAAGCACAAGACCTGACACAATAAATTGCGTAGAAGAAAACATAGGTACTAAACTTATGGACCTTCGGTTCAAAGAGCATTTTATGAATTTGACTCCAAAGGCAATGGAAGTAAAAGCTAAAATAAGCGAATGGGACTATGTGAAACTTAAAAGCTTCTGCACAGCAAAAGGAACCATCAACAAAATAAAGAGGCAACCAACTGAATGGGAAAAGATTTTTGCAAACAGTGCTTCCGATAAGGGGCTAATATCCAAAATATACAAGGAATTCATGTAACTCAACAACAAAAAAACAGAGAACTCAATTGCAAAATGGGCAGAGGACCTGAAGAGACATTTCTCCAAAGAGGACGTACAAATGGCAAATAGACATATGATAAAATACTAAACATCACTAATCATCAGAGAAATGCAAATAAAAACCTCAATGAGATATCACCTCACCCCAGTCAGAATGGCTATCATCAACAAGACAAATAGTAACAAGTGTTGGAGAGGCTGTGGAGAAAAAGGAACCCTCATACACTGTTGGTGGGATTGCAGACTGGTGCAGCCATCATGGAAGGCAGTGTGGAGGTTCCTCAAAAAATTACGAATAGAATTACCATATGACCCAGCAATCCCTCTCGTGTGTATCTACCCAAAAAATCTGAAAACATTCATACATAAAGACACGTGTGCTCCAATGTTCATTGCAGCTTTGTTTACGGTGGCCAAGAAATGGAGACAACGAAAATGTCCTTCAATAGATGAATGGCTAAAGAAGTTGTGGTATATATACACAGTGGAAAACTATTCAGCGGTAAGAAAAGATGATATAGGAACATTTGTTACAACATGGATGGATCTTGAGAGTATGATGCTAATCGAAATAAGTCAGACAGAAAAAGCAGAGAACCATATGATTTCACTGATATGTGGTATATAAACCAAAAACAACAAAAGAATAAGACAAACAAATGAGAAACAAAAACTCATAGACACAGACAATAGTTTAGTGGTTACCAGAGGGTAAGGGGGTGGGGGATGGGAGAGGAGGGTAAGGGGGATCAAATACATGGTGGTGATGAAAGGAGAACTGACTCTGGATGGTGAACACACAACGGGATTTACAGATGATGTAATACAGAATTGTACAACTGAAATCTATGTAATTTCACTAACAATTGTCACCCCACTAAATTAAATTAAAAAAAAAAATATTATATATCACGACCAAGTGGGATTCGCCCCAGGGACACAAGGATGATTCAACAGATGCAAATTGATCAATGTGATACACCACATTAGCAAAATAAAGGGAAAAAATCATATGATTATATATATCAATAGATGCAGAAAATGTGTTTGACAAGTTACAACATCCATATGTAATTAAAACACTTAGTAAAAGTGGTATAAAAGGAAAATACCTTAACATAATGAAGGCCATATATGACAAACCCTCAGCTCATATCATAATTAACAGTGAAAAAAGGAAGCCCTATGCTCTATGTTCAGGAACATGACAGGGCGGTGCCCTATCACCTCTGCTTTTCAACATACTATTTGAAGTCCTAGCCTGACCAATCAGGCAAGAGAAAGCAATAAAAGGCACCCAAATAGGGAATGAAGAAATTAAGTTGTCAATTTTTGCAGATGACATGACGCTATATATAGAAAACCCCAAAGTCTCCAGCAAAAAAGCCATTAGAAACAATAAACAAATGCAGTAAATTTGCCAGCTACAAAATCAACTGACAAAAGTCCATTGCATTGCTATATACTAACAATGAAACTTCAAGAAAGAAATAAAAAAAAAAAGATTCCTTTTTCAATTGCAACAAAAAGAATAAATGGGGTAAATACCCTAGAATAAACTTAACCAAGGATTTGAAAGACCTGTACACTGAAAACTATAAGATATTTTAAGAAGAAATTGAAGAAGACCCAAAAAAATGGAAAGACATTTCATATTCATGGATTGGAAGAATCAACATAACTTAAAATGGCTATATTACCCAAAACAATATGCAGATTTTATGCAATCCCCATAAAAATATCAAGGACATTTTTAAAGAAAAGGAATAAAAAATCATCAGATTTGTATGGAACCACCAAAGACTGTGAATAGCCACAGCAATCCTAAGACAAAAGAACAATGCTGGAGGTATCACAGTCCCTGCCTTCAGCTTGTACTACAGGGCAACAATAATCAAAACATATGGTATTGGTAGAAAAACAGACACACAGACCAATGGAATAGAATTGAGAACCCAGATATAAACCCAGAAAATATGGTCAAATCATTTTCGACAAAGAAGCCAAAAACATACAAAAACATACATTTTATTACTTTTTTCCTATGTGGATAGGATCCCTAAGATGTCTGCATCTATTCAGAAATACCTTATTCTACTGTTTACTGCAAGTTAAATCAAGTTAGTTGAATCAGGCTAGATTTCATGGGAGAACAAATGGTAAAATTATCAGAAGCTTATCTACAGATTTTCTATTTCTTTTTTTTTTTTTTTAAGATTTTATTGGGGAAGGGAAACAGGACTTTATTGGGGAACAGTGTGTACTTCCAGGACTTTTTTTCCAAGTCAAGTTGTTGTCCTTTCAATCTTAGTTGTGGAGGGTGCCGTTCAGCTTCAAGTTGTTGTCCTTTCAGTCTTAGTTGTGGAGGGCGCAGCTCAGCTCCAGCTCCAGTTGCTGTTGCTAGTTGCAGGGGGCACAGCCCACCATCCCTTGCGGAAGTTGAACCGGCAACCTTGTGGTTGAGAGGACGCACTCCAACCAACTGAGCCATCTGGGAGCTCAGTGGCAGCTCAGCTCAATGTGTCATGTTCAATCTTAGTTGCTTGGGGCGGAGCCCACCATCCCTTGCGGGACTCGAGGAGTTGAACTGGCAACCTTGTGGTTGAGAGCCCACTAGGCCCATGTGGGAATCAAACCGGCAGCCTTCGGAGTTAGGAGCATGGAGCTCCAACCGCCTGAGCAACTGGGCCAGTCCAGATTTTCTATTTCAAATGTTTAGTTTTAGCAGTTTAAGAGCTGAGCAAACTCTGGTGAATTGATTTACTTTTCAACTCCCAAATCAAATGAATTGAAAATTAGAATTCCTGTTCATTAATTTACATTGGGAAGAACACTTGTATTTGCTTTTTCTTTCTTTTTTATTAGTTTATTGGCGTGACAATGGTTAGCAAAGTGCCATAGGTTTCAAGTGCACAATCCTGTATTACATCATCTATATATCATATTGTTCACCACACAGAGTCAGTTCTCCTTCTATCACTATATATTTGATCCCATCTATCCTTGTCTACCACCCTCCTCCCCCCTTACCCTCTGGTAACCACTAAACTGTTGTCTGTGTCTATGAGTTTTTGTTTTTTATTTGTTTGTCTTGTTCCTTTATTGCTTTCAATTTTATAACCCACATATCGGTGAAATCATATAGTTCTTGATTTTCTGTTTCACTTATTTTGCTTAGCATAGTAATCTCGAGATCCATCCATGTTGTCACAAATGGCACTATTTTTTCTTTTCTTATGGCACAACAGCATTCCATTGTGTATATATACCACATGTTCTTTATCCACTCATCTGTAGGACACTTTGATTGTTTCCATGTCTTGGCCACCATAAATAAGGCTGCAATGAACATCGGAGCACATATATCTTTATGGATAAAGGTTTTCAGATGTTTTGGGGTAAATATCCATGAGTGGGATTACTGGATCATATGGCAGTTCTATTCTTAATTTTTTAAGGAATGTCCACACTGCCTTCTATAGTGGCTGCACCAATCTTTGTTCCTACCAACAGTGTGTGAGGGTTCCTTCTTCTCCACAGCCTCTCCAACACTTGTTATTGTCTTGTTGATGATAGCCATTCTCACTGGTGTGAGGTGATACCTCATTGTGGTTTTTAGTCTCATTTCTCTGATAATTAATGATTTGTATGGAACTACAAAAGCTCCCAAATATCCAAAGCAATCTGTAGAAAAAGAATAATGTTGGAGTTATCATACTCCCTGACTTCAGCTTGTACTACAAGACAACAAAATCAAAGCAGTAAGGTATTGGCAGTAAAACAGACACACAGACTAATAGAATGGAATTGGAAACCCAGAAATAAACCCACATAAATATGGACACGTAAGTTTTGACAAAAGAGCCAAAAATATACAATGGAGAAAAGACAGCCTCTTCAATAAATGGTGCCTGGAGAATTGGAAAGCCATATATCAAAGAATGATACTAGACTGCTATCTGCCACTGTGTACCAAAATTAACTCAAAATGGGTGAAAGACCTAAACATAAGACCTGAAACAATAAACTTTATAGAGAAAAACATAGGTACTAAACTTATGGATCTTATGAATTTGACCTCAAAAGCAAGGAAAGTAAAAGCTAAAATAAATGAATGGGACTGCAGTAGTACCTCGGTTTTCGAACATCTCCGTTGATGAACATTTCGGTTTATGAACGCCGTAAACCCAGAAGTAAGTGCTTCAGTTTTCGAACACGCCTTGGAAGTCGAACATGTCACGCGACTTCCGCTGAGTGAAAGATCCTGAGGTCTAGCTGTTGGCTGTTTTCGAAAATTTCAGAACTCGAACAGTCTTCCAGAATGGATTATGTTAAAAAACCGAGGTACCACTGTATATCAAACTGAAAAGCTTCTGCACTGAAAAAGAAACCACCAACAAAATAAAGAGCCAACCAACCAAATGGGAGAAGATATTTGCAAACAGTGCCTGTGATAAGAGGCTAATATTCAAAATATATAAGGAATTCATACAACTCAACAAGAAAAAAAAAACAATCCAATTAAAAATTGGGCAAAAAACCTGAATAGACATTTATCCAAAGAGGACATACAGATGGCCAACAGACATATGAAAAGATGTATTTTCATATGCAACCCCTCTGTGTATAAAAAAATAAAACACAGAAAATGAATTAATTATAAGAAACTGGTAACTACAGAGAAAAGAAATTCCTGTTGATTTGGGAGATATTTCTTACAAACTGTGATAGTGTTTCTCCAGTATAAAAATATCTCTTTCCATTCATTGAAGCACATGTATCAACCAGATGCAGTAAAATTCCAGTGCTGACAAATGTCATCTTCTAACTTTACTTCTTCTAGATTCCATGAGGAATTCTACCTATCTCTATGTCTTATTCACATGTTTCGAATATTCAATATTATCCTATATCTAACATTTAATTGAGCTGTAGGGTAGTGTCTTCCTACCATGTTAATTGCACAAATAAAATATTTTGAGATCAGAATGTTTAATAAGCTACAGTTACTGTCATTATTTCTGTGTTCATTCTGAGTAACTTTATTTTTAGGAAGTGACATTTCCTAACTTTCACCCCATATTTTAGGGATATAGACTAGTAGTGAAACTTCTGCTCTCTAGCTACTGACATTACCTTTTTACCATGATACAATACTTGATGCCATATTTAATGCTTCCACACCCATCTCTACAAAAACTCTCATTCCCTGGTCGGCTCGGTGGCTCAGGCAGTTGGAGCTCCGTGTTCCTAACGCCGGCGGCTGGCGGTTCAATTCCCACATGGGCCAGTGGGCTATCAACCACAAGGTGGCCAGTTGGACTCCTGGACTCCCGCAAGGGATGGTGGCCTCCGCCCCCTGCAACTAAGATTGAACACGACACCTTGAGCTGAGCTGCCACTGAGCTCCCAGATGGCTCAGTTGGTTGGAGCGCGTCCTCTCAACCACAAGGTTGCTGGTTTGACTCCCTTGGGGGATGGTGGGCTGCGCCCCCTGCAGCTGGCAGAGGCAGGTGGACCTGGAGCTGAGCTGCGCCCTCCACAACTGAGATTGAAAGGACAACAACTTGACTTGGAAAAAGTCCTAAAGTCCTGTTCCCCTTCCCCAATAAAATAAAATAAAACAAAAAACCTCTCATTCCCTTTGAATTTTGTTATTAGAAAGTAGTTAAGTCAGACGATGATTTGAAAAAAAGGAATCATTTATTCTTTCAAACATTTGATGGGCATCACTATGTATTAGCCACTGAGGATGTGGCATTAAACAAACTAAAAAGGTCCTTACCCTTATGGGGGAGAAAGAGAATCAAAAGCCCAAGAATAAATCAGTAAAAACTACTTTAAGTATTATGAAGGAAAAGGACTGAATGCAATATGAAAGTAACAAGGGGACCTGATTCAAACTAGAGATTAGAAAAGGCATGAATTACCAATATAGCAAATTAATATTCTTTCGTCTTAAAGAAAAACTATCCATTCTAAACCTCACAGGTTCTACCACAAGCCAATTGGTTTCTTGACCACACTGAACTGCCTGGTTAATGAGAAACCTTAAATTCCTCAAAGAACCACATATCAATTTCAGTAGATAGAATTGGTGGCAATATCTGGATTGAGCTTTATTTAGTACCTCATTCTTTAGTATTGACATATATTTTGTCTTAACTTAAAACCTAAGGTCCCAAGTCTTTCTAATTTTCTCATATTAAAAGTTAAATTTTAAAGTTATTTTTTATCTTTTTCTTCAGCATTAATCAAATATAAACAAATTAAATAAAAATAAATAGTAAAAAATGAAATAAAGCTTTATCAAGTGAATGCAATTTAAATTGGTATAAATCTTTTCTAGGTAGGAATCTACTTATGAAAGACTAATGTTCTGAATAAATTATATTTTTTTGCCTTTCTGTTCATGTCATATCAAATAGGGTATTGTTTTTTGGTTTTTTCCCTTCTTCTACCCGCCCCCCACCAAAGCGGTTCAATCCCTTGTTTTTCAGTCTAGTTTTGTAGGACAAAGCTCCCTGGCCAATGCTGGTATCATGAGCCTTGCGCTCCTCTGGCTGAGGCAGTTAGTCTCCGGTCGTCTGTCAGCCGCTCACAGCAGCTCACAGCAGCTTTTGCCAGCTGCCAGACACTCACGCTGGCCACCAGTGTCTCGTGGCGGCACACAGTAGCCCATGGCAGCACAAAAGCCAGCGGCAACACAGAGCAGCCCAAACCGACCTCCAGCTGCTCAGGGCAGCCCAGCTCCAGGGAGAGCCGTTGTTCACAATCTTAACTGTAGAGGGCGCAGCTCACTGGCCCAAGAGGGAATCGAAGGGCAACCTAATCCTTAGGAGCACTGCACTCCAACCACCTGACCCCACTGGGCCAGCCCAGGTATTGTTTTTAAAGAGGAAATGATACCTCATCAGTCTTCAGGGGACCAAATGTTGGTACTTTACCTCATAAGTTGTACACTGGTTAGGTTTTGTCTACTACCATCATTACCACCAGGCATACCCACACCAACTTGCAAAGATATTTGAAATCACTGAGGTCATTCCTTTGGGTTAAAATAATGTGGTGCAGCATAGCATAGGTGTTGTTAAACAGACTTGGGTTAGAAGTTATGCTTTATGTGTTCTTAACCAAATGTCTCAACCTCTTCAAGTCACACTTTCTTCATATGTTGAATGGTGATAATTAAACCAACACATATGGCTTTATTGTAAGGATTACAAATCACTTAATATATGAAAAGTGTTTAGCATAAGCCTGACATGTTTGAAAAATAGTACTTGTCTTAGATGTGTACAATATCAATGATAGTCCCTTTGGTTAATATACTTTTGTTGTTATTATTTTAATGAATGGTAAAACTATTATTTTAATACATACTATTCCCCTTGGCTTTCACAGGTTCACTTTGACCAAAATTCCCTCAAGATTTCATTGGCTACACATTCTCCAGAACTGGTTTTAGCTTTGTTTTCACATCTTATTAGCTGTAGAATATGAGGTAACTCTATGTGTTTCATTCAGTTTCCTCTTCCACAAAAGAAAAATAATATTATGAACTCTATACAGTTACTGTGATAATGAATTATGATATAAATAAAAATGTTAATAATACAAAGCCCTATATTTTTATAAGTATTTTTATTTCTTCATAAAATATAAAAATGTTTTATCCATTTAAATCAATATTTCTTTAAAGAGACTATGGCTATTCCTTGATTTGAGAACAGACTGTTCTTACAGTGTTTATTTTTCTTGCTTGATAATTCTTTTCTTCCCCAGTTTTATTGATATATAATTGACATATAACATTGTGTACATTTAAGGTATGTAATGTGATAATTTCATACACATATATATTGTGAAATAATTATCATGAAAAGATTGGTTAAGATCTCCATCACCTCACACAGTTACCACTTTGTTTTTGTGGTGAGAACATTTAAGATACATTGTCTTAGGAAATTTCAAACATATAATAAAACACTTTTAACTATAGTAATCATGCTGTACAATACATCTTCAGAACCTACACATCGTATAAGCAGAAGTTTGTCCCTTCAACCAAGATCTCCCCAATTTACTTCCCCCTCAGTTCCTGGCAGTCATAATTTGTCTCTCTGTTGTTACAGATTTCACATTCATAATTTTTTAATTATTTATTTTTACAGTGAAAATTTTTTATATTTAGAATTAGCCCGCTGGACTCAGTTTAGATGATCCCAATTTTGTTGGCAATATCCAAAACATCACAGTCAGGAGCCAGTTGAACGTATGCTTTCTTCTCTCCATCAGGCCTGATCATGGTGGTGACCTTGGCCACATCAATGTCATAGAGCTTCTTCACAGCCTTTTTGACCTTGTGCTTGCTGGCTTTGACATTCACAATGAGAACAGGTGTAGTGTTGTCTTCTATCTTCATAGCTGACTCTGTCATTAGGGGGAACTTGATGATGGCACAGTGGTCAAGCTTGTTTCCTCTGGGGGTGCTCTTCCCAGGATATTTGGGCTCAGAGCTGCAGTGTCTTGGGCCTTTGGAAGTTGGGTGTTGTGCAGATCTTTTTATTTTAATTTAATTTGTGTGTGTGTGTGTGTGCGTGTGTGTGTGTGTGTGTGGCTGTGGACACTTTCTAGCACTGCTTTCTTTGCCTTCAAAGCCTTTGCTTTGGCTTCAGCTTTGGGAGTGGCAGGAGCTTTCTTCATTGCTTTCAATGCCATCTTCATGAAAAGACATGGGTTTAACATTATAAGATTCCACATATAAGTGAGATTATACCGTATTTTTCATTCTGACTTATTTCATTTAGCATAATGTTCTTATGGTACATCTGTGTTGTCTCTAATAACACAATTTCTGTCTTTTATATGGCTATACAATTATATATGTTATATATATATTTAATAATTACACTTTCTTTATCAATTAATCATCAATGGATACATAGGTATTGGCTAGTCTTTGCTATTGTGAATAATGCTGCAATGCACATGGGGGTGCAGATACCTACTCAAGATAGTGATTTCGATTCCTTCAGATATATAACAATAAGTGGGATTCTTAGATGCTATGGTAGTTCTACTTTTAATTTGGGGAAGTACCTCCATACAGTTTTCCACAGTAGCTATACTAATTTAAATCCCCACCAACTTTGCAACTGTTTGTTTTGTTTTTTTCACATCATCATAGCCAACACTTGTTGTCTTTTGACTTTTAGATAATAGTCATGCTAATATGTGTGAGGTGATATTTCATTGTGGTTTTGATTCACATTAGTGACAGTGAGCATCTTTTTTAATGTACCTATTAGCCATTTGTATGTCTTCTTTGGAAAAATGTCTATTCATATCCTCTGCACATTTTATTTTTTATTAAAGTTTATTGGGGTGACAAGTGTTAGGAAAGTTACATAGGTTTCAGGTATACAATTCTGTAAAACATCATCTGCATATCACATTGTGTGTTCACCATCCAGAGTCAATTCTCTTTTTATCCTCCTACATTTGATCCATTTTACCCTCATCTACTTACTACCCTTGTCCCCCCTACCCTCTGGTAACCACTAAACTATTGTCTCTGTATATGAGTTTTTGTTTCTTCATTTGTCAGTCTTGTTCCTTTGTAATTTTCAGTTTTATATATCACATATCAATGAAATCATATGGTTCTCAATTTTTCTGTCTCACTTATTTCACTTAGCATTATAATCTCAAGATCCATCCATGTTGTCACAAAGGACACTATTTGATCTTTTCTAATGGCAGAATAGTATTCTATTGTGTATATATACAAAACTTCTTTATCCATTCATCTATTGAATGACACTTTGGTTGTTTCCATGTCTTGGCCACCATAAATAAAGCTGCAATGAACATTGGGCAATGAACAGTGAACATATATCTTTGTGGATAAATGTATTCAGATTTTCTGGGTAGATACCCATGAGAGGGTTTGCTGGGTCATATGGTAATTATAATCTTAATTTTTTTAAGGAACCTCCACACTGCCTTCCATAGCGGCTGCACCAATCTGCATTCACACCAATAGTGTACGAGGGCTCCTTTTCCGCCACAGGTTCTCCAACACTTGTTATTATTTGTCTTGTTGATGATAGCCTTTCTAACTGGTGTGATTATATCTCACTGTGATTTTTATTCGCATTTATCTGATGATTAGCAATGCTGAACATTTTTTTCATATGTCTATTGACCATTTGTATGTCCTCTTTGGAGAAATGTCTATTCAGATCCTCTGCTTATTTTTTAATTGAATTTTTTTTGGTTTTATTTCTGAGTTGTATGAGTTCTTTACACTTTTTGATGCTTCTCATCATGGGCGTTGTTTGCAAAAATTTTCTCCCATTTTGTTGTTTGCCTCATTATTTTGTTGATGGTTTCTTTTGCTGTGCAGAATCTTTTTAGTTTTATATAGTCCTATTGATGTATTTTAGCTTTTACTTCCCTTGCCTTTGAGGTCAAATACATAAAATCGTCTTTGAACCCTGGATCCATAAGCTTAGTAACTATGTTTTCTTCTATGCCGTTTATTGTTTCAAGTCTTATGTTTATGTCTTTGATCCATTTTGAGTTAATTTTGGGACATGGTGACAGGTAGCATGAGTTTCATGTTTTTGCACATGGTTTTCCAATTATCTCAGCACCATTTATTGAAGAGGCTATCTTTTCTCCATTGTGTCAGAGCCTGCCGACGAGACGAACGGTCCTGAAGTGGGGAGCGAGGATTGAGAAAAAAGAAGACAAGAGACAAAGATGGGATCGGGAGGGCAAGCAGTTCTCATTAGACTGCTGAACCTGCTTTATTTTACAGCTCTCTTTTATGTGTACAGACAGGAAGGTTACATCAGAAGACTGACACAGTAAATATAAAGTAATCTTGTAGTGTCTAATGTTAGGCCTTGACTGTCCTCCAACCTTTAGATAAGTCCCTGTTCCCAGGACAGATGGTTTCTACTTGTTTCGTTAGTTTAGATAAGTTCCCCTTGGGAATTCTCTATTTGTGCCTCCTGATTAACCAAGTCCCTGCTTAGACTTTTTCTGTTCATTTTAACTCTTTATGTATCAGCACTGCATTAGCTCCCCTCACCATTGTATATTTTTGGCCTCATCCTAATAAATTGTCTGTCCACATTTATGTGGATTTATTTCTGGGTTCTCGATTCCATTCCATTGGTCTGTGTGTCTGTTTTACTGCCAATACCATACTGTTTTGATAATTGTTGCCCTGTAGTACAAGCTGAAGTCAGGGAATGTGATACACCCATCATTGTTCTTTTTTCTTAGGATTGCTTTGGCTATTCAGGGTCTTTTGTGATTCCATACAAATCTGATGATTTTTTTTTTTTGTTCTATTTCTTTAAAAAATGTCATTGGGATTTTGATGGGGATTGCATTAACTCTGTTTATTGCCTTGGAATATATGGCCATTTTATTTCTATATATTGATACTTCCAATACATGAACATGGAATGTTATTTGCATTTCTTTGTGTCTTTTTAAATTTATTTTAAAAATGTGTTATAGTTTTCAGTGTATAAGACTTTCACATCCTTGGTTAAGTTTATTCCTAGGTATTTTATTCTTTTTGTTGCAATTGCAAAAGGAATTGTTTTTTTAATTTTATTTCTTTTTCTGAGATTTCATTGTTAGTATATATGAATGCAATGGACTTTTTTTATGTTGATTTTGTAGCCAGCAACTTTGCTGCATTCGTTTATTGTTTCTAATAGCTTTTTGGTGGAGTCTTTAGGGTTTTCTACACATAGCATCATGTCATCTGCAAAAACTGACAATTTAATTTCTTCATTCCCTATTTGGATGCCTTTTATTTCTTTCTCTTGCCTGATCACTCTGGCTAAAACTTCCAATGCTATATTCAAAAGCAGAGGTGATGGGGGACTACTCTGTCGAATTCCTAAACATAGAGAAAAGGGCTTCATTCCTCACCATTAATTATGACATTAGCTGAGGGTTTGTCATATATGGCCTTAATTCTGTTAAGGTTTTTCCATCTATACCCATTTTGTTAAGTGTTTAAATCATAAGTAGATGTTGTATCTTGTCAAACACTTTTTCTGCATCTATAGATATAACAATATTATTTTTTCCTTCATTTTATTTATGTGGTGTATCACATTGATCAATTTGCATATGTTGAACCACCCTTGTACCCTGGGGATGAAACCTACTTGATTGTGATGTATAATCTTTTTAATGCATGGTTGTATTTGATTTGCAAGTATTTTGTGTAAGATATCAGCATCTCTATTCATCAGAGATATTGGTATGTAATTTTCTTTTTTTGTGTTATCCTTACCAGGTTTTGGGTATCAGGGTTATGTTGTCCTCATAAAATGAGTTAGGGAGTATTGTCTCTTCGTCAATGTTTTGGAAGAGTTTCAGTAGGACAGGTGTTAGATTCTCTTTGAATATTTGGTGGAATTCACTAGTGACGCCATCTGTTCCCAGACTTTTGCTTTTGTGAATGTTTTGGATGACTGATTTAATTTCCTTACTGGTGATCGGTATATTTAGATTTTCCAATTCTTTATTATTCAGCCAAGGACAACTATATGTTTCTAAGAACACGTCCATTTTTTTCTAGATTATTGAATTTGGTTGCATATACTCCTTCATTGTATTCTTGGATGATCCTTTGTATTTCTGTGGCATCTGTAGTATCTTTCCCTTTTTCATTTCTGATTTTGTTTATTTGTGCCTTTTCTATGTTTATCTTAGTGAATCTGGCTAACGGTTTGTCAATTTTATTAATTTTTTTGAAGAATCAGCTCTTTGTCACATTAAGTTTTTTCTATTGTCATTTTGTTTTCTCTTCATTTAGTTCTGCTCTGATTTTTATTATTTTTTTTCTTCTGTTGAATTTAGGTTTCATTTGTTCTTCTTTTTCTACTTTTTTAAGTTGTAACTTGAGGATTTTTAATGGGATTTTTCTTCTTTCTTGAGATAGGCCTATAATGATACAAATTTCCCTCTTAAAACTGCTTTCGCTGCATTCCAAAAATTTTGGTAGGATTTATTTTCATTGTCATTTGTTTCTATGTACTTTTTTTTTTTTATCTCTCCTCTTATATTGTCTTTGACCCAGTCATTCTTCAAAAGTATTTTTAAAATAAATAAATAAAAGTATGTTGTTTAATCTCCACATGTGTGGTTTTTCCTGTTTTCTTTTTGCTGTTGATATCCAATTTCAATGCTTTCTGACCTGAGAATATGCTTGAGATGATTTCAGTCTTCTTAAATTTGCTGAGGCTGATTTTATGTCCCAATATATGGTCTATCCTTGAAAATGTTAAATGTACACTAGAAAAGAATGTATACCCTGGTGTTCTAGGATGAAGTGCTCTATAAATGTCAATGATGTCCATTTCATCTAATGTGTCATTCAGGGCTGATATTTCTTTCTTTATTTTCTGTTTGGAGGATCTATCCATAGCTGTCAATAATGTATTTAGGTTCCCTACTATAATTGTGATTTGGTCTAATTCTCCCTTTAGTTGTTAGCATTATTTTGGTATATTTTGTTGCATCCTGATTGGGGGCATAAATATTGATGACTGTTATATCTTCTTATTAAATAGTCCCCTTTATCATTATGAATTTCCATTTTTGTCTCTTGTTACCTTTTCTATCCTGAAGTCTGTTTCATCTGATATCATTTTGACTACACCTGCTTTTCTCTGAATATCATTTGCTTGGAGTATCAGTTTCCACCCTTTTCACTTTGAGTCTGCATTTGTTCTTGAAGTTGAGATGTGTCTCCTGGAGTCAGCATATTGTGGGATTTTAGTTTTTCATCCAATCTGCTACTCTGTGCCTTTTTATTGGTGAGATCAGTCCATTTACACTTAGGGTGATTATTGATATATGAGAATTTTCTATCATTGTATCTCTGGTTTTCTGGTAGGATGGTGTCTTCATTGTTTCTTTGCCTTTTTGTTGCTATCTACTACTTCAGTGTTGTAGTATGCTATGATTTTTCCCTTTACTTCTTCCTTTTTTATGTTATATATTTCAGTTCTGGACTTTTTTGACTGGTTACCACTAAGTTTACGTAAAACAAAAGTTTCATATTTAGACTATTCTATTTTCTTAAGTATGCTTACTTTCTCCATTCCCTTGTGCCAGTTCAGACCTTAATCTCTCCTCTTTTATGTTTTTGTTGTACTGAATTTTCCCTATTTATGCCATGAGTTGATTTCTGCGCTGCAGTAGCAAGTTGTCTTTTTCCTCTTTTTTCAGGTGTTGTTTTTTTCTTCTTTTTTTCTTTCACCCTGTATTTTATGTTTAAGTGTATAGTGTCCTATTTGATGTAGGGGCTGCCATTCCCTGCTTCTGTCTGTTTATAATACTACTCATGATTTTGTATTATTTTGCTTTTTTGTTTGAGGTCCAATAGCCTCCTTCATTATTTCTTGTAGTGCAAGTAGTGTGTTAGAAAATTCCCTCAGCTTCTGTATGTCTGGAAAGGTCTTTATTCCTTCTTCATATCTAAAGGATATCTTTGCTTGGTATATTATTCTTTGCTCATAATTTCTCTCTTTCATTAGTTTTTATTTTTGATTCCACTCCCTCCTGGTTTGGTGAGTTTCTGATGAAAATTCTGACGATCATTTACTGGGCTTTCTTTTGTAGGTTACCGTCTTCTTTTCCCTGGCTGTCTTGAGGATTCTTTCTTTGTCGTAAATTTCTGATAGTTTCAATACAATTTGCCTTGGAAAAGGCCTGTTGGGGTTGTGGTAATTAGGTGTTCTATTTGATTATTGGATTCTAAAATCCAGTTCTTTCTACAAGTTAGCGAAGTTTTCATCAAATATTTGTTTGAATATACTCTCTGTTCCCTTCTCCTTTTCTTCTCCTTTTGGTATGCCCATTTTTCTTATATTGCTCTTTCTGATGGAGTCAGAAAGTTCTCATAGAGTTCTTTGCCTTCTTTAAACTCTCAAGTCTCTCTCTTCTTCCATCTGTGTCATTTCTAGAGTTCTATCTTTGATGTCACTGATTCTTTCCTCCATTAGGTCAACTCTATTACCGTGTTTCCCTGAAAATAAGACCTAGCCGGACAATCAGCTCTAACGCATCTTTAGGAGCAAAAATTAGCATAAGACCTATTCTAATTTTAGTATAAGACTGGGTCTATAACATAATATAACATAACATAATATAATATCGGGTCTTATATTAATTTTTCCTCCAAAAGATGCATTAGAGCTGATTGTCTGGCTAGGTCTTATTTTCGGGGAAACAGAGCACCTAAGCTTGCTATTTCACTCTTCATTTCTTTTATTGAGTTCTTAATTTTCAGAAATTCTATTTTGTTCTTTGCTAAAATTTTAATCTCTTTGGTTAAATGTTCATTTTGTTCTTTGATTGTGTTTCTGAGTTCATTAAACTGCCTGTGTGTGTTTTCTTGCATCTCATTGAGTTTTTTCAGACCTGAAATCTTGAAATCTTTGTCATTTAAGTCACAGATTTCCATGTGTTTAAGTTCATTTTCTGGAGACTTTTCACTTTCTTTCTGAGCTGCCTTAATACTTTGATTATTTGTGACAATTAATGAATTATTATCTCTATTCTTAGGCATCTACAGTAGTGGGTTCTGCAACAGGTTGATAGGAGCAGGTCTTTCTTTTGTTTTTTCGTAGGTGTTGGTAGAATGTTTTTTTTTTTTTTTCTCTCTGACTGCGGCCTTTAATTTTCTCTCACTCTGTAGTGTTATGTTTTCTCTGCATTGTTCCGGTTTCTCACACAATGGGGGTATTCCCTGGGAGGCTGCTTTCTCCTCTGAAAACAGGTTGCTTGCATCACAGGACACCACCTCCGTGTGGGGATGTGGAGAGCTTTTGAAGTTCCAAAGCTCTTCCTGCACCAGTTTCAGAGGCTGTGTGTTTCAGCAGCTCTGTTTACTCCTATGGGGATCCACCCATATAAGTGGGGACAAGGGCGGGGTGGGTTGGAGAGGTGGCCCAGAGCAATGTTGGCGACCACCAGCACAGCCCATCCTGCACCCAAGGCTCCCTCCCCTTTGCTAGAACTAGTTGGCCTGGGAGTCCGTGACTGAGGGCTGCAGTTCTCAGAACTACAAATATTCTGTTCTTCTAATCTGACATTGCTACCTTTCTTCTTCTATCACTGGGAAGGTAGGTGTGGGGTGAGCTTTTGAGGGTGGAAAGGGGCAGCTAGGTTCCTTGACTATGCCTTCCGTCCTATGCTGCCATTTTCATCCTTCTTCCCTCAGTCTTTGCTCTGAGGTCTCTGCTGTGAGCGTTGGATTCAGCTGCGTTATATGCTGATCACTCAGGCAGGATTGTGGGCCATAAGCGGAGCACTAGTCGTCCAAATTCTTCCCTCTCCAGCAACTGCAGTAGCTCCGGAATGCAGGGGTCTGAACTCCATTCTGCTCCTGTGCCCGTGTGGCCCTCATGTCCACACTCCCCTGCTTCCCCAATTTGCCCACCTTTAGATAATTTCAGTTGTGCACCTCTTAGTCTTGCCTGTATGTTTCACGGGGAGTCCTTTGTGGAATTATAGTTGTTCCATTTGTTGTAAATTTCATTTTGTTGTAAATGGTTTTTCATAAAAAACATTTTTATGATGCCATCAAAGTCTATCTTATGTTAGTATAAGCATTCAAATTCCTTTTCATTACTATTTACATGGAATATATTTGTCCATCCTTTTGCTTTCAACTAGTTGAATTATTAGATTTAAAGTAATTTCTTGTAGGCTCTATATAGTTGCATCATGGATTTTTATCCATTTTACCAACCTATGTCTTTTAATTTTAGATGCTAATCCATTTACATGTAAAGTAATTACTAACAATGCAGGACTTACTTCTTCTATTTTGTTACTCTTTTCTGTACGTCATAACTTTTTTGTCTCTCATTTATTTCTTTACTATTTCTCTTGTGTTCAGTTAAATCTTTTTAATGACAGGTTCTGAGGCATTTCTCATTTCCTTTTGTGTTTATTCAATATATAAAAATTTAAGAGATATTTTCTTAGACACTTCTTTAAAATTGCATCTATAATCCTAAAGTTATAACAATTTATTTTGACTTGATACAAACCCTCTAGTCTGTTTGCATTGATCTATGATTGAGAAAGATTTATGGTTATTTTCCAAATCAAATACTGTAGTCCACAAACATTATACTATGTGGACATAGTATTGTGTAGGTGATTTGACCTCTCCATGTAATTTTTGTAATCAGTTTCTTGATATCTACAAATTATCTTGCTGGAATTTTTGTTGGGATTACACTCAATTTATAGAACAGGCTGGGAATAACTAATCTTAACAATATTGACTTTCCTAAAACATAAAATGGAATAGCTCTCCATTAATTTATATCTATATTTCTTTCATCAGAGGTTTGTAGCTTTTTGCAAATTAATCTTATATATATTTTCTTAGATTTACTCTTAAATATTCATTTTTGTTACTACTATAAATCACATTGTGTTTTTAATTTCAAAATGCAATTGTTTTCTTGAGATTATTATGCTAAGTAAAATAAGTCAGACAGAAAACGTCAAGAACCATATGATTTCACTGATATGTGGTATATAACAAAAGAACAAGACAAACAAATGAAACAAAAACTCATAGACACAGACAATAGTTTACTGGTTACCAGAAGGTAAGGGGAGAGGGAGGTGGTACATGAGGGTCAAAAAGGGGATCAAATATATGGTGATGGAAAGAGAACTGATTCTGGGTGGTGAACACAATGTGATATATAGGTGATGTATTACAGAATTGTACACCTGAAATCTATGTAACTTTACTAACAATTGTCACCCCAGTAATCTTTAATTTAAAAAACAAAAGAATTTGGCTTTTTGATGAGAATATTTTCTCTGGTTTCTGCCATCTAGAAAGTGCATATACTGGCATGTATTTGGCATCTAATCAAATAGATTGGGATTCCAAGCAGATGTACTCAATTTTTCAGAAGCATAGGCAAAAACTTGGGGATTGAGACTGTCATCTCTTTGTAGCCAGTTGGTTAGAAGCACAGGGCTTGTGACTATCATCTTTTGTCTTTTGTCCAGCTGTGCCAGCTCTCAATGTTATTTGTCTTTAACATGAGACTTTTAATTTCTAAAATTTCTTGAGAAATTTCTCTTTTGGGAATTTCAGCTGGTTCTATGTTTAAGAAATACAGTCCTTCCTTTTATAAAATTTTGTCCCAGTTGACAAACAATACTAAAGATGATTTAAAGTTACAGTGGCCCCTGGTGGTCATTACGAGGAATGTTCCTGATATATAAGATTTTTATTATTATAATTTTTTTTTTGGTATGTAGCAATTTTTTTTTTAAATTAAAGGTTATTGGGGTGACAATTATTAGTAAAGTTACATAGATTTCAGGTATACAATTCTGCAATACATCGTCTATATATCACGTTGTGTGTTCACTACCCAGAGTCAGTTCTCTTTCCATCACTATATATTTGATCCCCTTTACCCTCATCTAAAACCCCCCTCCCCCCTTACTCTCTGGTAACCACTAAACTATTGTCTGTGCCTATGATTTTTTGTTTCTTCATTTGTTTGTCTTGTTCCTTTGTTGTTTTCAGTTTTATGCACCACATATCAGTGAAATCATATGGTTCTCAACTTTTTCTGTCTGACTTATTTCGCTCAGCATAAAAATCTCAAGATCTATCCGTGTTATTGCAAATAGTACTATTTCATCTTTTCTTATGTCAGAATAGTATTCCATTGCATAACAGTACACTTAGATTCTCAGTCTAACACTCTCCCAACATTGAAATGTATATAAATGTTAAATCACCACGTTATATACCTGTAACTAATATAATATTGTATGCCAAGTATATTTTAATTAATTTTTTTAAAAAAAGTACACTTGAAAGCAACAGCTTTCAAATAAAATAAACAGGATAGGATACTTATATTATTTGGCATGCAGAAATTTGCAAAAGTTTTCAATATTTCAAAATACTTTCATGAAATATTTGTTGTACCACATCTCCTTTATCTAATCATCTATTGATGGAACAAAGGTTGCTTTCATATCTTGGCTATTTTAAACAATACTGCAGTGAACATAGGGGTACATGTATCTTTTCTAATTAGTGTTTTGGATTTCTTTGGATAAATATCCAGTAGTGGAATTGCTGGGTCATAAGGTATTTCCATTTTTAATTTTTTGAGGAACCTACAAACTGTTCCATAGTGGCTGTACCAATTTGCAATCCCACCAACAATAAACAAGGTTTCCCTTTGCTCCGAAGCCTCACCAACACTTGTTTATTAATTTACTAAGTACCTATCAATAGATGATTGGATAAAGAAGATGTGGTACATATATACAATGGAATATTACTCAGCCATAATAAAATTAAATCTTACTATTTACAACAACATGGATGAACCTAGAGGGTATTATGATAATTGAATTAAGTCAGACAAAGAAGGACATATACCATATATCTTACTTATATGTGAAATCTAAAGAACAAAATAAATGAAAAAAAATATTTGTTGTAATAGGCTAATGAAAAATTAAAGAAAAGAGTACCTAATAGAAGCAAATTACTCCAAGACTGACACAATTCCTACTGTTCCTTACTATCCTCCTTTATTTGAGTGCTCATTCTAGTACTCCTTCATCAGAACTGATTTCCCACTCTGAGGAGACTATTAAACACTTACATTTAACCTGCAACTTCTTTAGGTTGCAGAAAGCACCCTCTGGTGTCTTTTAACCTTTTGTCAGAACCTGATACAAGGGCCAGTTAAAGAATTTCTTAATTCCAGGAAAGATCCACAAATGTTTTCATAAATGGATTAACTCCTGAGCCCAATGATAGAGGGAAATAAAACTTCATGTTGTCCCTCCCTTTTCAACTCCAGACCAGTTAGTTATTGATCTTTTCTCTCCCAGAATAATTATTGCCTTATTGTTTGCCTTATGTTGTGTTCTTAATGCTTGGCTTGGCTTTCTGCCAGCTTTGGACATGCCTGTTGACAGTTCCTTTTTCTTTTATCTTTTTTTCTTTTTCTATTAATATTTTGATAGTGACTCTTGATCTTGGGAGGGTAATAAATTTTGCACACTTGTTGGTTCATAAAATTGTTTGATACTGCCAGAAACATTTACTGTTTGTTCCAGCTGAAATGACAGACTATTTAAAATGATTTTACAACTGTATAATTATCAATTGGCCAGAATGAAAGCTGATATTCAAAGTCTGATAGGAATTTTTAGCCTTCCTCAGCAATTACCCAGACCCTCCTGTAAATAATCAGGCAGGAATGTAAACACATACCACAGTCACCTGAGACTAAGCCCAATTAATTCAATCCATATAACCTGAAACCAATGAAATAAAAGGAAAATAGGGGGCCTTATAAAGGACCAATCTGCTGAAAAGGTGCCATTACCCACAATGTAGCCCCTACCTTCCTTAGAATAGTTTGTCAAGAACAAATATAAATCTGAAAGTTTTGTCCACAAATAATAAAAGCCTTAGCCATCCTACCAGATAGACTTAACTTATACCAACTGTTAGTTGTAAACTGGTGAGTTTTACATTACTGTCACAGTTAGAACTTTAAAATAAAAGATTAGGTCTTGGGTTGCATCTGTTTATGTATTTGTATGTTATATATATGTTAAAATTTTGCTATTTTTCTACTTTGGATGGTATTGCCAAAGTTAATTTATAAAGAGCTCTCTTTGATTGGCTTAAAATTAATCACTTGTATAAATTAAGATAAATAATAAAAGTTAACCCAAATGAATTTCAAGTTCATGTTATCTGGGAAAATATATATTACTAAAACTGGTTTGGGGAAACATGATAGAAATGGCTGCATGAGGTGAGCCTCTTGAAATCTCCCTTGGAATTTACAACAAAGTGAACACCTATAATTCTACAAAGGACTCTTTGCACAACAGACAGGCAAGACTAAGAGACCAGCAACTGAAATCATCTAAAGGTGGGCAAATTGAGGGAGTGGGGGAGAAGGAAGTGCAGAGACACATGGCACAGGCTCCAGGACATAGACATAGCTCAGAGCTTCGAGCTCCCTGCATTTTGGAACTACCTCAGCCATGGGATAGGTAAGAATTTGGAATGCTAGTGCTCCTCTTATGGCCCAAAGACCCACCTGAGGGATTAGCCTATAATATGGCTGAAAACAACACTCACGGAAGTGACCTCGAAGGAAAGACTGAGGACAGAAGGCTTAAGCATGGAGCCTAGCCGACCCCTCCCACCCTGCCAGAGCTCGCCCAACAACCACGTGTCCAGTGCTAAAACCTAACCAGTATCAGTGTCAAATCAAAAGAACAGAATATTTGCAGTTCTGAGAACTGTGGACTGCAGCCATGGATTTGCACCCAACTAGTTCCGGTTAAAGGGAGGGAGCCCAAGGTGCAGGATGGGCTGTGCTGGTGGTCTTCACCATTACTCACAGCTACCTCTCACAACCAACCCCGACACTGCCCCCACCCATCAGGGTGGATCCCCTCATCCAATGACAACATTAAAATTACAACTAAATTATACAACAATTAACCTGGAGCACCATCTGAAGACTAGGTGAACAGAAGTCCTATAAACAAGGATATAAAGATAAAGTCATGTCGAGACTGGTAAGAGGGTCAGAGATACAAAACAGACTGCTCCCCAACCCACATGTGGCAGTTGAGATTTGGGGGAGGGGTACCTTAGTTGCAGAGGACCCCCCTGAAGAGTGAAGTGTATGAGCCCTACACCAGACTCGCCAGCACAGCATGAGTGCAGGGAAAAGGAAACCCCATGGCATCTGGTTATGACAACCAGCAGGGATTCTGTCCAACTGGGTGAGACAGAAGGTCACAAGAAACAGAGTCATACTCTTAAAGGACCTGTGCACAGACTCTCTTGTTCCCAGTCACTCACCCTGGGCTCCAGCAGGATAGTCACTCAAGAGGTGCCAAAAACATACAGGGAGAAATTGAGTTGTGTGACTCCAGAGCAAGGGCTTGCAGGAGAGCCACCATTGTCCCAGTGTTGAACCCTCCTCCTACACATTCAGGAAATAGGTTCCATCTTTCTTGTGTTGATCGTCCCCACCCCACAGACAAATCCCAATCTGCATTAACCAGGTGAACTCCACTGGATCCACCCTGATGACTCCTAGACATCTCACACCACACAACGGACCCAACTTCAGAGGCTCTTTCAGCAACAAACTTCCAGCATTGGCCCATGCTGCAGTCTTTGCTAAAAGCACTAAAAGGGGACGGCCAGTTGCCTCCCTTGGTTAGAACACAGTGCTCATAACACCAACACCATCACTTCGATTCCACAAGGGCCAGTGAGCTGCACACTCCATTAGATTGAAAATTACGGGGGACATCATCAAAATGGCGGCATGAGGTGAGCCTCTGGAAATCTCCCCTGGAATTTACAACAAATTAAAAAACTGTAAATCCACAAAGGACTCCCTGCACAGCAGACAAGCAAGACGAAGAGGCTCACTACTGAATTCACCTAAGGGTGGGTAAATTGCGCGAGCAGGGGAGGAGGGAAAGGAGAAGTGCAGAGCCGGAGCTGCGCAGGCACAGGATGCAGACTTACTTCAGTGCTCTGAGCTCGCTGCATCCTGGAACTAGCACAGCTGCGGGAGAGGGAAGAATTCAGACTGCTAGGGCTCCGTTGATGGCCAAGAGGGCTGAGGGGACAGCATATAAAATGACTGAACCCCACACTTACGGCAGAGACCTCAGAGAAAAGACTGAGGTAAAAAGGCTGAAAACGGTGGTTTAAGCCCTCACTGCCAAGCAGAGAAGGGAAGCCTTAGGCACTGAGACTACCGCCCCCTCCCTACCCTCCAAGAGCTCGCCCCGCCCCACCTGCCCAGTGCTAGAAGCGGAACAGTAGCAGTGTCAGATAAAAAAGACAGAATATTTGCAGTCTTTAGAACTGTGGTCTGCAGACACAGATTTGCAGACCAACTAGTTCCAGCAAAGGGGAGAGAGCTGTGGAATCAGGACCAGCAGTAGTGGTGGTCGCCACCATGCTCTGGGCCAATTCTCACAACTCACCCCACCCCTGTCACCACCTATCTAGGCGGATGCCTGTGGAGTAAAAAGAACTGGTGAAACACACGGGCTCTGAATCTGGTGCAGGGAGAGCTTTGGAACTTCAAAAGTTCTCTGCATCCCTACAGGGACATGGTGCCCTATAACCCAGGTTTACTGATAACAGAGGAGAACCCTGCATTACAGGGAATCCCGCCATTGTGTGAAAAGCTGGAATAGGGCAGAGACTATATAATGCTACAGTGTGAGAGAGAAAAAATGGCTGCAGTCAGAGAGAAAATAAAACATTCTACCAAAACTTACTGGAAAAAAAAAAGAAAGAACTCTTTCTATCAACCTGTTGCAGAACCCATTCATGTAGATGTCTAGGAATAGAAATAATAAATCATTAATTGTTAAAAATAACCAAGGCAACAAGACATCTCAGAAAGAAAGTGAAAAGTCTCCAGAAAACGAACTTAAAGATATGGAAATATGTGACTTAAATCACGGAGAATTCAAGATTGCAGTTCTGAGAAAACTCAAAGAGATGCAAGAAAACACAGAAGGACAAATTAATGAAATCAGAAAGACAATCAAAGAACAACACAGACATTTTACCAAACAGATAGAAATTTTTAAAAAGAACCAAATAGAATTTCTGGAGATTAAGAAATCAATAGAAGAAATTAGGAATGAAATAGCCAGTTTAGGTAGTAGAGTAGACCAGACAGAAGAAGAATCAGTGACATAGAAGATACAAACCTGGAAATGACACGGATGAAAAAAGAAAGAGACATGAGACTCAAAAGAAATAAAAGGACTCTACAAGAAATTTCTGATTCCATCATAAAGAGAAATGTAAGAAAAATGGTCATACCAGAAGGAAAAGAAAGAGAGAAGGGAAAAGACAGTATATGCAAACAAATAGTCGATGAGAACTTCCCAAACTTGGGAAAAGAACTGGATCCTCCAATGCAAGAAACAAAATAGCACACGTAATTACCTCAACCCCAACAGTCCTTCTGCAAGGCACATTTTATTGAAGCTGTCAAAAATCAATGACAGAGAAAGAATCCTCAAGGCAGCAATGGAAAAGAAGACGGTAACCTACAAAGGAAAGCCCATTCGATTATCATCAGATTTTTCAGCAGAAACTCTACAAGCGAGGAGGGAGAGGAACCAAATATTCAAACTATTGAAAGAGAGAAATTATGAGCGAAGAATAATATACCCAGCAAAGATATACTTTAGATATGAAGGAGGAATAAATACTTTTCCAGATATACAGAAGCTGAGGAAATTTTCTAATACACGACCTGCACTAAAAGACATACTAAAGGAGGCTATTCGACTACCATCAACAGGGACAATTTGTGGCAACCAAAACATAAAAAGGGGGAGAGTAAAGGCCTGACCCGGAATATGGGAATGGAGAAAGTAAGCATGCTGACGTAAATGCAATACTCTAAATATGAAACTTTCTTTTACATAAACTTAAGGGTAACCACTCAAAAAAAAATCCAAAACTGAAATATATATTGTAATAAAAGAAGAAACAAAGGGAAACATCATAGAATACCACCACACAGAAATAATAGACAACAATAAAAAGGCAAAGAAACAATGGAGACACAGCCTTACCAGAAAACTAAAGAGAGAATGACAGGAAATCCTCACATATCAATAATCATCTAAAATGTAAATGGACTGAACTCACCAATAAAAAGGCACAGAGTAGCATATTGGATCAGAAAACTAAACCTAACCATATGCTGTCTCCAAGAAACGCATCTCAGTTACAAAGACAAGAATAGACTCAAAGTGAAAGGGTGGAAATTGACATTCCAAGCAAATGGTATCCAGAGAAAATCAGGTGTAGCTATACTAATATCAGATAAAACAGACTTCAAGGTGAAAATGGTCACAAGAGACAAAGATGGACATTTCATAATGGTAAAGGGGACTATACAACAAGAAGACATAACAGTCATAAATATATATGCCCCCAAACAGGGACCTCCGAAATATAGCAAGCAACTACTAACAGAACTAAAGGGAGAAATTGACCAAAACACAATTGTACTAGGGGACCTAAATACATCATTGACAGCTATGGATAGATCATCCAAACAGAAAATAAATAATGAAATAGCAGCCCTAAATGACACATTAGATGAAAAGGACATAATTGACATTTATAGAGCAATTCATCCTAAAACGTCAGAAGTACACATTTTTTTGTAGTGTACATGGAACATTCTCAAAGACAGACCATATATTGGGACATAAAATCAGTCTCAGCAAATTTAAGAAGATTGAAATCACACCAAGCATATTCTCTGATCACAAGGCTTTGAAATTGGATATCAACTGCAAAAAGAAAGCAGGGAAAAACACAAATGCATGGAGATTAAACAACATACTTATAAACAACGACTGGGTCAAAGAAGAAATTAGAGGAGAGATCAAAAGATACATAGAAACAAATGACGATGAAAACATATCCTACCAAAATTTTTGGGATGCAGCTAAAGCAGTTTTAAGAGGGAGATTTATATCATTACAAGCCTATCTCAAGCAACAAGAAAAATCCCAAATAAATAACCTCATGTTACACCCTAAACAACTAGAAAAAGAAGAACAAAAGAAACCCAAAGTCAGCAGAAGAAAGGAAATATAAAAAATCAGAGCAGAACTACATGAAATAGAGAGCAAAAAGACAATAGAAAAAATTAGTGTGACAAAATCTGGTTCTTTGAAAAGATTAACAAAATTAACAAAGCCTTGGCTAGGCTCACTAAGATAAAAAGAGAGAAGACACTAATAAAAAAAAAATCAGAAATGAAAAAGGGGAAGTTATCATGGATGCCACAGAAACACAAAGGATCAGCACAGAATACTACGAAGGACCATATGCCTCCAAATTCAATAACCTAGAAGAAATGGACAAGTTCTTAGAAACATAGCTTTTCTAGGCTGAGCCATGAAGAACTGGAAAATCTAAACAGACCGATCACCAGTAACAAAATTGAATCAGTCATCCAACACCTTCCCAAAAGCAAAAGTCCTGGACCAGATGGTTTCACTAGTGAATTCTACCAAACCTTTAAAGAGGATCTAATACCAATCCTGCGCAAACACTTCCAAAAAATTGAAGAAGAGACAGTACTCCCTAACTCATTTTATGAGGCCAGCATTACCCTGATACCAAAACCTGGTAAGGACAACACAAAAAGAGACAACTACAGACCAATATCTTTGATGAATACAGATGCAAAAATCCTAAACAAAGTTCTAGCAAATTGAATGCAACAATGCATTAAAAAGATTATTCATCACGAGCAAGTAGGGTTCATCCCAGGGGCACAAGGATGGTTCAACATATGCAAATTCACCAATGTGATACATCACATAAACAAAATAAAGGACAAAAATCATATGATTATATCAATTGATGCAGAAAAACATTTGACAAGATACAACATCCATTTATGATAAAAATACTTAATAAAATAGGTATAAAAGGAAAGTATCTTAACATAATAAAGGCCATAAATGACAAACCCTCAGCTAATCTCATAATTAATGGTGAAAAACTAAAGCCCTTTGCTCGACGTTCACGAACACGACAGAACTGTCCCCTATCACCTCTGCTTTTCAACATAATGTTGGGAGTCCTCGCCTCTGCAATCAGGCAAAAGGAAGAAATAAAAGGCACTGTAATTGGGAATGAAGAAGTTAAATTGTCACTCTTTGTAGATGACATAATGCTATATATAGAAAACCCCAAGACTCACCAAAAAGGTATTAGAAACAGTAAACGAACACAGTAAAGTTGCCGACTACAAAATCAATGTACAAAAATCCATTGCATTCTTATATGTTAACAATGAAATCTCAGAAAAAGAAAAAAAAATTCATTTTCCAATTGCAGCAAAAAGAATAAAATACCTAGGAATAAACTTAACCAAGGATGTGAAGGGCCTATATGCTGAAAACTGTAAGACATTTTTTTTTTATTAATTTATTTTTAATTTATTGGGGTGACAATTGTTAGTAAAATTACATAGATTTCAGGTGTGCAATTCTGTACCACATCATCCATAAATCACACTGTGTGTTCACCACCCAGAGTCAGCTCCCCTTCCATCACCATACATTTGATCCCCCTCACCCTCATCCCCCAACCCCCAACCCCCTTACGCTCTGGTAACCACCAAATTACGTTCCCCAGATTAATTTTGAAACCCCGTGGCCATCCTGTGGTCACCGACTGCCCTCCAATCCCCTCACCCTCCCCCCCACCCCCCACCCCTCCCGCCCATCTAGCAACCCTCAGTTTTTCCTCATTGTCTCCCAAACTGTTTCTGATTAGTTCATTCACTTATTCTTTTCTTTAGAATCCGCAGATAAGTGAGATCATATGGTACTTATCTTTCTCTGTCTGACTTATTTCACTTAACATAATGTTCTCTAGATCCATCCATGTTGTTGCAAATGGTAAGATTTCTTTCTTCTTTATGGCTGCATAATACTCCATTGTATAAATGTACCACAGTTTCTTAATCCAGTCATCTACCGATGGGCATTTTGGTTGTTTCCATGTCTTAGCTATTGTGTATAGTGCTGCAATAAACATAGGAGTGCATAAAGATTTTTGAATTGAAGTTTTGGATTTCTCCGGATAGATACCTAGGAGTGGAATTACTGGATCATAAGGTAGTTCCATTTTCAGATTTTTGAGATACCTCCATACTGTTTTCCATAGCGGCTGAAAAGAAATTGAAGAAGACACAAAGAAATGGAAAGGCATTCCGTGCTCATGGATTGGAAGAATCAACATAGTTAAAATGGCCATATTACCCAAAGCAATATAAAGATTTAATGCAATCCTCATCAAAATCCCAACGGTATTTTTTAAAGAAACAGAGAAAAAAAATCATCAGATTTGTTTGGAACCACAAAAGACCCCGAATAACAAAAGCAATCTTAAGAAAAAAGAACAATGCTGGAGGTGTCACATTCCCTGACTTTAGCTTGTAGTACAGGACAACAATAATCAAAACAGCATGGCATTGGCAGAAAAACAGACACATAGACCAATGGAATAGAATTGAGAACTCAGAAATAAAACCGTATATATATGGACAGATAATTTTTGACAAGGAAGCAAAACCATAAAATGGAGAAAAGACTTACTCTTAAATAAGTGGTGCTGGGAGAATTGGAAAGCCACGTGCAAAAGAATGAAACTGGACTACTTACTATCTGTCACCATGTACTGAAATTAATTCAAAATGGATCAAAGAATTAAGTATAAGACCTGACACAATAAACTGCATAGAAGAAAACATAGGTACTAAACTTATGGACCTTGGGTTCAAAGCGCATTTTATGAATTTGACTCCAAAGGTAAGGGAAGTGAAAGCTAAAATAAATGAATGGGACTATATGAAACTTAAAAGCTTCTGCACAGCAAAAGAAGCCATCTACAAAATAAAGAGGCAACTACCTGAATGGGAGATTTTTGCAAACAGTGCCTCCGGTAAGGGGCTGATATCCAAAATATGCAAGGAACTCATGAAATTCAACAACAAAAAAACGAACAACCAAATTGAAAAGTGGGCAGAAGACCTGAAGAGACATTTCTCGAAAGAGGACATACAAATGGCAAATAGACGTATGAAAAAATGCTCAACATCACTAATCATCAGAGAAATACAAATAAAAACCACAATGAGATATCCCCTCACCCCAGTTAGAATGGCTATCATCAACAAGACAAATAGTCACAAGTGTTGGAGAGGCTGTGGAGAAAAAGGAACCCTTATTCACTGTTGGTGGGAATGCAGACTGGTGCAGCCTCTATGAAAAGCAGTGTGGAGTTTCCTCAAAAAATTACAAATAGAATTACCATATGACCCAGCAATCCCTGTCTTGGGTATCTACCCAAAAAATGGGAAACCATTTATACATAAAGACACGTGTGCTCCAATGTTCATTGCAGCTTTATTTATGGTCTCCAAGTCATGGAAACAACCAAAATGGCCTTCGATAGATGAATTGATAAAGAAGTTGTGGTATATATACACAATGGAATACTATTCGGTGGTAAGAAAAGATGAAATAGGACCAATTGCGACAACATGGATGGATCTTGAGATTATAATGCTCAGCGAAATTAGTCAGATAGAAATAGCAGAGAATCATATGATTTCACTGATATGTGGTATATAAACCAAAAACAACAAAAGAACAAGACAAACAAATGAGAAACAAAAACTCATAGACACAGACAATAGTGCAGTGGTTAAGGGGGGAGGGGAGTGATAGTTGAGGGTAAAGGGGATCAAATATATGGTGATGGAAAGAGAACTGACTCTGGGTGGTGAACTCACAGTGGGATTTATAGATGATGTAATACAGAATTGTACACCTGAACTCTATGTAACTTTACTAACAATTATCACCCTAATAAACTTTAATTAAAAAAAAAAAAAGAAAGTTGTGACTTGACTTAGAGCTGAAGGGTCCTAGAGAACTGCACTGTTTCCTAATATATTATATTATCCCCAATAATAAGAATAAAAATTAAAAAGCAAACAAACAAATAAAAAAAAAAAAAACGCTGAAAGTTTCGCTGGCCCCAGGTGACATGTGGCTGGCCTTGGTGTGCAGTGAGCCTTTTGCTGAGTGGCTCCAGCTTCAGCACTGTTACCAAATCTGAATCTGAATTAATTTATTGAGCAAAATTTTTCCAACCCTGGCGACTCCCTGAGATCCCACTTCAACCAATTCATGAACCTCTCAAGACTCATTCAGTAGATTGGCCTAAGGAGCCATAGACAAGTGGCATAAGGTCTTGGAGTGTGTTATGCCATTTGCTGAACTGCCCTAGGCCTTGTTCTGGTGGCAGCCAACCTTTGTTGGCAGCATGGCCGCTCTCACAGGTCCTGGGTCCAACACAGACAGTGACCAACCACAGATCACTTTGTAGGTCCTACCAGATAGCCCTTTGCTGGTCATGAACAGCAGCTGACCATAGAATGCACAAAAGCCTCTCTCCAGAGGCCCAAGATACAACACACCCAGTGGCCGGCATCAGACTACAACAGAGAGCTACCTAATTACCTCACAAGCAGCACAACAAAAGGGTGGTCACAGCAGGTACCAGAGTCCACTGGGAGGAATCCTTCTCCATGGGATCAACCTTGCACAGTAGTTTGTATCCTGGTGTCACGGTCTATCCTTAACTCTAGTCAGCCTAAAAGTCAATCCCACTCACTGATGTGCCAATAATCAAGGCTTAACTACAATAAAAGGGTACACACACCCTACATAAGGGACACTCCTGGAAGACCTAGATCATGTGATCATTGAGACTGTGCCACTTGGCCCTGCTGGAAAAATACTCCATAAAGTCACTCTGCCAAAGCGGGGAAATGCCACAGATCACTTAACACATACAAACGCTGAGAGGCAGCCATAATTAAGAGACAAAGAATATGTCCCAAACAAAAGAACAGGTGGAAACTCCAGAAAAGAAGAACAAAATGAAATGGAGGCAAGCAATCTATGAGATAAAGAGTTCAAAACAATGATTATAAGGATATACAATGAACTTAAGGAAAGAATAAGTGAACTCAGTGAAAAATTCAACAAAGAGTTAGTAAGCAATAGAGAAAAAAAAAGGATATAGAAACCATTAAAAAGAACCAGTCTGAAATGAAGACTACAGTAACTGAAATGAAGAACACACTAAAAAGGATTAGCAGCAGATTAGATGAAGCAGAGGATCAAATTGTCAATTTGGAAGACAAAGCAGAAAACACCCAATTGAACACAAAAGGAACATTTCTTTTTAAATGAAGACAGTTTAAGAGATATCTGGGTCAGCATCAAATATAAGAATATTTGCATCATATGGTACCAGAAGAAGAAGAGAGAAAAAGCAAGAGATTGAGAACTTATTTGAAGAAATAAAGACTGAAAACTTTCTTGACCTGGCAAAGGACATAGACATACAAACCCAGGAAGTACAGAGAGTCCCAAACAAGATGAACCCATACAGGCCCACACCAAGACACATTATAACTAAAATGACATAGGTTAAAGACAATGAGATAATCATAAAAACATCAAGAGAAAGGCAACTAGTAACTTATAAGGGAGCTCTCATAAGATTGTCCCTGATTTCTCAACAGAAACTTGCATGCCAGATGGGATTGGTATGAAATAGTCAAAGTGATGAAAACTAAGGACCTACAACCAAGAGTACTGTACCCAGCAACGCTATCATTTAAAATCAAAGGGCAGATGACGAGCTTCCCAAAGCAGATAAAACTAAAGGAGTTTATCACCCCCAAACCAGTATTACAAAGAGTCTTAGAGGGACTTCTTTAAGACCATATTTTATATATGGTCTTAAATATATATATAAAATATGATCTTAAATATATATATATATATATATATATATATATATATATATATATGGTATTTATATGTATATATAAATGGCAATAACTACATATCTATCAATGATTACTTTAAATGTAAATGGTTTAAAAGCTCCAATCAAAAGACACAGAGTGTCAAAATGGATAAAAAACAAAGAAAAACCCTTATGTGTACTACCTACAAAAAAACTCAGTTCAGATTGAAAGACACACAGACTGAAATTAAAAGGATGGAAAAAGATATTTCATGAAAATGGAAACCAAAAAAAAAAAAAAAAAAAAATCTGGGGAAGCAATACTTATACCAGACAAAATAGACTTGAAAACAAAGGCTATTTCAAGTGACGTAGGAAGACCCGGTAATGCCACTTCTGGGTATTTATTCAATGGAAACCAAAATACTGCATTAAGGGGACATATGCATCCATATGTCCATTGTAGCATTGTTTACAATGACCAAGATGTGGAAGCAGCCTGGTTGTCCACTGATAGATGAATGGATAAAGAAGTGCTGCATATATACAATAAAATATTGCTTGGCCATGGAAGGGAATCTTCTTGTCATCTGCAGAAGTATAGAGGGACCTGGAGGGCATGGTGCTGAGTGTACTATGTCAGAAAGACATGTGTACTGTGATTTCGCCTATGTGAAATCTAAAAGATTGAAATAAAGAAACAAACAAAAAGAAACAAACTTATAGAGCAGAGAACATTTTGATTGTTGCCAGATGGGAGGGGGGTTGGGGTGTGGGTGAAAGAAGGGGAAAGGATTAAGAAGTACAAATTCGTTGTGACAAAGTAGTCATGGGGATGTAAAGTAAACCATAGGGAATATAGTCAATAATATGGTAATAACAATGTATAGTGACAGGTAGGTACTAGACAATTCACAGGGATCACTTCTTAAATTATATAAATATCTAACCACTATGCTGTATACCTGAAGTTAATATAAAATAATAATAATAAAAATAGTAATGAAAAATATCATATGACCATATCAATAGATGCCAAAAAATGATTTGACAAAATCGACCATCCATTTAAGATTAATATTCTCATCAAAGTGGGAGTAGAGGAAACATATCTCAACATAATAAAAGTCCATATATGATAAACCCACAGCTAAACTCATACCCAACAGGGAAAAACTAAAAGCATGCTCCTTAAGATCAGGAACAAGACAAAGATGGTCACTTTCACCCTTTTATTCAACATAATATTGGATGTCCTAGCCACAGCAATCAGGTAAGAAAAAGCAATAAGACATCCAAATTGCAAAGGGTGAAGTCAAACTCATTATTTGCAGATGACGTGTTATTATGTGTAAAGAACCCTCAAGATTCCACTGAAAAACTATTGGAACTGAAAATTGGAAATTAGCAGTATAAAAAATTAATATTAAAATATCTGTTGTGTTTTTATACATTAATAATGAACTATCAGAAAGAAAAATTAAGAAAACAATCCCATTTACAATTGCATCAAAAAAGTAAAATACCTAGGGGCGGCTGGATGGCTCAGTTGATTAGAGCATGAGCTCTGAACAACAGGGTTGCCAGTTCGACTTTCACATGGGCCAGTGATCTGCACCCTCCAAAGCTAGATTGAAGACAGCAAGCTGCTGCTGAGCTGCTAGTGGGGCAGCCGGATGGCTCAGTTGGTTAGAGCGCGTGATCTCAACAAAAAGACTGCCAGTTCAATTCCCGCATAGGATGGTGGGCTGTGACCCCTGCAACTAAAGATTGAAATTGGTGACTGGACTTGAAGATGAGCTGTGCCCTCCACAACTAGATTGAAGGACAACAACTTGGAGCTGATGGGTTTTGTAGAAACACACAGTTCCCCAATATTTCCCAATAAAAAATTAAATATGTATATACCTAGAAATAAATTTAATTAAAGAGGTAAAAGTCTTGTACTTGGAAAATTATAAGCCATCAAAGAAAGAAATTGAAGAAGATACAAATAAATGGAAGCATATACCATGTTCGTGGAAATGAATAATTAACATTGTTATAATGTCCATACTACCCAAAGTAATCTATAGATTCAATGCAATCCTTCTCAAAATACCAATTGCATTTTTCAGAGAACTAGAACAAGTAATCCTACAATTTATATGGAACCACAAAAGACCCTGAATAGCCACAGCAATCTTGAGAAAGAACAAAAGTGGAGGTATCTTGCTGCCTGATATCACTTTATATTACAAAGCTATAGTAATCAAAACAGCATGGTACTGGTATTAAAACAGAAAGGTAGACCAATAGAACATAATAGAGAGCCTAGAAATAAACTCCTGCCCATATGGTCATTTAATCTACAACAAATAAGGCAAGAACATCCAGTGGAATAAAGTCCATCTATTCAATAAATGATGCAGGGAAAATAGGACAGATGTGTGCAAAAAAAATGACACTGGACCACCTTCTTACAACATCTAGAAAAATAAACTCAAAATGGATTAAAGATTCAAATGTAAGACCCAAAATCCTAAAACTCCTAGAAGAAATCATAGGCAGTAAACTATCTGACTTGCTGCTCGTGATACTTTCTGTGATATATCTTTTCAGGCAAGGGAAACCAAAGGAAAATTAACATGTGAGACTACATGAAAGTAAAAAGGTATTGTACAGCAAAGGAAACCATCAACAAAATGAAAAGACAGCCTACAGAAGGGGAGAAGATATTTGCCAGTGATGCATCTGATAAGGAGTTAATATCCAAAATTTATTTTAAAAAACTCATACAGCTCAACACCAAGAAAACAAACAATCCAATTAAAAAATGGGCAGAAGACCTGAATAGACATTTCTCCAAAGAGGACATACAGATGGCCAGTAGACATATGAAAAGATGCTCGACATCACTAATCACCAGAAAAATGCAAATTAAAACAACAACACGATATTACCTCACATCTTTAAGAATGGGCATTATCAATTAAAAAAAAACACAAGTGTTGGTGAAGATATGGAGAAAAGGGAATGCTTGCACTCTGTTGGAAGGATTGCAAATTAGTGCACCACTATGAAGTTCCTCAAAAATTTGAGATTCCTCAAAAAATTAAAAATAAAACTACCTTTTGACCCAGCAATTCCATTTCTGGGTATTTATCTGAAGAAATCCAAAACATTAATTTGAAAAGATATATGCACCCCTATGTTCATTGCAGAATGATTAGCAATAGCCAAGATGTGGAATCAACCCAAGTGTCCTTCAATAGATGATTGAATAATGAAGAAGTGGTACATATATACAATGGAGTATTACTCTGCCATAAAAAGAATGAAATCTTACTGTTTATGACAACATGGATGGACATAAAATGTATTGTGCTAAGTGAAATAAGTCAGAAAGACAAATACCCTATGGTCTCACTTATGTATAGAATCTAAAGAACAAAGTAAATGAGCAAACAAAACAGAAGCAGACTCATAGATACAGAGAACAAACTCATGGTTGCCAGAAGGAAAGGGGGTTGGGAAGCTGGGTTAAAAAGTGAAAAGATTAAAAATACAAGTTGACATTTACAAAGCAATCAGGTGGATATAAAGTACAGCATAGAGAATATAGTCAATAATGTTTCAACATCTATGTATATAGTTCCAGGGAATCACTTAATTATATAAATGCCTAACCACTATACTGTACATCTGAAACTAATATAAAATAATATTGATTATAAAGGGTAACTTAAAAATTAAATAAATATTTTTTAAAAATCAGTTGTGTTGCTATACATGAATTGTGAACTATCTAAAAGAGAAATTAAAACTAAAATACTTACAAATTTGACCAAGAAGTTTAATGATTTGTACACTAAAAACTACAAGACTTTATTGAAAGAAATTAAAGAAGACACAAATATACAGAAATGTAGTCCATGTTCATGAATTGGAAAAATCAATATTGTTCAAATGTGCACATTACTCAAAGAAATACACATATCTAAGCATTCCCTATCAAAATTTTAATGGTATCTCTCACAGAAAGAAAACAATACTGAAATTTATATTTACAGTTGTGTACTGTATAACAATGTTCCAGTCAACAATGAACTGCATATGCATCAGCATTCCATAAGATTATAATGAAGCTAAGAATTCCTATTGCCTAGTGAAATTACAGCTGTCATAAAGTCATAGAACCATGAATTACTAGCATGTTTGGGGTGATGTTGGTGTTAAGAAACCTACCGTGTTGCCAGTCTTATAAAATATAGCACATAAAATTATATACAGTATATACTACTTGATAATGGTAAAAATGTTTAAGATACTATTTTATGTATTCACCCTACTATACTTTTTATTATTACATTAGAGTGTATTCTTTCTTCATATAAAAAAAATTTGCTGTAAAACAGTATGCAGTGTTACACCTGCAACACCCTCATATATTACCTCTTTACCTCATCTCTTGATTGCATTATTTTCTATTGTCCTGGATTTAATCTTCTGCTGTTTTATACAGTAATATGATTTACAGGCTTGTAGCCTAAGGACAACAGTCTAAACCATATAGACTAGGTTTGTGTAAGTACACCCTATGATGTTTGCACAATTAAGAATTCACCAAATGATTACATCATACAAATGGTGGCATAAAGTGAGCCTCTTGAAATGTCCCCTGGAATTTACAACAAATTGAACAACTGTTATTCAATAAAGGACTCCCTGGGCAGCAGACAGGCAAGACTAAGAGATGCGCAATTGAAATCATTTAAAGGTGGGCAAATTGGGCTAGCAGGGGAGGAAAGAATAGGGAAGTGCGGAGACATGGGCCATGGCGCAGGCCGCAGAGCTCAGATGGACCTTGGAGCTCTGAGCTCCGTGCATTGCACAGGTACAGCAGTTGTGAGAGAGGGAAGCATTTGGACTGCTGGTGCCCTGCTTATGGCGCACAGTCCTGCCTAAGGGATCGGCATATAACACGGCTGAACACACCATGAATAGCAGAGACCTTGGAGCAAAGACTGAGAGAAAAAGAAGGAAAATGGCAGTTTAAGCCCTCACTGCCAAGCAGATGACGGAAGGCATAGGCACAGGACCTAGCCAACCCCTCCCCACCCTTCCAGAACTCACCCACCCTCCCAGTGCTAGAAGCAGAAAGACAGCAGTGTCAGACCAAAGAACAGAATATTTGCAGTTCTGAGAACTGTGGTCCACAGCCAAGGACTCACAGTCCAACTAGTTCTGATGAAGGGAAGGAAGCTTTGGGTTCAGGACCTCTTGTGCTGGTGGTTGCTGCCATTGCTCTGGGACACCTCTCTCAACCCACCGTGCCCCTGTCCCCACCTTTCTGGGCGGATCCCCGCAGGAGTAAATAGAGCCTTTGAAACACACAGGTTCTGAAACTGGTGCAGGAAGAGCTTTGGAACTTCCGAAGCTCTCCACATCCACCCACAGAGGTAGTGCCCTGTGACACAGGTGACCTGTTTACAGAGGAGAAGGCCACCTTCCAGGGAAACCCACCATCGTCTGAGAAGCTGAAACAGTGAACAGAAAATACAACACTAGAGCATGAGAGAGAATAAAAGGCTGCAGTCAGAGAGAATATAAAACATTCTACAAACACCTACTGGAAAACAAAACAAAGACCTGTTCCTATCAACCTGTTGCACAATGCATTCCTGTAGATGCCTAGGAAGAGAAATTATGATTCATTAATTGCCATGAATAACCAAGGTAACAAGAGAACTCAGAAAGAAAATGAAAAGTCTCCAGAAAATGAACTAAAAGACATGGAAATATGTGACTTAAATGCCAGACAATTCAAGATTGCAGTTCTGAAAAAACTCAATGAGATGCAAGAAAACACAGACAGGCAGTTTAATGTACTCAGAAACACAATCAAAGTAAAAAATGAACATTTTACCAAAGAAATTGAAATCTTTAAAAATAACCAAATAAAATTTCTGGAGATTAAGAACTCAATAAAAGAAATGCAGAATGAAATAGCCAGCTTAGGTAATAGAGTTGACCAGACAGAGGAAAGAATCAGTGACATCGAAGATAGAAATCTGGAAATGACACAGAAGGAAGAAGAAACTTGAGATAAAACAAAAGAAAGAACTTTACAAGAACATTCTGATGCTATCAGAAAGAGCAATATAAGAATAATGGGTATACCAGAAGGAGAAGAAAGGGAGAGGGGAGCAGAGAGTGTATTCGAACAAATAGTTGACAAGAACTTCGCAAACTTGTAGAAAGAACTAGATCCTCGATTCAAGAAGCAAATAGAACACCTAATTACATCAACTCCAACAATGTGTCTCCAAGGCACATTGTATTGAAGCTGTCAAAAATTAACAACAAATAAAGAATCCTCAAGGCAACTAGGGAAAACAAGATGGTAACCTACAAAGGAGAGCCCATTAGGTTACTCTCAGATTTTTCAGCAGAAACTCTACAAGCCAGGAGGGAGTGGAATCAAATCTTCAAACTATTGGGAGAGAGAAATTATGAGCCAAGAATAATATATCCAGCAAAGATATCCTTTAGATATGAAGGAGGAATAAAGACCTTTTCAAACATACAGAAGCTGAAGGAATTTTCTAACACACGACTGAAATACACTGCAAGAAATACTGAAGGAGGCTATTCAACCTGAAACAAAAAAGCAAAGGAATACAAAACCATGAGTAGTATTTCAAACAGACAGAAGCAGGAAATGGCAACCCCTACACCAAATACGACAATGTACACTTAAACATACATACTGGGTAAAGAAGGAATTAAAAAACACTTAAAAAAGGGAGGAAAAGACAACTTGCTATGGCAGCAAAGAAATCAAATCACAGCATAAATAGTGATAATTTGTGACAACAAAAACATAAAAGGGAGCGAGTAAAGTCTGAACCGACACAAAGCAAATGGAGAAAGTAAGCACGCTAAAGAAACTGGAATACTCTAAATATCAAACTTTCTTTTACATAAACTTAATGGTAATCACTCAAAAAAAAAAAAAATCCAGAACTGAAATACATAGTATAAGAAAAAAAGAAACAGAGGGAAAAATCATAGAATACCACCACACTGAAATAACAGACAGCAAAAATAAGGCAAAGAAACAATGGAGACACAATCTTACCAGAAAACCAGAGATAGAGTGATAGAAAATTCTCATATAACAATAATAACCCTAAATATAAATGTACAGAACTCACCAATAAAAACGCACAGAGTAGCAGATAAGATCAAAAACTAAACCCAACCATACGTTGCCTCCAAGGAACACATCTCAGCTACAAGACAAATATAGACTCAAAGTGAAAGGGTGGAAATTGACACTCCAAGCAAATGGTATTCAGAGAAAATCAGGTATCATTATACTGGTATAAGATGAAACACACTTCAGGATAAAAAAAAAAAAAAGATAACAAGAGACAAAGATGCACATTTCATAATGATAAAGGGGATTATACAACAAGAAGACATAACAGTCATTGATATTTATGTCCCTAATCAGAGAGGACCAAAATATACAAAGCAACTACTAATAGAACTAAAGGGAAAAATTGACCAAAACACAATTTTAGTATGGGAACTAAATACATCATTAACAGCTATGGCTACACCATTCAAACAGAAAGTAAATGAAGAAATAGCAGCCCCAGTTGACACATTAGATGAAATGGATACAATGACATTTACAGAGCCCTTCATCCTAGAAAATAAGACCATGCATTCTTCTCCAGTGTACATGGAACATTCTCAAGGATAAACCATATATTGGGACATGAAATCAGCCTCAGCAAATTAAAGAAGATGGAAATCATACCAAGCACATTCTCTGATCACAAGGTTTTGTAATGGAATATCAACTGCAAAAAAGAAACTAGGAAGAACAACAAATATGTGGAAATTAAACAACATAATTTTAAAGAACGACTAGGTCAAAGAAGAAATAAGAGGAGAAATCAAGAGATACATAGAAACAAGTGAAAATGAAAATACATCCTACCAAAATTTTTAGGATGTAGCGAAAGCAGTTTTAGAAGGAAAATTTGTATCATTACAGGCCTATCTCAAGAAAGAAGAAAAATCCCACATAAAGAACCTGATGTTACAACTTAAAGAACTAGAAAAAGAACAAATGAAACCCAAAGTCAGAAGAAGGAAAGAAATAATAAAATACAGACCAGAACTAAATGAAATAGAGAACCAAAAGACAATAGAAAAAATTAACGTGACAAAAGCTGGTTCATTGAAAAGATTAATAAAATTGACAAACCCTTGGCTAGACTCACTAAGATAAAAAGAGAAAAGACACAAATAAACAAAATCAGAAATGGAAGATGGGAAGTTATCACGGATGCCACAGAAATACAAAGGATCATCCAAGAATACTATGAATATGCCACCAAATTCAATTACGGTCAAGAAATGGATATGTCCTTAGAAACATATAGCCTTCCTAGGCTGAATGACAAAGAACTGGAAAATCTAAATAGAACTATTCCCAGTAAGGAAATTGAATCAGTAGTCGGAAACCTTCCCAAAAGCAAAAGTTGGGACCAGATGGCTTCACTAGTGAAATCTACCAAACATTCAAAGAGGATCTAATCACTGTCCTACTCAAACTCTTCCAAAAAATTGAAGAAGAGACAATACTCCCTAACTCATTTTATGAGGCCAATATTACCCTGATACCAAACGTGGTAAGGGAAACACAAAAAGAAAAAAATTACAGCCCAATGTCTCTAATGAATACAGATGAAAAGATCCTCAACAAAATTCCAGCAAATACAATGCAACAATGCATTAAAAAGATTATACATCACAACCAAGTGGAGTTCATCCCAGGGGCACAAGTATGGTTCAACATATGCAAATTGTTCAATGTGAGACACCACATAAACAAAATAAAGGACAAAAATTGTATGATTATATTAATAGATGCAAAACAGGCATTTGAGAAGATACAACATCCATTTATCATTAAAATAATTAATAAAATGGGTATAGAAGGAAAATACCTCAACATAATAAAGGTCATGTATGACAAACCCTCAGCTAATAGCATAATTAACGGTGAAAACCTGAAGTTATTTGCTGGATGTTCAGGAACACGACAGGGCTGCCCCTAATTACCTCTGTTTTTCAACATAGTATTGGAAGTCCTAGCCAGAGCAACCAGGCAAGAGAAAGAAACAAAAGGCTTCCAAATTGGGAATGAAAAAGTTAAATTGTCACTGTTCACAGATGACATGGTGTTGTATATAAAAATCCCTAAAGACTCTACCAAAAACCTATTAGAAACAATAAACAAATACAGTAAAGTTGCCCACTACAAAAGTGATGGACAGAAGTCTGTTGCATTCCTATATACTCACAACGAAATCTCAGAAAAAGATATTTAAAAAACACCAGTTCCTTCTGCAATTACAACAAAATAATAAAATATCTAGTAATGAACTTAACCAAGGATGTAAGACTTATATACTGAAAACTATAAGAATTTGTTTTAAAAGAAATTGAAGAAGACGCAAAAAAATGGAAAGACATTCCATTTGCAGGTATTGGAAGAATCAGTATAGTTAAAATGGCCCTATTACCCAAAGCATTGTGCAGATTTAATGCAATCCCCATCAAAATCCCAATGGCATTTTTTAAAGAAATAGAACAAAAAAATCATCAGATTTGTATGGCACTACAAAAGACCTGGAATAACCAAAGCAATCCTAAGAAAAAGAACAATGCTGGAGGTATCACCCTCCCTAACTTCAGCTTGTACTACAGGGCAACAATAATCAAAACAGTGGTACAGGCAGAAATGCAGACACGGAGACCAATGGAATAGAACTGGGAAGCCCGAAATAAACCCACATAAATATGGACAATAATTTTCAACAAAGAAGCCCAAAACATTCAATGCAGAAGACAACTTCATCAATGAATGTGGTGGGAGAACTGGAAAGCCACGTGCAAAAGAATGAAACTACACTGCTATCTGTCACCATGCACCAAAATTAACTGAAAATGGATCAAACACCTAAAAATCAGACCTGAAACAATAGACTGCATAGAAGAAAACATACGTACTACACTTATGGACCTTGGGTTCAAAGTGCATTTTATGAACTTGACCTCAAATGCAAGGGAAGTAAAAGCTAAAATAAAGAATGGGACTATATCAAACTAAAAAGCTTCTGCACAGCAAAAAAACCATTGACAAAACAAAGAGGCAGCCAACTGAATGGGAGAAGATTTTTGCAAACAGCAACTCTGATAAGGGGCTAATATCCAAAATATATAAGAAACTCATACAACTCAACAACAACAAAAACAGAACAATCCAATTTAAAAAGGACCCAAATAGACATTTCTCCAAAAAAGACATTCAAATGGCCAGTAGACATATAAAGAAATGTTAAACATCACTAATCATCAGAGAAATGCAGATAAAAACCACAATGAGATATCACCTCACACCAGTCAGAATGGCTATCATCAAGAAGTCTGTGGAGAAAAGGGAACGCTCATACACTGTGGGTGGGAATGCAAATTGATGTAGTCGCTGTGGAAGGCAGTGTGGAGGTTCCTCAAAAAATTAAGACTAGAATTATGATATGACCCAGCAATCCCTCTCCTGGGTATCTACACAAAAAAATTTCAAAACATTTACTGGTAAAGGTATATGCACTCCGATGTTCATTGCAGCTTTATTTACCATGGCCAAGACATGGAAACAACCAAAGTATCCTTGGATAGATGATTGGATAAAGAAGTTGTGGTGTATATACATAATGGAATACTATTCTGCCATAAGATAAGATGAAATAGTACCATTTGCGACAACATGGATGGATCTTGAGATTATTATGCTGAGTGAAATAAGTCAGACAGAAAAAGTCGAGAACCATACAATTTCACTGATATGTGGTATATAAAACTGAAACTAACAAAGGAACAAGATAAACAAATGAAAAACAAGAACTCATAGATATAGACAATAGTTTAGTCATTACCAGAGGGTAAGGGGGAAAGGGGCTGGTAGATGAAGGTAAAGGTGATCAAATATATGATGATGGAAGGAGAAATTACTCTGGGTGGTTAACACAGAATAATAAAATGATATATATAGATGGTGTATTGCAGAATTGCACACCTGAAATCTAAGTAACTTTACTAACAATTGTCACCCCAATAAACTTTAATTAAAAAAGAAAAAAAAATAACCGAATAATGCATTTCCCAAATGGTCCCGTCATAAAGTGGTGCATGATTTTAATTCACAAAAGAAGTCAAATAGCCAAACAATCTTGCAAAGAAATAACAAAGTTGTAGGCATCATTCTTCTTGATTTTAAACTATATTAAAAACTTATAGTCATAATGATAATAAGGTACTGGCATAGAAAAAAAAGGAGCAGGGTTCAGGTCAAGATGCTCACTTCCTCCCAGACCATGTCAAAATTATGACTAAACTACACAGCAATAACCACTGAGAACCATTGAAGTCTATCTGAACAAAAGTCCTATAACTAATGATATACACAAGAAGCCACGTTGACACTGGTACGAGGGGCAGAGACACAGAACAAGCTGGTTGTATGCCCACGTGTGGTGGTTAAAAATCAGGAGTTATATCTAGGCTTGAGAGATGCCTGCTGAGGAGCAAGAGGTCCCAACCGCACACCAGGTTCCCCAGCTCAGAGATCCAGCGCTGGGTAGAGAAGTCCCCATAACTTCTGGCTATGAAAACCAGCAGAGATTGTGGCTGAGTAAGACGGAAGGCTGCTTGAGTCCCAGGTGCTCCTCTTAAAGGGAGCACTCAGGGACTTACTCGCTGACAGACTCACTCACTATGAGCTCCTGAGCTCGAGCAGCAGCTCGAAATTTGCCAGGAACATATTGGAGGAACTGAATTATCTGGCTTCAGGGTGAAGGCCAGCGGGGCAGATTTCTGTGAGACAGAAGTGCTGGCAGAAAGCACTGTTCCTTTGTTGAGCCCTTACACCACCCAGCCTGCATGTGCAGGGGGGCACCACATCTGAGTCTCCTTCAACCTGGCTAACACTGCTTGCCCAGTCCTGGTGAGTCCCTGAGACCCCACCCCACACAACTTGTGGGCCCACCCAAGCCACTTCCAGTGGCTTTTCCATACAAATGACCTGTCTTGGTTCACACTGTGGACTTTCCTAAAATCTCTCAATGTTTCACAAACTGAAAACAAGCAGCATCTGGCCTCAGTGTGCCCCATACCACTTGCTAAGGGCCCCCAAGCCCGGCATTAGCAGCAGCTGGCCTCACTTTCCCACTTTGCCTCTTCCAGGCACCTACGAGCCCAGGCAAAATGGAAACCATCTGCAGGTCACTTTGTAGCTCATACCAAGTGGCCCTAGGCACAGTACAGGCTGCAGCTGACCTTGGTCTGCAGATCTCCTCCCAAGAGGCCGCAAAGTCAACACACCCAGGAACCAGCTTCAGACCACAGCAGAGCACCACCCATCCACCTCCAAAAATGACACATCCAAAGGGCAGAACTGGCAGATACAAGAGCCCCAATAAAGTGAATCCTGCTCCATAGGGTCAGCCCCTGCACAATAGCTCCTCCACTGTATTTGTGGTTAGTCATCACAACCATATCAGCCTGAGGGTTCTTCAATCCCATTGATGTGCCAACAGCAATCAAGGCATAATAACAATATTGTTATTGTTAGCACACACAACCCACACAAGGGACACAACTGGAGCACCCAGCTTAGGTGACCAGAGAGACTGTTCCACTGGGCCACACAGTACACCTACTACGTAAGGCCAGGAGACATAGCAGCTCTACTTAATACATAAAATCAAACACAGAGAGGCATCCACAATGATGAGACAGAGAAACATATGCCAAATGAAAGAAAATAAGAAATCTCCAGAAAAAGAACTAAACAAAATGGAGACAATCTAACAGATACAGAGTTCAAAACAATGGTCATAAGGATGCTCAATGATTTCAGGGAGAACTTCAACAGAGATAAAAGAAACAAAAAAATGGAGATGAAACATAAAAAAGAACCAATTTCACAAGCAGAGTACAATAACTGAAATAAAGAAAAACATTAGAGGGAATCTACAGTAGATCTAATGAAGCAGAGAATCAAATCAGTGATTTGGAATATAAGGTAGCAGAAAACACCCTATCATAACAGCAAAAGGGAAGAAAAAGAATACAAAAAAATGTGAGGATAGTTTAATGGGCTTCTGGCACAACATCAAATGTAAAAACATTCACATCATAGGGGTACTAGAAGGAGAAGAGAATTCAAAACCTATTTGAATAAATAATGATGAAAAACTTCTCTAAGCTGGCAAAGAAAATTGATATACAAGCTCTGCACAGAGATGAACCCAAACAGGACCACAACAAGGCACATCATAAATAAAATGTCAAATGTTAAAGACAAAGAAGCTTAAAAGCAGCAAGAGAAAAGCAGTTAGTTACCTACAAGGGAGCTCCCATAAGACTGTCAGCTGATTTCTCAAGAGAAACTTTGCAGGCCAGAAGAGACTGGCACAAAATATTCAAACTAATGAAAAGCAAGGACCTACAACCAAGATTGCTCTACCTAGCAAAGCTATCATTTAAAATCAAAGGACAGATTACGTGCTTCCCAGACAAGTAAAAGCTAAAGGAGTTTATCACCACCAAACCAGTATTACAAGAAATGTTGAGACTATGTGTTATAGAATTGTACACTTGAAACCTACATAATTTTATTAACCATTATCACCCGAAAAAAATTAAGAAAAAAATGAAATAAAATAATGAAATAAATTTTTAAAAATCCTTGGTTACAACAACTTTGGAAAACTATTTGGCAGTATCTACTAAAACTGAACATATACATATAATTTTACTGAATGATTCTACTCCCAGATACATACCCAATGGAAATGCATACATACGCATATGTTCACCAAAAGGCATGTATAAGATTATTCATAGCAGGACTATTTATAACAGCCAAAAACTGGAAGCAATCCAAATGTCCAACAGCAGTAGAATGAAGATGAGTATATTCATACAATACACTATGTAACAATGAAAAACAGACTACTGCTATGCACAACAAAATGAATGAACCTTGCAAACACAATGCTGACCGAAAAAACAACACACAAAAGAATATTATATATATGTATATATATATATATATATATATGTGTGTGTATATATATGTATATATGTACATATGTATGTATATATACATATATGTATATATGTATATATATGTATATATGTATGTGTATACACACACACACACACACACACACACACACACACACACAACTGAAGCACCCAGCTCAGGTACTCCATATATATATATTCCATATATATAAATTTCTATAGCAGGCAAAACTAATCAATGTTGTTAGAAGTCAAAATAATGATTACTACATGGGGAGTGGTAACTAGTTAGGGACATGAGAGGATTGGATGCTGATAATGTTTTTTATCTTAATCCGGATACTGATTAAACTAGTGTGTTCACTTTGTAAAAATTCATCCAGCTGTAAACTTGTGATTCACATGTTTTTCTATATATAGTATATGTGAATAAAGTGAATGACAGAAAGATAAAAAAGAAATGTTACAGCAACTTCTATAAGAAAAAGAAGAAAGAATTTCATAATGAATAGTAAAAAGGCAATAACTATATATTATATAAACAAGTAAATGTAAATGGATTGTTTGCTCCAGTCTGAATGGATAAGAAAACAGGACCCTTACATATGCTGCCTAAAAAGACTCACTAGAGATCAAAAGACACACACAGCCTGAAAGTAAAAGATGGAAAAAGATATTTCATGAAAATGGAAAGAAAGAAACAAAAAAGCTGGGGTAGAATACACCACAAAACAGACATTAAAACAAAGGCTATAACAGGAGGCAAAGAAGGACCCAGTAATCCCACTTCTGGGTATTTATGCAAAGAAACTCAAAACAGTAAATTGAAAGGACATATGCATCCATGTGTTCATTGCAGCATTATTTACAATAGCCAAGATATGGAAGCAACCTAAGTATCCATCAATAGATGAAGGGATAAAGAAGAAGTGGTACATATGTACAGTGGAATATTACTCAGCCATAGAAAAGAATGAAATCTTTCCATCTACAACATAAATTAATTTTTAAAATACCTTTTTTAAATAGTGTTTTATAGTCTTCATATAACTACCCAGGAATAAAATAGCTGGATCATTTTCAATGTTTTAAAAACATCTCCATATTGTTTTCCACAGTGGCTTTACCAATTTAACATTCCCAGCAAAAGTATATGACAGTTCTCTTTTCTTCACACTCTCTCCAACTCCTGTTGTTTCTTTCCTTTTTGATACTAGACATTCTAACAGGTATGAGGTGACATCTTATTGTGGTGTTGATTTACATTTCCCTAAGAATTAGTGATGCTGAACATCGTTTTATGTGACTGTTGGCCAATTGTGAGTTATTTGAAAAAATGTTTATTCAGATTCTCTGCCTGGTTTTAATCTGGTTGTTCATTTTTTTTGTTGTTGTTGAGTCATAGAGTTGTTATATATTTGGGACATTAACGCCTACTCAGATGTATGATGTGCAAATATCATCTCCCATTTAGTAGGTAGCCCTTTTGTTTTGATTATGGTTTCCATCGCTGTGTAGAAAATTTAGTTTGATGTAGTCCTCACTGTTTATTTCTACTTTTGTTTCCCATGCTTTGGAATAAGATTTACAAAAACATCCCAAAGACTGATGTAAACAAATGTAGCGACATTGTTTTCTTCTAGGAATTTTATAGTTTCAGGTATCACATTCAATTATTTTATCCATTTTTAGTTAAATTTTGTGTATAGTGTAAAATAGTGCTCCAGGTTCATTCTTTTGCATGAGGCTGTCCAGTTTTCCTAGAACCATTTATTTAAGACTTTCCTCTCCCCCACTGTATGTTCTTGGCTCCTTTGTCATGCAGTAATTATCTATATTTGTGTGTGTGTGTTTTTTTCTGGGGTCTTAAATGTGTTCCATTGATTTGTTATTATGCCAATATCCTACTGTTTTGATTAGTATATCTTTGTATTATAGTTTGAAATCAGGGAGCATGGTACTTTCAGTTTTACTCTATTTTCTTAAGATTATTTTGGATTTGGGGGATCTATTATGGTTCCATACATATTTTAGAATTATTTGTTCTAGTTCTGTGAAAAATATCATTGGAATTTTTATAGAGCATTGCATTAAATCTACAGGTTTCTATGGGTAGTATGGGCATTTTAACAATATTAATTCTTCCAATCCATTTGCCTGGCATATATATATTCTTCAATTTTTTTTTTTTTATCAGTGTATCACAGTTTTCTGAGTACAGTTATTTTATCTCTTTGGTTAAATTTATTCCTAGACATTTTGGTCTTTTAATTCAATCACACATGGGATTGTTTTCTTAATTTCTCTTTCTGGTAGTTTGTTATTAGTGTATAGAAACACCACAGATTTCTGTGTATTGACTTTGTCCTGCAAGTTTTGAATTCATCTATTCTAACAGTTTTGCGTGGGGTTTTTAGGGTTTTCTATATATAGTATCATGCCATCTGAAAATAGTGAGAGTTTTACTTTTTCCTTTCTGATTTACATCAATTTTATTCCTCTTTTTGTCAATTGCAGTAGCTAAGAGTTACAATACCATATTGCATAAAAATGGCAGGAATGGGCATCCTTGTCTTATTTCTGATCGTAAAGGGAAAGCTTTCAGCTTTTTATACTTTTATCAAGTATGTTGTTACCTGAAGGTTTCTTATGTATAGCTTTTATTATGTGGAGGCACATTCTCTACACACCCACTTTGTTGAAAGCTTTTATAATAAATGAATGTTGAAATTTGTCAAGTGCTTTTTCTTCATCTTTTGAGATAATCATATGGTTTTTATTGTTCATTTTGTTAATGTAGTTTATCACATTATGATAATTAATTTGTTATTGTTGAACCATCCTTGTGTCCCTGCAATAAATATCACTTGATTTTGGTATATTATCCTTTTAATGTATTATTGAATTTGGTTTGCTAATATTTTGTTGAAATTTTTTGCATCTGTCTTCATGTTCATTAAAGCTATTGGTCTGTAGTGTGTGTGTATGTGTGCGTGTTTGTGTTTGTGTGTGTGTGTGTGTGTGTGTGTGTGTGTGTGTGTGTCGTTGTCTGGTTTTGGTATGAAAGTAATGCTGCTCTTACAAAATAAATTTGGAAGTGTTCCCTCTTCTTTAATTTTTTGTAAGTGTTTGAGAAGAATAGGTATTAAATATTCTCCAAATTTGATAAAATTCACCATTAAAACCATCTGTTTCTCAACTTGTTTGTTAGAAACACTTTTTTATTATTATTACTGATTCAATCTCCTTAATAGTAATTGAACCATTAAGATTTTTTTAGATTAATGATTCATTCTTTGAAGATTGTATGTTTCCAAATATTTTCAATTTATTCCAAGTTGTCTAATTTGTTGGCATATAATTATGTACAGTAGTCCTTTATGATCTTATTTAAAGCAGGGTTGGTTTCTCTTTTTTTGTATATGTCTTATATCAATTGCAACTTCTTCATTTCTGATTTCGTTTATTTGAGTCCTCTCTCTTTTTTATTTGGTGAGTCTAACCAAAGGTGTGTCAATTTTGTTTATTCTTTCAAATAACCATCTCTTAGTTTTATCAATCTTTTCCATTGTCTTATTAGTCTCAATTTCATTTATCACAGCTTTCTGTTTATTGTTTAATTCCTTCTAGTAACTTTGGACTTCATTTGTTCTTCTTTCTCTAATTCCTTTAAGTGTAAAGTTAGATTGTTTGTTTGATTTGTTTTTCTTATTTCTTCAGGTATGCCTATATTGCTGTGAAGTGCTCTCTTAGAACCACTTTTGCTGCCTTCCCTAGATTTTGGTATGTCATATTTCTGTTTTTATTTGTGTATAGAAATTTTTACATTCTTTGATTGCTTTCAACGACCAATTTGTTGTTCAGTAGCATGTTGTTTAATCTCAACATTTGTGTTGTTATTCCATTTTTCTTTTGTAAATGATTTCTAGTTTTATATCACTGTGGTCTGAAACAACATGACATAATTTCAGTCTTCTTAAATTCATTGAATATTGAATTATGGCCTAACATGTAATCTATCATGAAGAATTTTCCATGTGCACTTAAAAAGATTGTGCATTCTGCTAGTTTTGAATGGGATATTCAATATATATCTGTTAAGTATATGTGCTCTCATGTATTGTGTAAGGTCGACTTTTACAAATTTTCTGTTTGGTTAATCTATCTATTCATGTAAGTGAGGTTTTTAAAGTCTCCTACTATTATTGTATTACTGTTAATTTCTCTTTTTACATCCCTTAATATTTGCTTTATATATTTTTGTGCTCCTATTTTGGTTGCATATAAATCTATAATTGTTATATGAGGCAGACAATTAAGTTTGCGAACTCATCCTAGAAAAAGTGCTACATACCTCATTGCTGAATATCACTATGTACTCCCCTTAGGAAGCTATGCAACAACACCAGAGCCTAGTCTATCCTTCAGAACAATTTTAGAATTCTTTTTCTACAATGGCCATCAGAGCTCTGGTCGTATTACTCTTGATGTCCTGAATGTCATCTAAAGGTCTTCCTTTCAATATTTCCTTTATCTTTGAGTAAAGAAAGAAGTCATTTGGGGCCAGATCAAGTGAGTAGAGAGGGTGTTCCAATACAGTTATTTGTTTACTGGCTAAAAACTCCCTCACAGACAGCACCGTGTGAGCTGGTGCATTGTCATGATGCAAGAGCCATGAATTGTTGGTGAAAAGTTGAAGTTGTCTAACTTTTCCACGCAGCTTTTTCAGCACTTCCTTAACTGTTTGTCCAGTTGGTACAAATTCATAAGGTATAAGCCTCTGAGATAAAAAAAAAAAAAAAGTTAGCAACAATGATGCAACAGGTTCGCAAACTTAATTGTCATACCTGGTATCTTCTTGGTGGATTGACCTCTTTATCATTATGTAATGCCCTTCTTTTTATAAAGCCTTTGTTTGAAGTCTATTTTGTCTGATATGTGTATAGTGACACCAGCTTTCTTTTCATCTCAATTTTCATGCAATATGTTTCTTCAGACTTTCACATTCACTCTCTGTGTGTTCTTACTTCAAAAGTTAGTTTTTGTCTGTATTATAGGCACAATATAGATGGATCTTGTTTTTTCTCCACTCAGCCAATATATGATTTTTCAGTGAAGAATGTAGTCCATTTATAATTAAAGTAAATTATGATTAGTATGTGTAAATTTTCTTTTCATTTACTTTTGTGTATTTACTATAAGTTTTTGTTTTTTTCTACCATGAGGTCCTCATATAACATCCTGTGTATATGATGGTCTATAAGTTGATAGCAACTTAAATTTGAGTATTTTAAACCTTTACATTTTTACTCCCCCTCCATGTTTTATATTTTTGTGTCACATTCTACGTCTTTTTATTTCAAACATCACTTAACTTACTATTTTATTTTTTGCTAATTTCACTCCTTTTGTCTTGTATTCTTAATACTTGGTTTATAAGTGATTGATCCACTATCTTTACTATATATATTTACCTTTTCCAGGTAGATTTTTTTTCTTGTTATAATTGGTGCCATTTTTCAGCTTAAAATAGTCCCTTTACTATTTCCTGCAGTCCCAGTTTAGTGTTCATAAACTCCTTTATCGTTTGCTTGTAGGAAAACTCTTAATCTTCTTTTCAGTTCTGAATAATAACTTGGGAGAAGATATTTGCAATTCACCTATCAAACACAGGACTAAAAATAATATACAAAGAACATTTACAATTTGGTAATTAAAAGAACAGACCAATTAAAATGGACCAAAGACTATGCTTACCTGGCAGGGGAGATACCATGATCACGAAGGTGGTTTTCCCAGGGCGAGGCTTATCCATTGCACTCCGGATGTGCTGACCCCTGCGATTTCCCCAAATGTGGGAAACTCGACTGCATAATTTGTGGTAGTGGGGGACTGCGTTCGCGCTCTCCCCTAAAAATAAATAAATAAATAAATAAATAAATAAATAAATAAATAAATAAATAAAATAAAATGGACCAAAGACTTAAATAGACACTTTATAAAAAGAAATATATGAATGGCTAATTAGCACAGGAAAAAATTCTCAATATCAACAATCATCAGGAAAACACAAAACAAAACAAAAAAATACCAATTCACACAGCTAGAGTGATAGAGTTAAAAAAGACTGATAACATGAAATGTTGGTAAAGAAGTGGAGTAACTGGAATACTCATATATTGCTCATAGGAGTATAAAATGCTACAACCTATTTGGGAAATAGTTTGGCTCTTTATATCTATTAGTATCTACCACCTACCTACTTACCTTCCTATGTAATCGCCCAGCAATTCACTCTAACAAAATGAAAACATAAGTTCATAACAATAAACTTAAAAAAAGTTGTATAATAATGTTCAAGGCAATTTTATTCATAGTAGCTAAAGACTATAAACAATATGTCCTTAAACAGGTGAATGGATAAATAAATTATGATATGTCCATAAAATTGAACATCACTGATAAGGAAAAAGCAATTTACTACCAACCCAATAACAAAAATGTGAATGAATATCAAAAAATATTTTAAGTCAAATACAAAGGAGTCCTTTTATTTTTAAGAAGTCCTAGAAAAGGCAAAATTAATCTATGGTGAAAAAAAGTGGAATGATGATTACCTCTAGAGGTTCTGAATATTTCTGGAAAAAGCCACGAGGGAAGTTAATAAAGTGATAAAATTGTTCTATACCTTAATTGGGTTGGTTATTACAAAGGTGTATATATTTTTCAACCCTCATTGAATTCTACACTTTTTTTTCTTTTTTTTCTCTTTTATCATTGTTTTACATTAATTTCAGGTATACAGCACAGTGGTTAGAAATTTATATAATTTAAGAAGTGATCTCCTGTGGTGGTAGAAGAAGGAAAAGGAGGTCAAATACATGGTAATGTATTATAGAAATGTACGCTTGAAACCTATCTAATTTTAGTAACCATTTACCCCAATAAATTTGATAACTGAAAAAGGGGAAAAAAGAGAAGTGATCCCCCTTATTAGTCTAGTATGGGGATAAGAGTACAAGTTGATTGTTACAAAGAATTCTATACTTTAAAAGTTGAACATTTTGTTCTGTATAAAATATAAAAAACAAACAAACAAACAAACAAAAAAACAGAATGATGAAGAGGAAAAACTCTGAGGTACACAAGCCTGTATTGTAATTTTTAAATTTTTTTCTGACATTACTATCTTTGACCTTCTAGCTGGGGAGAGCCCACCCTTCCAAGGGCTAGCCAATTCTTACAGATAGCAAAGGGCTCATCTGGGAGCATGTTTTAATATGCAAATTAATCAGTCCAGAACAATGTCTCTTCTATTTGCCCCACACACATCAAGAGGTAATATTCCTCTGCCTTAATCATCCCAGGTCTAGGTGGTAGGCAACTAGGAAAAACCCTGTACATCTCAAAGTTCACGGAAATTATTCAAACAAGCCAATACTAAGCTGTTCACTTTTTCTGCTTTGCCTTTCCTGCAGAAACCCCAATAAAGGCAGTGACTTAAACCTTCCCTTTGCTCCTATCTTCTGCTTCCTGAACACTCTGGTGTCTTTCCCATATGGCACTGCATGGCATGCCATGGCTCCTGTCTCTGGAATCTGTGAGCACAATAAATTTGGTTGTTTCTTCTCTGTGACCTCTGTCTCCTCTTGTGGTCTCACATGAATGACCATTTCATAAAAGAATACAAAATATATCCCAACCAGATAACAGTATAAATGCTGAATAACTAAATCAGTGTCATACTAACAGAGATAGAGTAGCCATTTGAACAAAATACAAATTCCAGATATAAACTTAAATACATAGGGGAAGAGTGTGAGTAAAAACGGACTTTATAATACAAGGTTTGGGGACAAGTGGGTAGTGATTTGGAAAACAAATAAAGCTATATACACACCTCAAATCATATATCATAATATATTCCAAAGATGATAAAATTGACTAAATAAAAAAATTTTAACTCTACATTTATATAGCTTCGTAAAGTTAAAAAGCACAAGACAAATTGAGGGTACAATTCATATGACAAAAAGGGATTTAATAATTTCCACATATACAATTCTCATAGAAGTCAGGAAAAAATACCAAGAAACTCAATATTAAATAGTGGGAACAAACACAAGCAGACAATTCACAATGTAACTAATACAAATGCTCCTTAACTATGGAAAGATGCTCAACCTCACCCATAATAACCAAATTACAAAATGAAACTACATTAAAATACCACTTCCATTCAGATTATAACACACTCTTTCCACAATACGGTGAGGAAATAGTTATTCTCATATGTAACTGCTGGTAAAAGCAAAATAAAACATATTTTGATTACATCATAAAAATGGCAGCATGACGTGAGCCTCTTCAAATCTCCTCTGGAATTTACAACAAATTGAACAACTATAATTCCACAAAGGACTCCCTGCAGAGCAGACAGGCAAGACTAAGAGGAGCGCAACTAAAATCATCTAAAGGTGGGCAAATGGGGAGAGCACAGGGGGAGGGAAGCGGGAAGAGCAGAGACACAGGACGCAGAAGCGCAGGACACAAAACAGAGCTTGGAACTCTGAGCTCCCTGCATTCCAAAGCTATTACAGCCATGGGAAAGGGAAGAATTTGGACTGCTAGTGCTCTGCTTATGGACCACAGTCCCACCTGAGGGATCAGTATATAACACTGCTAAACACAACGCTCACTGCAGAGACCTCGGAACAAACACTGAGGAACGAAGGGTGAAAACAGCGGTTTAAGCCCTCACTGCAAAGCCAAGAATGGAAGGCTTAGGCACTGATCCTAGCCACCCCCAACTCACCTTCCCACAGCTCACCTGACCCCCACACGCCCAGTGCTAGAAGCCCAATGGTAGCAATGCCCAATCAAAAGAACAGAATACTTGCAGTTCTCAGAACTGAGGCTCGCAGCCACTGACTCACAGCCCAACTAATTCGGGTGGAGGGGAGGGAGCCTTGCGTGCAGGACGGGCTGTGCTGGTGGTCTCTGACAGTGCTCTAGACCACGTCTCACAACCCACCCTGCTCCTGTCCCCACGTATCTGGGCAGATCCCGGCAGTGGTAAACAGAGCTACTGAAACACACAGGCTTTGAATCTGGTGCAGGAAGAGCTTTCGAAATTCACAAGCTCTCCACATACCCCCATGGAGGTGGTAACCTATGATCCAGGTGAACTGTTCACAGTGCACAAGATCACCTTGCAAAGAATCCACACATTGTGTGACAAACCTGAACAGTGCAGAGAAAATATAACACTACAGTATGAGAGAGACTAAAAGGCTGCAGTCAGAGAGAAAATAAAACATTCTACCAACCACTACTGAAAAACAACAAAAAAACACCTCTTTCTATCAACCTGTTGCAGAACCCACTCCTGTAGATGCCTAGGAAAAGAAATAATAATTCATTAATTACCATGAATAACCAAAGTAATAAGACAACTCAGAAAGAAAATGAAAAATCTACAGAAAATGAACTTAAAGACATCATTCAAGATTGCAGTTCTGAAAAAACTCAATGAGATGCAAGAAAATACAGAGGCAATTTAATGAACTCAGAAACACAATCAAAGAACAAAATAAAAATTTTACCAAAGAAGATAAAATTTTAAAAAATTTTAACTATACTGTGTCTTGGTGTGGACCTGTTTGGGTTTATCCTGGTTGGAACTCTGTGCACTTCCTGGGCTTGTATGTTGTTTTCCTTCATCAGGTTGGGGAAGTTTTCGGACATTATTACTTCAAATATGTTCTCAATCCCTTGCTTACTCTCTTCACCTTCTGGTATTCCTATGATGCACATGTTGTTGCGCTTGATGTTATCCCAGAGGTCTCTTAAGCCATCCTCATTGTTTTTTATTCTTTTTTCTTTCTGTTGTTCCATTTGGGTGATCTCTGCTACCTTGTCTTCTAAGTCGCTGATTTGATCCTCTGCTTCATCTAACCTGCTGGTAATTCCTTCAAGTGAGTTCTTAATTTCGGTAATTGTGTTCTTTAGTTCTAACTGGTTGTTCGTTATGATTTCTACATCCTTCTTTATGTCTTCTCTAAGCTCCTTAAACATTCTTATCACCAGTGTTCTGAACTCTGTCTCTGAAAGGTTGGTTACGTCTGCTTCATTTGGTTCCAGTTGTGGAGGTTTCTTCTGTTCTTTTATTTGGGACGTGTATCTTTGTTTCCCCATTCTGGCTGACTCTCTGTGTTTATTTTGATATATTAGGTAGATCCCCTAGAGTTCTTAGTTCTTGCTAGGTTATCTTATGTAGTATGTGTCCTTTATATTTGACTCGCACCACGTTGTCCTTCTCCTCTGCGTGTGCTCCAAAGGTGACTCTTGTGTTGTGCACACTGTCCCGTTCAAGAAGATCTTTAATTGCTTTTTGCTTGTGAGTAGGTGGTGTTAACACCTGGGCTGACCCATTGTGAGACTTGGCTCTGCCCTCCGCAGGGCGCTCTGCTGCGTGAGGTTTGACCACCCAAATGTGGTTTGGCCTCTATGGACTCCAGTGCCTGCAGAGAACCCCCTCTGGGTGTGTGTCCTGCAGGTCAAACCCGGCAGCACTCCGGTTTGGTCTGGAGTTGGCCCCTGGATATCCTGAATCCCATGCCTCTCAAGCTGGGCCCCGGCAGGGCAGTTTCAGAACAAAGCAAATCACCAAGCACAACAGCAACCACAACAACAAAGAAAAAAATCAAATACATTCACATGCAAAAACACCCGCTAATCCCAACTCGACACAGGCAAAGGTATCAAAGATATAAAGCCAAAGCAAAACAAAGCAAAACAAAAAGCAGCGACAGTCTCAGCCTAAGCCCACCAAGCAATGTCCAGGTTGTCCTCTGCTGTACCAAAGAGCCCCCTGCTTATTGCGCAGGCAGAGCTGGTCACCTGGTGCCCAGAGTGACTTTGGGACTGCAGACTTAAATGCGTGGGCCTGAGGGGTCTGGATGATAGTTTTTACAAAGTCAGTGCAGTTTCTGCCCTTGCCTGCACATATGCACACTGAGAGTAGCACCACCAGCCCCGTGTCCAGTACTCCTGAGTCTTAGGGCACTTCTTCAGTGTGTGTGTGTATGGGGGGGTGCGGGCGGGAGATTTCTGATCTGCTGAAAGCCCAGAGCTGCGCCTGCCTTACTGCTGATCTCTGGGTGTGTCTCTGTAGTTGTACTTGCCCCGCCCTAGGCAGGCCAGAAAGGGTGAGGGCTGGGGATGGAGGGGTCTTCTCTCTCCCAGCCCAGCCGCGCATCACCCTCTTCCCGCAGGCCAGAAAAGGTGATGGCTGGGGGTGGAGGAGTCTCTTCTCTCCTAGCCCAACCAAAATAACACACTTCCCAGTCTCCTTGGGTCAGGGCTGCCAGTCAGGCTTCCCAGAGCCTGAGCACTACTACGGCTCCTCTGTAATCTGACACTACTCCTCAGTTCAGGGGCCAGTTTAAGTCTCTGGAAGGGCGGGGCAGGATTGGAAGAGCGGGGCAGGGGAGGGGCCCAGGTATGGAGTCTGTGTTCTTTGTCCGCCCGAGGGCCCATTAGCCACTTTCCCGGCGGGAGAAATCAGCCGTGGGACGCAGGGAAAGAGCCCACCTCCTGGTCTCTGTGCTCTCCGTTCCGCCCTGGGATCCCGTGCGTGCCCGGAACTGCGGGTGCCACCGCAGTTTTTGGTTTTCGCCGCCGCCGGCTGAGACTCCGCTGCGGGCTGGGATTTCCGGCCTCCACCGCCGGCCGCGCGTTTTCACTCTGCTCCCTTCCTTCCTTCCCCTGCTCGCCCAATTAGCGCACCTTCAAGTAATCCTTAGCTTCAAGTAATCCACAAGTCTCTTAGCTGTTCTGTGTGATGAGCAAAGAGTTCTTTGATGGGTTATAGATCCTGTTTGTAATAAGATCCGGAGGAGAACTCAGAAAGTGCGCCCTGCTGCCGCCATTCCTATGACGTCACTCAGTTCATTTATTTTGTTCTTTAGATTCCACATATAGGGGAGATCATATGGTATTTGTCTATCTCAGTCTGACTTATTTCACTTAGCATAATACCTTCCAGGACTATCCATGTTTTCACAAATGGTACAATTTCATTCTTTTTATGGCAGAGTAATATTCCATTGTATATATGTACTACTTCTTCTTTATGCAATTGTCTATTGATGGGCATTTTTGTTGTTTCCATATCTTGGCTATTGTAAATAGTGCTGTAGTGAACATAGGGGTGCATGTATCTTTTTGAATTGGTGTTTTGCATTTCTTTGAATAAATACCCAGGAATGGAACTGCTGGGTCATAAGGTAGTTCTATTTTTAATTTTTTGAGGAACTTCCGCACTTTTTCCAATAATGGCTGCACCAATTGCAATCATACCAATAGTGTACAAGAGTTCCCTTTTCACCACATCCTGCTCGCACTTGTTTTTTGTTGACTTATTGATGATGTGCATTCTGGCAGGTGCGAAGTAATATCCTATTACGGTTTTTATTTGCATTTCTCTGATGATTAGTGATGTTGAGCACCTTTTCATGTATCTATTGGCCATATGTATGTCCTCTTTGGATAAATGTGTATTCAGGTCCTCTACCCATTTGTTAATGGCATTGTTTATTTATTTGTTGGTGTTGAGTTTTATGGTTTTTTAAATAAATTTAGGATATTAACCCCTTACCAGATATATCTAAATGTCTAACCAATACTCTGTACACCTGAAACTAATATAAAATAATATTGAATGTCAACTATAAAAATATAGTTGCTGGGTTATAAATTACAGTGTAGGAAACATAGTTAATAATATTGTATTAACCATGTACAGTGTCAAATGGGTAATAGACTTATCGGGGTTATCACTTTGTGAGGTTTATAAATGTCTAATCACTATGTTGTTTTGTACACCTGAAACTAATTTAAAAAAAAAACAGTGAAAAAAAAACAGCATTGAGTCAGAATTCAAACACAGGTTAATCTGACTCTAAATATCATGCTCCCATAACCAAACCTGGCACATAGAAGATATTTGTTGAGTGCTTTTGAAATGATAGAGTGTATACTAGGAAAATAAAGCATGAATTATGTAAGTAAACATCAATGGAGAGTGGGCATTCAGGATTAACAAATAGTAAATGGTCGTACAGAAAATTGATTTGTTAGAGAAAAACACTAAAATATCATTGCTACAACCTTCACTAAATATTTAGATTGCTCTTGAAATCTTATTAGGTCTTGAAAATGTTGACATAAGATTAGATATATTTAGAAAATAACCTATGAAATCTACATAAAAAATCTCCCCAAAGTAAAACTATGTATCACCTTAAGGATCAAAGATTTTTATACTTCTGCTGAACTTATAAAATAAGAAGTATTTGTGTATATATAATCAGATAACCTTTGGGTCTAATATATCTTCCAAAATATTGTTTCTAGCAATTATAAAGTGTAGTGACTGTATCTATGCTCCTATGAAAAACAGAAAATATTGAGCATTTATTTCATTGATATCACACACACATAAATTGAAAACAATTGTATACACACACACACAAACATATGGACCTTATGAAGCATCAAAAAAACTATTGTTCACAGATAAGTCTTTCAGGCTACACTTTCACAGAGATCTAACACTTATCCTTAGTAAATTAAGCTTCATATGAAAGTGAAATAAAACTGTTCTTCTGATATCTGGAAAATAGAGAAAAAAATTTTAAGTTTTTCTCTGAGATTAAGTTAGACAATTTCATTAAAAGCCCATAATTTTAGATCACTGAAATTGTTGACACAGGTCCAAAAATACATAGATCTCATTTCAGATGGACAATAAGAATCAGGAATATGTACATAAAACACCCACAGTCCATTACATTTACTTCTAAGAGTTATCCTCCACAGGTTTTGAATATTCTACTCTCTGGGTACAAGACTGGAGAATATTTTTTTAAAGTTTTATTTGATTTTTGCCAATAAGAGAAGAGACATAGTTCCTCTCTATTCACATCATGCATTATGAATAAGTTTGGTTAATAGAGGTGTGTGCCAAGTCATATGTTACTCTGAAGTTTGATGGATGGTTCAGCTACATAAAATGACCAAGAATGAGAGGCCAATCTCTTAAAATAATCACTAACTACATGTTAATTCTAAGTAGTCAATTATATCAAATAATCAAAGAAAAATTTCTTATTCAAATAGTTATTCACTAATCCAAAAGGATATAAACCAATACTTGAAAATAAAACAAAAGTATGAAGCAAAACCCTCAAGGTTTAGTAGACATTTTTGAAACACAATGGAAAGGTAGAAAGAATGAATATGTAATGAAATTATTTTCCTCACAATATGGCACAACAGGAAGAGAATAAATAAAACACAAAAGAAAACTAGAAATGTTCAGGATTCTTTTTTTATTTTATGTATATTAGCATGTCTTTCTTGAACTTCTCAGGGTAGAGTTCACTTCATATTCAATCTTTCATTTTAGGAGCCATAGTTCTGTACTTAAGCATATATTTCATATATGTAAGAGAAACAGAAGCTTATAAAAGTTCATTAGGAGAAAATAAACTCGAAGTTGAAATTAAAGCTGTGCTTAGTGTTCTGACATTTGATAACACTGAAGAATATTATCTCACATGAATCAGAATAAACTACCAGATACTTTTTCCAATGTTTACTTAATCTTTGAGATATTTTGAAATAAAAAAAATGTGTGCTTAAAATGTTTTAATGGTTTAATTGGAAAATGGGCAATAATTGAGTCTAAATAGTCAAACTATCTTTAGTGAAGCATCTTAAGCATTTATATGTACTTTAAAATGTGTTAACATAACCCATTGTATTTTAGTGAATTATGATTAGATTCTTCAATATAAAATCTTCTTACTATTGCATTTGTCAAATATAAGTACACATTGTCATATTGCTTTACACTATTTCTACTTTGTTTAATATTATAAATTCTCTACTTTAAACTTTATACCCTTCTTCATTGATAATGTTACATGTTTAACAGAAGGATGTTTGTTATAATATATTTTGTTTCAAGTAATTAACAGAAGCAATATCAAAGTAAAATTTTATATTTGTAAATTAGTTTTTAGTTCAAGATATTTAACATCACAAAATATGAGACTTAGGATATCACTTTGTACTTCTAGGATTTATTAATTTCAATTTTGTATTTTATCCTATAAATCCCAGAAATATGTATTCAAAAATATCCTAATAATTGGTTATTTATGAACATTTTCAGATCAACTCTATTTATGAAGAAATTATTTATCACACATTTCACGTATATTTTTTAAATCATCATATTCTAAACCAAACTTTAGCTTTACTTATAACAGTGATTTTTTTCTGAATTCCAAAACTATTTTATTATCTAATGGCAATAACCCACTTATGAATAACACCTTTATCCAGGGTGCACTGGATATACTTTGTACCAAAAGAAAAGGCATCTTTCTTGAAGTGGAATTAGGTATCCAGGTGGCATCTGGAGCCCAGTAGGCTACATTACTATGGGAGGAGGGAGAATTTTGACCACTGAAACTGAGCTAGTTCCCCTATGATATACACAACTGTCAAAATGGATCTCAGGTGGTAAATGAGAAACACTGAAGCAGTCAAGTTTCAGGGAATTAAATTTATCTACACACTTCAGAGGCTAAATCAACTGTGATGAGTTCTAAAAATATGGAGCAAGAAGTGACTAATTTAATGAAATTTTGTTATAATAGGTGGGTTTTACAATTTTTAAAAATTCCACTGTTGAAAAATATTTCTAAGACACAGATGATGGCTCACAGACATAGTGCTATTTTGATCTAGTTACATAAAGATTTTCTATATAAATATTAGAGAGTAAAGTAAGTAACAATTGCCAATGAATGCCTGTAAAGTCATCATTCACTAAGATAAAAAAAATAAAACAAAACTATCCAATATCTGATTATGTGATATGGAAAATGTGCAAAGAGAAACTAATGTTGAAAGGAGCTTATATTTCAACCCACTGCCAAAGTATAGTAAGAAAACAATGTCTGTGGGATTTTCTTTCAAGAAAAACTAAAAGGCATCAAAAATAATTGACTGATAAAAATGGTGATCTAGTCAAAAATGTTTCATCCTCTTGTCTTCCAAATTCTTAAAAACAATTGTGCGATGTCAGAGGGACAGTGGATGGGGAGACGGGGGTTGACACAGTGTGAGGGATATAAATGATAAACCTCTAACTATTACTTTGTTTTGCGCACCTGAAACTAATAAAAAAATAAAATAAAATAGAAAAATAAATAAATAAATAAAACAAAACAAAAAAACCCCACAATTTTGTCTGTGCATTCAGTGTTAAAATTCATAAAATATCTGAAATTGCTCTTAGTATTACAAACTTCTTTTGAGAACTCCAAATGAAAATCCCAATATTTATATTAAATAATTAAGGTATCACTTTAATGTCCAAAGTAATACAATTCAGATGGTGGAGTGAGAAGACTCCTTTGTATCTCCCCTTTAATCTACAACTAGTCAGATTATAGGATCTATAATCCAACAAGGGTTCCTCTGCTCAACACACAAGATGACAGAGAGATCCACACATCAATATATCTGAAGGTGGACATATTTAAATGTGTGGGGGATGCAGGATGAGGGAGGGACAGGGATGATGCCCACAGATGCACTTTCCTGAAGTGCTAGCTGATACAGTAGTCATAGAGGAGTCACGGTGTGGCCCTAAAACAAACGCTTGGTGGAGGGTAAGAGGGACAGAAGCAACATTCGTGCCTGAGAATCCAACTCTCTCCCTCGATTGCTTGTAGCAGTAGCAACAGCAAAGATGTGTTGACAGCCTCCCAGCTACAGCACAGCAATGCCAGCAGCCATAGAGAACCAGACAGCAGCATAGTGGGCTAGTGAAACCCAGCTCCCTGCCACCTTCCACATCCCTCAACCATGGTGGAGGTGCCCCAAGACTGAGGAAACCTGGAAATAATAGGAACACCCACAACTTTGGTCACCAAGGCTGTGACTTCCACTGTGACCCTAGGGGAGCAAGTAGCACAGATAGTAGAAAACAAAAAACTTGAGCTGTAGCACTATCTCCTGGAAAACAAAAGAAAGATGTCTAATCAACTTGCTGAATTATTAATATCAAAACACTACCTAAATCAGAAAGGAGTTGCCTACTCTGAGCTGGCAAAGAAACAATCCATCAGGCACGAGGAACAACCAAGGTGACATAGTAATAAAGAAAGAAGATGACAGTTCTCCAGAAACCAAACTCAACGTCATGGGAAATTGTGGTCTAAATGGCAGAGAGTTCAAAATAGCAGTCATGAAAAAGATCAAAGAGATAAAAGAAAACTCAGAAAGTCAGTTCCAGGAGCTCAGGAATAAAATTAAGAACAGAATGAGTACTTTACCAAAAAGATTGAAACAATAAAAGCAGGACCAAAAAAAAATTCTAAAGAACTCAACAAATGAAATGAATAATGCATTAGAAAGCATAGGAAATAGAGTAGACCATATGGAAGAGAGAATTAGTGAGCTAAAAGATATAAATTTAGAAACAATTCAAGAGGAAGAAAACAGTGAACTAAGATTCTTTTAAATGAAAGAACTCTAAAATACTTATCTGTTAGAAAGGGCAACATAAGGATAATGGGTCCCCCAGAAGGAGAAGAGAGGGAGAAGGGATCAGAGAGCCTATTCAAAGAAATAATGAGAACTTCCCAAACCTGCCACAGGTTAAGCAAGGAATAGGACATTCAAGTACAAGAAGCTAACAGAACACCTAATTATCTCAATGCAAAAAGACCTTCTCCAAGGCACATTTTATTAGAAATATCAAACTTTATGATAAGGAAAGAATTCTTAAGGCAGCCAGGGGAAAAAGACAGTAACTTTCAAAGGAAACCCCACCAGATTATCACTATCTTTCTCAAAAGAAAATATAAAGGATAGAAGAGAGTGCAGGATATATTCAAAATGTTGAAAAAGTGAAACCATCAGCCAACAGTAATACATCCAGCAAAGTTATCCTTTAGATATGAAGGAGAAATAAAGTCTTTGTTAAACAAAAGCTGAGGGAATTTACCACCAAAAGAACTGCATCACAGGAAATGTTGAAAGGAGCTCTTCTATCTGAAACAAAAAGACAAAAAAGAAGTATACAAAACTTTGAGTAAGGAGACAAACAGAAACAGGAAATTGCAACTCCTTTTCAGAACATGGTGTTAAACACTTATAACATCAAGGTTAAAGTGGGGAAAGTATTAAAAATAACGTCAGCTACTGCAATTTGGTAACAAATACAAAACACAAAAAGGTATAATTTTTGACAATAAAAACATAAAAGAGGAGGAAGGAAAGGACTGAGCTTGTATAGGTGAATGAAGTTAAGATGCTATCAGAAGAAAAAGGACTATTTTACCTATGACACATTTTATACAAACATCATGGTAACCACAAAAAAATCCAGAGCCAAGACACAAAACATAAAAAAGAAGAAATGAAGAAATACATCACAGAAAAACCACCAATCTACAATACCAGTCAGAATCAAAAAGGAAAAGAAACAATGGAGATACAAAACAACCAGAAAACAAAAGATGAATGGCTATAGTAAGTCCTCATATGTGAATAATCACCCTAAATGTAAAGAAATTGAACTCATCAAACAAAAGGCACAGGGTAGCTAGACGGATTAAAAAACAAGACACAACTCTATACTGCTTTTAGGATACTCATCTCAACTCCAAAGAGAAACATAGGCTCAACTTGAAGGGGTGGGAGATGACACTCCAAGCAAATGGTATCAAAGAAAATCAGGTATAGCTAAACTTATATCAGACAAAATAGATTTCAGGATAAAAAAGGTAACAAGAGACAAAAATGGGCATTTCACAATGATAAACTGGACAATACACCAAGAAGACATAACATTTATATATATATATATATATATATATATATATATATATATATATATATATATATATATATACACACACCCAATCTAGGAGCACCAAAATATATAGAGTAATTATTAACAAACCTAAAGGGAGAAATAGAGAGCAACCCAATAATAGCAGGGTACTTTAACACTTACTTGTACCAAGATATAAATTGTCCAGACAGAAATACAAGGAAAAAGCAGCCTTAAATGATGCATAGACTAGATGGACATAATAGATATGTATAGAATTTTCCATTCCATAATGAGAGAGTACACATTCTTCTCCATTGCACATGCAACATTCTGAAGAATATATCATATGTTGGGACATAAAACAAATTTCAATAAATGTAAGAAGATTGAAATCATATCAAGTATCTTTTCTAACCACAACAGTATGAAACTAGAAATAAACTACAAGAATAAAGCTAGGAAAATTACAAATATGTGGAGATTAAACAACATAGTATTGAACTATTGGGTCAATGAAAAAATGAAAGAATTCAAAAAATACATAGATACAAATGAAAATACAACATACCAAAACCTTTGGGATACAGAAAAAGTGAGTGGTACTAAAAGACAAGTTTATAGGAATACAGGCCTACTTGAAGAAACGAGAAAATCTCAAACAAACAATCTAACATTATACCTTAAGGAACTGTAAAAAGAAGAGCAAATGAAACCCAATGTCACTAGAAGGAAGAAAATAATAAAAATCAGTGCAGAAATAAATAAAATAGAAAATAAAGACAATAGAAAAAAATTAATGAAATGAAGAGTTGGTTCTTTCAAAAGAAAATAAAATTGACAAAGCTTTAAGTTAGACTCATTGAGGAAAAATGAAAGATCAAATAAAATCAAAAATGAAAGAAGGAAAATTAAAATGGATACCACAGAAATACAAAGAATTATACACAAAAAAAAAAAACACTATGAAAGTCTATACTCTACCAAATTGGACAATCTAGAGTAAATTAACAAATTCTTAGAAGCATAAAACCTTCATATACTGAATTATGAAAAATTAGAAAACTGAATAGACAAATCACTAGTAAGAAATTGAAAGAGTATTGAAAAACCTCCCCCAAAACAAAATATAGTACAGATGGTTTCACTAGTGAGTTCTACCAAATATCCAAAGATGATTTCATACCTATCCTCCCCAGTCTTCCAAAAAATTGAAGAGGTGGGATGCTATCGAAATCATTTTGTGAGGCCTACACTACGCTGATACCAAAGCCAGTGAAGGACACTACAAAGAAAGAAAATAAATGGCCAATGTCTCTGATAAACATAAGATGCAAAAATCCTCAACAATATACTAGCAAATAAAATACAATGATACATTAAAAGGATCACACACCATGATCAAATGGGGATAATTCCAGGGATGCAAGAATGATTCAACATCCACAAATCAATCAATGTGATATACCACAATAACAAAATGAAAGGTGAAACTCATATGATCATCTCAATAGATACAGAAAAAGCATGTGACAAGATACAACACTGTTTATGATAACAGCTCTCAATAAAATGGGTATAGAAGGAAAGTACCTTAACTTAGTAGAGGCCATAAACAAACACTAAACTAATGTCACACTCAACAGTGAAAAACTGAAAGCTTTTCCTCTAAGATCAGTAAGAACACAAGATGACCACACTTGCCACTTTTATTCAATACAGTACTGAAAGTCCTAGGCAGAGCAATTAGGCAAGAAAAAAAGAAAAATACATCAAAATTGGAAAGGAAAATGTAAAACTCATATTTGCAGATGACATAGTATGTATAAAACTCTAAAGACTGCACCAAAAAACTATTAGAAATAATAAAGGAATATAGTAAAGTTGCAGGATATACAATCAACATACAAAAATCGGTTGCATTTCTATTTCCTAAGAACAAACTATCAGAAAGAGAAATGATGAAAACAATTCCATTTGCAACTATAACAAAAAGGATAAAATTCTAGGAATAAACTTAACTGAAAACTGTAAGACATTGTTGAAAGAAATTGAAGAAGACAGAAAGAAATATATTCTGTGTTCATAGATTGGAAGAAATAACATTGTTAAAATGTCCATAATACCTAAAGCAATCCACTCATTCAGTGCAATCCCTATCAACATCACAATGGAATTTCCCACAGAAATTGAAGGGAAAAAAATGTCCTCTCATTTGTATGGAACCACAAAAGACATCAAATAGCCAAAGTAATCATGAGGAAAAAAAGAATACAGGCAGAAGCATCACCCTCCCTGATTTCAAACTAAACTACAAAGCTATAGCAATTAAAACAGTATGATATTGGCAGAAAAACAGACCACTGGAACAAAATCAAGAGCCCAGAAATAAACCCACACATATTTAGGCAATGAATTTATTACAAAGGATCCAAGAATATATAATGGCAAAAGGAAAATCTTATCAATAAGTTGTATTGGGATAACTGGACAGCCATGTGTAGAAGAATGAAACTAGGACACTATTTTACACCATACACAAATATTAACACCAAATATAAATATTTTTAACCAAATTGATTAAAAACTTGAATGTAGGACCTGAAATAATAAAATGCATAGAAAAAAACATAAGCAGTAAGCTTCTGGACATTGGTCTCAGTAATGTTTTTGTGTATTTGGCTCAAAGGCATGTGAAACAAAGGCAAAAATAACCAGATAAGACTATATCAAACTTAAAAAGCTTCTGCAAAGTAAAAGAAAACAAAGAGGCAACAGAGTGGGAGAAGATATTTGCAAATGATAATAAGGGGTTAATATCCAAAATGTAGAAAGAACTCACACAACTCAACAACAACAAAAAACAAAAACAAAATTTGATTCAAAAAAAAAAAAAGGTCAGTGGATCTGAATAGACATTTTTCCAAGGAAGACTTACAGGTGGCCAACAGGCATATGAAAAGATGTTCAACATCACTAGTTATTAGGGAAGTTCAAATCAAAACCACAATGAACTATCCCCCCCACACTTGTTAGAATAGCTATTATAAAAAGAAGAAATAACAAGGAGTTCCGAGATGGCAGAGTAGAGAAGCACTGTGCCTGATTCCTTCCATGAAAAAACTAAAATTACAACTAAATTACAGAACAATCAACCTGGAGAACCAGCTGAAGTCTGGATGAACAAAAGTTGTATCACTAAGGATATAAACAAGAAGACATGTCGAGACTGGTAGGAGGGGCAGAGACACGGAACTGGCTAACCCCAAACCTCTGTGTGGTGGGTGAGAACCAGGAGGGATATCGCGGCCATGGATGTTCCCCTCAGAGGAGTGAGGGACCCTATCCCCAAACTGGCCTTCCCAGCCCAGAGTACTGGTGCTTGGAAGAGGAACCCACACAACATCTATCTGTGAAAAACAGTGGGGATTCTGATAACTCAGGTGGGATGGAAGGAGGGAGAAAGCCCAGGCATCCTCTTAAAGGGCCCGCACACATACTCCCTCACTCCCAGACACTCACCTTGGGCTCCAGTGGAGGGACAGTAACTTGGGGGGTGTCGAAGACAGACAGGGGGCAGACTGAATTATGTTCCTTTTGGTTAAGGGCTGGAGGACAGTCCCAATTTCCCTGTGAGGAGATCCTTCTCCTCTGCAGCAGGCAGGAGGATGCCATCTTTCCTGTATTGAGACTGCTCCCTATGCTTAAGGCCAAATCTGAATCTGATTGGTCTGGTGAGCTCTGGAATCTGGAATCTGATTGGACCTTGCTGATTCACTGGAACCCTGCCTCACTGAACTCCCCAAATGCCAGAGGCACTTTCTCCAAAAGGAGCCAGCCCCGCCTGCATTGTGCTCTTTCATGGAAAACTATTACAAGGACTCTGGCAGATCCCAGGGAAATGGAGAGTGGCCTCAGTGTGTTCTGAGACTTTTGCTGAGTAGGTTCAGGTTCAGCACTGGCACCAAACCAGAATTGATGCTAATCTTGTGATCACAACTCTTCCCACTCTAGTGACTCCCTGAGAACCAATTCGCATACTACACAAGGTTTTATCAGTGGCTGAACCTTAAGGGAGCTGGCAGATGACAGCAATCCTCGGGGTATACTGGCATTTTGTAGAGCTACCCTAGGCCTGGTACTGGTGGCAGATGTCCTCGGTTCACAGTGTGGCCTCTTCCACATGCCTCCAGGATTAGCACAGGCAATGAACAACTGTGAATCGCTTTGTAGCTCTTACCAGGTAGTTCCCGGCCTGTCACAGTGGGTGACCTGGGCCTGTCCTGGAACCCCTCGCAAGAGGCCTCAGAATCAACATATTTGGAGGTTGGCTTCAGCACCAACCAATTAGCCCCACAAGCAGGACACACAAAGGGCAGTCTCAACAGGCACCAGAGCCCCCTGGGATTCCCCACTCAGTGGGATAAGCCCCCCACACAGCAGCCTGTAAGCTGTGGATGTGGCCAAACCCCACAGCAAATCAGCCTGAGGGTCAATCCCACCTATTGATATGCCAATAGCAACCAAGGCTCAATTATAACAGGAGGGCACACAACCCACACAGGGGAGACTCCTAGAGCACCCAATGCAGGTGACCAGGGAGACAGTGCCACTGGGCTGCACAGGGCACCTACTACATAAGGCTGCCTGGCCAAGACTGAGGGACACCCTTCCAAGACTGAGGGATGTAGCACATCTACCTAATATTAATATATAGAAACAAACAGAGAGGCAGCCAAAATAAGGAAACAAAGAAATACATTCCAAATGAAAGAACAGGAGAAAACTCCAGAAAAAGAACTAAACAAAATGGAGGCAAGCAACCTACCAGGTACAGTGCTTCAAACAATGTTATATGGTGTTCAAGGAACTTAGTGAGAACTTCAACAAACAGATGGAAAGCATAAATAAGGACATAGAAACCATAAAAAAGAACCAGTCAGAAGTGAAGAATACAACTGAAATGAAGAATGTATTAGAAGGAATCATCAGCAGACTAGATGATGCAGAAGATCGAATCAGAGATTTGGAAAACAAGGTAGCATAAAACACCCAATTGAACAGCAAAAAGAAAAAAAAGAATCCAAAAAAAATGAGGATAGTTTAAGAGACCTCTGGGAAAACATGAAGCGTAATAACATTTGCATCATATGGGTTACCAGAAGGAGAAGAAAGAAAGCAAGATATTGAGAACCTATTTGAAGATATAATGACTGAAAACTTTCCTAACCTGGAGAAAGAAATAGACATACAAGTCCAGGAAGTGCAGAGAGTCCCAAACAAGATAAACCCAAACAGGCCCCCACCAAGACACATTATAGTTATAATGGCAAAGTTTAAAGACAAAGAGAATCCTAAAAGCAGCAAGAGAAAGGCAACTAGCAACTTATAAGGGAACTCCCATAAGATTTTCAGCTGATTTCTAAATGGAAACTTTACAGGTCAGAAGGGATTCGCACAAAATATTCAACGTGGTGAAAAGCAAGGACCTACAAACAACATTACTCTACCCAGAAAAGCTATTATGTAGAATCAAAGGACAGATAAAGAGCTTCCCAGACATGAAAAAGAAAGGAGTTCATCACCACCAAATCAGTGTTACAAGGAATCTTAGAGGGACTTCTTTAAGACAAAAAAAAAAAAAAAAAAACATATCAATAATAAAATAACAATAACTGCATACCTATCAACAATTACTTTCAATGGAAATGGATTAAATGCTCCAATCAAAAGGTAGGGGAGCTTAATGGATGAGAAAACAAGATCCTTACATATGCTGCCTCAATAGATTCAGTTCAGTTCAAAAAACACACAGACTGAAAGTACAGGGATGGAAAAACATAGCTCATGAAAATGGAAATAAGCAAGCTAAGAAAAAGCTGGAGTAGCAAAAGTTATACCAGACAAAATAGACTTTAAAACAAAGACTGGGTATTTATCCAAAGAAACCCAAACGGGTACTTCGAGGGGATGTGTGCATCTATATGTTCATTGCAGAATTATTTACAATAGTCAAGATATGAAGGCAACCTAGGTGTCCCTGAATGGATGAATGGATAAAGAAGAGGTGGTACATATATACAGTGGAATATTACTCAACCATAAAAAATAATGAAATCTAGCCATCTGTGACAACATGGATGGACCTAGAGCGTATTGTGCTGAGTGTAGTAAGTCAGACAGAGAAGGATAAATGTCATATGATTTCACCTATAAGTGGAATCTAAAGAATAAAATAAACAAACAAATGAAACAGAAACTCATAGATACAGAGAATATTTTGTTGGGTGCCAGATAGGAGGACGTTGGGATAGTGAAAAAGGGGAAGGGATTAAGAAGTACAAATTATAAGAAGTACAAAGTCAACAGTATTGCAATAACTATGTATGGTGTCAGATGGGTACTAGATTTGTTGGGGTGATAGATGGGAGAAGGGTTTGGGGCAGGATGTAAAAGGTGAAGGGATTAAGAAATACAAATTGATAGTTACAAAATTGTCATGGGCATTTAAAGTAAAGCCTAGGAAATATAATCAATTTAAAAAAGAGGGTGAGCAAGCGGAGGAAATAGAATCCATAGGGGTGGTGATGGAAGGAAGGGGTTTTTAAAAACCTGTACTCAAATGTTCATAACAGATTTATTTTTAATCACCAAAAACTGGAAACAATTTAATATCTTTCAATAGGTGCATAGTTAAGTAATTTGTGTACATTCATACTGTGGATATACCACGATAAAAAGGAACAAACTATTGATACACACAACAATTTGGACGAATCTCCAAGGAATTATGCTAAACGAAAAAAGTGAATCCCAAAAGGTTACATGTTGTATGGGTGTGGGGGATGGAGGCAGTTGGGTATAGTTATAAAAAGGCAGAATGAGGAGTCTTTGTGGAAATTGAACTGCTCTATATCTTGACTATGGTGGTAATTACACAAACCTACACTATGATAAAATTGCAAAGAAGTAAATATATACATGCCCGCGTGCATACACACACGTGCATAAAACTGGTGAAAACCAAACAAAATCAGTGTGTCATATCAATGTGAAAATCCTGGTTGTGATCTGTGAGCACTGTTGTTGTTTTTGTTATTAATAAGTGTTCAACAAAAAGTTTGCTAAATACCAGGCATTCATAATAATTATCTCATTCTTATTGGAACCCTATGAGATAGTAATTGCTCTTGTCCATAAATGAGGAAATTGAGGTTCTAAAATACTGAATAATTTGGTCAAAGTTAATCAGGAAATTAAGTGGTAGATTTAGAATTCTAACCTAGGTCTGTCTGACTCAATCCAGGTCTCTTAACTACTATGTTATAATGCTGTGCTTTACCCATTGGAAGACTTTCTAAGAAAAAGCATTATTCTTTTCCATAATTGAGTATAAAACTAGAGTGATGCAGTGGCAGGGGGACTTGTAAGCATCTAACAAGTTATATAAAATCACATTTTATATATACATACATATATATATATATATATATATATATATATATGATCTACATTATAAATAATTGTTAAAATATGGAGTGGGTTAATGACAGTAAATTTTATAATAGGAAATGTGTTAGTATCAAATTCATAACTATAACACTGTATAAAGCCATAGCTTTTAAGATAATCAGATAAAAGCACAATAAATAATTATATCAGTTACCAAATTGAATACAGGTGATTTGTCAAGCTGAACTATTATCTGAGAGCTAGACACCAGATTTTTGTTATTGCAAGAATGAAACAGTAGAACCGCAGAAAAATTCAATCTCCTGCCAGCTGAGTTTTGTTAAGCTGTAGTATTAACCCTTGAGTTTTTGAAAAATTAATGCGTAATTAAAATATTGTTTATATTCACAAGTATGAAAATGAGATGCTTCCTTTAAATGTATATAGATCAAATAAATGTATATAGTTTCAAATAAATTTAATTAAGTTTGGATTTTCTTTCTTTTGCTTACTGATCAGAGTGTATTACACAGCATAAAACTAATTTCTTGGGACTCAGTCTGATTACAAAATGCAATAATGATCTGAGCCCATCTATAAGAGATAAACTTTCCCTCAATTCAACAGAAAATGTTGTGCAACAAACCATATAAAGCTACATTCACTTCAAAAACGTTCTTGATTATATTATCCCAATTTTTTTGTTATTCTTTTCATTTTTCACCATAGAAAATTAAAATGATTTGGTTGATCTTTGTCCAAGTTTCTGAAATGTGTTGTAATAAAGAAATAAAACATTATTTGACATGCTTGAAAATAATGTCATGCAATTAGAGATAAAAATGTCTCAGCTGGGTTTTATCAGTATCAATAAAAAGAGAAAAAGATATTCATCAATGAAATACAGAAGAGCAGATAATTCTTCTTAACATTAAATTTGCAATTGCATGTCACTATAATGACAACTATATTTGCTATATGTGTTTTAATCATACCTTTGGGGAGGGGGAAACATACTAATTTAGAAAATGTAACAAAGAATGACATTAGGATTATATAATGAAAAAGTTCTTCACTTCTTTTATTTTCATGCTGAACACAATTACAAAAGTAAAGCCAAATAGGTAATAACAATGAAACCAATGAAAAACTTACCAAATAACAGGAAAATAATAATTAGTTGAAGATCAGAAACTAAGAAAGTTACTGCAATATTAATTATTAGCATACACTTAACATTATCAGGTTTCAAGTGTTCAATTTTGTAATACATCATCTATTTATCACATTGTGTGTTCACCACCCAGAGTCAGTTCTCCTTCCATCACCACATATTTGATCTCGTTCACCCTCATCTACCACCCCCCGCCCCCCTTACCCTCTGGTAACCACTAAACTATTGTCTGTGTCTATCAGTTTTTGTTTCATTTGTCGTGTTCTTTTGTTGCTTTTAGTTTTATATCCCACATATCAGTGAAATCATATGGTTCTCGACTTTTTCTGTCTGACTTATTTCACTTAGCATAATAATCTCAAGATCCATCCATCTTGCTATCAAAGCATAAATATTTTTTACATATCATTTTCTGCTTTATTTTCACTAAATATTATACACGCATATAAAGTATGCAAGCCTTTTCTTATAATAACATTGTGACATACTTGTCACTTTTAATTACATCATGGAGTTGCAATGTTTATAATGTTAACTCCTCCACCCCCCCACCCCCGCTTTTCTTTGCCATGATGTTCCAAGAGGACACACTGGGTCAAAGGTTATATACTGTCTTATAGCTTTTATTTTTATTATCAGATTCTTATTCAGCAGGATTAAGCCAGTTTACAGTAACATCTACAACCTACAACTTTAATCTGTTTATTTGTTAGTATTGTTAGGTTACTTCCTCTCTTCCTTTTATAAAATCTATAGGCATATTGCCTATAAAATCAGTTCTCCATTAATACTGTATTTGGTTTCCTATTAGGATGAGTTACATAGTATTATTTGTGATCATCTCAATTATAAGTAAAGGCCAGCATACAAATATTACTCGAAGGAACCAAATTGTCTAGTCCTGTACTAAGTGAGATATTCTTTTTTTAAAATTTATTGGGATGACACTGGTAATAAAATTATATGGATTTCAAGTATACAATTCTATAATACATCATATATATATTGCATCTTTTGTTCACCACCCAATGCCAAATCTCTTTCTGTCACCATATATTTGACCCCTTTTACCCTTTTTTACCTCCCCCTTTCACCTTTCCCTCTGGTAACCACTGAACTGTTGTCTGTGTCTATGAGTTGTTGCTTGTTTCTCTTGTTCATTTGTTGCTTTCAGCTTTATATCCCATATGTGAATGAAATCATATGGTTCTTGACTTTTTCTGACTGACTTATTTCACTTAGCATGATAATCTCAAGATCCATCGTGTTGTTGCAAATGGCAGTATTTCACCTTTTCTTATGGCTGAGTAATATTCCATTGTACATATGTAACACACCTTCTTTATTCATCTACGGAAGGACACTTTGGTTGTTTCCACTGCTAGTGGGAATGTAATTTGGTACATCCACTATGGAAAACATTATGAAGCTTCCTCAAAAAATTAAGAATAGAATTATCGTATGACCCAGCAATCCCTCTTCTGGGTATCTACCCAAAAAAATTTGAAAACATTTATGTATAAAGATATATGAATCCCAAGTTCATTGCAGCATTATTCTTGGTGGCCAAGACATTGAAAAAAAAGCATAAATATTTTAACTGACACAATAGATTATTTTTAGGTATTGAGAAATAAAAGTGTTCAAAAGAAATTGGAATATTTAAATTAAAAAAATAATTAAATAGTATTATATACTTCATGTACCACAAAATCTTATATAGTAGAATGCCATCTTTTCAGCATCACATTGTCTCAACAGGCAGTGTCATTCGGAGTTCTGAATGGGAAAGTATATTGTGTTTCTCCAAAGTGGTGTTTGCTTAAGATTTACTACAGTGAAAAAAGCCTTATAATTGCTTCCAATTTCAAAGCAGTTTTAATAAATGTCCAAAGATCCCTTTAAAATAATGATGTATAAAAGGCTAACATGTATATGTAAATGCAATAAAACAAAAATTGTCTGCCATCTAAATTTTAAAGTCATTTCATTGGGCCTCCTAGGTGCCGATGTGCTAACTGTACCTGAAATTTGCTGCTTATACTTTTGAAAATGGATGTAGAGGCTACTCTGGACACACTTATGTAATGGTGCTAAGTAAAAAAGAGAATGTTTGAAAATCTAGCCCATAATTTTCCATTAATCATGTTCAATGTCATCCTTTTCTAAGAATAGTCAAAATAAACTGTTTAAACTTCTCAGTTTAGAAATACAAGGAGAATTTCAATACATTCTAGCAAGAGAAACTAAGTCTGAAATGGTCTTAGCTTCTCACAAAATCAAATTCTTAATAAATCAATGTCTTCATATGGATAGCGATCATGCAAAGGTTATGCTTGTCCAGGAATATAGTAGGAAGCTGAACTATGGGTGGGGTGATATCAATGAGTAATAGACACTCAGAAGAGCACAGTAGAAAGTGACTTTTATGCTTTGATTTCCTAAAGTATTGTTTGTGGAGAAGCCTGTTTGCCTCAAATAGAGCTTTTCTGTTACAGGAAGGAACTTTTGAAGGCCCTCATAAGTGGCAGCAGCTTCTCCCCAAACTTTGGGGCACATGTTGGCATGCAGGGAAGCCATGGGGGGCAACCCACTACACTCCCTGCAGAGCTTGGAAGGCAGGGGCTCTTCTAATAGTTAGGACATGTGTTTGCCCTAGGGCAACATGGTGGGAGGAGGTCAGAAGATCTCACCAAACAGAATGGTGCCTGTCCTCCTTCAGAAGCTGCAACTGGGTCTTGCTCCCAGGCCCTACTTAGCCTCTCTAACCATGTATCACTGTGGGGATCTGGGGAGGGAGCCAGCTATGTAATTATAGAAGGTATAGAAATTCTTTACTTTCTGGTCCCTAAGCAGTGGTCTTGAAAGCTCACCGCTGCGCTGAAGATTGGCGGTTGGTTCTACCTTTAATGTAATTTTTCTAGGCCTCAATTAATTTATCTGGATAATGGGGGGGAGGAATTACCTACCTCATTTCTTGTTGTTGCTGTGAGAAATATGATCATGTATATAAAGAGTTAACAAGCAAGCTTCAAAAAATGGCGGTGGTTTTTGTCAGAGGCTCCCTGCATCTGTGCTGTGTCTCCCCATAATACTGCCAAGATTGCTTGACCCATGGAAAGCCAAGACCTTGTTCTCTTCTGTTCCCCAAGTCTGGTTTGATAGGAGTCACCAGGAGTTGAGTGCACCTGCCGAAGTCATGAGAAAAGATGGAAACTTTTTAGAATGTCAAAATTTGTAACCGGCTGACTGTCACTGCAGCGTCTGTGTAGTGATGTTGGGCAGTTTACACCTAGGGTTTTGTCTGTCTGTAAGCTTGCTGAGGTGAGTTTTTGGGAAACACTGCTAAATACCTGACTCTGCAGAGTGTCAGAGCCTGGTATCTCAGAAGCCCTCATTCCAAAGGCTACAAGTGAAGTATTAGCTGCCTGACAGGGGCCTAAAACCCAGCTATTATGGAGCATTTAGTGGACAGGGGAGGGAGGGAGAAGGACGAGGGTCTCTTGAGTTGCCCGGGTGGGATTGCTGACAAAGTACCCACAAGTCTCATCTGCTCCAGCGGATGGCGACCTTGCCAACTCAGTATCTTGCCTGCACTTGCACTCAGGTCCCCTCCCCATCCCCCGCACACGCACAGAGAAATAAAAGAGGAGTCTGGCCTGAGTTCCAGGAAGATGTTTTGCGGCGTATTTCTCAGCCCCGCTGCCCTTCACCAACATGGAAAACTCTCTTTAATTCATAAATAATTGCCTGCTGTGCTTATTACTGCAGAAGAAAAATAGTTATAAAGTCCTTTGTTTTGCTTAGGAAGTGATCAGATTTGGTTGGTAATTGCCTGCCTGATCAAGAGCCATTTCCTTCATGGTTAACCAAATATCAAGTCGACTCAGTGGAGCTCGTTTTAAATATCACCAAAAGTGAATAGCCCCAATTACAAGAGGAAACGCATTTCCTGGCATGAAACAAGGACCAGAAATAGATTTGTCTGTGTTTCAAAATGCAGAAACAGATTTGTCCGTGTTTCAAAATTCGTTTTTTTCTTTTCTTTTTTTTTTTTCTTTTTTTTAGGAAATGTGGAACGGACTGTTGGAAAATCCTGTTTCTGAGTTTCCTTCAAAAAATGGCTGGATCCTGATCGTTACATGAATGCTTTGGGGGCTTAAAAATAAAAAAAAAAAAACAAAATGAAAAGGAAAGTCGTAAGCGAAAAGTAAAATCCCTATTTTTACTTTCCTTGAGAGAAGGGAAAATGTTCGCCAGAGAAATTACTTTAGAAAGAGAGTAGTCCTCTTTGCACAATTATAACTTGCAGAGGAAATCAAGAAAAACCTTGGATTTTTGTGTGGTTGACTGTAAATTGGAAACCTCAGGAACTTAGGAATGCATTTATAGACCCTTCACGCATTGTACCCTCATAATTTAGTGTCCAATTTTGATAAACAACTTGTGACACTTTTTGGACGCTGGTTTCCCACGCAAGATCCACGCACACTTTACCTGATTCAGGGGTTTCATTCCAGAGGCTCCTAGTTCTTCCAGGTAACGCAGGACAGCCAGACTCCCACGGCTGGGATTTCCCTCATTCTCTGCAAGGTTTGGAGCTCCGCGGGCCGGTGTGGGGGGAGGGAATGCCTTGGTGTTCTTTCAAAAACCGCACTGATCCGAAATATGTCTTCTCGTGCGGCGGGGGCGGGAGGGAACCTCACTCCAGGATAAAACAAGCATTGATTTTCAAATCCGTGTGGGTCACTTGATGCTCGTAAAATCTTCCATCTTAGAATCTTAGCCCTTTTCGATTATCTCTGAGCTACTCTAGAGAAATATATCAAGTAAAAATCAAACATGTTACATTCCATATCGGGAAAATCAATCAGCCAACGCATTTTTTGGATTCCCTATGGATTGAAAACATAATTGTTTTGACTCTTTCCTTTTGGAGGTGTAAGGTTTGGAAATGTAGCGCGTGGGGACTCAGGAGGGACCATAGCTCCTAAGAGTCTCTACAGCGCCTAAGGGCTCCGCAGCCAGCTTGTAATTGCTGAGACTGAATGGGTCGCTTAGTAGGCGAACAAGAAGCAGAACAGAGCGCGCGCAAGCTGAGACCCGCGGGCGGAGCTGCTGAGCTGCTGTTGATTAGGGTTTGAAAAGGGTTTTCCAACTGCAAGTGCTCACAATGGAGATGCGCTCATTCAACTTGTAAGGTCAATTTACTTCTGTTTCAGAGGCATTTTTCCCAAGAATCATTTTCCTGTACCTCAGATCAGAGTACAGCCGGGCAAGCTGTCTAGGGAGTCTGAGAGAGCAGGTAGGGACCCCTCAGCCTTGCAGCCATAAAGGCTGAAACCACAGACTGTCACTGGGAGAAGGCTGGGTCCAACCCAAAAAGTAGCAAGTGCCTCTCTGGCTGCTGAGGGCCAGAACATTTCACACTTACTCCAGGCCACTCTCCTCTGGACTATGGAGACTAGTTGGTGCTGGCATCGACAGAGCAAATTAACCCAGCCTGACACTTGGCTTTCTGACCATACCACGGGATGGCCTATCTTCTTGACACTGTGACCCACCGCTTCTTGCCTCACAGGTACAATTTCCTGGTTAGGCTGTGTGTTTTCTTCAGGTGAAAGAATTTTCCTCAGTATCTGCCTCTCCTGGTAGCTATCACTAGGTAAGTCCATAAAGTTCAGGAGATCCAGCTGAAGTCATAATTGTCGGTTTCATCTTGTTCAACTGAGGGCTTTGACGCAGGGATTTTGAAACCTCTACTTCTGAGGGGACCCAAAGTGGAATATCAATGCTCCTTAAAATTAATGAAAGCTAGCTTTGGCCTGTCTTTTGAGGGGATACAGTGATACCCAAAGGATCCAGTAATAGTTCCTCTCCTGAACAGAGACTCTGTTGGAAGGCCCACAGGCCCAGAAAACTTCACTGGGCACATTTAGAGAGCAAGGGAGCTAAAGTAATAAGCATGCCTCACTGGAAGGTGAGGATTATGGCCTGAGGTAAAGCCAGATCTGAGAGAAGCATACTGAGTTGAATGGCAAATGTCTAGCACTAAGAGGTGACCAAAGAGCTCTGAACAGTGATGCTTTCTCCCCAGGCTCTTCCCCAAGGAGCTCTAGATCACTCAGCCAGAAGGCTTTTTCTGAGTTCTTCTTGTACTCACTTGACTTCAATCTCTCACCCTCAGGAGGAGGCCTGCGGCCCCCAAACTTGCGGTATTGACCACCCCCAGGAGAGGAGCCATGGAGTAACAACGGTGCCAAAAGATACTGTCTTCTTTTACATATTCCTGCTTTTTCTCACCAGTGCTTTAGTTAAGGAACTGCATTGCAACACTACACACTCCTACCTTCTAGCTAGAGAAGAAGATGATAGAAGGGACAGTGAAAGGGATATCAAGGAGGTTGCTGTAGGGTGGTATGGTTGCCTCTGTACAACTTCCCCCTCCTCATGGAGGCTTTCTGAGATTATTGGAAGGTGGGAGATATGTGAGACATGGAGAAGGATAAAAGAGCTAAACAGAATAAAAATAAAAATAAAAGAGGAAGAGAAGAATGATAAAGACAAATTGAGTGACACAGAGACAGAGAGAGAGAGAGAAAGAGAGAGAGAGAGAGAAAGAGAGAGAAACATGGAGAGGAAAATTCAAGTGATACAACAAAGGGATGCAAAGAGAGAGACATAAAGAAAGAGACACCCTGAAACCGAGAGGGGTGTGGGGACAGAGACCCACTGAGTCTTCCATCAGTAGATAACTCCATAACAGTTTGACCTAGTCTGGCTTGTTGTTTCTTCAGAACATGATGAAATACACTGAAATCTCTTTCCAACCATGATCTTCTACTCAAGCCAGCTCTAGTGCTCTGGGTAGCCCAGACATTCTATGGTTGCTCCAGTTTATCAATACATAATCTAGAGAAAAAGTGAACAGTGCATCTATTCTGGATAAACTCACTGTGATCTAAAACACCCATTCAAAACTGACTTTCAAATATTTTCAATGCCAAAGTGAAATGGGGAACAGAGGGTGCAACTTCTGTTAAAAAAAGTCATTCCTGTGGAAAATGCTACCTATCATTCTCTCTATGCATGTTTTTGGACACTTTTACTTGAAATATAAACCTGTGGTCATTTCCACAGTGCGTACAAACAAATACCTATTGTGAAAATTTTCTTCCAGCTATAAAATCTTATTTAAACATTAAGAGACATTCTAGCTAGTCTTTAGACAAGGAGAAAGAAGAGGGGATATACGTGTGTGTCAGTGAAAATGACTGTAAAGTTTTAAGCTTCACAAAAGGCAAAGTAATGAATCCATTTCAGTTTAGGCTAGAGTTTTCAAAATTAATTTCCTTGTAATAAAATAAATCAGACCAGGGCCAAAATCTGAGAATAGAAATCAATTATAAAGAATGATTCCAATGATTCCAGTACTTTAGTATTTATTAAAATGCTAGCACAAAGAAACTCCTAAACTAATTTTTTTCAAAGAGTCACTGGCATCATTGCCTTCAAAAAATTCAACAATCATTTTTCATAAGAAATATGTATATGCACAATTTAGGTGACTCTGGAATCACAATCATAAAATACAAAAATAGATGTGTATTCCAACTTTCTATCAACATTTTCTGGTGCTGCCAAGTGAGTCAAGTTTTAGGCTGGGAGTACAAAGCCCAAAGATTGAGAATGGCAATTATTTAATTGACTTCATTGAAATGATTTAGTCTGCCCCCTAACTGAACAGTGACCACTTAGTTGCCTCCAGGGTGTGTATCATGGTACTATGGACCCGGTTTATTAAAGGCTGTTATTAATTTGCCAACATACATAACCATTGGCTTTGATTTTCCCTCATGTTCTCCTCCAGTAATTAAAACATGATGAATTTAGATAGTAAGGTCTCTGTTGTTTTTATTAGCTCCTCTTTTGTATCTTTTATTCTGTGTCTTTATTGTTTTATTATTAAGGCCTGCCCTTTTGCCCCTTGGAAGTATTGATCAGGGTGTCCTAAATCTAGAAACATTCATTTCATGCAAGACCAGCTCTATGTCTAGTAATGTTAATATAGGAACCTGGGAAGGAAGATAGTAGGTAAAAGTAGGCATACATTGGCTTTAAGCATAGGCAGGGTAGATGTTTGCCTACCTTTTGGTGTTTTGATAGACTAGGGGAAAAACCCTCAGTCTACTACCAAATATTTCCCATTATTGGTACTTCTGTGGATGTTACATATTGAAAAACCTTGATCAAAAACAGATCATTATGAAAATAGGGAAGGAAGCTTTTAACACTTTATTCACATGCCATTGGAGTGATTCAGTGGGGTGCCAATGTAAGGAGAGAAAACTATGTTGGAAATACAAAAGATGACGTAAACAGAAATTAAATGGGTATGAGATTCGGTGGGCCTAGTCTATGAAGTTCCGGAAGATTTCCTTCTTAGTGGCAGGATCTGTTTCTGTTGTGCTCATGGCTACCCAGATTAGACAGAGACAGAGGAAAGTGGCCCACTGATCTGAAGCTACATTTTTGACTGTGTTAATTGCATGCAGAGACATTTGGTAAGAAAATGTGGGTAAAGGGTGTAAAACAGGCTTTTACCTGGTTTTAGAGAGATACAATGATTTTTCTTAAACAGTATTTTTCCCAATAATTCATTGATGGAATAAACTTGGTATATCCTGGTTCCAGTGATCTATCCTGATGATATTTTGCTAATTGTCAGAATTATTTATTTAAAATCATCAAATGGGTACCTGTGGCCATTTTTCAAATACTAGCCCACTTTCTTTGGGTCTGATACACAAAGCGTATTTGGAGGTAATTCTCACTCTTATCCTCATAAAAGAAAAAAAACTAAAAGGAAAATAAAGACAAAGAAAGGAAAGAATGATGGTGGGGAAGTAAAGGAAATACATAAGGCATAAAACCCAAGTTAGAATGACCCAACATTAAAATTCACAGAATACAAACTCAACCCATGAAGAATTATTACTTCTTAGTAATCCTGATTGGGCCTTCAGTTAATGTATGATTGTACAAATGCCAGTAGAGCATCAGAGAGGTGACATAAGTAAGGACTAGGTTTGACTCAGTCTCATTGTTTCAATGGGAAGTGTTTGAGGATGGAAAGATGCATGATACATTTACAGTTATTGATTACTTACACTGTGCTAGTCAGTTAAAGACAGATGAAAAATGGACATGCAATGTTCATTTTGGCAATTACCCAGGTCACTGTAGAGTAAGGCCATATCTGGGCTTGTTCTTCTTCTTCTTATTATTATTTTAATTCATCTACTCTGCCCAAAATTAGCCAAGGACAAAATTGTTCTCACAATTCTGGGGATAAAGGTCCTAGATCTAAACTTAAAAAGAAAATCTACTAGCCATAAGTTATGAATTGAGTAGAAAAATAGGAAAATAGTTGCATGCCTTTGACATACTGCAGTGAGAACAAGAAATATAATGAATGCAAGAGTAATATTATAATTATTACTATAGGAAGGTCTTCATCATTTGATATCAGTATGGAAACATGATTAAATTCAAAGGAATAAATTTTTCCCTCGTCTAGTGTCTTCGCAAGCATAAGCATTTAGCTTCCCAATTCTCTTCATGAGAAGAATTCAGGGAGCATAGATAAGAATTTGTCTCCCTACTCTTTCTTTGCCCACTCTACTTAGGAACAAGGATTACAAAGTTTGGCATGCATAACTCAATTACTAGATGCATTAAAGTACAGAGTTCTTGAGAGATTATATTGAATTAAGCTAAACATAAGTTGAGGGATTCAGTGTGAGAATTACTTTTAATATGAATCAGGCCAGTTCTCTTAATTTCCTGGAGTGAGAACAAAGCTGTATGTTAGGAGCATGTAATTAATAAATTTTATCTACTTATTATAAGAAGAACATATACTTACATTGCATTGGTAAAATACCAAAAATATCTTTCCAAGGATCAATTTGATAAAAGCAGAATATATATTCTACCAAATGTATTTCTCTTGGATTTTTGAAACTCAAATGCAGAAAAGTGATTATTCTAGAGACTTCTGAACTATGGAATCTGCTTTAGGATTTAACAAAAAGTTGGGGAAATTTCTTCTCCTTCTAGTGTCTGGCCCCAAAGTATTTATAGCTGTATAGTTAATAAAAAAATCAACATATTCCTTCACAAGTTATATAATGTTGAATAACTATGTTGTACACACCTGAAAATCATATAATATTGTATTTCAACTATAATAAAAAAGAAAAAAGCATAGATTTTGTCCTGCTTAAAATGTTTAAAAGAAGATTAACATATTCTTGAAATTAACTTTCGTTTTCTCTTTAACGATAGAAACAGCTGTGAGTGCTTACTATGTTCCAGGCATTATGTTAAGTGGTATACATATATTATTTTCCTAAATCCCCAGATACATATACAAACTTACAGAAACATAACCTATGACAAAGATATTATAAATAAAAGCTTAAAAGCTTAGAAGAAAGAAACTGAATGTAAAAAATAAAATAAATTTTAAATGACTTGTATAAGGTCACTCAGAAACTAGCAAAGTCAGAATTTGAATCAAGTCAGTCTGAATCCAAAGTCTGTCCTCTGGATGTTATACTGCTTGAACCTTATTTTTTTTTATTAATTATCATAGCCCAAGGAATTCGTGTAGAAAGAAAAATTTGCTTTCGGGTTTTATGATTCTGGGGTAATCTATAGTATATAATTTCCCTATTCACAGAACGAGTAGTATTGAAGAAGGAGGAGGAAGAAGAACTAGAAAAAAAAAAAAAGGTGATCTGCCAAATTTTTATCAAGATGAGTGTATTTATAAGGATTATTTTGGTTGCAAGTGATGGAAACCCAGCTGAAACTCACTTAAGCAAACAAAGATAACTTATTTGTTCAAATAGCTTAGCTAGTTCAGACAAAGTTGAATTCGGGTACTAAAAACGATGTTGTGAGGAAACTGACTCTGCACTTCTTGACTATGCTTTCCTAGGGGTTCATTCTAGGCAGGCTTTCCCCCAAGTAATAGTAAAAATGGTCATGAGCAACGTATTTCAGACTCACATTCTATAAGCTTGGAGCTGTGCCAAAATATCCTAACCATGGGGAATGAGGATCAAAGGAGAGAAGGAAGAATAACAATTGGAGGAAAAATCTCTATCACGAAGTTGCTTGTGCTTTTGCCAAAGTGTGGCACTAGACATCCAACCAATCTCAAAATATTTTATTTATTGATTTATTTCATTCCTTCCTTTATAAATTAAAAGTAGCAGTTGGAATCCCTCCATAGGGGTTTGCCATCATCCCGTTAGTTAGTAAGTACTGCAGAACATAGGGGATGTGTTTTTTCTCCAGGCAGACTTATTTCCTTTCATACGTAAGTTTTTCTTTAAAAAACCCATATTGTCTGTATAGAAAGCTAGAGAGGCCATTAATCTTTGTTTGCCCTTAACATGTTATAAATTTCTGAGAAATGTAATATTTTCAGATACATTAGCTTAATTCTGAACATCTACTTTAATGTACATATAGCTCACCAGAAGCAATATTTTCAGGGTTTTGTGCATGTCTTAATTCACATACATATTTATAATGATTAATAAAATATTGGAATCTTTATTAGGGAGTTACAAATTGCTTCCCATTTAATTAAAGCAGGTTCAGATTTCAATTTCAATAAGAGCTCTAATAAATCATGCATCCCTTAAGGCACATCTATAACCTCCATATCCTCATAAATATTAAATAGTTTTGATTTGTATTAACCACAAATGTGTCTTTCCTACAAGTGATAAATACTCTGTGTGTTCCTAGTTGTACCATTTTTGGCAATTTAAAATCAACATTTTACTATAAGGATTTACCAATTGTCAAACTTTTCAAAACATCACTCTTCTTTTTAATGTGAGCACCTGTGGGTTCCAGAGCCTCTCTCTCTGTAAGTGCCACATGAGTTGAATCTCTTACAAATCTCTTTGTAAGAATCTCTTACAAATAACATGCTCAAAAGAGACTTACAACTATGGAAAATGAATTACTGCCATAAATGTGTGTCCCTCATGCCCCAATTTCTGAGACCTCAGTGCTTCAGCAGCTGAACAGAGAGCAAAGCTGGTTCTGAGGCTTGGAATAACTTTTTCTCTCAGATAAAAGTTAACAGAAATTAACTACACCTTAGTCCAGTAACACATGGAGGAGAGCTGAGCTCCTTTTCTCCCGGTGATGTCATCAGATAGATGCTGAAGTGGGAATGGAAATGTTAGATTACAAAATAAAAAGTCCTGGATGACTAAATTATATGTATGTAATAAATATTGAGAAAGAAGTTTGTCCTAAGAAAGGAACTTATATCCCAAGATATACTACTTCCTTGATTTAAAAAAATCACATCATATAGTAATCTGAAATACTACAAAAGACATTGCAACTAACATGTTTTGTCTTATTTTTACAGAAACCTGTTTAAAAGAAACAAAAACACTACCAAGTAAATCCTTCCTTTGCTACACAAAGTAATTTCCTGCTTTTCACAATTAAATGAACTAGGCTTCAAAAGCAAGAAAATGCCTATATTAGAAGACATAAATACAAGTGCTATATCCTGATTAACACTTTAAACTTAACAAATGAACTCTTGAATTTTCTGTTTCTGAGCTGTGCCTTTTAGCTAAGAATATACAATTAATAAAAATGTATCTTCTGAGTAAGAAGGGATGGACAAATGCATTAATAACCACCCCCTCCCTGGCCCACAGGCATGTGGCCAAGATCACAGCCAGACCTGACTGTTTTCCAGCCCAAGTGCCTTGTACACTGGCCTTGCACTGTGAGCTTTACTATGTCCCTCTAGGGTATGGATAGTGTCTTTCCCAGCCCTGCATGTTGAGTGACAAATAATTGGTTATTGAGCTAAACCCTTCAGCAGTAATCAGGATGTAATTAACCCTTTGCCATACTATTTAAGATCATCAGCTACTTAAAGTCATACCCAGTTGCTTGACGATCTCTTTCCCATAGACCAGTTTCACACTCTCCCCACTCCACTACTGTTATCACTGCACGCTTCTACCTAAGAAGCTGAAACTAAAAGGTCACAAAAAGTCTCTTACTGTCGAACTCCAATACTGAGTAAGAGTTTATTGAAGTTTCATCCTATTTTTAAAGAGTTGGATTGACTTTAATGTCCTTTAAATGAACAAATGTGTCGGAAGAAAACAGAAGAACCTTTCTGTAAAGGTGCAAATGTCATTACCTAGGATGCAGTCTGCAAGAGTCCAGGGGTGCCTGGTTTCTTATTTTTGATGAAAAGTGGATGACCAAATCCCAGGTATGCAGGCAGACATCTTATATCTGCGTGCATAGCCATGCTCCTTGGAAGTGGTAGGCAAGTCTCTTCCTGAACAAAGAAGGTGTCTTTATCCATTTTAAAGGAAAGCAAAACCGAGCCCAGGGAGATATTCCAGGAAACATTGGAATCAATTATTTGAGCCCATCATTTTGAGGTCCCTCATCCTTGGGAGTAAAGTTCCCCTTGGTGCTCTGCTGGTGGCACCTGAAGCCCTTAGGCTATGTTTGTTGATTAAATCAGGTGAGTAAGAAGAGGCTGTGTGTGAGAATATTGGGCTCCAGTACAGGCAGAGCTTGAAGACTCAGGATTGCTCTGATCATCGATAACGGGCATCTGGGAGCCTCCTGCCCACCCTTTGCCTCCCCACCTGGATAGAGGACAGACCAGTACACTGCCCACCCAGTTTGAGACCCAGACTACAGAACAAACCCCACCCCAGGCCCACAGAAAGCTTGCATTCCTCTAGCTTCATTAGGGCAAAACGGATAGTTGCTACTGGCTTACAGCAAAGTGGTCTAGAGGCCCCAGAATCACCCTGAGCTGCTCCATCCTATATGGTAACTACTAGCAACATGAGATGTGCTTAGAACACACTAGATGTGCTGCAAGTAAAAACTACATGCCAGGTTTTGAAAACTTAGTATGAAAAAATAAATCGTTTCTCCAGTATGCTCACTGGGAAACAAAAGACCCTGATACACTTTTCTGGATCTGGTTAAAAAATATTTGCACTTTTGCTGGAAAAGTGACCCCTCATGGGCAACTCATGGGCAATTTCGCATGTCTTTGAGTTTCACAATTTAAAGTAAAAGAGTAATTGTGTGTATCTCTCCTCCCCACTATCGCGAGCCCCTTTCCAGCTAACCCTCAACCCCACTCCATCCCTACTCCCTGTCAGACTCTGAAGTGTCACTCATTTTTATTTTTAATGTTTCCAGCAGTTTCCAAAACAAACAGTGGAGGCTGCGACGGGCTTGGTAGTCACTTAGTTGGATGCAACAGTATCTCTTAACCTGAGCCGCCTGAGCCGCCATTGGTGGCAGGTCCGCTCCCTAAGAGGCCCGCGCTTGCCAATCTCTGCGTTCTGCCAGGCCCTGGAATCAGGGAGTAGAGGACTGATGGTGCGCACATGTCTGTTGGGAGGGAGGAGACCGCAGAGGGAAGGAGGACTAAACTCCAAAGGACTTTGGCTTCAGTTTGATCTTCCTTCTCTTTCATCCTATTCAAAGAAAAATATATACGTATATATAAAAATTATATACACACACATCTTTTTTCTTTGAATATATATTAATCCAAAAATTGTTTTTTCTGATTTGGGTCCCCCCTCCACCCCCGCTTTCCCTCCTTCGCCTGTCCTCTGCGCCCTCCCTCCTCCTCCCTCCCTAACCCAGCTCAGGTTGAAAATTTGCAGTGCACATTCCCTTCTCCCCCTCCAAGGATGGCTCTGAGCTCTCGGGCACACGCCTTCTCGGTGGAAGCCTTAGTGGGGAGACCCAGCAAAAGAAAACTGCAGGAACGACGAGAGGAGGCTCAGCCTGAGCTGCTGGAGAAAGAGGGCGGAGAGGAGGAAGAGAGAGGGAGCGGCGCAGGGCGAAAAAGCAAGCCGGGTAAGTACCCCAACCGCACCCCAAAGCCCTGAGCCTGTTACCCACTCTTGCTGGATCTGCAAATTCCAGCGTGGTCTGCGAAGCTGCAGGAGGGCGGCTAGTACTACTACCATTGGAAATCCTGGCCCAGGCGATGGCCGCTTTCGGGGCCGCCGCGGGCCACCTTGGCCACCTGGCTGTTAGGGAAGTTTCAGAGCCTCCAAGTTCAGCAAAAAATTTGTGGTTCATTTACGGTGAAGGAGAAGATCTCCACATGTTTGTGGAGAAGTGAGACTCTCCAACCTCCCCAAAGCCCTGAGAGCCAGAGGGTGGCTGTTTCTCAGGGTAGGAAGCAGGGCACGCACCCAGATTCCGAGGGGATTCAGCCTCCGAGACCTAAAGTCTCAGAGATACTGGTGAGGATGGGTAAATTTGAAGAAGGACCGTGCCTTTCACAGGGTGCGACGTGGACTACTTGCTCACCATCAGGGGGCTACAATGGGTGTTGCGGGAACTTGGGGCTCCACCGCCAAGGTCCCCGGGGAAGAGACAAGGTGGGTCTGCTCCGAGACAGGCGTCAGCGAGAAGGGAGTGTGCTAACGGCCAAGCTCTCTCAAACTCTTGGCGTCTCTGTATCCAGCAGAAAAGCGACCCAAGAAAGAGCCCTCGGCAACTGCATTCTCAGGCTGTGGCGGCGGCGGCAACAGCAGTGAAAGTCTGGGAGAGAACGATGCTATCCAAGTGGAGCTTCAAGGATTCGAGCTGTGGAAGAGATTCCATGACATAGGGACTGAAATGATTATTACCAAGGCCGGCAGGTTCGGCTCTGCCCAAGCTGTTCAAGGGCCACACACAGTAGATACTTAATATAACTCTCTCATAAGATGTGGTGCCTCCAGTTTTACGCTCTAGCACCCATCCCCCCATGTCTCCACCCCCGACAGTCATTATAAAGCCACTGCCTCTCAATGGATCAGAGTAGGATAGTACCTGGCCCATGTCAGTGGCTTTCCTGTACATTGTGACTCCAATGACTCATTCTCCCAGCTTTTACCTGTGTGATGTACTACAAAAATTAGACCTGCTAAGGCAGGTGCCAGATGCCACCCCCACATCTTAAGTTATGGTCAGGCCTCTCCATTAAATCCTCACAGTTATCAGTGGATAATATCCCATCTAGCAGCCTATCCATCCCACCTAGCCCAGGCTAGTTTGAGGTGGACCATTCCCACTTTGACCTTTTGTTGTTGGGCAGCTTCTTTGGGGCAGCTGGGTAATTTTTTGTGTGAATCTTCCTAATTGCAGTCTTTCCTAAATCTGCCTCACAGAAAGTAGTGCTGAAAACTTGAGGGGAGGGGCACAGCTTTTTCTCTCTTCCTTGCTCTTCCATAGTTTTTTTATTATGATGGTAGTGGGGAGTAGGGTGGACAAAGCCTTGTGGTAAGGATATTCTGCTCTAATCAGAAATCTTGAACTTGCTCAATCACGTATACAACCAACAGTCTGTTTTCATGTAGCAAATGACATTCCCTAAACCTGTCCTAGAATGAGAAGGGTATTGTGAATTTATTCACTTCTCATTTGTCCCCATCCTTGCCCCACTCCAACTGTCTCTAAAAGCGCCCAGGTCAGTCGCTATTTTCTCTTCCACAGGCGGATGTTCCCCTCTGTTCGGGTCAAGGTGAAAGGTCTGGACCCAGGGAAGCAGTACTGTGTGGCCATCGACGTGGTGCCTGTGGATTCCAAACGCTACAGGTAACCTGCCCAAAGAAGGATACCCCAGGCCCGGGCTGGGAATGGGGATTCTGTTCTTTGTAACCTGAGAGTGCTGTTTTGAAAAACTCTAAAATGGGGGGTGGCGGGGTGGGGAGGGATGAGAGTTGAATTTGCTCGCTCAACCTGGGTTTCACAGTGAGAGAAGAGCAAGTTTCCTCTGTTTTCCTCTAACTCGTGGAAGCAGGTGCCAATTGGTGTTTCAATGTCTCCCAAACCCTTCACCTACCCACTCTTCTGGCTTTGGCTGTCCAAACTACAGAAGGTGTGGGTTCAGGAGGCTAGGAAGCTATGTGAAGGAATTTGGGGACAAATGCCTGGGCTTCTAGGTCCGTACTGGGCTCAGGGTTGTGGTACTTTGGCAGCAGGGTCCTGGAGCGATGCCTTGATTTGCCATGCAAGGCTAGTCTAGCAGTTACCAGCGCTTAGGTCCATCTCTTCTTCCTTAGCCTCTTTCCTGAGGCAGGGGTCAGGTCCCAGAGAGTACCAGAAACATTTCCTCTTGATGTAAGCTCTCTACTTAGAGCTGAATTGATCTAAAACCAGAGGTCTTTCTGTACTAGTAGCCCAGAAGCGCTGATCTGCAAGCCCTTTGGCTTAGGGACTACAGGGACTTGTGCAAAAGCTGCAGAAACTCCGGCTGTGAGCTGTGAGAGACAGAAGGTGGGTGTCTAGCCTTTGTAGGAGACAGCCTGCCTCATGCCCGGGGCTGGGTTTGAGGGGGAAGGAAAAGGTGCAGTTCAAAAGCCTGCTGCAGACCCAGCTGTTTGCTTCTCGAGTTCCAACTATCTTGGGAATGCTGTGCGCAACTGAACAGTTGTAATTGGAAACAGTGTGAAAACCAGCCCGGAGACCGCATGGGGTAGAGCTCGTGGGAATATTCTGATGTGAAGCCTTCTTAGCTAAAGGGCTTCCACGACCACTGGTGGCGATGGGCTGGACAGACACCCTCCTCACCCTTCTGCTTCTTCCCTGACACTTCTGGCCCAATGCATGAAGATTTTTTCAATGGCGTCTCTGCGCAGTAAAACGGGTTAGATCAATTTCTGTTGCGGTTTCTGTGAGGAAATACAAACCAGACTTTGAAAATCCCATGACATTATACTGTCCTGGCACTTCATTGCATTTTAATGACATACTCTTATTTACAGTTTGCTTTCTGTCCCTGAATGCTCTTTGGAAATCAAGTTAGATCTTCTACTAGTTGCCTTTGGGATTAGCTGGTGAACCTTGGCTGAGGCACTTAGGACTAGATCCCGGCAGCCTTCCTCCCATGCTCCTGGCTTTGGCTGGCTGCACATAAAGCTACACTCCGCACCTTTTCAGGTATGTGTACCACAGCTCTCAGTGGATGGTAGCCGGGAATACAGACCACTCGTGCATCACTCCCAGGTTCTATGTTCACCCGGACTCGCCCTGCTCTGGAGAGACCTGGATGAGGCAGATCATCAGCTTTGATCGTGTGAAACTCACCAACAATGAAATGGATGACAAAGGCCACGTAAGAGTGCGAATTATTTGCCCCAGGAAGGAAGGGAAGGAGATACTGTCTTCAACCCACAGGTTGCCCTGGAGATGCCAAGGAGGCTTCTCCCAGATGAGCTAGTTGTAGTCTTTAAGAAGTGTCCAAGTTCTAGGTCTGTGATCAGAGTTGCTTCTGTGGCCTTTGTTAGAAGGCTGAGAGTGCTGGGGGTTAGGGATGGTGAGCTAGGGGACTGTGAGGACCAAATGACACTTGTTTAAGCCAGGATGCCTGGAAGGGGATGTTTCAAAGAGCTCTCTAGCACCTCAGCCTACCAGACAATCCCTATGGTCTCTGATTGCCTTCCCATAGATGAACACCTTCTGTGTGGCATGGTGTAATTGGAAATCTCTCCAACCTGCCCACGTCCCATGGACTTTTCAGGTCACTTTGATCTTGAGCCTTCTGCTGCCCAGGTGCACCCCTGCTTCTGCCCTGCCAAGCCTGGCCCTGTGCTAGTCACACAAGGAAATAAGCAGTCTCCAGAAATTAGGAGGTGGGGGATGTCAGATGATTGCCCATCAGTTAACGTAAGCCCAGGGAACTTATGGCAAGAAGTCAGATCCCAGTGACACTTGGGGACATCACATGATCACCCACATTTGGAAGTAGAAAAGGGCCCCATCTGGAAGTAGAGCCACTGCTGCCTGGTGCCGCTGTGGTGCCCTGCTCTGGAAACCCTTTACCCCAGCCTCTGTCTGGGGCACAATGGCACAGAAAAGTCCTTGTTTGTGGCTAGCTTAGCCTTTCTGGTTGAGCTTCACTATTGTGTGTGGGCAGGTTGGGGGGTGCTGGTGAGAGGGGGAGAATATCGGGGAGGGGAAGCCAATTTCTAGGCAGCATTTGACGATTTCTCCTCCAGATCATTCTGCAGTCCATGCACAAGTACAAGCCCCGTGTGCACGTGATGGAACAAGACAGCAGGGTTGACCTGTCCTGGATTCAGTCCCTGCCCGCTGAAGGGGTTAAAACGTTCTCCTTTAAAGAAACTGAGTTCACCACAGTAACAGCTTATCAAAACCAGCAGGTAAAGCTAACTAGGTCCCAGGCAAGCAAGGATGGCCCCAGAGGGACTTACAGGATAGAGACAAGCTGCACTATATGGACTGAATTCCCTTGATTTTTTTAAAAGGTCTTATTGCATTGTCATCAAGGAAAATTTGATTATGAATTGTGTGGATCTTGTGTTAAAAAATAAAAAAGAGCAAAACAATGTGCCAGAAGAGAAATAAGATAATCATTCGCAAGTTGACTTAGAAATATGCTTACATTTATTTAACATACCATAGTACACGTTGAAAAGTGTTTTGTGGTTGTTGTAACCATTAAAAGCAACGGTGACAGTGTTATTACTGAGGGCACTGACTTTATCTTTGTCTCTCTTTTGAATTCATAGATTACCAGATTGAAAATAGACAGGAATCCTTTTGCTAAAGGATTTAGAGATCCTGGGAGAAACAGGTAAGCAACATAACAATCATATCTAATATTTACATAGCCCTTTTCACAAGTATTATATATAAGGAAACTGTGACTCAGAGACTCAGAAGCCCTACATTTTGCAGCTAGTAGACATTCTGTCTCTAAAAGCTTGCCTCCTCCCAATCCCTTTCCAACCCACTTTTAAGATATTGCTTATTCTATCTTCCTGTTTTTTTTTAACTCAGGGAACAATTACTCAGGATTTAATTTACAAGTCTAGCTATAAAAAAAAATGATATTTCAGATAATCACCCCTAAAAACCATAACAAAATAACTCCAAAGTTTGCATAAATCATTATTTTCAGGAATTGCATTCTGGACTTGCTGAAGGTGAATCTCTTTTTCAGGGGTGTATTGGAAGGGTTTTTAGAGACCTACCCATGGAGGCCTTCTCTCACTCTGGATTTTAAAACTTTTGGTGCAGACACACAAAGTAAGAAAAGTTTTATTAATTTTTATTTTAAATGTTAATAAAATAACTACAGACAGAGCCTTTGTACCAAATACTACAAAAAAGGGATAAGTGCATGCCAGAAAAATGTGTGTTTAGAAGAGCGTGGGTATATATTTATCTTGATTAGGAGGTAAGAAGCAAAAAGGGAGGGGAACTGGCATGAAGGAAAAGAGCAGAGTCATGGTAATGGTGGATTTATTGACTTATGTCTTCTTGAGTTATCATAAACCTGAGATCACCAGATCTCACCTGGATTCTTTAGCATCTCACTATTTATATTCTTTAGGATCTGCCTGTGGTGCATTTGTGTACTTGTTTGCAACTATATTAGATATTGAAATAAATATTTTGTGTTTCATAAGCAACATTCAGCACATGTCAAAATGACTTCCATTAAATTAAATTAATTTAATTTTTTTTACCATTGCTTAGTTCTAATTTTCCTTTCATTGTGAATAAGGAAAATAAATGTTGAAAACAATACTAAGCCATCACAATGAATTACTACAAGCATTTAAAATATTTGCACAGTGTTTGTTCTGAGGTAGGGCATTACATGACTAAATAATAATCATAACTAGACATTTCAGGCCATCTGGTGGAAGAATGTATACCTTCATTTCCTCTGATACTCAACAATATATAGAAGAGTTTTTATTTGTTAGCAACATGGAATTATTTTGCTCTTTTGTCTTTACTCCATTAAAGTCTTTGTCTTTAAACATTAATTCAAGGTTACAATTAACTTGAGAAAATCATCAACATTACAGTTAGGTTGAGTTTTACACGATACCAAAACAACCAATTGAAATGTGAAGAGAGGAAGTCTAATCATTCAGTAACATATTTCACTGAATTTACTATATTAATTTGGTCTGGAAAATTGCATAGAAAAATATGAACCCTTATCTGATAGTATCACTTTAATGGCATCTAGGCTGCATGTTTTTCAAATATCCAAGTCAACACAAAGTACACTAATAAAGAAAGAAAGCTAAAGATGATCATTAATTGATGATTTAAAATACACAATTTTCTTAATTATTTAAAATGTCCAGAATGCTCTCAAATTGCAAAGAAAATGGGTCCCAATTTTTAAAAATAATTTTGAATGTTTAATTATAAAATATATTTTCCACCTTGTTGATAAAGGATTAGGCTACATAATATAGAAAAGAAAGAGCAACACCAAAAAGCAAATAAACAAAAAACACAATGTTGATCAAGTTCAGTCAATAACCAGTTTTTTAATTCAAATACTTAAAAAAATAAGGTGTAGAGTCTAGATTTTTGTGAACTTTATAATTATTCCTAATATTAGCAGATGATAGGCAACTATAAAAGATCACCTGACAACATTGATAAGAACACTTTCATTTTCATCTTGATACTTTTTAACCTGCAAAATTGCCTTTAACTCTTGATATAGTGCACCATGGAATTCTCCCTTCTCATATAAGGAAAAAAGTCTAATACATTTAAATATATGTTAATACTATATAAAGATTACTTTCATGTGCACTTAGTTTTTTTTTTCTTTATCAGACTGAAGCTTTCTACAGAATCCCAAACAACCAATTTGTTCAACTTAATTAAAAGCTTTAGTAACTTTTTTAAAGTTTTTTTTTTTTTAAAAAAAAAAAAACCTTATTTTTGTTTGTAACATATAATTGACTTTGGGTCATATTTATTTGTTTGTTTGTTTGTTTTTTGTAATTGATTGGATAAATGTTGTTCCCGTGCCTAGCACAGTTCTTGAGCATAGTGAATGCTCAATACATGAGGCATAATAGTAGTGCTAAAAATAATCATGGTAGTAGAGATACCATATTCAACTTTGGTCAGACGAATAAGCATGTTTTTGTTTTGTTTTGTTTCGTTTTCCTAAAGAAGTTAAAAGAACTGCGAACATACCAGGGACGCTAATCTAAGAATAAAGCAGGGATAGTTATGGACATGAGTACTAATTCAGTAGGGACATCAAGTTTATTGATCATTGACTGAATTGTCATTCACAGGTGGAAGCAGTGGCTCATCTCCAGTGACCTCTAGCGGAGGGGCTCCCTCTCCTTTGAACTCCTTGCTTTCTCCACCTTGCTCCCCGCCTACATTTCACTTACCTACAAGCTCACTTGGAATGCCCTGTCCAGAGGTGTACCTGCACAATATCAATCTGCCCCTTTGCTACAAGATTTGTCCAACTAATTTTTGGCGACAGCAGTCTCTTGTCTTGCCTGCTCCTGAAAGACTAGCAAGCAGCAGCAGTTCTCAGTCATTAAGCCCACTCATGAAGGAAGTTCCCATGTTATCGTCCCTGGGAGTCGCCAATTCAAAAAACGGTTCATCTACAGACTTCAGTGGGCAGTGTGTACAAGCGCCTAATTCTTCCAATCAAATGTATGGATTACAGGCACCTGGAAATATTTTATCACAAAACCCCATTGCCCAGGAAGCAATTGGTTGCTCTTTCCATCCTTCCTTTGGTTTTTATCGGTACAGCTTCTCTTTGCCATCTAGACTGGTAAATGCTCCCAACCATCTCAAAGTGAATGACAACAGTCAAGTTTCTTTTAGAGAAGGCAAATGCAATCATGCTCACTGGTATCCAACAATTAATCATTGTCTTTAATGAAATAGTTACATTCCTAAAACAATTGCATGTAAGCACATAATTTCTTTATTTGTAGCCAAAGAAAGGTCAAGAGCTATTTGGCTAACAAAGCTTCATTATAAGAGGGTATTTCTCTGTTATGCATTTAAAATGCCTTATCAAATGTTCACAAGAAGTTATAGTCATTTTTTACCTATAATAAATATGACATAACAATCTGTGATTACAGTGGCCTTTGGCCTCAAAATAAGATACTCAATAAATGTCATTTGATGAGATAGACTACCAGTGAAAATTGACTCCAGGTGATGATGTCTCTAATAATAGGGAAGCCAGTGTACCATGTCAACTGCCTCTTACATATTGACAATAACCAAAAGAAGATGGATTTAATTCCTGTGAAAACAGTGAAACAATTTTAGTTTAATCTATGAATATTGGGTTCATTGTAATTATCTATCTAGTAATTGTAGAAAAAAATTTCATTGTTCAATTGCCTTCTACTTTTATACTCTGCTGTTGAAGGAGCTACTAATCTCAATTTTAAGGTACAAATAAGGACACAAACTTTCAAATATTAATCTTTACAGCCTAAAGACCATCTAATCCTGAATGAAAATGAAGATTAAATGAAAAGCAAAATATTCTAAATAAATTTGATCTTTTATTTCTTTTTACTTTTGAATCATTCCTGGGTGAAGCTTGTTTACTTATTCCTTTTAAAAACCTGATATTTTATCCATAGTTTGCAAAAAAAAAATTATCGTTGTTCTCCAAAATGACTATGAAATTGGGATTTGAAGGGGAAGAATATATTTGAGTCCATAAATATGAAAATATTATTACATTGGTACAATTTAATTCCACTCCTATGCAACAATCACAGTAAATTAGACCAGGCAAAAGTAGCATAAATGAGAATTTATTTTAGCTTATGAAGTTGAAAAGTTTCCTTTCACCTGTTCCTAATTTTTTTGAAAAATACTATATATAATTTTTTATGAAATCTGTATATCTTTAAGATGGATCACATTGTAATTTTTATGTTACTAGCTCTATCATATATTAAGCCAAGGTCCTTCATATGACAATATCATGACTTAACTTTTGACAAACTTAACCAAATTGTTAAACTGCTTTTTTTAATGTTTCCATTGACTATTAAGAACATATGTCTATTATTTATTTTGCTCAAAATGGTTATCTCCTCTTAAATATACCTTATAAATAGGCCTTCCAGTACAAACATTAAAATTATATGCCACTTCACTTCTGTGGATAAGGATGGAACAGAAACATGGTTAAACTCAAACTGAGTATTCTAGTCAAGATGAAATATTATTTAGGGCCCAAACTAATTAATTAGATATCTGTTTAAAAAGTATTTGAAGCTTATCAAATCAGGGATTAAAGTAGCAAGTACACTTTATTACTGTCTACTCCAAAACAGGAAAGCTGTAGGCTAACTTTTACTGCTAAAATAAATTCTTGTTTTAAGCAGAAACTCCCATATCAGATGATAATGAAACTTATTCTGATGGCATACATGGCAGATACTTAGTAATTAATGACAGAAATATTTAACTGAAAAATACAGAAAATTTCTGGGTTATTCTTTAATGATTATTTAAGAGAAGGCATTAATTTTGTAGCTGCTTGAGTATGTGTACCCCACGTTTTATATTTCAGATAATTGTGGTATATATTATCCATATAAAATTGATAATATGGAACTATATGATAAAGGTGATTAAAATAAAGGAGCAAAAGTTAAAATGCTACAAGCTAGACATCTATTTTAAGTTGCTTTTATATAATGTTCATGAGTTGTGATTTCATACTTTTAATTGAAGAAATAACCAAAGGGAAGCCTTCATAGAAAATTAGAGTTGAAAGAGACCTCAAGAAGTCCAGTAAGCAGTCCTCTACTTTTTTAGCAAGTTACTCATCTTCAGGAAGCTGTTAATAGTTCTAATTTATGTACAATTAATATTTAGTATCTTTTCTGTTTTATACTGAATAAATCCTTACTCCCTAGGATGGTGCAAAAATTGAGTAACTTGGTAAATTGAGGCTATAGTTATGGAATTAAAAGCAAAATGCTATGGAATTCTATTAATTTCAATTACATCAACTAAATATTAGGCTTGCTTTTACAACCTACAAAAACCAAAAGTCACTCTAGTTAGACGAGGTATGAAATAATTAGCAAATGAAAGTTGCCAAATGATACTTAATAGAGCCCCAAGTCTAATTAAAACTGCTATCTCCATTTGGTATGACTATACATATACATCTTCTTCATCCTCCCTTTTAAAATAAAAGATCTTAATTCAGCTGATAAAATTTATGAAATCTGATTCTTAACCTGACCTTATTATATGACTTACCAAAAATAAATATAGAGGAAATAAATATTTCATCAACTGTGTAAAATTTGTACACGAGTCGGGAAATAAGTGAAAGAACTTTATCTTTGCACAACCTCCGTCAAGCTCAGACCTGTAGTCAAATTCTTTTGTCAAGAAAGTTCTACTTTGTGGAACAGTCAGTCAAACTGAAATCAAAGACTTGATTTCAAGTTTGAGCCTGGTTGCAGAGCACATGTCTAAGTGGATAAATATCCATTACATTTTAACAACCAAAATATAATTTTAGCTAACATAACTTAGAACATCAAAACTATTACTACTTTTCAATAAACAGAGGGGTTAAGCGCTGTGGACATTACATTTGCAAGTCTAATATATAACTTTAGATTACGTAATATTAGAGTCTTCAAACATTAATATCATTGTTCCTATTCACTATACTAAAAGATGGAGACTGATATTTTCTCCCAACTATAAAGGTAAATATTCATATTTCACTGCTATTAGGCAGTGAAATATTCATATTTCACTGCTATTAGGCAGTATGGGTTCTACATATGGTCTAGGAATGGACATGCCTTCATTCTTCTTTTGTGAGTTTGGAGCATGTCTATGGCATGAAAAGTGATGAAAAATTAGAATCAGCAAGTAATGAGTCAGTGAATCAGTTTTTGAATAATCAAAGTCCTATGTGCTGACAATTTGACAATGTGCCAACAAAAAGTAAAGACAAGCATCTGTATTGGACATTATGGGAGATTTACCTTTCATTCTCCTAATCATTTATATTACGCACCTTGGGGAAAATCACAGTGCACATAAAGTAGATAGTGTGTCTTTTAAGTGCTAAGCCCAGAACATGACTGCAATAAATGTTTTGTATTAATATTTAAAATATGTTTTATAAAAATCTACAAACATGCTGATGACAAATTTAGATACTTTGAAACAATAGTGTTAGATGTCCACATATACAGTGTAATACATAGTTTTCATCTCCTTACTAAATCTCAATAACAAATATTTCCTAATTTGAATATGCAATTTGATAAATTCTAGATGTCACACTGTAATTTATATAACCAGTGTGGTTTTAGTTTAAATTTGTTTTAAAATAATTTATGCTATGTTGATCTTTCTCTCTCCACTGCTCAAAAAGAGATGTTACAAAGAACATCTATTCATTGCATACTTATATTATTAATGATATATACTTATGAAAGACAGATTTAAATATAACTAGATATGTCTAATTGCATGAACTGTATTTTGTGAATTGACTTGAAAAGGTGGAAATACAATGTTTTTACTCTGATTTAGAGATATAGTGCCTTTGTGGTGAAAAAGTCTTCAATTAGCCAAAATAACAATAATATCCTAGTATACAGCAACAGTTTACCAGTTAGTTTCACTGGAATTTAACATTTTTATTGGAGCAGTTTAAAACAAAGCAAATGGATAGCTTAGTGATCGGTGGCAATTGCTCTAAGTGCCTTCGTATACATTTAATCTTAGGTTTGGTCTCCAATTAAATGATAATCTGTACTAAAAGTGTGCAAATAAACATATTTGGATGACACCATAAAACAGAGAAAAAGAGATATAGAACATTTGAAGCACATCCAGTATTAAAATTATTTACATGTGTGGTGCTGGTCAACTTTTGACATGCTGTTTCAATAAAATATTGAGAGGAAAAAGACTAGTATCACTTCCTTTCAAATATCAAATGCTCATGTTTACAAATTTGTAGTAAACATTAATATGCAAATATATATTATAGTGAGCAGATGTAGTGAGAATAATTTTAGGATATTTCTACTTAGTTCAAATGTATACATGCGTATTGGATTTATTTTTTAAAAGTACCTGAAAAAGTAACAAAATTTTAAATTAAAGATAATAGAAATCCATAAAATTATAGTACAATAAGTTGCATCATCAAACTCTTTTTATCAAATTATCATGTATTTGTTATTATTAGAGATGACAAAATTTTGATTTTGGACTTAAGATCACAAGTTTATGCCCATGATAATTAAAGTATAGTGTAATATTTTAGCTGTAGAAAATGGTATAAAGAACCCAAAATTTTACTAGAATGAGAAAGTAATAAAATCATGGATAACTATATTAAAACATTGAATTAGGGGAGGCCTGATGGCTCAGTTGCTTAGAGCGTGAACTCTGAACAACAGGGTTGCCGGTTCTATTCCCACATGGGCCAGGGAGCTGCGCCTTCCACAACTAGATTGAAGGACAACAACTTGTAGCTGATGGGCCCTGGAGAAACACACTGTACCCCAACGTTCCCCAATATTTTTTTTTAAATATTGGATTAAAACTAATATCTTTAAATACAAGATTTTTTAATGAATTACATAATTCAGTCAATCTTCCATTTTTATGGGTGTTCTTTTAGAAAATGTTGATATTCTGGTATTTTACCTTCATTGAAATTAAGTTTTCACTTTCTTTTTGTGACATAAAGATTTTGTGACTTCTTACCAATGACTCTAATTAATGTTTAATTATGCTGGTTGTTTCTTTTTTGAATTTTGTCAATTTGAGGAAAAGTTATAGAAACACCAACAAATAGATTACCCCTTGAAAGAGGCATAATTTCTTAGTAAGACCCAAGTTAAAGTAACAAAGTTACTCTTTACTGCACTTACACAGACATCATATTTGGCTTTCTTTAAGGGAATTCATGCACAGGCCAAATGCTTAGTGTTCAACTGCTACATTAATACCTACGTTTTACAAAATCCAGGTTGAAGCCTCTTCAAACCATGATGCCAGGCAGGAGAAAGAACTATTTGTCAAAAATAACATCACTTTGTAATCTGTCACTGTGATTCTTTTCTGTAGTTGTAACATTCATGAGGTGGGGGTGAGGATGAGGTGTAACATTTCAAAACGCTCTGTGGGCCCTACTACCCCACACAGGGCAGTAGGATAAACTAATTCTATGTTCACCCTCAATTGTTGTAGCCAAATTCAGCAGTCCCTTGGGTGTGCTGAATCAGTGCCATTAGTTGCCCAGGACTCTTGGCAAGGCAAGATACAGGGCCTTTAGTTGGTAGTGGGGGTGAAGGCCCTAGCTGATACAAAGGTGTGAACTTCACACACAAACATATTATGCTACATTTTAGTTTAGTTGTTCATATGCATGTCTCTTCTACTAGATTGTGAGTGAGGGAAGAAACAGGTTTTTATAAATAACATTTATTTTCCAATTTTTCAAAGTTTATGTGCATTATTGAAAATTTAAAAAACACAAACAAGATCCAGAATCACAAGTGTATAGTTTGAGTTCGAGTCATTGTGTATGTCTACACACAACTGAACATACATATGTAAATGTGGTTGAGGTCATACAGTATTGATAATGCTTTTTCATATATCATGAATACTTGCCACTTCAGGCTCCTGAATTTCAATCGTCATAAATATTTGCCAATTCAGGCTCATGAGTATTTGGATAACCAAGAATACAATAAACTAAATTAACAGGACAGAAGTGTAATTTTGCCTTTCACAGTGTCAACATTTTTTTAAAAGACAAAAATGAAGAGCTATATACAATGTCAGAGGAGTAGTAGACTAGGAGGGGGGTTATCACTTTGTGAGCGGTGTAAATGTCTAATCATTATGTTGTTTTGTACACCTAAAACTAACTAAAAAAAAGAATTACATAAAAACACTCCTTAAGCAAACTAGAAGACATATAAAGAAGTTCATTTAATCTCTCTTGCTGGTATGTTTTGGTTAAAATGAAAAACAGATGGTGTATTTCTAACAAAATATCTTGATTTAAATAAAGGTGTCAATACAAAAAAAGGACAAAAATGGCAACAGTCTCCTGGATGAATATATTGGGAGAGTTACAACTAAAATATTGCATTCCCTTAATTCTCAATTAAAAATAAGACATAAAGTGATAGAGTACAATAAGCATAATGCTTCTAGTATAGTGATTATCAGATCTATATTATTAAAATATTAGCGAAAAGGTATGTTTCCATTCAATTGTATTTCATGGTATGGATGTACCACAGTTAACTACTGACCAGTGGATGGACATATGAGCAATTTTCAGTTTGGGGCTATTACAAATAAAGCTGCTATAAACATTTATGTACAGGTTTTTATGTGAAGGTTAGTTTTCATTTCTCTGGGTTAATGCCCAAGAGTGCAATCACTGGGTTGTATGGTAGCTGCATGTTTAGTTTTTTTAGGAAAATGCCAAACTGTTTTGCAGAGTGTATGTACAATTTTATATTCCCAGCAGCAACATATTAGTGATCCAGTTTTCCAGTTTATCCTCTACCTGGCCAGAACTTCGTGGTGTTTTATTTATTTATTTATTTTTTATTTATTTTATTTTTTTTTTTTTTTTGTGTGTGTGTGTGTGTGTGTGTGTGTGTGTTTCTTATAAACTTATAGTGGTAACTTGGTATGATTTTAATTTGCATTTCCTCGATGGCTTATGATATTGAACATCTTTTCACATGCTTACAGTGTATTTCTCATTTGTTTATCCTCTTCCATAAAATGTCTGTTTGTGTCTTTTGCCCATTTTTAATTGCACTGTTTGTTTTTAAACTGATGCATTTTGAGAGTGTATACTTATCAATATTTTCCTTTTATTGATATATTAATTTATCAGTCTTTTCCTTTTATGGATTATGCTTTTGCTGTCTATTCCAAGAAATAGTTGCCTAGAACTAGATCTCAAAAAATTACTTCAGTGTTTCTTTTTCTACAAGTTTTATGTTTTACATTTAAGCCCATGATTTATTTTGTGTTAAATTTTATGTAGGGTGTGAGGTTTAAGTTGAAGTTCTGTTTTTCTTTTTCTTTTTCTTTTGCTTGCATATGGATATTTAATTGTCTTAGCAAAATTTATTGAATTCCTTCTTCCATTGACCCATTGATCATTGAACATTGAATTGGTTTTGCACCTTTGTAAAAAATTTAGTTGGCCACATTTGTGTGAGTCTATTTCTGGATTCTCTATTCTATTTCATTCATCTATGTTTCTAGCTCTTTGCTAATACCACACTGTCTTGATTATGGTAACTATATAGAAATTCATAATATCAGGTAGAGTAATTACTTCCACTTTATTCTCCTTTTTAAAAAATAATTTTACCTCTAACAGTTCCTTTCCACCATTCCAAATAAATTTTAGAATTAGTTTGACTCTGTCTATTGTAAACTATGCTGATATTTTGATAGAAATTACATTAAACCTATATAGATAAATTTGGGGAGAATTGAAGTCTTTAATATGTTGAGTATTCCAATTCACAAATGGGGTATACCTTTCCATTTATTTAGGTATTTTTTTTAGTTCTTTCATCAGCATTTTGTAACTTTCAACATATATCTTATACATGTCCTGTTAACATTTTCCTAAATATTTAATTTTATTTGGAGAAATTTTAAATGCCATTTTTCTGTTTCTTTCTGTGTGTTCATTGGTAGTGCACAGAAATGAGCTTGCTTTATGTGTGCTGATCTTGTCTCCTGCAAACTTGCTGAACTCAGTTATTAGTTCTACAAGTTTTGGGGTTTGGTTTTTGTTTTTGGTAGATTTCTTGGGATTTTCTAAGTAGACAACCATGTCATCTGCAAATGCAGCTTCTGTATTTATGATATCTATGACTTTTATTTCTTTTTTTCAGCTCATTACACTGGCTAGGACTCCCAGCACTATGTTGAAAATTAAAAACAGGGAGTGATGTCATAAAAATGGCAGTGTGAGGTGAGCCTCTGTAAAGCTCCCCTGGAATTTACAACTAATCAAACAACTGTAACTCCACAAAGGACTCCCTGCACAGCAGACAGGCAAGATGAAGAGGCGCACTACTGAATTCACCTAAAGGTGGGTGAATCGCGTGAGTGGGGCGGAGGGAAGGGAGAAGTGTGGAGACAGAATCGCGTGGGCATAGGACGCAGACCTAGCTCAGTGCTCCTAGCTCGCTGCATCCCAGAACTGCCACAGCTGCAGGAGAAGGAGGAGCTCGGATTGATGGGGCTCCGCTTGTACCCACAGGGCTGAGGGGACAGCATATAACACAGCTGAACCCAACGCTCACTGCAGAGACTTCAGAGAAAATACTGAGGGAGGAAGGCTGAAAACGGTGGTTTGAGCCCTCACTGCCGAGCAGAGAAGAGAGCCCTCGGGCACTGAGACTGGCAGCCCCCTTCCTACCCTCCCAGAGATCGCCCTGCCTCCACCTGCCCGGTGCTAGAAGCGGAACAGTGGCGATGTCAGATCAAAAGAACAGAATATTTGCTGTTCTGAGAACTGTGAACTGCAGACACAGATTCAGAGCACAACTGGTTCCAGAAGAGGGGAGGGGGCAGTGGAGGCGGGACCAGCTATGGTGGTGGTCGCCACTCTGGGCCACCACTCACAACTCACCCCGCCCCTGGCCCCACCATTCTGGGCAAATCCCCGCAGGAGTAAAAAGAACTGCTGAAACATACAGGCTGTGAATCTGGTGCAGGAAGAGCTTTGGAACTTCAAAAGCTCTCTGCACAACCACACGGACACTGCGCCCTGTGACCCAGGCAAACTATTAACAGAGGAGAAGCCCATCTCCCAGGGAATCCCCCCAATGTGTGAGAAGCTGGAAGAGTGCAGAGAAAACATAGCACTACCATGTGAGAGAGAGAAAAAAGGTTGCAGTCACAGAGAAAATAAAACATTCTACCAACAAGTACTGGAAAACAAAAGAAAGACCTCTTCCTATCAACCTATTGAAGAGGCCACTCCTGTAGATGTCTAGGAAGAGAAATAATAAATCAGTAATTGCCATGAATAACCAAGGCAACAAGACAGCTCAGAAAGAAAGTGAAAAGTCTCCAGAAAAGAAACTTACAGATATGGAAATATGTGACTTAAATGGCAGAGAATTCAAGAGTGCAGTTCTGAAAAAACTCAACAAGATGCAAGAAAACACAGAAAGGCAGATTAATGAACTCAGAAATGCAATCAAAGAATAACATGAGCATTTTACGAAAGAGTTTGAAATTTTCAAAAAGAAACAACTAGAATTTCTGGAGATTAGGAACTCAATAGAAGAAATTGAGAATGAAATAACCAGCTTAGGTAGTAGAGTTGACCAGATGGAGGAAAGAATCAGTGACATCGAAGACACAAACCTGGAAATTACACAGATGGAAGAAGAAAGAGACTTGAGACTTAAAAGACATGAAAGAACTCTACAAGAACTTTCTGACTCCATCAGAAAGAGCAATATAAGAATAATGGGCATACACGAAGGAGAAGAAAGAGAGAAGGGAACAGAGAATATATTCAAAAAAATTGTCGATGAGAACTTCCCAAACTTGTTGACAGAACTGGATCCTCGAATCGAAGAAGCAAATAGAACTCCTAATTACCTCAATCCCCACAGGCCTTCTCCAAGGCACATTGTATTGAAGCTGTCAAAAATCAATGACAAAGAAAGAATCCTCAAGGCAGCCAGGGAAAAGAAGACGGTAACCTACAAAGGAAAGTCCATTAGATTATCATCAGATTTCTCAGCAGAAACTCTACAAGCCAGGAGGGAGTGGAACCAAATATTCAAACTATTGAAAGAGAGAAATTCTGAGCCAGGAATAATGTATCCAGCAAAGATATCCTTTAGATATGAAGGAGGAATAAAGACCTTTCCAGACTTACAGAAGCTGGGGGAATTTTCTAATACACGACCTGCACTAGAAGACATACTAAAGGAGGCTATTCGACCACCATCAACAGGGACAATTTGTGGCAACCAAAACATAAAAAGGGGGAGAGTAAAGGCCTGAACTGGAATATGGGAATGGAGAAAGTAAGTGTGCTAAAGAAAATGGAATACACTAAATATCAAACTTTCCTTTACTTAAACTTAAGGGTAACCACTCAAGAAAATCCAGAACTGAAATACATACTGTAATAAAAGAAGAAACAGAGGGAAACATCATAGAATACCACCACACAGAAATAATAGACAACAACAAAAAGGCAAAGAAACAATGGAGACACAGCCTTACCAGAAAACTAAAGAAAGAATGACAGGAAATCCTCACATATCAATAATCACCTTAAATGCAAATGGCCTGAACTCACCAATAAAAAAGCACAGAGTAGCAGGTTGGATCAAAAAACTAAACCCAACCATATACTGTCTCCAAGAGACACATCTCAGCTACAAGGACAAGCATAGACTCAAAGTGAAAGGGTGGAAATTGACACTCCAAGCAAATGGTACCCAGAGAAAATCAGGTGTAGACATAATGATATCAGATGAAACAGACTTCAGGATGAAAAAGATAACAAGAGACAAGGATGGACATTTCATAATGGTAAAGGGGACTATACAACAAGAAGACATAACAGTCATCAATATTTATGCCCCCAATCAGGGAGCACCGAAATTTACCAAGAAACTGTTAACAGAACTAAAGAGAGAAAATGACCAAAACACAATTATACTAGGGGACCTAAATACATCACTGACAGCTAGGGATAGATCATCCAAACAGAACATAAATAACGAAATAGCAGCCCTAAATGACACATTAGATGAAATGGACATAATTGACATATATAGAGCACTTCATCCTAAAACATCAGACTATACATTCTTTTCTAGTGTGCATGGAACATTCTCAAGGATAGACCATATATTGGGATATAAATATCAGCCTCAGCAAATTTAAGAAGATTGAAATCATACCAAGCATATTCTCTGATCACAAGGCTTTGAAATTGGATATCAACTGCAAAAAGAAAGGAGGAAAAAAACACAAATACATGGTGATTAAACAACATACTTTGAAGAATGACTAGGTCAAAGAAGAAATTAGAGTAGTGATCAAAAGATACATAGAAACAAATGACAATGAAAATACATCCTACCAAAATTTTTGAGATGCAGCGAAAGCAGTTTTAAGAGGGAAATTTATGTCATTACAGGCCTATCTCAAGAAACAAGAAAAATCCCAAATAAATAACCTCATGTTACACCTTAAAGAACTAGAAAAAGAAGAGCAAGTGAAACCCAAGGTCAGCAGAAGAAAGGAAATAACAAAAATCAGAGCAGAACATTATGAAATAGAGAACAAAAAGACAATAGAAAAAATTAATGTGACAAAGAGCTGGTTCTTTGAAAACATTAACAAAATTGACAAACCCTTGGCTAGACTCACTAAGATAAAAAGAGAGAAGACACTAATTAACAAAGTCAGAAATGAAAAAGGGGAAGTTATCAAGGACACCTCAGAAATACAAAGGATCATCCAAGAATACTATGAAGGACTATATGCCACCAAATTCAATAACCTAGAAGAAATGGACAAGTTCTTAGAAACATATAGCCTTCCAAGGCTGAACCTTGAAGAACTGGAAGATCTAAACAGACCGATCACCAGTAAGGAAATTGAATCAATCATCCAAAACTTTCCAACAGCTAAACTCCGGGAACAGATGGCTTCACTAGTGAATTGTACCAAACCTTCAAAGAGGATCTAATACCAATCCTGCTCAAACACTTCTAAAAAATGCAAGAAGAGACAGTACTCTCTAACTCATTTTACCATTCCAACATTACCCTGATACCAAAACCTGGTAAGGACAACACAAAAAAGAAACCTACAGACCAATATCTCTGATGAATACAGATGCAAAAATCCTAAACAAAATTCTAGCAAATCGAATACAACAATGCATTAAAAAAATTTTTCATCACGACCAAGTGGGTTTCATCCCCGGGTCACAAGGATGGTTCAACATCCGCAAATCCATCAATGTGATACATCACATAAACAAAATAAAGGACAAAAATCATATGACTATATCAAATGATGCAGAAAAAGCATTTGACAAGATACAACATCCATTTAAGATTAAAACACTTAATAAAATCGGTATAGAAGGAAAATACCTTAACATAATAAAGGCCATATATGACAAACCTTCAGCTAATATCATAATTAATGGTGAAAAACTGAAGCCCTTTGCTCTATGTTCAGGAACACGACAGGGCTGTCCTCTATCACCTCTGCTTTTCAACATAGTGTTGGAAGTCCTTGCCAGAGCAATCAGGCAAGAGAAAGAAATAAAAGGCATCCAAATTGGGAATGAAGAAGTTAAATTATCTCTCTTTGCAGATGACATGATGCTATATATAGAAAACCCTAAAGACTCCACCAAAAAGCCATTAGAAACAATCAACGTATACAGTAAAATTGCTGGCTACAAAATCAATGTACAAAAGTCCATTGCATTCCTATATACGAACAATGAAATGTCAGAAAAAGAAATGCAAAAAAAAATTTCCTTTTGCAATTGCACCAAAAAGAAAAAAAATACCTAGAAATAAACTTAAGCAAGGATGTGAAGGACCTGTATGCTGAAAACTATAAGACATTTTTGAAAGAAATTGAAGAAGACACAAAGAAATGGAAACACGTTCCATGCTCATGGATTGGAAGAATCAACATAGGTAAAATGGCCATATGACCCAAAGCAATATACAGATTGAATGCAATCCCCATCAAAATCTCAATGGCATTTTTTAAAGAAATAGAACCAAAAATCATCAGATTTGTTTGGAATCACAAAAGACCCCGAATAGCCAAAGCAATCTTAAGAAAAAAGAACAATACTGGAGGTATCACACTCCCTGACTTTAGCATGTACTACAGGGCTGCATTAATCAAAACAGCATGATTTTGGCAGAAAAACAGACACATAGACCAATGGAATAGTACTGAGAACCGAGAAGTAAAACCACATAAATATGGACAGATAATTTTTGACAAAGAAGCTAAAAGCATACAATGGGGGAAAGACAGCCTCCCAATAAATGGTGCTGGGAGAATTGGATAGCCACGTGCAAAAGAATGAAACTGGACTGCTATCTGTCACCATGTACCAAAATTAATTCAAAATGGATCAAAGACTTAAGCATAAGACCTGACACAATAAACTGCATAGAAGAAAACATAGGTACTAAACTTATGGACCTTGGGTTCAAAGACCATTTTATGAATTTCACTCCAAAGGCAATGGAAGTAAAAGCTAAAATAAACGAATGGGACTATATGAAACTTAAAAGCTTCTGCACAGCAGAAGAAACCATCAACAAAATAAAGAGGGAACCAACTTATTGGGAGAAGATTTTTGCAAACAGTGCCTCCAACAAGGGGCTAATATCCAAAATATACAAGGAACTCATGAAACTCAGCAACAAAAAAACCAACAATCCAATTGAAAAATGGGCACAGTACCTGAAGAGACATTTCTCCAAAGAGGACATACAAATGTCAAATAGACATATGAAAAAATGCTCAACATCACTAATCATCAGAGAAATGGTAATAAAAACCACAATGAGATATCACCTCACCCCAGTCAGAATGGCTATCATCAACAAGACAAATAGTAACAAGTTTTGGAGAGGCTGTGGAGAAAAAGGAACACTCATACACTGTTGGTGGGAATGCAGACTGGTGCAGCCGTTATGGAAGGCAGTGTGGAGATTCCTTAAAAAATTACGAATTGAATTACCATATGACCTAACAATCCCTCTCCTGGGTATCTACCCAAACAATGTGAAAACATTTATAAATAAAGACACGTGTGCTCCAATGTTCATTGCAGCTTTGTCTACGGTGGCCAAGACATGGAAACAACCAAAATGTCCTTCGATGGATGAATGGATAAAGAAGTTGTGGTATATATACACAATGGAAAACTATTCGGCGGTAAGAAAAGATGATATAGGAACATTTGTGACAATATGGATGGATCTTGAGAGTATAATGCTAAGCGAAATAAGTCAGACAGAAAAAGCAGAGAACCATATAATTTCACTGAAATGTGGTATATAAACCAAAAACAACAAAAGAACAAGACGAGCAAATGAGAAACATAAACTCATAGACACAGACAATAGTTGACTGGTTACAAGAGGGTAAGGGGGGTGGGGGGTGGGAGATGAGGGTAAGGGGGATCAAATATATGGTGATGGAAGGAGAACTGTCTCTGCGTGGTGAACACATAATGGGATTTATAGATGATGTAACACAGAATTGTACACCTGAAATCTATGTTATTTTACTAACAATTGTCACCCCAATAAATTTTTTTTAAAAAAATGGGAAAAAAAAAAGAAAATTAAAAACAGAACTACCATATGATCCAGCAATCCCACTTCTGGGTATATATTGAAAGAAAATGAAAACAGGATACCGCAAACCTCCTGTTATATATTTATATTCATATATACTGCAAAATTCCTATATATATATATATACACACACACACACACACATATGTACATATATGTACATATATACATTCATATGTGTATACACATATATATCCATATGTATATATACATATGTATGTATACGTATATATGCATATGTATGTATACGTATACATATGCATATGTATGCATATGTATGTATACGTATATACGCATATGTATATATGAATACACATATGTATGTATATATATCCATAGGTATGTGATATACAGCATAGGGAAAATAATATTATCATAATAACTTTGTCTGGTGACATATGATTACTAGGCTTATGATGGTGATAACATTGTAAGGAATATAAACGTCAAGTGACAATGTTGTACATCTGAAACTAATATAATATTTTATGTCAAATATACTTTAATAAAAAGGGAAAAAGTAAAACAGCTAATCCTTTATTTTTCCTTGAAAATGATATCTGTACTCTCCTGTTTACTGCAGCATTATTCAAAATAGGCAAGATAAGGAAATAACCTCAGTATCTGTCAATGGATGATGGATAAAGAAGATGTGGTACACTTATAAAATGGAATATTATTCAGCCATGAGAAAGAAGGAAATCCTGCCAATTGCAACACATGGATCGACCTTGAGGGCATTATACCGAGATAAATCAGAGAAATACAAATGTGTGATAGTACTTATATGTGGAATCTAAAAATCCAAACTTGTAGAAACAGACAGTAGATTGCTTGTTACCAGGAGCTGAACGGTGGGAGGATTAGGGAGGTGTTCATCAAAGGTACAAACTTACAGTTAGTAGATCAGTAAGTTATGAAGATCTAATGCACAGCATTGCGATTTTAATTAACAATACTGTACTATATAATTCAAAGTTGCTAAAAGAGTGGATCTCAGATGTTATCACCAAGAAAAAGAAATGATATTTATGTGACATGATGGAGGTATTAGCTAATGCTGTAAGAGTAATAATATTGCAGTATGTAAACGTATCAAATCAATATGCTGTACACCTTAAACTTACACAATGTTATATGTCAATTTTATCTTAATAAGGAAAAAAAAGAGTGGGGATTGTGAACATCTTTGCCTTCTTTCTGATCTTAAGATATTTTTACCAATGGTATGTTATCTATAGGGTTTTTGTAAACACTATTAAATTGAAGAAGCTCTCTTCAATGCCTATTTTTCTAAGAAATTTTTTAAAATCATAAATACTCGTTGGATTGTGTGAAAAGCTTTTCCTGCTTCAATTGATATGCCCATATGATTTTCTTCTTTGGCTTGTTTACATGAAAGATTACATTGATTGCTTTTGAATGCTGAACAAGTGTTGCATACGTGGAATAAATCTTACTTAGTCACAGTTATGATTAATTTTACACATTGATGTGTTTCATTTACAATATTTTGTTGATGATTTTTAAATCTAAATTCATGAGCAATATTGGTCTGCAGTTTTCTTTTTTCTGTGTTGTCTTTGTTTTCATTGTTAGGGTAACACTAGTCTCATAAGATGAGTCGGGATGTATTCATCTTCTATTTTCTGGAAGATATTGTGGATAATTTGTTTTAATTACTTTTTTTAACAGTGAAAACCATTTGGGGCCCAGGCATTTATTTTTCCGGAGTTGTTGTTGTTTTATTTTCAATAACAGCTTTATTGAGGTATAATTCACATATAACATTCACTCTTTAGAAGTGTACACTTCAAAAGTTTTAATATATTTACAGAGTTGTGCCACCATCTCTACTATATAACTTTAGTACATTCTCATCTCCCCCAAATAGAATGTCATTCCATTTACCAATCATTCCCTCTAATCCTTTCTCCTTACCTCCCCCAATCCATAACAAGAACTATTTTTTTTGTTTCTTTGGATTTGCTTATTGTGGACATATCACATGAATGAAATAATATAATACGTGATCTTTTATGATTTACTTCTTTCAATTAGCGTAAGGTTTTCAGTGTTTATTCATGTTGTAGTATGCCAGGATTTAATTTTTTTTTATAGCTGAATAACATTCTAATGTATGGATGGATATACCACCTTTATTTATCCGTTCGTCAGTAGATGTACATTTGTTTTTTGGGTTTTTTTCTTCTACTTTTTGGCTATTATGAGTAACGCTGCTATGAATATTCATGTATAAGTTTTATATGAACATGTGTTTTCAATTCTCTTGGGTATATACCTAGGAGTGAATTGCTGGATCATACAATAATTCTATGCTCAACCTTTTGAAGAAGTGCTAGATTATTCTCCAAAGGAACTACACCAATTTACATTCCCACGAGCAAAGCATGGGAGTTATAATTTCTCCACATCTTCGCCAACACTTGCTATTGTCTAATGTTTTTATCATTTTCTGTTTGTTTTTTAGTGATCTTACTGGGGATGAAGTATAATCTCACTGTGGTTTTGATTTACATTTCCACATGACTATTGATGTTGGGCATCTTTTCATGTATGTATTGTCATTTGTATATACTGAATTACCATTTGAATTTTAGGATCAGCATGTTAATTTCTACAAAAATAAATTAAATAAATAAAAGCTCCTAGGAATTCAATAAGGATTTATGTTCAATCTGTATATCAATTCGGGGAGTACTGCCATTTTAACAATATTAGGTTTTCCAATTAACTAACACAAGATTACTTTCTATAAATTTAGTTATTCTAAAATAATTTAGCTTCTTCCCTTACAACCTGGATGGCTTTTTTTTCCCTTGCTTAATAACCTGGCTAGAACCTACACAACAATATTGAATAGAATTGGAGAGAGCAGATAATCTTTATCTTATTCCTGATTTTAAAGGTAAAGTGTCCATTCTTCCACTAGTATGTATGTTGTTAGCTGTGCACTTTTCATAGATCATCTAATTGTGGTTCAGAAAATTCTTTTCCACAGATAACTGGTTGAGTGTTTTTATTAAAAATTGATGGGGTTGACAAATGCTTTTTTGGCGTCTTTTGATATGATCATGTGGTATTTTTTCTTTATTTTAATATGATGTGTTACACAAGTTTTGGTTTGTTGTTTTTCTCTGATTTTTAAAATTCCCTATTTAATAATGTTCACTCTTACATTTATTATTTCTTTCCTTGTGCACACTTTGGATTTATTTTGTTCTTTTTCTAGTTTCTTAATGTTGGAACTTACATTACTAATTTGAGAACTTTCCTATTCCTAAGTACTAAGTACTATAAAGTGACTTTTCAGCATTGGTTTAGCCGTATGCCACATATTTTAATATACTGAATATTTATTTTCATTCAGTTCTACATATTTTTTCTTTGCTTTGAGATTTCCTCTTTGTTTTATGGATTGAAAAAACACGGATGTATGTCATTTTTGTAGGTGGTCTAACAAATCCATTTCTAAAAGACGTTTCCAGAAGAAATTTTTAAGACTTTTTTACAAAAGCTTTTTTAATAAGACATGTGATTTTCTAACTCAACTTTATCATACCACCCCAAAAGTTGACAAAAACTTTTGTTCATGTTACATATTCAAATCTATAAACAACCAGTAAATCTTTCCAATGTGTAGTGTGTGCTTCCTGTTGGTTAACTGAGGTACATTATTCTACCATTTCTCTCTTTTGCAATATCAGTGTCTCATAGAACAAAAAACAATGACCAGATGGCTGATGGCTGCTCTGTGCTCCACTTGTCTTCTTAAGAGATTCTGCTCACCTTCCATCTATTAAGGCTTTTGTCTGTTGTTGTCGAAGCAAGGTGGTGTCTCATGCAACTGGGACACAATGTTCATCCTAGTTCCCTGAATCTGTGAGACTTGGTGGGCGGAGGCCACCATTCTTGCTGAACCCCACCTACCATTCAACAAGCCAAAATAGGATCAGACTTGAGGGATCAGAGGTATCTGGCATTTGCTCACAGTAAGAAGTTACCTTTTTCTTTGGTCCTGGGCTTGAATGGCCAAGGTGAGGATTCCATATGACAGGGATCCCATTTAGCCCAGACCACACAGGTAAGAGCCAGTATTGCTCAGGGGGTGTGAGGTGTTCTCCACTTCTTACTACACTATCTGCCAGAACTCGATGATATCATTTTTTTCTGTACCAAGCACATAATCTATCAGAGTTGGTGCTCAATAAATCCTCATTGAATACATTAATAAATGAATGAATTAGAGTAAAGGAAAAGACATATAATATGATTTGTACTAAACCCAGTGTCTACTAGGAACAGGCCTTGGTAGCAGACTATACAACTATTGAATTCAGCAAGGTTCAGAGACCTTTGAACATAGGAATGCAACAGAATGCATGTTGCATCTGAGTTTACATGTTCCTATCATAGGTCTTCCTTGTTCTGTATTGACCAGTACAGATTGAAGCACTTCATATTGAAAAATCAGTAGAGTTCTCCAACTGATGTATGTGTTGTGGATGGGCTACAGGTGTGCTGAAATTTGTGTTCTCTTATCTTTCAGAGTGGTAGGCCAGGACCTGAAGTGGCCAGAGTTCTAGGGATGACGTTATCAGAGTCCTAGTGCCAGTTACCCCTGTCTCAAGGACCTCTCTCTGCTTACTCAGTGTATCATATAAACATTATTATTTTCCACATCTGCCATTATATGAAGTGGTTGGTACGTCCTGGACACACTATAATTTTGAGTATTTCTTGTGAACATTTTAATGTGTAATATTCAATCCAGACCTGTTTTGTTAGTCTCTAGTTGCACTGAGTTTTGCATATACGAGGTCTGACAATTAAGTTTGTGAACTTGTTGCAACAATGTTGCTTACCCTTTTTGGTATCAGAGGGATTATTCATTATGAATTTGTACCAACTGGACAAACAGTTAACCAAGTGTACTATTTGGAAGTGCTAAAAAGGCTGTGTGAAAAAGTTAGATGAACTGAACTTTTTGCCAACAATTCATGGCTCTTGCATCACGGCAATGCACCAGCTCACATGGCACTGTCTGTGAGAGAGTTGTTAGCCAGTAAACAAATAACTGTATTGGGAAACCCTCCCTACTCACTTGATCTGGCCCCCAATGACTTTTTTCTTTACCTGAAGATAATGGAAATATTGAAAGGAAGACATTTTGATGGCATTCAGGACATCAGGGGTAATATGACGACAGCTCTGATGGCCATTCCAGAAAGAGTTCCAAAATTGCTTTGAAGGGTGGACTAGGCATTGGCATCAGTGCATAGCTTCTCAAGGGGAATACTTCCAAGGTGACCGTAGTGATATTCAGCAACGAGGTATGTAGCACTTTTTCTAGGGTGAGTTCATGAACTTAATTGTCAGATGTCATACTTGTGAAGTATTTTAGAGAACTTTCCTGGAAATTTTATATTTGCTGTTTCATTTGTATTTTTCATTCAACAAAAAGTGTCAATCTGCCTTACAATTTCAGTGAAGTCATGAAAATTTAATGGTTACTCTCCTATTATGAAACATTTTACCTTGGCTACAATGGAATACATCTGCTCTAAAACAGGCCAAGGACCTGAAATTCAAATACAGCGGTACCTCGGTTTTCGAACGTAATCCATTCCAGAAGCCCATTCGAGTTCTGAAACATTCGAAAACAGCCAACAGCTAGGCCTCAGGATCTTGCACTCAGAGGAAGCCTTGTGACATGTTCGACTTCCAAGGCATGTTTGAAAACTGAAGTATTTACTTCCGGGTTTACGGCATTCATAAACCGAAATGTTCGTCAACGGAGACATTCGAAAACCGAGGTACTACTGTATAAGATCACTGTGGGGACAGAGTCCCAGAGAGCAGTTTCCAGGCTCTCGACCTCACATGGAAAGGTGCTGGCTCGGGTAGTAGATGGCCGTCAGCTGTGGCTAGTTGGACATCAGCTGTAAACAGTTAGCCAATTAGCCACTGATATAACTGCCACAGCTGCGTTGGTTGGAGAGTCAGTTGGTTGGAAGGCAGAGAAGCGGATGGCAGGTTGCGGGTCTTGTGAATCCAGCCTCCAGTGAGACTATAATGGTATGACTCCCCTACCTATGGCTCCGTGGGTGTTCCTTTTTGGCCTAGCCATATCCTGCGTTCTTATGTGGGGAGCGGGACCAGAGACCCCACAGGCCGCCTCGCACGACAAATGACGCAGCGAGCAGGGTCTCCCTCATGACAATCACCCTCTTTAAAAAAAAAAAAAAAGCAACCCAACACCCAACACTTACTGCTGCTACACTTCAAAGAAGGAGAAATACTCACTTCTGCTTTGTGGTTAAAATGTTTGACTGTACACTGAAATCTGAAATTTGCCACCTATGAAAACCAGTTATTGATTCATTCATTTGACAAATATTCTTTGAGTATCTTCTATGCAATGATATGTTCAGAGGAAGAAACATAAGTATAAGGCACAGTTTTTGTTCTCAAGGAGTTTATAGTTATCTGGAGAGGCAAGACTTGAACACATTAAAAACAGTTTAAAATAATGTTAAAAGGGTGTAAACTATTTCTTATGGTGGCATAAAATAAAACACCAAAGGAGTCATAATGATTATAAGTGATGTAAGAGTTCAAAGGAGTACAAGGATGTTATGTGACGTCCTGGAGATGATGGGAGCTAAACTGGGCCTTGAAAAAGGGAGAAAGAAAAATGATAATAGCAAGCACTTACATAGCAGCTAGTATGTGCCAGGCACTTTCTTCAGTACTTTATATACTAGTTCATTTAGTATTCATAAACATGCTAGGAAACAGTGTGTTTTAGTAACTTGCCTAAGGTAATATAACTAATAAGTGTCAGAATAAAACTCTGGTAGTCTGTGTTTTAATCACTATCATATACTATCCCATGGTAGATAGTACAGGACTTAAGAAGCAGATGAACAAAAGCACAGTAGGGTGTACTAAGATCAACGAGTAGACTAAAGAGGGTGCTGAGTTTGATTTAAAGAAAAAAAGATGGTATGTGTTTCTGGTAACTCTGCTCCTACTTCTTTTGAGGTTAGGACTCCTTACCCTACCCAGTTACAATTAATGCTGATGGTCCAGGGCTACGCTAGGTGGTTGGTTGTTAGTTGGCAGAGAAGCGCGGATTGCAGCTAGCAGGTGGGGTTGTTGGCTGGCAGAGAAGCAGCCGGTGGATTGCACATCGTGTGGCTCCTGCTTCCTGTATCTCCAACCCAGCTGCCAGCGAGACTATAGTGGTATGAACCCCCCATCCATGGCTCCGTTGGTGTTCCTTTTTGGCCTCGCAATATCCTGCATTCTTATGTGGGGAGCGGGACCAGAGACTCCGCATAACAGAGGCCTCAATGCATCTGTATAGAATATGTAATATTTCAAGTTTCAGTGAGATATTTTATATTTCAGGCTGTTACCAAAATTCGAGAGGGGAAAATGTTAGCAATTTCACAGAGGAACTTTACATTTCAGTAAGTCTGCTTTAAGATGTTTGATTACTTCTAACAATAAACTCAATTTTAAGAAAGGCTGTTCAAAATCTGCTGTATTTGTTAATTTAAGAAGTCTCAATTTAAGGCAGCTTGTGTTTTTGCTTTTCATTTTCCTTTATTTTACTTTTCATATCCAAGAAACATAATTCTCATAACAATTCTATTTTTCTTACTATGCTTGCTCCAAATCTTCTCTGTTAAAGGGAGGCCCTAATCTTCTACAATTTCCTCAAAGTCTAACCTAACAGCTGTAAGCACTTAACAACTAATCAGCTCAATTCAGCTCACCTGTGTGAGTGATCCTTGACAGCTCCATCTGCTTTGAGTCAGGGTTTTTTTTATTATATTATTTTTTTTTTTTTGTAAAAGACTTAAAGGGAAAAGAAGTAATGAAATTGCAAGATGACTTTCAGCTATTTTGAGTGTTATTCAAGGTACAAAATGTTTAAAAAGATACATTTACTTTAATGCATCTGTCTAATCAACAAATGGCTACCATATTGTTGGCAATAAATACTACTGACAGCAAATACAGCACAAATGACCAGAAAGTCAGGTATGGGTTCCAAAATGATAAATTGAGAAGATGTTAGCTAAAAATAAAGTATGGCTCTAAACCTATTAAAATATACAAAACCTTATAAAAACCATTTAATATAGCAGAAATTACCATGTTAACTAAAGTAAATGCCAAATTAAAAGATAGGGTGGGTCTTTAATACTCACAATGAGGCAAACATTGTATTAGTCATGGGCATGGTGATTGAGAAGATTACAGAAGAACAGGACAGTGACCTTAACATTACTATGTATAAAAGGAGGGTGGCTTTTCAAGGCATCAGGGAGCTAGTGAGGAGGTGGAAAACTTATGATCTGCTCTTGCTCTCATTTGGATCCTTTGATATTGATCCACACTGCTTCTGTGTGGGAGCTGACATCTGACAAAAATATCATAAACCTCACCCAGCCAATAAAAGCCTTATTTCACCAGAAAAATAATGCAGAACTATTGACTATAAAATACATTTTACTTACACCCACATCTAGCTCTATATAAGGACTTAGAATATATATATATATATATATGTATATATACATATGTATAATACTTATATATTATATATATATATGTAATATATATATATATATATATATATATATTATATATATATATTAAAAAACAAACAACAAAAAACAACTTTACAATTGAGAAGCTTCAGCCTTTTCTGGGTCATTCATTCATTCCCCTTTACAATAGCCCTATATTAATGAGCCCAATTGTTCGCTCACAAACATCAAAGAACAAAGCCTAGGTTGCCTTACTTAGAGTTAGTAAGAGTCAGGGGTAGGCTGCTTGGCTGGATCTAAGGTCAATGTGTTCCCCATTAAATTGCAGGGCCAGAACTAACATAAGGTTAACAGCACCTCTGCCTAGACCAAAGAGAGCTCTTCTCTTCCCCTTCTTCTGAATTTTCATATTGAATTAGAGTGGGCATAAATGCCAGGCACTTTTTATATTGAAAGAAAGAGCTCTTTAGTAAGCCAGTTGCTTGAATTTCAAAAAATTATAGGACATCAGACCTGGAAGGGCCTTTTAAATATTTATTGTACAGATGGGAAAACTGAGGTAGAGTGGTGGAAAGACTGGCCCAAGGTTTCCTAGAATAGTTTTTTGGTAAATGCCACTGGAAAAATGATCCCCATAGGCCTAAACCACATTGTCTTGCCCTGTATGTTACCTGCAAAAGTATGATATTTCTCTTACTATTTAGGCACTGAAATGACCTGATAAGTCTGCAAAAAGTATTTTCTCTTTTAGAAAAAAGGACTCCTCAAACAAATGCTGTCTTAGATACACTAACCTTTGGCAACACATCAGCACCTATTTAACTTCAGTGTTGGTTCAAAAAATTTGATTTTCAAAAGCATAAATAGTGAAAGGCTTCTATTGCCTTAGCAACCATATTAACCAAACTTCTCACTGTTTCTTCTTTGACCCCATCCACTAAGTCATTCCAATATCCAGTTATATAGTAAAATAAGAAAGCTGCTTTATGATAAAGTGCAGAAGGAAGTGTTTCTTCAATTTGCTACTTAGGAAAATGTTATATGGCACAATGTTTTCATGGAGTTTTACTAAAGAGATAGAAATATAATTATTATCAATGAACAAAAGTAAATGTTTTGTTCATTGTTATATGTTCTTGTTATATGAATGTACTTTATTCATATAACAAGAATAAAGTATAATGGCTAAAGCTTTGGAATGATAGTCAGAAGACCTGATTTCAAGTGTGGTCCTGCTACTTACTAGCTATATGAAATTGAGCTAGTCACTTATTTTCAGTTTCCTCGACTATAAAATGGGACAGTAACTACTTCAGAGGGAGTTCACCATGATTTTACGAGTTAATGTATATCAATGTTCTTAGTAAACTGCAATACCATAGAAATGTAAAATAATATTACATTTTTATTTATTAAGGGGATGATTTTCAATAATTTAAAAGGATGGAAAGAAGATAAATGCATATGACCAGATTTCAGGGAGAGGGATGGCCCCGGTATAAGGTGTCCATGACTCTGGGAGCTGGAAGAAGATATGTTGAGCCGAAGGCAGAGTAGACATGCTTTATTCACTAGCTTTCTGGGCAAAGCCAGGTTTTCTGGGCACAGCCAGCCTTGTCAGGGTACCACCAGCCTTGTATGATAGCGGGGCTTCTATACTGTGCGGAGATAATAGTGGCTCACAGCCAAGGTGCTTACATAAGTGTACATAAACAGCGACATCTTCAGGATGGATGGAGCCTGCACAACATTCCTTCTTATGTAACCGGTGGGCCACTGGGTCAGGTCTGCGAGATGACCAGGGAAAGATTCTTACTGACTCCATTTTCCCTCCACCAGATCATTTGGCTTTAAGGGATAACAAGAGCCCAGATGATTAAACTCTTGTTCAACAAGTAGATTTTGACCAGTTGTGATTTTCATGTCTTGTGTCCATTGACTTGCCCAGAATCTAAATGGGCTTGTTAAGCAGAAGTTTAAATTTAAGTGATTGTGTTTATGTTGCGACAGATAAAATCATTGTCTACATTTTAGGAAAGAAACCATGCTTATGTCTCAGTTGGGAAAGTTGTATTTACATATTTTTCATATTCATTGATGCCTTCATAGTCATGCTCATCTTTGCAACAAAATATAGACATATATGTATAAATATAAATATATAAGTATATATTTATTTCATAAATTACTTTGTCATTACCCAAGAAGTGCCCTAATCCATGTATGTGCTACTCTGCAAAGATAATGGTATTCTCAGTCTTCAGTGGCAGAGTCCATCCTATCACTCACACAATCCTGGTATACTTTCTTATCCTGGGATATTTGTCACCTCTATGGACAGTTATTGGAATATGATCTTCATAGGTTTGTTGGAAATATCCAAAAAGGCTACATGTAAAAGTGAGTTGTAGGTAGAAGGTGAAGCTAAAATGAGGATGATAAAACAGGCTGGGAGGGTTCTGAGAAAAATGTGTTGGAGTATTTGAGCTGGGTCAGATGTTTCAAGCTAGTTAGGCCAAGCTCTCACCCAGCTTGCTGGAATGTCATATGTCAGACCTTAGCCTGGTCTTAGTATATTCAATGCAAACACTCCCCCTTAGCCCATCAAAATGTTCTTGGGCAATGCCTCAGACCTCCAGGTAATTTGTTTGGGTTTTTTTTCCAGTTGTTTATATATTATATCAAGATCTAGTTGACCACAGTTTGAAAAGTTTTTTAACCACTACCTGAAACCCAGGAAGTGGGAATTTCAAGCACTGTGGCAGGCCACTGCTAGGGATTAAAATGGCAGTGGTTATATACTTGGATAGACACAATTGCAGGTTGACATTGTGCTAGTATTTCCTACTGCATCATATGTGGCCAATTATTTTGCCAACATAAGAAATTAGTTAATCCATCATTGACCACAATGCTCAGCTAAGGGTGGCAACTTAAACTTCATGTGGGTCTCAAAAATATTTGATGGGCAGGATATAGTTGTTCCATCTCTTATTTCATGTTCTGTTTTTATCACTGTACAATGCACAGGCTGCTCCAAGAGGAAAATTGGCTATTTGTCTTACAACTTATGGGGGAAGTTGCTTTCTTGGCACTTCTTTAGAAGTCTAAGCCTTTATAATTTTTACCTTGGCATCTGAAATCAAGTCTTATCCTTTGGAAAACCAGGAGTGTGATGATTCTTGACTTGCATGCCCCAATTTATTTATTTATTCATTTGTTTTGAGTGTCTGCTCTGGCAAACACTGATATAGGAGCTGGAATACAGAGATGAACAAAATAGAAAGTCATGTTTACCAATATACTCCTGCTTTCCCCCAACAAATCAAACCTGTTTATTGGCAAAAGACTACTAAAAATGTGAGCTCTTAAAGAGTTGGGTCTGTATCTTTATTTTTGCACACCTCCTCCCCATCTTCACAATGCCTGGTGGCAAATAAGTGTTCGGTAAATATTTAGTGACTGAAGGAAGGAATAAAATAAAACTCACAAATGAAGATGTCACTAACAGATAAGGCTAATATCAAATGCCTTCCAGGGATGTGTAAATTCAAGGGGAGAATGCACCTACCACACTTCACTAGCTTGGAGAGAATACATTGGTGGCAGTAGAGCATACTGGTTAAGAGTACAGGATTTAGAATTGGACAGATCTTGCTTCAAATGACCAGATCCTCTATTTCCTAATTGTGTGACCCTGAGCAAGTTATATAAACTCTCTGTACCTTAGTTTCCTCATCTGTAAAATGGGGCAAGGAATACCAATCTCATAGCATTGTTGGGTGGTTATATAAGTTGGGAGGTACATAAAGAACATAGCACAGTACCTGCCTCATAGCAAGTGTTCAGCACTTATTAATATTAAATATACTTCTTAAAATCATACCTCAGGCAGATATACTGAGTATCTCTGGAGAAGGAGCCTGTTGTGCTCTCAGGATGGAACTGGACCTCAGCTGCCCAGGGTAAGCTCACCTACTCTGGCCTGATATCCGGCAGTTCTTTGAAGCTGCCTGTTATTTATGTATTTTTGTATTTCTTTGTTTGTTTGTTTATGGGAGGCAGTGGGTAAAGGGCTTCTGACTTTCTTGAAATCTGATTCTCAAAGTTGCATAGAATAGATCCTAGAACAAAGCTCTTCTTGGGTATATTTTTCTACTGATTAATTTCAAAAGGTAGACAAAAATACTCATTTTTAATCACAGGAAGAAATTTAGATGCCCCACTTCCAGGATTAAAACAAAACTTCTTCTCAACTAATGAAAATGAGTACAAATGATGATTTAGTAACAAAAGTAAAGGTGCTGTCTAGAAAGGAAATACAAAGTAGACAAAACCCAACTGTGCAGGGACTTTGGCAGCAACAGGGTGGGGGAAGGTAGGGGCTGGGGAAGGAAGGAGTTAAAAATCCAGACCCAGGGTGGCCCCTTGGGAAATTTCTAAAAGATCCTCTGCTTTCAGTCTCCCTGGGTTCCCACAATTCTAGGTCAATTTTTAGTCGTGCATTTGCACTCAGGGCTCAGAGATGGATTTAGGAGAAGGGAAAGGAGGCAGAGCAATGCTCCAATCTGAGCATCTTCTATGTGCCAGGTATTGTGCTCAATCTTCACATGCACTGGAGATGCACTCCTAAGGCAACTCTTCACAGACTATATTATAGCTCCATTTCACAGATAAAGAAAAGTAATTACAGAATGGTTAAACAACTTGGCATCACATCTTTTGTGTGGCTGAGTGGGGAGTAGAACCTAGGTTTGTCTGTAGTCAGAAGCTGGATTCTGCATACAACACAATGCAGTTCTTAAACTAAAACGATAAAGTTCTGGAAGGTGAGATGGGGGTATGAATAAAGCTTTGAGCAACAGGCCAACTCTTAAGTCTCAGAACAATCTTATTTAGGCAGATGAAAAGAACCTTTGACCTCTCACACATAAAGGCTGTCCTTAGTGTTTTATTTTTGTTTTTAAATTAGATTTCTCTCTATAGGCACCTTTCAATAAAATTGTCTTCTGATCTTGAGTGTGATTATCAAAACCCTAAAGCACCTAAGACATTCTATGGAGATATTAGGGCATAGAAAGGAAAAGTGGGCCTCCTTCTGTCACAGTAATAATTTGGGAGAAACTTTAGGCTTTATCACTTACATGGATGTTTTATTGTTCCCCTTCCCAACATACTCTTACATCCTTTTCACCTTTTCTGACTTCTGGAACTTATTCCTCAAGGATATTGGGGAAGAAATAAAAGAAGACATAGCTTTCTCCCTACCACAGATGGTTGTGACCTAGTCACTGACAGTCTAAAACAGAGTGGTTGCATCGACTCCTTCACTCCTACCACTGTATATCTGGGGTTCTCTTAGAAACATTAAGATTCTCCAAAAATATGGTTTTTCACCTCTTTTAGTCTCCACAGTATGATTTTTTTCACCTCACTTAGTCCCAGCTTTTTACTTTGTCTGAGGCTCTGACCAGGCAGAGCCAGAGGAAAGCCATGAAGGTGAGGAAGTGCTTGAATATTCAGCAGTCTAACAGATCTGGAGCTTTGCAAGAACATGTGTTATTCATGTCTGGGCTGCCGTTATCTCTGTAGTGTCTAACTCACCAAGCACACTCAGTAAATGTTAAATGAATGAGTTATTATGACTAATGTCAGTCATTGAGCATCTTATGTAAGGAGATGAGACTTTTGATGGCCTTTACAGGAGGGTAAGCGGGGAGGGAGGATAAAGAAATAAACCTCAAGCAGGATGGAAACCTGGGCCTCTCTGGAGATGCATCACTGATTCAGCCAGCTCCTCCTTAGATGTCAAGAATTTATGTACTATTTTTAGGTGACTGCATCCAGTGTGCAGGCAGGCATATAACTAAAATCTTCAGAACAGTTGAGAAGGGCCCAAACTGAATAAAAACCCTGCTGAGAAAGGTCCAAAAGAAACGAGAAGTAATGAAACTGATGCCCCCTCTTATTTACAGATAAAAAGGGAGGAAGTGTTACCAGAATCCAGAAGGAGATAATCATGTAGAATAGGCCACCTTGAGAGGAACAAGGATCTATGGGCAAGGGACCCAGCCAGTCTACAGTGATTCCTCAAAGACAGAGCTGGCATGTAGTAAGTGTTCAATAAATGTTAGCTATTGTTTGATCAACACAATGCATGTGATCACTTAAAAGCTAAACTTAAATTACTTTAAATTACTACATATCATTCATGATTTCAAGTACTTAACATATATTATTCGCCTTAATCCTCACAACCACCCCAAGAGAGAGTCGCTAACTCGATTTTACAAGTGATGACACCAAGGCACAGATAATTAAATAATTTATCCAAGATTATATGTCTAATAAAGCAACAGGTCCATAATTTGAATGCAAGTAATTCTGGCTCAAGGAACTAAATCCTTAACCACTTTTCTATACTACTTGAGATAGTGTTCTTAGGTCCTGAGGATGAGGGTGGGTGTGGGGTGGGGTATGTCCCAACCCATTTTATTCCCTCCTTTTTTCACCTCTTTCCATATCAGTTGAAGGTGGTGTATCTCTGTTTCATTGTCTCTAGGGCTCAATTAAAAAAAAAAAAAACTTTACAAATATCTTTATGATGGTGTATAATCAGCAACTCCTGTTAAATACCTTTCAACACAATAAATTAGGAAGTAGGGGATTGTCATTCAAAATGAAATATCAATAAAAGGAAGATGGTGGTAGTGTTAGCCAGGCCCAAACATCACTATTCAAATGAGCAGTGGAAATAATATCCATCCCTGCAATTGAGCTAACAATAATAATATTGACCAATCATCCAGGGATGGCTACCAAAATCTTTAAAAATAGTAACTTCAACCAGTAATAATTACCCTTTGGTCACTTCTGATATAATGAAAGTTCTAACTCACAAGACACAATTCAATTTTTCCTTTTATTTCCATCACTGACCTCTCAAAATAAAATACACCTACATTGCAAGTTATGAAAGACATTCTGAAGTTGCATTGTATTATAGAAATATATTTGGCATTAGATTTTTCTTTTTATATGACTTGCTCTAATGATCACATAACATTATGATTTGTTGCCTGGGATTCATTAAAAGATATCTTTTGATCAGTATAATCAACTTAAACAGTTGTTTACTGTTAGACAGCTCTTCAAGCATAAAGGATCAAGACTGGAGGTTTTATGTGTGGGTGTTTGCACACACATGAATGTGTATTTGTGTTTGTACATATGTATGTGTCTATGTATATTGGTTCAACCCGGCTCTGTGGAATTTGTGATTTTATGCTTGCCGGAAATTGTGAAAACCTTAGGAATGCCATTGGTACAGAATATTAGCCACTTCCCAATCATAGTGGAAGTATGGGTTTGTAATGGGGTGATACATAGTGGAAGTATGGGCTTATAGAGGGGTGATCCTGCTATGACAGTCAATGTCTCATAAGGTCCATTTGCATTTTTAAAAAGCACCTCTTCAACCTCCATTTGTTGCAGGAAAAGGCTATCCATAGAATATCCTCTGCTCCTAACTTCGAACAATCCTTTCTTTTGAAATGTTCCCAAACTGCTCACTTGCCTCCTTGACAACCAAGGATTGTCAAATGTATCTGAAGACAAATTAGAAAATCTTCCATTAAAAAATAATCTCATCTTAATAGAAAGTTTGCAAATCAGACACAGTCTCAGTATTGCCTCTTTTTACTCTATAAAACTTACTTGCTTTCTAGCACCCTTGAACCCCTGCTGAAAGAAAAGTGAAAGCAGAGGAGTTCCAGTGTTGCAAATTAATAAATAAATGAACTTTATTAATTTTGTCTCAGACTTAGTTTTGTATTTTACACTTCTTTTTAGTGTATTCCAAATGGACTCAACAAGCCTTACTTGAATAACTTCTCAAGATAATTTCTTAGTTTAATACCTTGTAAAAATCTAAGGTTACTAGGTTATCACTCTCTACTTCAGATTAAGATTGCCTTCATGCTAGTCTGCCTTCTGATAACAAGAGAAATAAGCATATTCTAGATTTTATTGCAAGCTCTCTTTGTTACTTGATAAATTTGTCCAGATGCTGGAGTGGGTGATATAGTGACATAATTTGCCATTGTTCTACCTAGCAATATGCATTGAATGATTTCTGTTTTTAAATGCAGTGACCTTTCTATAAAGGACATTAATGGTGAACCATATATTAAAATAAAAAGTAAATATCTTTTAGCAACATTACCACAGGAAAAGGCTTAGGGAAACCTCCTTTTATTCACTCCAACCCCTCCTTACATTTTAATTATAATTACTATTGTTCAAAATATGTACAGTGATGGGTATTGCTAATGAGTGTTAAACTTAACAAAGTTTTTAATACTCTCGGGAGGAAAGAAACAACTTTTCATCTCATCCTGGGGGGGAAAAACAATAATCACAGCAATGAACCTCTGTACTACATTGAAATGTAAAAATGTAGAGTCAGAAAAAAAAGTTTTCTCATATTTTCTAATTAGATGCTAAACATGACTTATAACACACTGGCAGTTTGCAGCACAAACTTGTTATTTTGAGTCAATCTTTATTAAAAGTTATGCTTTAAAAGAGATTTTTAAATTTGCATGAATATTAAATAAAACCCCTTCTTTATCTTGTGGCCAGATTGTAAGCGAAAACCAGAAACTTTGACTCTGTGGACTTGACAGCACAATTCTTAAGGTTACATGTAACACATTAACACAGCTGTGACCAATAACTACACTGTCTTTGTTATTTTCCTATGATATGAAATTAAAGTGGAAATGTTTATTCCATAAATAGTGGGCAACATTTTAAGCAGATAATAAAATCTAAGGATTTGCTTGAAAGCAAAACAAGGCCTCATTCAACTAAACTGAGAGGTAACCCAAAGCCAAGCTTCTCTGAATAGGCATAGACATTTGACCATCCCATCAAGAGACTCAATCACATAGCAATATGTTCATTATGGGGAGTTATTTCTGTTTTGGAATTCCTAGGTGGCATAAGAAATGAAGCTTTGTTTTCACATGGTGAACTGAGTTAGCCCACTTCAATTGGTCGTGTTTATATGAAGATAGCATTGCTTCATGGGACATTTTTGATAAGGCTATTTTGTTTTCTGTTGCTTCTCTTTTGAAATTCCCCTGGAGCCTATTTAGCAGTTGCATGTTAATTCTTTGGTCAGGCTGATGTTTTTCCTCACTTACAAAATTGACCTATCACATTTAATCATCTCAACTCAACATTCTTTTGGCTTGTTTGTACCAACTGATAAGTTGAACGAAATCAAATTATTGAAGGTTGTTAATTCTGAATCAGATAAGTGTCTTATTCCAACATGTACACCTGACATGTATTTTGTTTGGAATAAGATACTTCTCCTTCAACAGACACATGCCAATCAACAAGGTACATGAGGAAATGCCCTAACTGCATAAGGAAGACTGGCTGACATGGGTCTGCAAATTGATCTTCAAGATGTTCAATGTCTTTGGGAGTGGGGTAAGGGCATCATATGGGGAATCAAGAAATTCAAGAGCTCAAAGTGTTCTTAATTTGCTTTCCAATTCCATTTATATATCAATAAAGGACTGTACAAAGTACTGCTGACTGAAAATGGCTCAGAAACTTAGAAATTCCAGCAAAGCTTGTTATAGTCATGGTGTGCTATTGGGTTACTAAAACTATAGGAACTAGTCCTAAAATATCCTGGACAGCAACTTTGACACTCAGCAAAATGCAGGATTATTGGATATGAAATATTAAAGGTATGCTTGCAGAAGATCAGAGAGACTGGCAGATAGTTGAACAACCTTTGCTGTGTGTACTATATCTTATTCCTTTAAAAACAAGATTGAGAATATAGGCAAAATATTTCAGAATGTCACAGTGTGCTTCAGCGAGAAGAGATCTACAGAGTTCTGGGCCCTAGTGAGTGCTGATTTCCCTGGAGCTGGTCCTCGAGCCTCATAAACTGGGATGCCAAGGCACATTCTGTTGGCCCTCTGGGGATAACAGTATGGCAATAAAGGCAAACATAGAAAAAGGGGGAGTTACTTTCAACTTGCGCTAAAAAGTAACAAATACTGAGGTACATTTATATTTGAATCATCCCATAACACCAACTTCCCCCTACTTTCAGGGACAAAATGAGAGTGCCTCTTTTTGTCTGTAGAGTCACATTCTCCCCTCAGCTACTTATTTATGACTCTTCCTGCTTGCCCTTGATTTTCATTTTAACCTGATTTCATGAGGAGTCAAATCTTGATTCTTAGGTATATGGAGAGATTTCTTCCCAACCCTGTACTCTTCTTGAGGCAATACCAGGCCCTGTACCAAAAGATGGTACCTACTCAACTTGCCCTCTTTTACCAAACACTACCTCACTGCAACCTTGTATCAACAAAAGGACCTCCGTGATTAATTACAGTTTATCACTTGGTGTGTTTCTTACCACATGCTGATAGTCAGATGTCATCATCAATAATTCATGCCAAATTAAAATCTGTTCCCTTCCACTTGGTAAACATTAATTTTTCTCCTCCTTTTCCCTGCCCCCTTTGGTGCCCAATACAGCTTAGATCTACTTGAATTTTTCTTAATAGTTTTCTTTAGCTTGGCTTCAGCCCAGGGACTTGTAATCAATCAGTAAATGATACTATAAAATAAGGCAAAGCAAGAGAAAAAAAAATTCTGTTGGGTTGTAAATTCCATTTTAGTAAATACTGGTACTTTAGTGCTGAGATGAAGTAATTTCCAACAAGGTTTAAGATTCAAAAGTTTGGTTCAGATGACTTCAGTCATGACATATCTGGAATTGCTGTTCCTGAAAATGTTTAATGTATTTAAATGTAGTGAGTACTTCTACATCCCCAGACAGTATGTTTAGAGCATTGTGCAAGATATATAACATATAAAACATGAATCTTGCTCTCAAGTATTTATAATAAAAGGAGAGAAAAGTAGAAAATTCTCTTAGAACTATTAGATAAAGCAGTAGTGCAGATGTTAAGTTCTATGAGGGTTCAGAATAGAAAAACATGATTCTTCTGAACTGCATTAGTCAAGGTAGGTTTCCAGAAGGAGGTAGGATTTGAAGTAGGCCTTGAGGGTTGGGTAGGAATTTAATAGGTAGAGGTGAGTAGAGCATATGAATGGACAAGGACCACCTAAACAAAAACACAGAGATAGAAAGCACAAGGACTACTTAATGAGGATGAGCAAAGTAATAATATCTGAGGAAAAATTGCAGTAAAGACCAGTAACGTTAAAATGTACTAGTGATCAAGCTAACATGCTCAAGTCCTTTAAAAAATCAAGCTCTGACCTAAAATAAACACCATTATGTTATTTTAATAGTGTTATTATGCCAATAAATGGAACAGGAAATGTAAGAATTCCTTGTACTACAGTTTAAAAGGATAAAATTAATATTTTTAATTAAATGTTAAGTCTACACCAGTGGTTCTCAAACTTTAGTTTCCAGCAGAATCAGCTAAGGGGCTTGTTAAAATACAAATTGCTGGGTCTTACCTCCAGAGATTTTGATTCAGTTGGTCTCTGATGGTGCTGGAGAATTTGCATTTATAACAATTTCTCAAGTGATGATGATATTGCTGATCTGGGGACCACATTCTGGGGGAAGTGTTTCAGTCAAGGGAAACAGCTAGTGCAATGACCTCGAGATTCAAATTAGCTTAGTGTGTTTAAAGAACAATGGCGAAGCCTCTCTGACTGGAATAGATTGAACAAGGGAGACAGTAGTAGATGAGGCCCGAGATAACAGGCACTTGACCCAGGGCATTAAAGATCATTATCAGGATTTTAGCTTTTACTTTGAAATTGAAAGTCATTTGATTTCTATTTTAACAAGTCTCTCTGATTGCTATAAGAATAGACTTAAGGAGAGCAAGTAGGACACAGAAAAAGCAGAATATTGTAGTAATCCAGGACCAAGATAATTTGTTGCTTGAACTAGGGTGGTAGTAATGGAACTGGTAAGAAGCTGGACTCTGGTCATACTCTGAATGTAGAGGTATGATTTCCTGATAGAGTGTGGGATCTAAGAGTGAAAATGATCAAAGATGATGCCAGCATCTTTGTTCTGAGCAACTAGAAGATGGAGGTGCTATCAAGTAAAAGGGAAGACTATGTGTAGAGAAGACTTGGAGGTAGGGGAGATCAAGAGTTTAGTGTCGGGTATGTATAGTTTGAGATTTGCAGACTCATGAAATATTACAACTGGAAGGGGCTGTGGAGATTAATAGCCCAGAGAGGGGAAAAAATTGACCAAAGTCACATATCTAGACAGAGCATATCTAAAATTAAAACTATATTTATTTTATATCTCCAAGAATGCTCAGCACTGTGCTAGGCATGCATTAAGAACTTTATAAAGACGATGAAAGCTCTCATGAGTGATATAAAATCTAACCAATGTAGATTTGGGGTAAAAATCAAGCCAGATTCTTTCAGCAATAATTTGAATAGGGTGGTCTCTGTGATGATTTTTAGGTTCTAAATCTGAAAAATATATCAGTACTAAGGAGGTCCCACCTGTCCTCATCATCACATGTTGAGTTAACTTTCATTATGAGGGTTTGGTATCTTAAAACAGCCTCTTTGGCTGCCAGCAGAAATAATGCCCCCGAATGCTGAATCTAGAAGAGATAATTAAAGAATTATTTGTGACAGTTGAATGAATACTATCTTGGAACTCAGAGGACCTGGGTTCTGGTCTCAGCTTTGCTACTATATCCCCGTGTGCCTTGGCAAGTCACGCCCCCCCCCCCGCAAAAAAAAAAAAAAAGAAAACTAAGGCATTGGCCTACATAAACTCTGCATTTGCTTACAGCTCTTTAAATTAGATTTCTAATTTCATGTTTTTCAGAAGGAATTCATGACTGAGCTTTTTTATTCCTCAGAGATTTCATGTGTGTCTAGAAATGCATTTAATTAAAACCAGACATGAATTGTGAGTTTGGCACCCTCCATTAGAAAAGGTAAGACCTAAAAAGTACAGCAAAGTAGTAAGTATACCGAACTTTGAATTAGAGTTTTGGTTCTTTATCTGACTCCACCATTGACTCACTGTGTGGCTTAACTGGGCTATTTAACCTCAGGCTTCAGTTTTCCTCTTGCTCAAAGAGAGGTACTGCTTGACCTTTCCCATATGAATACCTATGAAATACCTCCATAGGTATTTCATGATAATCTAATGGGATAACATATGTAAAAGAGCTTTGAAAAATATAAAGTATTTTTAAAATGTAAATTGGGATGGTACATAATAGCAATGAAAATAATAATGGGTAACATTTATTATTCATCATATGTTCTCACCATGTCAAGTACTTGGTTGTCATTTGCTAAATATCATTTTCTCAGTGAGGACTTCACTGACCACTCTGTTTATAATTACACACATCTACTTATGTTCCTATCCCACATACTCTGCATGCCACTTATAACCTGCTAACATCATGGATAATTTACTTAAATCTGTTATTGTCTGTCTCTGCTCATTAGAATGTATAGTCCATAAAGAAAGGGATTTTATCTGATTTGTTCCCTCCTGTTTCCCCAAAATCTAAAACTGTGAACTAATATATAGCAGAAACTCAATAAATATTTGTTAAATAAGTGAATTCTGCCAGATAAAACTGCCTTAAAAAAACTACATAGAGTATTAGCTTGTACGAAATCAACATCTTTACTATACATCCAGTAGAAGTCAGTCCCTGTGCTGTGCAGGTAGTTAATTGGCAATCTTGTTATTGTAAGAGGTCCTGTGATAAGACAAATCTTTTCTTCAGATATAATCAGCCTTTTGAGGCCACTCTCCTACCAGGTTAGCCTTATAGTTAGGTGAGATAGGTGATTACTATCTTCTGAGGGGGATTGCCTAAAGCAGTGATTGACCTTGTGGTCCAATACCATCTCTACCATATATTAACTGTGTGACCTTGATCATGGTACTTGAATGTTTTTAAGCTTCTGTTTTCTTATCTATGAAATGGGGATTACAGTAGCACTTTCCTCATAAAGATGTTGCGTGACCAAGTGGGACATTATACACAAAGCACTTAACACAGTGCCTATAACATTGTAAGAATCAAAGAAATTCAAGTGATATTATGGGGAGGATTTCTAGGAAGACTCCCAAGTCTCTTCCTCACTGTTGAAAGCATGCCTTCCCCCACCCCATCCCCCTTTTTTCTTAGACAGTTAAAGGTTCTCTGATGTTGTCAGGGGTTGTGTGGAGTCTTCTGTGTCATGAGTGATTTTATATTACACAAATTCTAACCCAGTATATGCCAATTCTTCACAATCACCTCTTTATAAATTGGAAAAATTCTTGGAAAGAGTGCCCTAACTGCTAAATTAGTCAATATTTTAAAACAGTGTAGCACAACAGAGAAAACATGGGCTTTGGTGACAGAGAGACAGTGGTTCAAATTCTGATTAAAACCATCACATGGCCTTGGCCAAGTGATATCACGTCTCTGGAGTTGAGTATCCTAATTTATAAAATGTGGACAATAACATCTACTTTGTATGAAAATATTGTAAAATGTTTCTCACAGTTGCTGACAACATAGGGGTACTTAAATAAGTTGACCCTCAGAAATTCAGAGTATGGAGTTTTAATGAACTTAACTACAGTCTGCTTCTCCTAAGATTTGTACCATGTTGGGGTTATATAAGAAGGAAAACAATGCACCGATGTGGTCTCATTTAAATCTATCAAGGTTCTGAAAGGTAGGTTACCCCATTTTTATAAAACCTGAAAAACAGGAAGGGGTGTTGGAGATCTCATGAGAAATTTCTGACATGAAACATCCTGTGTTTGTCTCTTTGCTCTGCCTACCAGAAAATTCAGTGAATTCTTGTGCTCAATGTGTATTTGCATCTCTATTAGCAGTAGTGGTAAGAGGATTTGTTTTCAGATTTTCTATGTATATTTTATTAATTTTATTTTAAATTGGCTATAAGCCATGACAAATGAGGTAGAGATTTCTTAGCTAGCTAGTAATGGAGCAATGACAAGGGTTTGTGTTACCTAATTCCAGTCTGAGGACCCTCTCATATATTATGGAAATTACATAATGGTTCTCACAAGCACACAAGTGAAGCCAAACTTATTGCTTTGGTTCTGTCATAAAGAGGAACAAACATCAGCCTTCTATTTAAAAGGAGAAAATATGAAAGCTTCTGTGTCCTTATTTCTAAAATGGGGATAATATCTATTTCTTAACATAGTTGTGAAGATTCAGAGAGAATATTTGCAAAAGCATTCAGTATAGTATTTGATAACACAGTGACACTGAAAAGTCTGAAATATTGACCCTTTAAGATATAAATGCAGTTCTATTAATCAGAAGTAGTAAAACTAAAATGCACAACTCTTAAACTTCATTTAGAAATCACTTATCTCTCTGAACTCCATGCACTAATATAATATTCTGTTCCAGATAGAGCCAAGATCCACACTTGCTGCCCTTTCATGCCATAGGACACGGAAATCTGGGAAAGTTGTCAACAATCTCTAAATTCTAACTGTAAATATGTCTACAAAAAGCACAGAAATCTATAAAGAATACACACATATGAAGTTTCAGTTTCATAATTCACACAATAGAGTACCCAGAAAACTGAACCAAAATCATGGGTTTGCCTCTTTGTACAATAGCAAGCTTCCCCATGTTTCACAGCCATTGACTGTATCCAAAAATGTAGCCAGATATATATACCATTAAAATGTTCATTTGTCCTCAAGGGAGTCCAGGAAAGGGCATTATAGATCCTCATTGTTACCGTCTCCGATGACTGTTTCCTCCTTGAGGATGCTCAGTGGCAGGATGCACCAAGCTCTCACAGAGGGTCTAGGCAGGCAGGGTGTCCTGGTTATCTTGGGCTCCAGCAAAGGGACAGTGACTTGGGGGATGTCAAAGGCATACGGGGAGCAGACCAGGTGTGTGGCTTCATGGTAAGGGCTGGAGGACAGTTGGCATTTTCCCTGTGAGGGGTCCTCTTCCCATGCAGCCTTCCCTTTTATAAACATCCTCTAATCCCCACAAAATGCAAATTCCGTAAGAACCTGAGAGTCTATGTATATCCCCAAGCCTGGGTACTTGATAGGGAAGAGAAGTGGAGGAGTAGTAAGTAGAAGGGACACAAAGTGGGGACTGAAATATATAAAAATGCACTTCACAAATTTCACAAGATTATGCTGGCTAGCTTTGATGTTTGGAGTTTGGTCCATGGTACTGAAAGAAATATTCCTAAGGCAAGTACTCCACAACAGAGAGTGCTGGGATACTGGAATCTATGCTATGACTTAGAAGCTTCTCTTCTGTCAACATGATTTTCATGACTGCCAAAAAAGTAGGCAAAAATTACCCTTCAACAAACATAATGAGTATATGCAGTGTGCATATATCTTGGATGAAGCTGTATTTCAGCAACCTCACATCCTATTTATGGATGGGGGATTTCCTTTGACTTAAATTTCCCCCTGATTGCTTTCCTTTGTCAGATGAGAGCAGAAGCTGCCTTGGCTTAAACACCACCTTCTCAGATTGTGTGTGACTGACCACATGCAAAGGAAAATCAAATAAAATCCACACTCACATTACACATCAGTTGGCGGTCTCTTCTCAGGCTGGAAATCATACCCCAACAAGTGTGGTCTCCCTTGGGATGGCAGCCACATGCTTCCACATGCCTATTTGGCCTTCTTCCAGATGGCGTGTGTTTGGAGCTGCTCATGGGAGGTCATTAACCTACAGAGGGAATATTTGCTCCCTTTTACTCTTTCACTAAAGATAGAGCAGAGATGAGTTTCAAAGTGAGTGCTTCCATCTACCTACAATGCTGAGTGACACGTATTACCTGTTTTGCCTCCATTGAATATTGTGAAGTCAGCCTAACCCCAAAAGAGATTGTCTGAATGAAAATACAGCATAGAAGCATAAAGATGAATTATTCCATTGACTCTTCTGGAAATTAATTTTATATATATTTTAAACTTAGTATACTATTTGTTCTGAAATGGAGGAGAGTGCATGTGCATCCACTATTGGAAGGGATGTGTGTAACTACCCATTCACTTTTCTATAGTACTTTACATGCATTACCTTTTTTAAGACAGGCAACAACCCTGTGGAGTAGATCAGACAAATCACACTCCATTTTGAAGATTATCAAGCTGAAGCTTAGGGAGTTTAAATGATCTGTCCAAAATCTTATGGTGAAAACCAAGTCTAGAATCCCCAAACACAGACTCCCATCTCCTTTAATCTTTTAGAAGTCATCCATGAATGAGTTTTCCACCATCTCTTCAAGGGGACCTATGGGAAACGCTGCTGTACATTGACTGAGTGTCACTCCCTCTGTTAGACAATAGCTTACAAAATTTGGCTCTCTCAGCTTCTTATTTTGTCCATTCCTAGAACATCCATTAATTTTCTTTGGCATAAAGGATTACCAGATGGTAGAAAATTACATATTCTTTGTATAAATACAAACTAACAATTTAAAGCTTAAAAATCCTAGAGAAAAGACTAAATCTTTGGGTTTTTGTGGGTTTTTTTATGGTTATAAAGGACCAGTTGAAGTGAAAAAGCAAAACCTCTAGAGAAATGTTGATATCTATGAAAAGCAAAGAGTGGAAGTGACAAATTTAAGCAGCCATAGTGTTATCTTACAGAAGGAAAATAGAAAAAAATTATGAAGGCCCACACCCACTACCACTTTGAGTGACACATTAACAATCATGGCATTGTTACAATATTGCCTCTATAAAGCTTTTCTTCATAAGCAAGCTTCTCTGTACCCACACCCCTCTTTAAGCATCCTGTTTCCTCACTCTGGCCTTTTCACACTACACCTGCTCTCCCTGTCTGATAGTTCAAGTTTCCATCTCCAGTCCTCCTGCTCCATCTAAAATACCCATCGGAGGAGAGATCCAAGATGGCAGAGTAGATAAACGCTGTGCTTACCTCATCCCGTGAACACATCAAAATTACAACTAAATTATAGAACAGTCAACCTGGAGACGCATCTGAAGTCTAGCTGAACAGAAGTGTTATAAAGAAAGATATAAAGATATAAAGGATATAAAGATATAAAGAGAAGTGACGTCATAGGAATGGCGGCAGCAGGGCGCACTTTCTGAGTTCTCCTCCGGATCTTGTTGCAAACGGGACCTATAACCCATCAAAGAACTTTCGCTCATTACACAGAATAGCGGGGAGATTCGTGGATTACTTGAAGCTAAGAAGTACTTGAAGGTGCGCTAATTGGGCGAGCAGGGGAAGGAAAAAGAGGAACGGAGTGAAAACGCCCGGCCGGCAGCAGCAGGAGAGCCCAGCCCCCAACGGAGCCTCAGCTGGCGGGGGCGAAAACCGAAAACCGCTGTGCCGGGCACGCACAGGATCCCAGGGCGGAGCGGAGAGCGCAGAGACCAGGAGGTGGGCTCTTTCCCTGCGTTCCACGGCTGATTTCTCCCGCCGGGAGGGCAGCTAGAGGGCCGTAGCGCCGACAAAGAACATAGCCTCCATACCTGGGCCCCTCCCCCACCCCGCTCTTCCAATCCTACCCCGCCCATCCAGAGACTTAAACGAGAAGCCCCGGGGGAGCACCGCTGTGCCGGGCACGCATGGGATCCAGGGCGGAGCGGAGAGCGCAGAGACCGGGGTTGGGCTCTTTCCCTGTGTCCCACGGCTGATTTCTCCCGCCGGGAGGGAGGCCAGAGGGCCCTAGCACAAAGAACATAGCCTCCATACCTGGGCCCCTGCCCCGCCCCGCTCTTCCAATCCTACTCCGCCCTTCCAGAGACTTAAACCGGCCCCTGAACTGAGGAGTGGTGTCAGATTACAGAGGAGCCTTAATGCTCAGGCTTTGGGAAGCCTGAAGGGCAGCCCTGACCCAGGGAGACTGGGAAGTGTGTGTGATTTTGGCTGCGCTAGGAGAGAAGAGACTCCTCCACCCCCAGCCACCACCTATTCTGGCCTGCGGGAAGAGGGCGACGCGCGGCTGGGCTGGGAGAGTGAAGACCCCTCCATCCCCAGCCCCCACCCTTCCTGGCTTGCCTAGGGCGGGGTGGATGTAGCTGCAGAGACACACCCGGAGATCAGCAGTGAGGCAGGCGCAGCTCTGGGCTTTCAGCAGATCAGAAATCTCCCGCCCGCACTCACACACACACACTGAAGAAGTGCCTTAAGTCTCAAGAGTACTGGACACGGATCTGGTGGTGTCACTCTCAGTGTGCATATGTGCAGGCAAGGGCAGAAACTGCACTGACATTGTAAAAACTATCATCCAGACCCCTCAGGCCCACGCATTTAAGTCTGCAGTCCCAAAGTCTCTCTGGGCACCAGGTGACCCGCTCTGCCAGCGCAATAAGCAGGGGGCTCTTTGGTACAGCAGAGAACAACCTGGACATTGCTTGGTGAGCTTAGGCCGAGACTGTCGCTGCTTTTTGTATTGCTTTGTTTTGTTTTGTTTTGCTTTGTCTTTATATCTTTGATATCTTTGCCTCTGTCGAGTGGGGGTTATCAGGTGGTTTTGCATGTGAACGTATTTGATATTTTTCTTTGTTGTTGTTGTTGCTGTTGTGCTTGGTGATTTGCTTTGTTCTGAAACTGCCCTGCCGGGGCCCAGCTTGTGAGGCACGGTCAGCAGATCAGAAATCTCCCGCCCGCACCCATACACACACACTGAAGAAGTGCCCTAGGACTCTGGAGTTCTGGACAAGGGGCTGGTGGTGCTACTCTCAGTGTGCATACGTGCAGACAAGGGCAGAAACTGAACTGACTTTGTAAAAACTATCATCCAGACCCCTCAGGCCCACGCATTTAAGCCTGCAGTCCCAAAGTCTCTCTGCGCACCAGGTGACCGGCTCTGCCTGCGCAATAAGCAGGGGGCTCTTTGGTACAGCAGAGGACAACCTGGTCATTGCTTGGTGGGCTCAGGCCGAGACGGTCGCTGCTTTTTGTTTTGCTTTGTTTTGCTTTGCTTTGTTTTGTTTTTCTTTGTCTTTATATCTTTGATATCTTTGCCTGTGTCGAGCAGGGGTTATCGGCTGTTTTTTTTGCATGTGAATGTACTTGATTTTTTTCTTTGCTGTTGTCGTTGCTGTTGTGCTTGGTGATTTGCTTTGTTCTGAAACTGCCCTGCCGGGGCCCAGCTTGAGAGGCACGGGACTCAGCATATCCAGGGGCCAACTCCAGACCAAATCGGAGTGCAGCCGGGTATGACCTGCAGGTCACACACCTAGAGAGGGTTCTTTGCAGGCACTGGAGCCCATAGAGGCCAAATCACATTAGGGTGGTCAACCCTCACGCAGCAGAGCGCCCTGCGGGGGGAAGAGTCAAGTCTCACAACGGGTCAGCCCAGGAGTTAACCCCACCTACTCAGTAGCAAAAAGCAATTAAAGATCTTCTTGAACGGGACAGTGTACACAACACAAGACTCACCTTTGGAGCACACGCAGAGGAGGACGACGTGGTGCCAAGTCAAACATAAAGGACACATACTACATAAGATAACCTAGCAAGAACTAAGAACTCTAGGGGATCTACCTAATACATCAAAATAAACACAGTCAGCCAGAATGGGGAAACAAAGATACACGTCCAAAATAAAAGAACAGAAGAAGCCTCCACAACTGGAACTAAATGAAGCAGACGTAACCAACCTCTCAGAGACAGAGTTCAGAACACTGGTGATAAGAATGTTGAAGGAGCTTAGAGAAGACATAAAGAAGGATGTAGAAATCATAACGAACGAGCTTAGAGAAAACATAAAGAAGGATGTAGAAATCATAACGAAAAACCAGTTAGAACTAAAGAACACAATTACCGAAATTAAGAACTCACTTGAAGGAATTACCAGCAGGCTAGATGAAGCAGAGGATCGAATCAGCGACTTAGAAGACAAGGTAGCAGAGATCACCCAAACGGAACAACAGAAAGAAAAAAGAATAAAAAACAATGAGGATGGCCTAAGAGACCTCTGGGATAACATCAAGCGCAACAACATGCGCATCATAGGAATACCAGAAGGTGAAGAGAGTAAGCAAGGGATTGAGAACATATTTGAAGTAATAATGTCCGAAAACTTCCCCAACCTGATGAAGGAAACTAACATACAAGTCCAGGAAGTGCAGAGAGTTCCAACCAGGATTAACCCAAACAGGTCCATACCAAGACACATTATAGTTAAAATGGCAAAGCTTAAAGACAAAGAGAGAATCCTAAAAGCAGCAAGAGAAAGACGGAGGGTTACATACAAGGGAACTCCCATAAGACTATCAAATGACTTTTCTACAGAAACATTGAAGGCCAGGAGGGAGTGGCAGGAGATAGTCAAAGTGATGGAAAACAGAGGCCTACAACCTAGATTGCTTTATCCAGCAAGGCTATCATTTAAAGTTGATGGAGAGATAAAGAGCTTTCCAGAAAAAAATAAGCTAAAGGAATTTATTACCACCAAGACAGCATTGCAAGAAATACTAAAAGGACTTCTGTAAATAGAAGAAAGATCAAAACAACCTAACTACAAATTTAAAAATGGCAATATCTATGTACCTATCAATAATCACTTTAAATGTAAATGGATTAAATGCTCCAATCAAGAGACATAGGGTGGCTGACTGGATAAGAAAGCAACACCCTTGTATATGCTGTATACAAGAGACTCACCTCAGAACAAAAGACACACACAGGCTGAAAGTGAAGGGTTGGAGTAAGATATTTCATGCAAATGGAAACAAGAAAAAAGCTGGAGTTGCAATACTTATATCTGACAAAATAGACTTTAAAATGAGGAACATACTAAAAGATAAAGATGGGCACTATATAATAATAAAGGGATCGATCCGACAAGAGGACATAACCCTAGTAAACATCTATGCACCCAACATAGGAGCACCTAAATATATAAAACAGGTACTGACTGACATAAAGGCAGAGATGAACAGTAACACTATTATAGTCGGGGACTTCAACACACCTCTGACAACAAGGGACAGGTCTTCCAGGCAGAAAATCAATATGGAAACAACAGCCTTAAATGATACATTGGACCACCAGTTGGATTTAATCGATATTTTCAGAACATTTCACCCCAATGCGGCAAAATACACCTTTTTCTCAAGCGCACATGGAACATTTTCCAACATAGATCATATGTTAGGCCACAAAAGAAGTCTTGATAAATTTAAGAAAATTGAAATCATACTGTGGGGACACAGCCCCAAAAAGCAGTTTCCAGGCTCTCGGCCTCACATAGAAAGGTGCTGGCTCAGGTAGTAAATGGCCATCGACTGTGATCAAATGGCCAGCAGATGTGGCTAGTTGGCCATCAGCTGTAACCAGTGAGCCATTAGCCATGAATATAACTGCCGTGCCTAGGCTAGCAAAAAAAGAGAAAAATGGGGGCTAGCAAGAAGATGGTGGCTCTGTCTGCAAGCGGCACAGTGAGGGTTGAGAATTGTGTTGTTCCTGGTTCCTGTGTCTCCAACCCAGCCACCAGTGAGAGTATAGTGGTATGACTCCCCTACCTATGGCTCCGTGGGTGTTCGTTTTTGGCCTCAACATGTCCTGCGTTCTTATGTGGGGAGTGGGACCAGAGACCCCGCCTGACACCCTGCACGACACATGGCAAAGTCGGCAGGATCCCCTACACTACACATACCAATTGTCTTCTCTGATCACAATGCTATGAAATTAGAAATTAACTACAGGAAAAAAACTGGAAGACACACCAATTCATGGAGGCTGAATAACTTATTACTAAATAATGAATGGGTCAAGCAGGAGATCAAGGAAGAAATCAAAACATATCTCGAGATAAATGAAAATGAAAACACGACGACCCAAAATCTATGGGATGCCGCGAAAGCAGTCCTAAGAGGGAAATTCATAGCTTTGCAGGCCTACCTAAAGAAACAAGAAACATCACTAATCAACAGTTTATCTTCACATTTAAGGGATTTGGAAAAAGAACAGCAAAATAAGCCCAAAGGGAACACAAGGAAGGAGATAATAAAGATCAGAGCAGAAATAAATGAAATAGAAACCAGAAAAACAATACAAAAGATCAATGAATCCAAGAGTTGGTTCTTAGAGAAGATAAACAAAATCGACAAACCTTTAGCCAGACTCATTAAAAAAAAGAGAGGACCCAAATTAATAAAATCAGAAATGAAAGAGGAGAAGTGACAACGGACACTGCAGAAATACAAAGAGTTTTAAGAAGTTACTATGAGCAACTATATGCCAAAAAAATTGACAATTTGGAAGAAATGGACAATTTTCTAGAGGTGTACAACCTTCCAAGGCTAACTCAAGAAGAAACAGAAAACCTGAATAGACTGATTACCACCACAGAAATTGAATCAGTAATCAACAGTCTCCCAACAAACAAAAGCCCTGGACCAGATGGCTTTACAGGTGAATTTTACAAAGCGTTCAAAAAAGAATTATCACCTATTCTCCTCAAGCTCTTCCAACAAATCCAGAAGGAGGGAAGACTGCCAAACACTTTTTACGAAGCCACTATCACCCTGATCCCAAAATCAGACAAAGACACCACAAAAAAGAAAACTACAGGCCGATATCTCTAATGAACATAGATGCAAAAATCCTCAACAAAATATTAGCGAACAGAATTCAGCAATACATTAAAAAGATCATTCACCATGATCAAGTGGGATTCATCCCTGGTATCCAAGGGTGGTTCAACATCCGCAAATCTATTAATGTGATACACCACATTAACAAAATGAAAAATAAAAATCACATGATCATATCAATAGATGCAGAAAAAGCATTTGATAAAATCCAACAGCCATTTATGATAAGAACCCTTAAAAAAGTGGGAATAGAGGAATCTTATCTCAACATAATAAAGGCCATATATGACAAACCCACAGCTAACATCATACTCAATGGGGAAAAGCTAAAACCATTCCCCCTAAGATCAGGAACAAGGCAAGGTTGCCCACTATCTCCGCTTCTATTCAACATAGTGCTGGAAGTTCTTGCCACAGCAATCAGACAAGAAAAAGAAATAAAAGGCATCCAAATTGGTAAGGAGGAAGTAAAGTTATCATTGTATGCAGATGATATGATACTATATATAGAGAACCCTAAAGACTCCACCAAGAAGCTATTAGAGCTGATAGATGAATTTAGTAAAGTAGCAGGATACAAAATTAATATTCAGAAATCAGTTGCATTTGTATATACCAATAATAAAACATCAGAAGGAGAAATTAAAAAAAACAATCCCATTTACAATCGCTCCAAAGACTATAAAATACCTGGGAATAAATTTAACCAAAGAAGTAAAAGATCTATACTCAGAAAATTATAAGACACTGAAGAAAGGAATGAAGGAAGATATTAATAGATGGAAACACATATCATGTTCATGGATAGGAAGAATTAATATAGTTAAAATGTCCATACTGCCTAAGGCAATATACATATTCAATGCAATTCCTATCAAACTGCCAACGTCGTTTTTCACAGAAATAGAACATATAATCCTAAAATTTATATGGGACCATAAAAGACCCCGAATAGCAAAGGCAATCTTGAGAAATAAGAACAAAGTGGGAGGTATAACAATACCTGACTTCAAATTATACTACAAGGCTACAGTAATCAAAACAGCATGGTACTGGCATAAAAACAGACACATAGATCAATGGAAAAGAATAGAGAGTCCAGAAATAAATCCATGCCTATATGGCCATTTAATCTACGACAATGAAAGCAAGAATGTACGATGGAGTAATGACAGTCTATTCAATAAATGGTGCTGGGAAACCTGGACAGACACATGCAAAAAAATGAAGTTGGACCACCTCCTTACACCATATACAAAAATAAATTCAAAATGGCTTAAAGACTTAAATGTAAGATCTGAAACCATAAAATACCTAGAAGAAAATATAGGAAGAAACTTCTCAGACATTACCCGGAGTAAGATTTTTACTGATATATACCCTCGCTCGAGGGAACTAAGAGAAAAAATAAACATGTGGGATTATATCAAACTAAAAAGTTTTTTCACAGCAAAGGAAAACATCAATAAAACAAGAAGGGATCCTACTGAATGGGAAAAGATATTTGCCAATGATATATCTGATAGGGGATTAATATCACAAATCTATGAAAAACTCACTCAACTCAACTCTAAAAAAACAAACGATCCAATTAAAAAATGGGCAGAGGACTTGAAGAGACATTTTTCTAAAACGGACATACAGATGGCAAACAGACATATGAAGAAATGCTCAACCTCACTAACCATCAGAGAAATGCAAATAAAAACCACAATGAGATACCACCTCACCCCAGTCAAAATGGCTATCATCAATAAATCAACAAACAACAAGTGCTGGCGCGGATGTGGAGAAAAGGGAACGCTTGTGCACTGTTGGTGGGATTGCAGATTGGTGCAGCCACTATGGAAAACAGTATGGAGGTATCTCAAAAATCTGAAAATGGAACTACCCTATGATCCAGTAATTCCACTCCTAGGTATCTATCCGGAGAAACCCAAAACTTCAATTCAAAAATCTTTATGCACTCCTATGTTTATTGCAGCACTATACACAATAGCTAGGACATGGAAACAACCAAAATGCCCATCGGTAGATGACTGGATTAAGAAACTGTGGTACATTTATACAATGGATTATTACGCAGCCATAAAGAAGAAAGAAATCTTACCATTTGCAACAACATGGATGGACCTAGAGAACATTATGTTAAGCGAAATAAGTCAGACAGAGAAAGATAAGTACCATATGATCTCACTTATTTGCGGATTCTAAAGAAAAGAATAAGTGAATGAACTAATCAGAAACAGTTTTGGAGACAAAGAGGAAAAACTGAGGGTTGCTGGATGGGCGGGAGGGGTGGGGGGTGGGGGGAAGGGTGAGGGGATTGGAGGGCAGTCGGTGACCACAGGATGGCCACGGGTTTGAAAATTAATCTCGGGAACGTAATTTGGTGGTTACCAGAGGGTAAGGGGGTTGGGGGGTGGGGGATGAGGGTGAGGGGGATCAAATGTGTGGTGATGGAAGGGGAGCTGACTCTGGGTGGTGAACACACAGTGTGATTTATGGATGATGTGATACAGAATTGCACACCTGAAATCTATGTAATTTTACTAACAATTGTCACCCCAATAAATTAAAAAAAAAAAAAAGATATAAAGAAGCCACGTCAAGACTGTTGGGAGGGGTAGAGATGCAAAACGGGCTGGACCCACACCCACATTTGGCGGTTCAAAATCAGGAGAAATATCTGGGCCACAGAAGTTCCCCACAGAGGAGCAAGAGACCTCAGTCCCACATCAGGCTCTCTAACCTGGAGTACTGGTGCTGGGAAGAGGAGCTCCCACAACAATTAGTTGTGAAAAACAGTGGGAATTCTGACCATCTGTGTGTGACAGAAGGCTACAGGAAACCCAGATATCCTCTTTAAGGGTTCACACAGGCATGCACCCTAGGCTCTGTTGGAGGAACAGTGACTTGGAGGGCATCAGAGACATATAGAAAGAGACTGAGTTGTGTAATTTTGGGCTGAGGACTGAAAGGACAGTCGCCACTTTCACTGTGTGAGGTCTTCCTCAGGTGTAGCCAATAGGCAGGAGTCATCTTTCCTGTGTTGAGCCTTCCTCAATGCCCATGGCCAAATCTGAATCGATCTGGTGAGCTGTGCTTGCTCCACCCTGGTGACCCAATGAGACCCTGCTACACAAAACTCCATACTACAGTAGGCTTATCAGTGACTGAACTTTATGGGAACCAGCTGGTGTCAGCAGGCCTTGGAGTGTTCTGGCTCTTTGTGAAGTCATCCCAGACCTGGTAATGGAGGTAGCCATCCTCAGTTCACAATGTGGCCTCTTCCACAAGCCTCCAGGGTTAGTACAGGAAGCAATCAACCATGGATTACTTTGTAGCTCCTACCATGTACTCCTCGACTGATCACAGATAGTGGTTGAACTGGGACTGCACTGGAGCATGTACCAAGAGGTCCCAGAACCAATATATGTGCAGGTTGGCTTCAGACCACAGCAGAACACCATCCAATTAGCCCTACAAGTGGAACCACAAAGGGTGATCTCAACAGGCACCAAAGCCCACTGGGGTGAATCCTGCTCTGTGGGGTAAGCTCCCCACACAGCAGCCCATAAGCTGTGGACAAGGCCAAAGCCCACAGCCAGTCAGCCTGAGGGTCAATACCACCTACTGATATGCTAACAGCAATGAAGCCTCAATTATAACAGGAGGGCACACAAAACCCACACTAGGGACACTCATGAAACATGCAGCTCCGGTGACCAGGGAAACTGAGACTGGGCCCCATAGGACACTTACTACATAAGGCCACCAGGGCAAGACTGGGAGACATAGCAGATCTACCTAATACATAGAAACCAGCAGAGAGAGACAGCCAAAATGAGGGGGGGAAAGAAATATGTCACCAATGAAAGAAGAGGAGAAAGCTCCAGAAAGAAATAAATTAATAAATAAAAATAGCTTAAAAAAATTGAGGTAAACAACATACAAGAAATAGAGTTCAAAACCCTGGTTATAAAGATGCTCAAGGAACTTAATGAGAACTTCAACAAAGAGATAGCAAACATAATAAAAGGAGACAGAAAGCATAAAAAAAAAAAAAAAGACCAGACGTCATCAAAATGGCGGCGTGAGGTGAGCCTCTGTAAAGCTCCCCTGGAATTTACAACTAATCGAACAACTATAACTCCACAAACGACTCCCTACACAGCAGACAGGCAAGACAAAGAGACTCACTACTGAATTCACCTAGAGGGGGGCGAATCTTGTGAGCAGGGAGGAGGGAAGGGAGAAGTGCGGAGACGCAGGTGTGTGGCGCAGGACACAGACGTAACTCAGTGCTCCTAGCAAACTGCATCGCGGAACTACCGAAGCTGCGGGAGAGGGAAGAACTCGGACTGCTAGGGCTCCGTTTATGGCCCACAGGGTTGAAGGGACAGGATATAACACAGCTGAACCCAACACTTACAGCAGAGACCTCCAAGAAAAGACTGAGGGAAGAAGGCTGAAAACGGGGCTTTAAGCCCTCACTGCCGCAGAGAACGGAAGCCTTAGGCACTGAGACTAGCCACCCCCTCCCTACCCTTCCAGAGCTCCAGCCGTCCCCACCTGCCCAGGGCTAGAAGTGGAACAGTGGCAGTGTCAGATCAAAAGAATAAAATATTTGCTCTTCTGAGAACTGTGGACCACAGACACAGATTCGCAGCCCAACTAGTTCTGGCAAAGGGGAGGGAGCTGTGGAAGCAGGACCGGCTGTGGTGGTGGTCACCGCCATTGCTCTGGGCCACCTCTCACACTCATCCCGCCCCTGGCCTCAACTAACTGGGCGGATCCCTGCAGGACTAAACAGAACTGCTGAAACATACGGGCTCTGAATCTGGTGCAGGAAGAGCTTTGGAACTTCAAAAGATCTCTGCATACCCACACGGACACTGCGCCCTGTGACCCAGGCGAACTATTAACAGAGGAGAAGCCCGTCTACCAGGGAATCCCCCCATTGTGTGAGAAGCTGGAATAGTGCAGAGAAAACATAGCAATACCATGTGAGAGAGAAAAAAACGGCTGCACTTGAAGAGAAAATAAAACATTCGACCAACAAATACTGGAAAACAAAAGAAAGACCTCTTCCTATCAACCTGTTGCAGAAGCCACTCCTGTAGATGTCTGGGAAGAGAAATAATAAATCAGTAATTGCCATGAATAACCAAGGCAACAAGGCAGCTCATAAAGAAAGTGAAAAGTCTCCAGAAAAGGAACTTAAAGATGTGGAAATATGTGACTTAAATGACAGAGAATTCAAGATTGCAGTTCTGAAAAAACTCAGCGAGATGCAAGAAAACACAGAAAGGCAGTTTAATGAACTCAGAAACACAATCAAAGAACAACATGAGCATTTTTTGAAAGAGATTGAAATTTTCGAAAAGAAGCAACTAGAATTTCTGGAGATTACGAACTCAATAGAAGAAATTAAGACTAAAATAGCCACCTCAGGTAGTAGAGTTAAACAGATGGAGGAAAGAATCTATGACATCAAAGATAGAAACCTGGAAATGACACAGATGGAAGAAGAGACTTGAGACTTAAAAGAAATGAAAGCATTCTACAAGAACTTTCTGACTCCATCAGAAAGAGAAATATAAGAATAATGGGCATACTAGAAGGAGAAAAAAGACAGAAGGGAACAGAGAATATATTCAAACAAATTGTCGATGAGAACTTCCCAAACTTGTGGAAAGAACTGGATCCTCGAATCCAAACAGCAAATAGAACACCTAATTGCCTCAATCCCAACAGACCTTCTCCAAGGCACATTGTATTGAAGCTGTCTAAAATCAATGACACAAAAAGGAATCCTCAAGGCAGCCAGGGCAAAGAAGACGGTAACCTACAAAGGAAAGCTCATTATATTATCATCAGATTTTTCAGCAGAAACTCTACAAGCCAGGAGGGAGTGGAATCAAATATTCAAACTATTGAAAGAGATAAATTATGAGCCAAGAATAATATACCCAGGAAAGATATCCTTTAGATATGAAGGAGGAATAAAGACCTTTCCAGACATACAGAAGCTCAGGGAATTTTCTAATACACTACCTGCACTACAGGAAATACTAAAGGAGGCTATTCGACCACCATCAACAGGGACAATTTGTGGCAATCAAAACATAAAAGGGGGAAGAGTAAAGGCCTGAATCAGAATATGGGTTTGGAGAAAGTAAGCGTGCTGAAGAAAATGGAATACTCCAAATATCAAACTTACTTTTACATAAACTTAAGGGTAACCACTCAAAAAAAATCCATGACTGAAATACATACTGTAATAAAAGAAGAAACAGAGGGAAACATCATAGAATACAACCATACAGAAATAATAGACAACAAAAAGGCAAAGAAAAAATGGAGACACAGCCTTACCAGAAAACTAAAGATAGAATGACAAGAAATCATCACATATCAAAAATCACCCTAAATATAAATGGACTGAACTCACCAATAAAAACGCACAGTGTAGCAGATTAGATCAAAAAACTAAACCCAACCATATGCTGTCTCCAACAGACACATCTCAGCTACACGAACAAGCGTAGACTCAAAGTGAAAGGGTGGAAATTGACTCTCCAAGCAAACGGTATCCAGAGAAAATCAGGTGTAGCTATACTGATGTCACATGAAATAGACTTCAAGGTGAAAAAGGTAACAAGAGACAAAATGGACATTTCATAATGGTAAAGGGGACTATACACCAAGAAGACATAGCAGTCATCAATATTTATGCCCCCAATCAGGGAGCACACGAAATATACCAAGCAACTACTAACAGAACTAAAGGGAGAAATTGACCAAAACACAATTATACTAGGGGACTTACATACATCATTGACAGCTATGGATGGATCATCCAAACAGAAAATAAATAACGAAATAGCAGCCCTAAATGACATATTAGATGAAATGGACATAATTGACATATATAGAGCACTTCATCCTAAAACATCAGACTATACAATTTTTTCTTATGTACATGGAACATTCTCAAGGATAGACCATATATTGGGACATAAAATCAGCCTCAGCAAGTTTAAGAAGATTGAAATCATACCAAGCATATTCTCTGATCACAAGGCTTTAAAATTGGATATCAACTGCAAAAAAGAAAGCAGGAAAAAAACACAAATACATGGAGATTAAACAGCATACTTTTAAGGAACGACTGGGTCAAAGAAGAAAGTATAGGAGAGATCAAAATATATATAGAAACAAATGACGTTGAAAATACATTCTACCAAAAATTTTCGGATACAGCAAAAGCAGTTTTAAGAGGGAAATTTATATCATTACAGGCCTATCTCAAGAAACAAGAAATATCCCCAAATAAATAACCTCATGTTACACCTTAAAGAACTACAAAAAGAACAAATGAAACCCAAAATCAGCAGAAGGAAGGAAATAATAAAAATCTGAGCAGAACTAAATGAAATAGAGAACAACAAGACAATAGAAAAAATTATTGTGACAAAGAGCTGGTTCTTTGAAAAGATTAACAAAATTGACAAACCCTTGGCTAGACTCACTAAGATATAAAGAGACAAGACACTAATTAACAAAATCAGAAATAAAAAAAGGGGAAGTTATCAGGGACACCATAGAAATACAGGATCATCCAAGAATAACATGAAGGAGTATATGCCACCAAATTCAATAACCTAGAAGAAATAGACAAGTTCTTAGAAACATATAGATTTCCTAGGTGAACCATGAAGAACTGGAAAATCTAAACAGACCGATCACCAGTATGAAATTGAATAAGTCATCCCAAACCTTCCCAAAAGCAAAAGTCCTGGAACAGATGGCTTCACTAATGAATTCTACCAAACCTTAGAGATGATTTAATACCAATCCTGCTCAAACTCTTCCAAAAAATTGAGGAAGACAGTACTCCCTAACTCATTTTATGAGGCCAAAATTACCCTAATACCAAAATCTGGTAAAGACAACACTAAAAAAGAAAACTATAGACCAATATCTCTGATGAATACAGATACAAAAATCCTAAACAAAATTCTAGCAAATCGAATACAACAATGCATTAAAAAGATTATTCATCACGACCAAGTGGGTTTCATCCCTGGGGCACAAGGATGTTCAACATCCGCAAATCCATCCATGTGATACACTACATAAACAAAATAAAGGACAAAATTCATATGATTATATCAATTGATGCAAAAAAACATTTGACCAGATACAACATCCATTTATGATTAAAACACTTAATAAAATAAGTATAGAAGGAAAATACCTTAAGATAATAAAGGCCATCTATGACAAGCCCTCAGCTAATCTCATAATTAATGGTGAAACACTGAAGCCCTTTGCTCTACGTTCAGAAACACGACAGGGCTGTCCCCTATCACCTCTGCTTTTCAACATAGTGTTGGAAATCCTTGCCAGAGCAATCAGGGAAGAGAAAGAAATAAAAGGCATCCAAATTGGGAATGAAGAAGTTAAATTGTCACTCTTTCCAGATGACATACTGTTATATAAAGAAAACCCTAAAGACTCCACCAAAAAGCTATTAGAAACAATCAATGAATACAGTAAAGTTCCTGGCTACAAAATCAACGTACAAAAGTCCATTGCATTCCTATATACTAACAATGAAATCTCAGAAAAAGAAATACAAAAAAAAATTCCTTTTGCAATTGCAGCAAAAAGAATAAAATACCTAGGAATAAACCAAGGTTAAGTACCTAGGTTAATACCTAGGTTAAGTAACCAAGGATGTGAAAGACCTATATGCTGAAAACTATAAGACATGTTCAAAGAAATTGAAGAAGACACAAAGAAATGGAAAGACATTCCATGCTCATGGATTGGAGGAATCAACATAGTTAAAATGGCCATATTACCCAAAGCAATATACAGATTGAATGCAATCCCCATCAAAATCCCAATGGTATTTTTTAAAGAAATAGAACAAAGAATCATCATATTTGCTTAGAACCACAAAAGACCCAGAATAGCCAAAGCAATTTTAAGAAAAAAGAACATTACTGGAGGTATCACACTCCCTGACTTTAGCTTGTACTACAGGGCTACAATAATCAAAACAGCATGGTATTGGCAGAAAAACAGACACATAGACCAATGGAATAGAATTGAAAACCCAGAAATAAAACCACATTAATATGGACAGATAATTTTTGACAAAGAAGAAAAAACATACAATGGAAAAAAGACAGCCTCTTCAATAAACGGTGCTGGGAGAATTGGATAGCCAGGTGCAGAAGAATGAAACTGGACTGCTATCTGCCACCATGTACCAAAAGTAATTCAAAATGGATCAAAGACTTACGCATAAGACCTGACACAATAAACCGCATAGAAAAAAAACATAGGTACTAAACTTGTGGACTTTGGGTTCAAAGAGCATTTTGTGAATTTGACTCCAAAGGTAAGGGAATTAAAGCTAAAATAAATGAATAGGATTATATGAAACTTAAAAGCTTCTGCACAGCAAGAGAAACCATCTACAAAATAAAGAGGCAACCAACTGAATGGGAGAAGATTTTTGCAAACAGTGCCTCCGATAAGGGGCTAATATCCAAAATATACAAGGAACACATGAAACTCAACAACAAAAAAAACAAACAACCCAATTGAAAAATGGGCAGAGGAGCTGAAGAGACATTTCTCCAAAGAGGACATACAAATGGCAAATAGACATATGAAAAAATGCTCAACATCACTAATCATCAGAGAAATGCAAATAAAAACCACAATGCGATATCACCTCACCCCAGTCAGAATGGCTATCATCAACAAGACAAATAGTAACAAGTGTTGGAGAGGCTGTGGAGAAAAAGGAACCCTCATACACTGTTGGTGGGAATGTAGACTGGTGCAGCCCTATGTAAGGCAGTATGGAGGTTCCTCAAAAAATTACGAATAGAATTACCATATGTCCCAGCAATCCCTCTCCTGGGTATCTACCCAAAAAATCTGAAAACATTTATACATAAAGACACGTGTGCTCCAATGTTCATTGCAGCTTTGTTTACGGTGGCCAAGTCGTGGAAACAACCAAAATGTCCTTCGATAGATGAATGGATAAAGAAGTTGTGGTATATATACAGAATGGAATACAATTTGGCGGTAAGAAAAGGTGATATAGGAACATTTGTGACAACATGGATGGATCTTGAGAGTATGATGCTAAGTGAAGTAATTCAGACAGAAAAAGCAGAGAACTGTATGATTTTACTGATATGTGGCATATAAACCAAAACAACAAAAGAACAAGACAAACAAATGAGAAACAAAAACTCATAGACACAGGCAATAGTTTAGTGGTCACCAGAGGTTAAGGGGGGTGGGGGGTGGGAGATGAGGGTAAGCGGGATCAAATATATGGTGATGGAAGGAGAACTGACTCTGGGTGGTGAACACACAATGGGATTTATAGATGATGTAATACAGAATTGTACACCTGAAATCTGTGTAATTTTACTAACAATTGTCACCCCAATAAATTTTTAAAAAAAGGAAAAAAAAATGTAAGTGAAGAATCCAAGAACTAAAGTGAAGAATGCAGTAGTCACCAGCAGATTACAGGAAGTGGAGGTTCGTATCAGAGGTTTGGAAGACAAGGTAGCAGAAAACACAATATCAGAACAGCAGAAAGGTAAAAGAATCCAAAAAAAAATAAATAATATTTTAAGAGACCTCTGGGCCAACATGAAGCATAACAACACTGGCATCATAGGGGTAGCAGAAGGAGAAGAGAAAAAGCAAAGTATTGAGACTTTTTGAAGAAACAGCGACTTAAAACTTTCCTAACGTGGAGAAGGAAATATATACACAAGCCCAGAAAGCACAGAGTTCCAAAAAAGGTGATCCCAAACAGGTTCACACAAAGACACATTATAATTAAAATGCAAAGATTAAAGACAAAGATAGAGTCCTAAAAGCAGCAAGAGAAAGGCAACTAGTAACTCATAAGGGAACTTCCATAAGATTGTCAGCTGATTTCTAAATGGAAACTTTGCAGGCCAGAAAGGAATGGCAGGCAATATTCAAAATAATGAAATGCAAGGACCTACATACAAGGTTATTCCGCCCAGAAAAGCTATCATTTGGAATCGAAGGGCAGATAAAGAACTTCCCAGACAAGAAAAAGCTAAAAGAGTTCATTACCACCAAACCAGTATTACAAGGAATGTTAAAAGGACTTCTTTAAGAAAGAAAGAGGATTAGACGTCATAGGAATGGCGGCAGCAGGGCGCACTTTCTGAGTTCTCCTCCGGATCTTGTTGCAAACGGGAACTATAACCCATCGAGGAAATTTTCGCTCACCACACAATATAGTGGAGAGATTCGTGGATTGCTTGAAGCTAAGAAATTCTTGGGGGTAAGCTAACTGGACGGAGCAAGGAGAGGAGGAGGAGAAGCGGCGTGGGAGCGCCCGGCCGGCAGCAGCGGGAGAGCCCAGCCCCCAGCGGAGCCTCAGCTGGCAGGGGCGAAAACCGAAAACCACGGAGCCGGGCAAGCACGGGATCCCAGGCAGAGCGGAGAGCGCAGAGACCGGGAGGCGGCTCTTTCCCTGCGTCCCACGGCTGATTTCTCCAGCCGGGAAGGCGGCGCGCCCTGCGGCGGTCGGGGGCGCAGTCTCCATACCTGGGCCCCTCCCCCGCCCTGCTCTTCCAATCTTACCCCGCCCTTCCAGAGACTTAAACCGGCCCCTGAACCGAGGAGTGGTATCTAAGGCTCACGCTTTGGGAAGCCTGACGGGCAGCCCTGACCCAGGCAGACTGGGCAGTGTGCGTGATTTTGGCTGCGCTAGGAGAGAAGAGACGCCTCCACCCCCAGCCACCAACTTTTCTGGCCTGCGGGAAGAGGGCGACGCACGGCTGGGCTGGGAGAGTGAAGACCCCTCCATCTCCAGCCCCCACCCTTTCTGGCTTGCCTAGGGTGGGGTGGTGCAGCGGCCGAGACACACCCGGAGATCAGCAACGAGGCAGGCGCAGCTCTGGGCTTTCAGCAGATCAGAAATCTCCTGCCCGCACTCACACACACACACTGAAGAGGTGCCTTAAGACTCAAGAGTTTTGGTCACATATCTGGTGGTGCCACTCTCAGTGTGCATTTGTGCAGGCAAGGGCAGAAACTGCACTGATATTGTAAAAACTATCATCCAGACCCCTCAGGCCCACGCTTTTAAGTCTGCAGTCCCAAAGTCTCTCTGGGCACCAGGTGACCGGCTCTGCCTGCGCAATAAGCAGGGGGCTCCTTGGTACAGCCGAGAACAACCTGGACATTGCTTGGTGGGCTCAGGCCGAGACGGTCGCTGCTTTTTGTTTTGCTTTGTTTTGCTTTGCTTGGTTTTGTTTTGCTTTGTCTTGTATCTTTGATATCTTTGCCTGTGTCGAGCGGGGGTTATCGGCTGTTTTCTTTTTTTTTTTTCTTTCCTCTTTGCTGTTGTCGTTGCTGCTGTGCTTGGTGATTTGCCTTGTTCTGGGACTTCCCTGCCGGGGCCCAGCTTGGGTGGCACGGGACTCGGCATATCTGGGGGCCAACTCCAGACCAAATCGGAGTGCAGCCGGGTTTGACCTGCAGGTCAGACACCTAGAGGGGGTTCTCGGCAGGCTCTGGAGCCCATAGAGGCCAAATCACATTGGGGTGGTCAACCCTCACGCAGCAGAGTGCCCTGCGGGGGGCAGAGCCAAGTCTCACGGCAGGTCAGCCCAGGAGTGACCCCACCTGCTCATTAGCGGGAAGAAATTAAAGATCTTCTTGAACGGGACAGTGTACACAACACAAGACTCACCTTTGGAGCACACGCAGAGGAGGACGACGTGGTGCGAGTCAAATATAAAGGACACATACTACACAAGATAACCTAGCAAGAACTAAGAACTCTAGGGGATCTACCTAATATATCAAAATAAACACAGTCAGCCAGAATGGGGAAACAAAGATACACGTCCCAAATAAAAGAACAGAAGAAGCTTCCACAACTGGAACCAAATGAAGCAGACGTAACCAACCTCTCAGAGACAGAGTTCAGAACACTGGTGATAAGAATGTTTAAGGAGCTTAGAGAAGACATAAAGAAGGATGTAGAAATCATAACAAACGAGCTTAGAGAAAACATAAAGAAGGATGTAGAAATCATAACGAAAAACCAGTTGGAACTAAAGAACACAATTACCGAAATTAAGAACTCACTTGAAGGAATTACCAGCAGGCTAGATGAAGCAGAGAATCGAATCAGCGACTTAGAAGACAAGGTAGCAGAGATCACCCAAACGGAACAACAGAAAGAAAAAAGAATAAAAAACAATGAAGATGGCCTAAGAGACCTCTGGGATAACATCAAGCGCAACAACATGCGCATCATAGGAATACCAGAAGGTGAAGAGAGCAAGCAAGGGATTGAGAACATATTTGAAGTAATAATGTCTGAAAACTTCCCCAACCTGATGAAGGAAACCAACATACAAGTCCAGGAAGTGCAGAGAGTTCCAACCAGGATTAACCCAAACAGGTCCACACCAAGACACATTATAGTTAAAATGGCAAAGCTTAAAGACAAAGAGAGAATCCTAAAAGCAGCAAGAGAAAGACGGAGGGTTACATACAAGGGAACTCCCATAAGACTATCAAATGATTTTTCTACAGAAACATTGAAGGCCAGGAGGGAGTGGCAGGAGATACTTAAAGTGATGGAAAACAAAGGCCTACAACCTAGATTGCTTTATCCAGCAAGGCTATCATTTAAAGTTGATGGAGAGATAAAGAGCTTTCCAGAAAAAAATAAGCTAAAGGAATTTATTACCACCAAGCCAGCATTGCAAGAAATACTAAAAGGTCTTCTGTAAATAGAAGAAAGATCAAAACAACCTAACTACAAATTTAAAAATGGCAATATCTATGTACCTATCAATAATCACTTTAAATGTAAATGGATTAAATGCTCCAATCAAAAGACATAGGGTGGCTGACTGGATAAGACAGCAAGACCCTTGTATATGCTGTATACAAGAGACTCACCTCAGAACAAAAGACACACACAGGCTGAAAGTGAAGGGTTGGAGTAAGATATTTCATGCAAATGGAAACGAGAAAAAAGCTGGAGTTGCAATACTTATTTCTGACAAAATAGACTTTAAAATGAAGAACATACTAAAAGATAAAGATGGGCACTATATAATAATAAAGGGATCGATCCGACAAGAGGACATAACCCTAGTAAACATCTATGCACCCAACATAGGAGCACCTAAATATATAAAACAGGTACTGACTGACATAAAGGCAGAGATCAACAGTAACACTATTATAGTCGGGGACTTCAACACACCTCTGACCACAAGGGACAGGTCTTCCAGACAGAAAATCAATATGGAAACAACAGCCTTAAATGATACATTGGACCACTTGGATTTAATCGATATTTTCAGAACATTTCACCCCAATGCTGCAAAATACACCTTCTTCTCAAGCGCACATGGAACATTTTCCAAGATAGATCATATGTTAGGCCACAAAACAAGTCTTGATAAATTTAAGAAAATTGAAATCATACCAATTGTCTTCGCTGATCACAATGCTATGAAATTAGAAATGAACTACAGGAAAAAAACGGGAAGACACACCAATTCATGGAGGCTGAATAACTTATTGCTAAATAATGAATGGGTCAAGCAGGAGATCAAGGAAGAAATCAAAAGATATTTCGAGATAAATGAAAATGAAAACACGACGACCCAAAATCTATGGGATGCCGCGAAAGCAGTCCTAAGAGGGAAATTCATAGCTTTGCAGGCCTACCTAAAGAAACAAGAAACATCACTAATCAACAGTTTATCTTCACATTTAAGGGATCTGGAAAAAGAACAGCAAAATAAGCCCAAAGGGAACACAAGGAAGGAGATAATAAAGATCAGAGCAGAAATAAATGAAATAGAAACCAGAAAAACAATACAAAAGATCAATGAATCCAAGAGTTGGTTCTTAGAGAAGATAAACAAAATCGACAAACCATTAGCCAGACTCATTAAAAAAAAGAGTTAGAGGACCCAAATTAATAAAATCAGAAACGAAAGAGGAGAAGTGAAAACGGACACTGCAGAAATACAAAGAGTTTTAAGAAGTTACTATGAGCAACTATATGCCAACAAATTTGACAATTTGGAAGAAATGGACAATTTTCTAGAGGCGTACAACCTTCCAAGGCTAACTCAAGAAGAAACAGAAAACCTGAATAGACTGATTACCACCACGGAAATTGAATCAGTAATCAACAGTCTCCCAACAAACAAAAGCCCTGGACCAGATGGCTTTACAGGTGAATTTTACAAAGCGTTCAAAAAAGAATTATCACCAATTCTCCTCAAGCTCTTCCAAAAAATCCAGAAGGAGGGAAGACTCCCAAACACTTTTTACGAAGCCACTATCACCCTGATCCCAAAATTAGACAAAGACACCACAAAAAAAGAAAACTACAGGCCGATATCTTTAATGAACATAGATGCAAAAATCCTCAACAAAATATTAGCAAACAGAATTCAGCAATACATTAAAAAGATCATTCACCACGATCAAGTGGGATTCATCCCTGGTATGCAGGGGTGGTTCAACATCCGCAAATCTATTAATGTGATACACCACATTAACAAAATGAAAAATAAAAATCACATGATCATATCAATAGATGCAGAAAAAGCATTTGATAAAATCCAACAGCCATTTATGATAAAAACCCTTAAGAAAGTGGGAATAGAGGGATTTTATCTCAACATAATAAAGGCCATATATGACAAACCCACAGCTAACATCATACTCAATGGGGAAAAGCTAAAACCATTCCCCCTAAGATCAGGAACAAGGCAAGGATGCCCATTATCTCCGCTTCTATTCAACATAGTTCTGGAAGTTCTTGCCACAGCAATCAGACAAGAAAAAGAAATAAAAGGCATCCAGATTGGTAAGGAGGAAGTAAAGTTATCATTGTATGCAGATGATATGATAGTATATATAGAGAACCCTAAAGACTCCACCAAGAAGCTATTAGAGCTGATAGATGAATTTAGTAAAGTGGCAGGATACAAAATTAATATTCAGAAATCAGTTGCATTTGTATATACCAATAATAAAACATCAGAAGGAGAAATTAAAAAAACAATCCCATTTACAATCGCTCCAAAGACTATAAAATACCTGGGAATAAATTTAACCAAAGAAGTAAAAGATCTATACTCAGAAAATTATAAGACACTGATGAAAGGAATGAAAGAAGATATAAATAGATGGAAACATATATCATGTTCATGGATAGGAAGAATTAATATAGTTAAAATGTCCATACTGCCTAAGGCAATATACATATTCAATGCAATTCCTATCAAACTGCCAACGTCGTTTTTCACAGAAATAGAACATATAATCCTAAAATTTATATGGGACCATAAAAGACCCCGAATAGCAAAGGCAATCTTGAGAAATAAGAACAAAGTGGGAGGTATAACAATACCTGACTTCAAATCATACTACAAGGCTACAGTAATCAAAACAGCATGGTACTGGCATAAAAACAGACACATAGATCAATGGAACAGAATAGAGAGTCCAGAAATAAATCCACGCCTATATGGCCATTTAATCTACGACAATGGAAGCAAGAATGTACGATGGAGTAATGACAGTCTATTCAATAAATGGTGCTGGGAAACCTGGACAGACACATGCAAAAAAATGAAGTTGGACCACCTCCTTACACCATATACAAAAATAAATTCAAAATGGCTTAAAGACTTAAATGTAAGGTCTGAAACCATAAAATACCTAGAAGAAAATATAGGAAGAAACTTCTCAGACATTACCCGGAGTAAGATTTTTACTGATATACACCCTCGCGCGAGGGAACTAAGAGAAAGAATAAACATGTGGGATTATATCAAACTAAAAAGTTTTTTCACAGCAAAGGAAACCATCAATAAAACAAGAAGGGATCCTACTGAATGGGAAAAGATATTTGCCAGTGATATATCTGATAAGGGATTAATATCACAAATCTATGAAAAACTTACTCAACCCAACTCCAAAAAAACAAACGATCCAATTAAAAAATGGGCAGAGGACTTGAAGAGACATTTTTCTGAAAAGGACATACAGATGGCAAACAGACATATGAAGAAATGCTCAACCTCGCTAACCATCAGAGAAATGCAAATAAAAACCACAATGAGATACCACCTCACCCCAGTCAGAATGGCTATCATCAATAAATCAACAAACAACAAGTGCTGGCGCGGATGTGGAGAAAAGGGAACGCTTGTGCACTGTTGGTGGGATTGCAGACTGGTGCAGCCGCTATGGAAAACAGTATGGAGGTATCTCAAAATTCTGAAAATGGAACTACCTTATGATCCAGTAATTCCACTCCTAGGTATCTATCCGGAGAAATCCAGAACTTCAATTCAAAAATCTCTATGCACTCCTATGTTTATTGCAGCACTATACACAATAGCTAAGACATGGAAACAACCAAAATGCCCATCGGTAGATGACTGGATTAAGAAACTGTGGTACATTTATACAATGGAGTATTATGCAGCCATAAGGAAGAAAGAAATCTTACCATTTGCAACAACATGGATGGATCTAGAGAACATTATGTTAAGTGAAATAAGTCAGACAGAGAAAGATAAGTTCCATATGATCTCACTTATTTGCGGATTCTAAAGAAAAGAATAAGTGAATGAACTAATCAGAAAGTGTTTGGGAGACAATGAGGAAAAACTGAGGGTTGCTAGATGGGCGGGGGGAGTGGGGGGTGGGGGGGAGGGTGAGGGGATTGGAGGGCAGTCGGTGACCACAGGATGGCCACGGGGTTTGAAAATTAATCTGGGGAACGTAATTTGGTGGTTACCAGAGCGTAAGGGGGTTGGGGGGTTGGGGATGAGGGTGAGGGGGATCAAATGTATGGTGATGGAAGGGGAGCTGACTCTGGGTGGTGAACACACAGTGTGATTTATGGATGATGTGATACAGAATTGCACAACTGAAATCTATGTAATTCTACTAACAATTGTCACCCCAATAAATTAAAAAAAAAAAGAAAGAAAGAAAACAGATCAAAAATATGAATAATAAAATGGCAATAGCTACATATCTACCAAGAACTGCATTCAATGTAAATGGATTAAATATCTGATCAAAAACATAGGGTGGCTGAATGATAAGAAAATAAAACGCTTACATATGCTGCCTACAAGAGAAAAACTTCAGATTTAAAAACACACACAGACTGAAAGTAAAGAGACGGAAAAAGTTATTTCATAAAAATGGAAATAAAAACTGCTGGGATAGCAGTACTTACACAAGACAAAATAGACTTTTAAACAAAGGCTATAACATGAGACAAAGAAGGTCCCAGTAATTCCACTTCCTGGTATTTATCCACCAAAATCCAAAATGCTACTTCGAGGAGACATGTGCATCCATATTTTCATTGCAGCATTATTTACAATAGCCAAGATGTGGAGGCAGCCTCAGTGTCTGTCGATGGGTGAATGGATAAAGAAAATGTGGTACATATATACAATGGAATATTGCTAACCCATCGATGGTAATGGGTTCTTGCCATCTGTGGTGGCATGGATGGACCTGGAGGGTATTATGCAGAGTAGAGTATGACAGACAGAGAAAGACAGATGTAATGTGATTTTGCTTATATGTGGAGTCTAAAGAACAAACTAAACAAACAAAACAGAAACAAACTCATAAATATGGAGAACATGTTGATGGTTCCTAGATGGGAGGGGGGTTAGGGGATGGGTGGAAAAGGGGAAGGAATTAAGCACCTCAAATTGGTTGTTTACAAAGTAGTCATGGGGATGTAGGGTATAGCATAAGGATTATAGTCTATAATATTGTAAAAACTATGTGGTGTCAGATGGGTACTAGATTCAGAGTAATAGATGGAAGGGGGTTGGGGAACAGGTTAAAAAAGGTGAAGGGATTAAGAAGTACAAATTGGTAATTACAAAATAGTTATGGGGATTTAAAGTAAAGCATAGGGAATATAGTCAATAATATGGTAGCAACTATAGATGGTGACAGGTGAGTACTAGACTAGACAGGGGGATCACTCTTTTTTATTTATTGGGGTGACAATTGTTAGTAAAATTACATAGATTTCAGGTGTACAATTCTGCATTACATCATCTATAAATCCCATTGTGTATTCACCACCCAGAGTCAGTTCTCCTTCCATCACCATATATTTGATCCCCCTTACCCTCATCTCCCACCCCCCAACCCCCTTACCCTCTGGTAACCACTAAACTATTGTCTGTGTCTATGAGTTCTTGTTTCTCATTTCTTTGTCTTGTTCTTTTGTTGTTTTTGGTTTATATACCACATTTCAGTGAAATCATATGGTTCTCTGCTTTTTCTGTCTGACTTGTTTCGCTTAGCATTATACTCTCAAGATCCATCCATGTTGTCACAAATGTTCCTATATCATCTTTTCTTACCGCCGAATAGTATTCCATTGTGTATATATACCACAACTTCTTTATCCATTCATCTATCGAAGGACATTTTGGTTGTTTCCATGCCTTGGCCACCGTAAACAAAGCTGCAATGAACACTGGAGGACACGTGTCTTTATGTGTAGATGTTTTCAGATTTTTTGGGTAGATACCCAGGAGAGGGATTGCTGGGTCATATGGTAATTCTATTTGTAATTTTTTGAGGAACCTCCACACTGCCTTCCATAACAGCTGCACCAGTCTTCATTCCCACCAACAGTGTATGAGGGTTCCTTTTCCTCCAAAGCTTCCCCAACACTTGTTACTATCTGTCTTGTTGATGATAGCCATTCTGACTGGGGTGAGGTGATATCTCATTGTGGTTTTTATTTGCATTTCTGATGATTAGTGATGTTGAGCATTTTTTCATATGTCTATTTGACATTTGTATGTCCTCTTTGGAGAAATGTCTCTTCAGCTCCTCTGCCCATTTTTCAATTGAGTTGTTTGTTTTATTGTTGTTCCTTGTATATTTTGTTAGTTTTTTGCATGAGTTCCTTAGTTCCTTGTATATTTTGGATATTAGCCCTTTATCAGAGACACTGTTTGCAAAATCTTTTCCCATTCAGTTGGTTGCCTCTTTTTTTATTTTATAGTTGATATTTTCTTTTTCTTTTTCTTTTTCTTTTTAGTTTCAGGTGCACAAGACAAAGTAATACTTAGATGTTTATCATTTATATCCCTCACACTGTGTGAACCCCCCACCCCCATCCACTATCCCTCTGACATCGCACAGAGCCATTACATTTCCACTGTCTCCATTCCTAATGCTGTACTCCGCTTCTTATATATATATAATTATAGTTGACATTCATTATTGATCAGCTTCAGCTTCAGGTGTACCGTACAGTGATCAGGCATCTACATCATCCCTGAGGAGGTCTCCCTAATGAGACAAGTGTCCGTTGGATACCCTACAAAATCTTTACAACATTATTGATTACATTCCCCAAATTGACTTTTGTATCCCCGTGGCACTCTTGTGGTTACCGATTGTGCTTTCTAATCCCCACACCTTCCTCCTTATCTCCACCTCCCTCCCATCTAGCAACCCTCAGTTTTTCCTCTATGTCACTGAGACTGTTTCTGATTAGTTCATTCATTTATTCTTTTCTTTGGATTCCACATATAAGTGAGATCATACGGTATTTGTCTTTATCTGACTTATTTCACTTAACATAATGTTCTCAAGGTCCATCCATATTGTTGCAAATGGTAAGATTTCATTAATTTTTATGGCTGCATAATACTTCATTGTATAAATGTACTACAGTTCCTTAATCCAGTCGTTTACTGATGGGCATTTCTGTTGTTTCCATGTCTTGGCTATTTTGTATAGAGCTGCAATAAACATTGTGGTACATAAAATTTTTCTAATTAGAATTTTGGATTTCTCCAGATAGATACCAATCCGGAATTGCTGGGTCATAAGGTAGTTCCATTTTCAGTTTTTTGAGATACCTTCATACTGTTTTCCATAGTGCCTGAACCAATCTGCAATCCCACCAACAATGCACAAGAGTTCCATTTTCTCCACATCCTCGCCAGCACTTGTTGTTTGTTGATTTATTGATGATAGCCATTTTGACTGGAGTGAGGTGGTATGTCAATGTGGTATTTATTTGCATTTTTCTCATGATTAGTGAGGTTGAGCATTTTTTCATATGTCTGTTGGCCATCTGTATGTCCTCTTTAGAAAAAAATGTCTCTTCATATCCTCTGCCCATGTTTTAATTGGGTTGTTTGATTTTTTGGTGTTGAGTTGAATGAGTGTTTTACAAATTTTGGACATTAACCCTTTATCAGATGTATCATTGACAAATATCTTCTCCCATTCAGTAGAATGCCTTTTTGTTTTATTGCTGGTTTCCTTTGCTGTGAAACAACTTTTTAGTTTGATGTAATCCCACATGTTTATTTTTTCTCTTACTTCCCTTTAATGAAGGGATGTATCAGTAAAAATCTTACTCCAGTAATGTCTGTAAAGTTTCTTCCTACATTTTCTTCTAGTTTTATGGTTTCAGATCTTACATTTAAGTTTTTAATCCATTTTGAATTTATTCTTGTATATAGTTTAAGGAGGTGGTCCAGTTTCATTTTTTTGCAAGTGTTTGTCCAGGTTTCCCAGCACCATTTATTAAATATACTGTCATTACACCACTGTAAATTCTTGCTACCACTGTTGTAGATTAAATGGCCATATAGGAATGGATTTATTTCTGGGCTCTCTATTCTCTTCCATTGATCTATGTGTCTGTTTTTATGCCAATACCGTGCTGTTTTTATTACTGTAGACTTGTAGTATAATTTGATGTCAGGTATCGTGATATCTCCCACTTTGTTCTTATTTCTCAAGATTGCCAGGCTATCCGGGGTCTTTTATGGTTCCATATAAATTTTAGGATTATATGTTCTATTTCTGTGAAAAACGTCCTTGGTAGTTAGATAGGAATTGCGTTGAATCTGTATATTGCCTTAGGCAGTATGGACTTTTTAACGATATTAATTCTTCCTATTCATGAGCATGGTATGTGTTTCCATCTATTTGTATCTTCTTTAATTTCTCTCTTCAGTGTCTTATAATTTTCTGAGTACAAATCTTTTACTTCTTTGTTTAAATTTATTACTAGGTATTCTATAGTCTTAGAAACAATTGTAAATGAGACTGTTTTCTTAATTTCTCTTTCTGATATTTCATTATTGGTATATACAAATGCAACTGATTTCTGAATATTAATTTTGTATCCTGCTACTTTACTAAATTCATTTTACAGTTCTAATAGTATTGTGGTGGAGTCTTTAGTGTTCTCTATATATGGTACCATATCATCTGCATATAGTAACAATTTTACTTCCTCCTTACCACTTTGGATGCCTTTTATTTCTTTTTCTTGTCTGATTACTGTGGCTAGAACTTCCAGCACTATGTTGAATAGAAGTGGAGAAAGTGGGCAACTTTGTCTTGTTCCTGATCTTAAGGGGAATGATTTTAGCTTTTCCCCGTTGAGTATGATGTTAGCTGTGGGTTTATCATATATGGCTTTTATTATATTGAGATATGGTCCTTCTGTTCCCACTTTCTTAAGAGTGTTTATCATAAATGGCTGCTAAATTTTGTCAAATGCTTTTGCTGCATCTATTGATATGATCATATGATTTTTATTTTTCATTTTGTTAATGTGGTGTATCACATTAATTGATTTGCAGATGTTGAACCACCCTTGCATACCAGGAATGAATCCCACTTGACAATGCTGTATGATCATTTTTTTTTTAATACTCATTTGCCATTTTTCCTTTTTTTTTCTTTTCTTTTCTTTTTTTACTTATTTATTGGGGTGACAATTGTTAGTAAAATTACATAGATTTCAGGTGTACAATTCTGTATCACATCATCTATAAATTACATTGTGTGTTCACCACCCAGAGTCAGTTCTCCTTCCATCAGCATATATTTGATCCCCCTTACCCTCATCTCTCACCCCCCAACCCCCTTACCCTCTGGTAACCACTAAATTACGTTCCCCAGATTAATTTTCAAAACCCCGTGGCCATCTTGTGGTTACTGAATGTTTTCTAATCCCCTCACCTGCCCCCTTACCCCCACCCCCCGCCCATCTAGCAACCCTCAGTTTTTCCTCTTTGTCTCCAAAACTATATCTGATTAGTTCATTCACTTATTCTTTTTAATGTATTACTGAATTCTGTTCGCTAATATTTTGTTGTGGATATTTGCGTCGATGTTCATTAGGCATATCGGCCCATGGTTTTCTTTTTTTGTAATGCCTTTGTCTGATTTGGGGATCAGGGTGATAGTGGCCTTGTAAAAATTGTTTGGTAATCTTCCCTCCTTCTGGATTTTTTGGAAGAGCTTGAGGAGAATAGGTGATAATTCTTTTTTGAATGTTTTGTAAAATTCACCTGTAAAGCCATCTGGTCCAGGGCTTTTGTTTGTTGGGAGCTTGTTGTTTAGTGATTCAATTTCCCTCATAGAAATCAGTCTGTTCAGGTTTTCCGTTTCTTCTTGAGTTAGCCTTGGAATGCTTCTAGAAAATTGTCCATTTCTTCCAGATTGTCTAATTTGTTGGCATATAGTTGCTCATAGGAATTTCTTAAATTTTTTTGTATTTCTGTGTGTCTGTTGTCACTTCTCCTCTTTCATTTCTGATTTTATTAATTTGGGTCCTCTCTTTTTTTTGACGAGTCTGGCTAAAGGTATGTCGATTTTGTTTATCTTCTCTAAAAACCAGCTCTTGGGTTCATTGATCTTTTGTATTGATATTTTTGGACTCTATTTCATTTATTTCCACTCTGATCTTTGTTATCTCTTTCCTTGTACTCCCTTTGGGCTTATTTTTCTGTTCTTTTTTCCAGATCCCTTAAGTGTGAACACAAACTGCTGATTAGAGATTTTTCTTGTTTGTTTAGGTAGACCTGCATTGCTATGAATTTCCCTCTTAGGACTGCTTTCACTGCATCCCGTAGATTTTGGGTCGTCGTGTTTTCATTTTCGTTTGTCTCGAGATATCTTTTGATTTCTTCCTTGATCTCATTGTTGACCCATTCATTATTTAGTAACATGTTAGTCAGCCTCCATGTATTTGTGTGTCTTCCAGTTTTTTTTTCCTGTAGTTTATGTCTAATTTCAAAGCACTGTGGTCAGAGAAGACAATTGGTATGATTTCAATTTTTTAAAATTTATCAAGACTTGTTTTGTGGCGTAACATATGGTCTATCTTGGAAAATGTTCCATGTGCGCTTGAGAAGAACGTGTATTTTGCAGCATTGGGTTGAAATGCTCTGAAAATATCAATTAAATCCAAGTGGTCGAATGTGTCATTTAAGGCTGTTGTTTCCATATTGATATTCTGTGTGGAAGGCCTGTCCCATATTGTCAGAGGTGTGTTGAAATCCCCTACTATGATAGTGTTACTGTTGATCTCTGTCTTTATGTCAGTCAATATGTGTTTTATATATTTAGGTGTTCCTATGTTGGGTGCACAGATGTTTACTAGGATTATGTCTGTCCTCTTGTTGGATCGATCCCTTTATTATTATGTACTGCCCATCTTTGTCTTTTAATATGTTCTTCATTTTAAGGTCTAGTTTGTCAGATATAAGTATTGCTCCAGCTTTTTTCTCATTTCCATTTGCATGAACTATCTTACTCCAACCCTTCACTTTCAGCCTGTGTGTGTCTTTTGATCTGAGGTGAGTCTCTTGTATACAACATATAGAAGGGTCTTGATTTCTTATCCACTCAGCCACCCTGTGTCTTTTGATTGGATCATTTAATCCATTTACATTTAAAGTGATTATTGATCAGTACATAGTTATTGTCAATTTTTTAAATTTTGGTTAGATTGTTTTCATCTTTCTTCTGCTTACAGAAGCCCTTTTACTATTTCCTGCAATGCTGGCTTGGTGGTAATGAATTCCTTTAGCTTATTCTTTTCTGGGAAGATCTTTATTTCTCCCTCAATTTTAAATGATAGCTTTACTGTATAAATCAATCTAGGTTGTAGGCCTTTGTTTTTCATCACTTTGCGTACCTCCTGCCACTCCCTCCTGGCCTGCAAAGTTTCTGTAGAAAAGTCATTTGATAGTCTTATAGGAGTTCCCTTGTATGTAACCCGCTGTCTTTCTCTTGCTGCTTTTAGGGTTCTCTCTTTGTCTTTAACCTTTGCCATTTTCACTATAATGTGTCTTGGTGTGGACCTGTTTGGTTTTTTTCTTGTTTGGAATTCTCTGCACTTCCTGGGCTTGTATGTAGGTTTCCTTCACCAGGTTAGGGAAGTTTTTAGTCATTATTACTTCAAATATGTTCTTGATCCCTTGCTCCCTCTCTTCACCTTCTGATATTACTAGGATGCGCATGTTGTTGCACTTGATGTTATCCCAGAAGACTCTTACACCATTTTCATGGTTTTTTTATTCTTTTTTTCTTTTTGTTGTTCTGTTTGGGTGATCTCTGCTAACTTGTCTTCTAAGTCACTGATTCAATCCTCTGCCTCATCTAAACTGCTGGTAATTCCTTTAATTGTGTTTTTTATTTTAGTTATTGTATTCTTTAGTTCTAACTGGTTGTTCATTATGATTTCTCTATCCTTCTTTATGTCGTCACTAAGCTCCTTAAACATTCTTATCATCAGTGTTCTGAACTCTGTCTCTGATAGGTTAGTTACCTCTACTTCATTTTGTTCCAATTCTGGAGGTTTCTTCTGTTCTTTTATTTGGGACATGTTTCTTTGTTTCCCCATTCTGGCTGACTGTCTGTGTTTGCTTCGATGTATTAGGTAGATCCCCTAAAGTTCTTGGTTTTTGCTAGCTTATTTTATGTAGTATGTGTCCTTTATATTTGACTTCCCTATTCTCCTTTGTGTGTGCTCCAAAAGTGACTCTTGTGTTGCGTATATTGTCCTGTACATGTTGAGCTTTAATTAGTTTTGGCTTGTCAGTAGGTGGGATTGACTCCTAGGCTGACTAGCTGTGAGACTTGGCTCTGCCCACAGTGGATGATCTGCTGTGTGAGGGTTGACTGCTCAAATGAGCCTTGCCTCTATGGTCTCTTGTGCCTGTAGAGAATTCCCTCTGGCTGTGTCACTTGTAGATCAAACCTGGTAATACTCTGGTTTAGTCTGCAGTTGGCCTCTGGGTATGTTGAATCTTGTGCCTCTTGGGCTAGGCCCTGGTGTAGGGCAATTTCAGAACAAAGTAAATCAGCAAGCACAACAACAACAAAAGGGAAAACCAAATATACTCACATGTGAGAACAACTGATAACCCACACTCAACACAGGCAAAAATATCAAAAATACAAAAACGGAACAAAATAAAAAACACAGCACCAGTCTTGGCTTAAGCCCACCAAGTAATCTCCAGGTTGCCCTCTGCTGTACCAAAGAGTTCTGTGCGTCTTGTGTAGGCAGACCCAGTCTCCTGGTGCCCAGAGTGACCCCAGGACTGTAGTTCTAGATGAATGGGGCTATGGGGTCTGGATGGTAGTTTTTACAAATTCAAAGCAGTTTCTGCTCTTGCCTGCACATATGTACACTGAGAGTAACACAGCCAGCCCTGTGCCCATGTCTCCTGAGTCTTAGGGCACTTCTTCCATACGTGTGTGTGTGTGTGTGTGTGTATGGCACGAGATTTCTGAGCTGCTGAATGCCCCAAGCTGCCTCTGCCACCTGCTGCTGATCCCTGGGTGTGTCTCCGAAGTTGTAATTGCCCTGCCCTAGGCAGGCCAGAATAGGTGGGGGCTGGAGTCCTCTCTCCCCGTCCAGCAGTGTCACACTCTTCCCAGCCTCTTCCCTGGGTCACAGCAGCTGCAAACTTGGTCCTCCCAGATCCTGAGTGCTACTGCTCCTCTGTCATCTGACATTACTCCTCAGTTGAGGGGCCAGCTTGAGTCTCTGGAAGGGTGGTGGTAGGATTGGGAGAGTGGACGGAGGGGCCTAGGTATGGTGCTTACTTCCTTTGTCCGACCTAGGGCCCAGCTGGAGGTTTCATTTGAGGTTACTGCCTCAAACGCAGGATATTCTGCTCTCTCAGCAGGAGAGATCAGCTGTGGGACACAGGGAAAGAGCCCAACTCCTGGCTTTTGTGGTCTCTGTTCTGTCCTGGGACCCCCTGCCTCTCCGCAGCCTGGATGTGGGCCGCATCTCCACTCCACTCCCTTCCTTCTTCCCCTGCTCACCCTGTTTGCGCACTTTCAAGTAATCCTCGTGTGAGTCTCTTAGCTGTTCTGTGTGATGAGCAGAGAGACCTTTGATGGGTTATAGATGTTCAATTTGTGGTAAGTTCCAGAGGAGAACTCAAGAAGACCACCTCGCTGCCGCCATTCCTATGACGTCACTCCTGTTTGGTTGTTTTTTTAATTCTTAAATTTTTATACACAATAGGGCAAGAGATATACACTAGAAATATACAGATTATCTAGAATGACCTTAGAATTCTGCATACATGTGAAATGCTAAAACCTGACATTTTCCCCATTTACTTATTTCTTCACTCAAGACACACTAGGTGCCTACTATGCACCAGGCACTAGGCCATATGTTTGGACTACAGGAGTGAACTAGAGTGAGGCGGCCCCAGGCTCAAGTGTGGACAGGCTAGTGTGAAGAAGACACACACTAAACAAGCTCTTTGAGGCCCCAGTCACCCACTCGAAGTTCCGCACTCACACGAACATTCACTGTATTTTCCTGACTCACACATTCATTTGGTTTAAATTATGAGAGGACAGAGGTGAAGATCTGCTTTCTAGAAGAGACGTGGAACCGGACTACAGGGTTTTCAGGAAATGGAAAACATTCACTAAAATACACAACATGTTTGAATACACCAATCAGAAGTGACTTATCAACCTCAGCATCCCACCAATCCACTGGGATCTCCATGTAGTCGATGTCAGGCAGAGGCACGTCGAGTTCCCTGGCGGGAGTTCCTTCAAATGCTTTGTCAGCTGCTTCTCCCAGTATTTCATCTTTCAGGTAGTAGAGCATTTGGACTCACAGAAGTACCTTGATGCAGGGTTGTTTGAGGTGTTTCTTGTAGCCATCATCATGCAAGACCACCTCAGGGTTGCAGGAGGCCAGCAGCTATTTCTTCATCTTCTTCCTCTGAGAACTGGAGCAGACAACCCTGAGTGGTTCTGGAGGATCTGGGCCTGCCCATCTTTGGTAGGTATGATCAACTCCCAAATGAAACTCTTGATCTTCTCGTCCCCCTTGTAATGCTTGACACAGTTATTCTGTTCTTTTGATCTGACACAGCTACCATTGCACTTCTAGCACTGGGCAGGTGGGGGTGGGGTGAGCTCTGGGAGGGTAGGGAAGGGGCAGCTAGGCTCCGCGCCTAAGCCTTCCATCGTCTGCTTGGCAGTGAGGGCTAAAACCGCCATTTTCACTGTTCTCCCCTTAGTCTTTCCTCCAAGGTCTTTGCTGTGTGCATTGGGTTCAGCATATTATATGCTGATCCCTCAGGTGGGACTGTGGGCCATAAGCAGAGCACCAGCGTTTCGAATTCTTCCCTCTCCTGTGACTGTCATTGATCTGGAATGCAGGGAGCTCGTAGCTCAGGTCTGTGTCCTGAGCCCGTGAGGCCCTTGTCTCCGCACTTCTCGCTTCCCTCCTCTCCCACTCGCCCTATTTGCCCACCGTTAGATGATTTCAGTTGCAGGTCTCTTAGTCTTGCCTGTCTGCTGTGCAGGGAGTCCTTTGTGGAATTATAGTTGTTCAATTTGTTGTAAATTCCAGGGGAAATTTCAAGAGGCTCACCTCACACCTCCATTTCTATGACATCATTTCTGGTATTGTTTTCTTAATTACTCATTCAGATACTTTGTTGTTAGCATACGAGGTCTGACAATTAAGTTCACCATCTTGTTGCAAAGATGTTGCTAAATTTTTTGATATCAGAGGGATTATCCACTGTGAATTTGTACCAACTGGACAGTTAACCAAGTTTACTATTTGGAAGTGCTGAAAAGGCTGCATGAAAAAGTCAGATGACCTGAATTTTTCACCAAGAATTCATGGCTCTTGCATCACAAGAGCTCACACGGCACTGTCTGTGAGGGAGTTTTTGGTCAGTAAACAAATAACTGTATTGGAATACCCTCCCTACTCACCTTATCTGGCCCCCAATGACTTCTTTCTTTACCAGAAGATAAAGGAAATGTTGAGATGATGACATTTTGATGACATTCAAGACATCAAGGGTAATACGACAACAGCTCTGATGGCCATTCCAGAAAAGAATTCCAAAATTGTTTTGAAGGGTGGACTAGGTACTGGTATTGGTGCATATGTAGCTTCACAAAGGGAGTCCTTCGAAGGTGACCATAGTGATAATCAGCAATGTGGTATGTAGCACTTTTTCTAGGATGCATTCGCAAACTTAATTGTCAGACCTCATATATAAATGAAACTAATGTTTGTATGTTGATTTTGTATCCTACAACTTTACTGAATTTATTTATTACTTCTAACAGTTTGTGGTGTGAGTGTGTGTGTGTGTGTGTGTGTGTGTGTGTGTGTGTGTGTGTGTGAAAGGGGGAGAGAGAGAGAGAGAGAGAGAGAGAGAGAGAGAGAGAAGTGTCTTTGGGATTTTTTACATAAAATATTGTGTAATCCAAAAACAGACAATTTTTGCTCTGCCACTCTCCCTCTGGGTCTTCTGCAACAGAGACGCAGCAGTGCTCCCACCACCCACACCCACTACACCCTCCCTGCCTCTCTGCTGGGAGCCAGTCTGTGGGGCTGCATCCGCCATGCCCATCACCACCCTCCCTAGCCATGTCCACCAGGTCTGTGTCCTTGTCCTCCTATTGCAGAATGTTTGGTGGCCCCAGCATAGCCAACCCATAGCTATGTGACTATGTCCACCAGCAGCTACAGACTGAGCAGTGCACTGATCCCCAGCACCAGCCACAGCATCGATGCCTGGTCCCCCATGGCATGTTCATCACGCACTCTTCCACCATCCACCTATGGAGCAGTGTCCTAAGCGTGTGGCTGCTGCAGGACTTGGTGGACTTCTCGCTGGCCAATGCTGTCAACACCAAGTTCAGGAATGCCCACACCAATGAGAAGGTGGAGCAGCAGGAGCTTTGCCAACTACATTGACAAAGTGCACTTCCTGGAGCAGCAGAACAGGATCCTGCTGGTTGAGCTTGAGCAGCTCAAGAGCCAGGGCAAGCCATGACTGGGGGAACTCTACAAGGAGGAGATGTGGGAGCTGTGCCATCAGGTGGACCAGCTCACCAACCACAATGCCCACCTCAAGGTGGAGCACGACAACCTGGTGGTGGACATCATTCGGTTTCAGGAGAAGTTGCAGGAGGAGATGCTTCAGAGAGAGAAAGCCGAGAGCACCCTGCAGTCCTTCAGACAGGATGTTCACAATGTTTCTTCGGCACATCTTGATCTTCAGCATAAAGTGGATTCCTTGCAAGAAGACATTGACATTTTGAAGAAACTGCATGAAGAGGAAATCCAGGAGCTTCAGGAATAGCATGTCCAAATCAATGTAGATATCTCCAAGCCTGACCTCACGCCTGCCCTTCTTGACGTAGGTCAGCAGTACAAAAGCGTGGCTGCCAAGAACCTTCAGGAGACTGAGGAATAGTACAAGTCCAAGTTTGCTGACCTCTCCGAGGCTGTTAACTGGAACAATGATGCCCTGCACTAGGTGAAGTAGGAGTCAAATGAGTACCAGAGACAGGTGCGGTCTTTCACCTGCGACATGGATGCACTTAAAGGAACTAACAAGTCTCTGGAATGCCAGATGCTGGAAATGGAAGAGACCTTTGCCATTGAAACTGCTAATTACCAAGACACTATTGGTCACCTGAAGGACAAGATTCAGAACAGGAAGGAAAAAATGGTTCGTCACCTTCCTGAATACCAAGACCTGATAAATGTTTAGATGGCTCTTGAAATTGAGAATGCCACCTACAAGAAGCTACTAGAAGGGGAGGAGAGCAGGATTGCTCTGCCTCTTCCAAACTTTTCTTCCCTGAACCTGAAGGAAACCAACCTGGATTCACCCCTTCTTTGACACCCACTCAACAAGGACACTTCTGATTAAGACTGTTGAAACTAGAGATGGACAGGTTATCAATGAAACTTCTCAGCATCATGATGATCTGTGATGAAAATTGTACACAGTCAGTGCAACAGTATATTACCTGCAATAATAAAAATTCCATATCTTAAAAAACAGCTTTCAAGTGCTTTTCTGCCATTTTTTTCAGGAGCACAAGATAGATTTGAAATAGGAATAAGCTCTAGTTCTTAAGAACCGATACTCCTAAAATATTTAGAAAAAAAGTTTACAACATAATCTAGTTTACGAAGAAGGTTTGTGCTAGAATAGTTTTTTAAAAGCATTTTTGAATACCACTAAAACTGCTTTTTCTCCAACAAGTATCTGACCAATTTATTTCTGCTTCAATAAATCTTTGGGGGGGGGGGAACACACACACACACAAAAAAAAAAACCACACAGACAATTTTACTTCTTCCTTTCTGATTTGGGTGACTTTGTTCTTGCCTAATTGTTCTGGCTAGGACTTTCAGTACCATGTTACATAGAAGTGGCTCCAATTCTGTGTTGAGTAGAAGTGGAAAGAGTGAACATTCTTGTTTTGTTCCTGATCTTAGATGAAAAGCTTTCAGTTTTTTACCATTGAGTACAATGTTAGCTGTCAGCTTTTCATATGTGGGCTTTATTTTGTTGACGTAAGTTCCTTTTAATATATAATTTGTTTAGAGTTTTAAACATGGATGTTAAACTTTTTCAAAAATTTTTGCATCTATTGAAATGATCAATGTGGTTTTTATCCTTCATTCTGTTTATGTATTGTGGCACATGAAGTGATGTGTGTATGTTGAACCATCCTTGCATCCTTCTTTCACGAATATCTTTAGTTGCATTCATGGCTGCCTCGATGTCCTGAATCATTTTGACTTTGGGGAATAGCCAGAAGGCACAGGGTGCCAGATCCAGTGAATAAGGTGAATGAGGACACACTGTAATATTTTTATTTGACATAAATTGGCATACCAGAAGTGATGTGTGACACACGGAGCATTGTCATGATGGAGGATGAAGTAAAGACACTCACGAAAGAGGACTCCCAGAAATGCTTCAGAAAGTGGCAAGAACAATGAGATAAGTGTGTTCGAAGCAAGAAGAGGTATTTTGAAGGGGATTAATGGTAATGTGTCGTTTACAGTAATAATTTTCTTTAATTTAAACATTCACCATATTTTGTGATCACATCTCAAATATGATCCTTTCAATGTAATGCTGAATTCAGTTTACTACTGTTTTGTTGAGGATGTATGCATCTATGTTTATCAGAGATATTGGCCTGTAATTTCCTTTTCTTGAAGTATTTTTGTCTGGATTTGTCATTAGAGTAATGCTGGCTTCATAAAATTATTTTGGGAAGTCTTCCCTTTTCTTCAATTCTTTGCATGTGTTTAAGAAGGATTGGTGTTAATTTTTCCTTAATTGTTTGATAGAATTTACCAGAAGCCATCTGGTCCTGGGCTTTTGTTTGTTGGGAGGTTTTTGATTACTGATTCAGTCTCTGTTTCCTATTGGTGTGTTCAAGTTTTCTATTTCTTCATGAGTTAGTCTTGGTAGGTTATATATTTCTAGAAATTTCTTCTAGGTCGTCCAATTTGTTGGTGTATAATTTTTCAAAGTAGTCTCTTATGATCTTTTGTATCTCATATCAGTAGTATTGTCCTCTCTTTTATTTCTAATTTCATTCATTTGAGTCCACAACTCTCTTTTTTTAGTAAGTCCATCTAAAGGTTTATAAATTTTGTTTATCTTTTCATAAATGTAACTCTTAGCTTGATTTTTTATTTCATTTACTTTAGGGCTTTGGTTATGGGAATTTATTTTGTACTTTTGATTGTGTCATGTCCTGTTTCCTTTTTTCTTTTTAAATTATTTATTCATTTTTTTCAGTTAGAGTTGACATTTTATATTATTTTATGTTAGTTTCAGGTGTACAGCGTAGTGGTCAGATGCTTATATAATTTATGCAGTGAGCATCTTGATTAATCTAGTACCCACCTGACAATTTACATGTTGTTGCTTATGTCCTGTTTCTTTATGTTCCTTTAAACTTTGCATTGCTGTTTGTGCATTTGAAGAAACAGCCACTTCTACCATTTTTTAGGAATGGCTTTGACTAGGAGAAATACTCACAGTTAAGCCGGGCAAGAGACTCTGGTCCTTTGTTTCTAGCTCCCCTGGGTGTGTTTCTTTCAAGAACACATAATCTCTCCATCCTTCTGGTGTGTCTGTCACTTTCTTTAGAGCACTGTATGAGATGGGGCAGAAACCAGCCTTTTGGGGAGCACACTGAAAGGTAAGGTACAATGGATCCAAGCTCCACTCCTCCAGCTTTCCTGGAGAAGAGGCCTCAGTTCTCTGCCTTATTCAAGCTTTGTAGAGCTGAGCTGACTGCAGGAGGGTGCCCTTCTTAGCTGCTCCAGGAAATTGAGCTACCATGTTTCCCCGAAAATAAGACCGGGTCTTATACTAATTTTTGCTCCAAAAGACTCATTGGGGCTTATGTTCAGGGGATGTCATCCTGAAAAATAATGCTAGGGCTTATTTTCCAGTTAGGTCTTTTTTCGGGGAAACGGTATATGAGTTCTTTAAGCTCTCCAGCTGAGGAGAGGTAGAAGCCAGAACTTGGTGAATGTACCAAAATTCTGTGGAGTACACTGGAAGGCTGGGGACCTTAGACATTTACCTCCATCTCTCTTCTTCCTGCCTCCCCCAGGGAGAACTCTCACATTCGCATTGAACTATGCCAGCTTGGAAAATGGGATGACATGGGCAGACTTAAATTGTTCTTTTTATCCATTTCAGTGTGGCTGATCTCATGTTTTGTTCATCTGGGTTACAACAACTTCTCTGTTAGATTCAGGACCTCTCATAAAAGTACTTTGTTTCTTATATCATTGTTCAGTTGGTGTTTCTGTAAGGAACACTCTCTAGGAATTCCCATTCTGCTATCTTGCTGACATTTCTCCTATGGTTTTCTTCATATTGACCCTTTTATTTGAGCTCTCAGAGACTTCCGTCTATAAGTTTATGTCTTTTAACAAATTTGGGATGTTGTTAGACATTATTTCTTCAAATATATATATATATATATATATATATATATATATATAATATTCTCTTTCACTCTCTCCTTTCTTTCCTGTACTTAAAGTACCCCATGTAACAGACCATCTAATATTGCTTAAAGTCCCTGAGAATCTGTTAAGCTTAGGTAATTTCTATTGGCCTGTCTTCAAGTTCAGTGACTCCTCTGTTACATCTATTCTTCTATTAAGCCCATCAGATGACCTTTTAAATTTTCAGATATTGTATTTTCAGATATAAAATCTCAACGTAGTTATTTTTTACTATCTCTTGCTCTGTTGAGCTTCCTGTCTTTTTTATTCTTCCCCTCCTCCATTTTTTTTTTTTTAAATTAGTTTCAGGTGTACAAAACAATGTAATACTTAGACATTTATACCCCTCACAAAGTGATACTCCCCTCCCCCAATCTACTACCCCTCTGACATCATATATAGCTGTTACAATTCCATTGACTCTATTTCCCATTCTGTACTCCACATCCTGTGACTATATATGTGTGTGTGTGTGTGTATATATATATATATATATATATATATATGAATATATGTATATATATATATATATATGTATAATTATAGCAGACATTCATTATTATTCAGGTTCAGCTTCAGGTGTACACTGCAGTGGTCAGGCATCTACACCATCCATGAAGTGGACTCCCTAATATGACAAGTGTCTATCAAATAACATAAAAATCTTTACAACATTATTGATTATATTCCCCAAGCTGTCTTTTGTACCCCGTGACAATCTTGTGGTTACCAATTTCTGCTTTCTAATCCCCTCATTTTCTCCCTCATCCCCACCCCCCTCCCATCTGGCAACCCTTAGTTTTTTCTCTATATCTCTGAGACTGTTTCTGATTAGTGTGCTCATTTATTCTATTCTTTAGATTCCACATATAAGTGAGATCATATGGTATTTGTCTTTCTCCGTCTGACTTATTTCACTTAGCTTAATGTTCTCTAGGTCCATCCAAATCATTGCAAATGGTAAGATATCATTCCTCTTTATGGCCGAATAATACTCCATTGTATAAATGTACCAGAGTCTCTTCTTCTTTTTTTTTTATTATTTTTAAGTTGTTAGAGTTTCTTAATCCAGTCATCTACCAATGGGCTTTTCAGTTGCTTCCATGTCTTGGCTATTGTGAATAGCGCTGCAATAAACATAGGGGTGCATATATTTTTTGAATTAGTGTTTTGGATTTCTCTGGGTAGATAATAGTGCACTTGCTGGGTCATAAGGTAATTCCATTTCCAGTTTTTTGAGATACCTCCATACTGATTTCCATAGTGGCTGCACCAATCTGCAATCCCACCAACAATGGTTCCCTTTCCTCCACATCCTCACCAGCATTTGTTTGTTGATTTATTCATGATGGCCATTTTGACTCGAGTGAGGTGGTATCTCATTGTGGTTTTTATTTGCATTTCTCTAATGATTAGTGAGGTTGAGCATTTTTTTCATATGTCTGTTGGCCATCTGTATGTCCTCTTTAGAAAAAATGTCTCTTCATGTCGTCTGCCCATTTTTAATTGGGTTGTTTGATTTTTTGGTGTTGAGTTCAATGAGTGTTTTATAAATTTTGGATATTAACCCTTTATCAGATGTATCATTGACAAATATCTTCTCCCATTCAGTAGGATGCCTTTTTGTTTTATTGATGGTTTCCTTTGCTATTAAAAAACTTTTAAGTTTGATGTAATCCTATATGTTTATTTCTTCTCTCACTTCCCTTGCCCTAGGGGATATATCAGTAAAAATATTACTAAGGATAATATCTGCAAATTTACTTCCTATATTTTCTTCTAGGAGTTTTATGGCTTCAGATCTTCAATTTAAGTCTTTAATCATTTGAATTTATTCTTGTACATGGCAAAAGAAGGTGAACCAGCTTCATTTTTTTTGCATGTCTCTGTCCAGATTTCCCAGCGCCATTTATTGAATAAACTGTCTTTACCTCAATGTAAATTCTTCCTTCCATTGTCGTAAATTAAATGACCATGTAAGTATGGGTATATTACTGGGCTCTCTATTATGTTCCATTCATGTATGTGTCAGATTTTATGCCAGTACCATGCTGTTTTGATTACTGTAGCCTTGTAGTATGATTTGATGTCAGGTATCGTGATACCTCCCACTTTGTTCCTATTTCTCAAGAATTGCTGTGGCTAATTGGGGTCTTTTACGGTTCCATATAAATTTTGGGATTATATGTTCTATTTCTGAGCAAAATGTCATTGATACTTTGATAGGAATTGCGTTGAATCTATATACTGTCTTAGGGAGTATGGACATTTTAACTATATTCATTCTTCCTATCCATGAGCATGGTAGGTATTTCCATTTTTTTGTATCTTCTTTAGTTTCTCTCTTCAGTATCTTATAATTTTCTGAGTACAGGTCTTTTACTTCCTTGGTTAAATTTATTTCTAAGTATTTTATAGTTTTTGAAGCAATTGCAAATGGCACTGTTTTCTTTTTTTTTTAAATTAAAGTTTATTGGGGTGACAATTGTTAGTAAAGTTACATAGATTTCAGATGTACAATTCTGTATTACATCATCTAGAAATCCCATTGTGTGTTCACGACCCAGAGTCAGTTCTCCTTCTATCACCATATATTTGATACTCTTTACCCTCATCTACCACCCGCCTCCCCCTTACCTTCTGGTAACCACTGAACTATTGTCTGTGGGACTGTTTTCTTAATTTGTCCTGGTAGTATAATATTGGTGTATACAAATGCAACTGATTTGTGAATATTAATTTTGTATCCTGCTACTTTACTAAATTCATTTATCAGTACTAATAGTTTTTTGGTGGAGTGTTTGAGGTTTCTGTATATGCTATCATGTCACTAGCATAGTATGACAATTTTACTACCTCCTTTCCCATTTGAATGACTTATATTTATTTTTCTTGTCTGATTGCTGTGGTTAGACTTCCAGAAATATGTTGAATAAAAGTGGTGAAAGTGGGCAGCCTTGTCTTGTTCCTGATCTTTTTTTAAATTTTTTTTTTAAATTAAAGTTTATTGGGGTGACAATTGTTAGTAAAGTTGTTGTTAGTAAAGTTACATAGATCTCAAGTGTACAATTCTGCATTACATCATCCATAAACCCCAATATGTGTTCACCAACCAGAGTCAGTTCTCCTTCCATCACCATATATGTGATCCCCTTTACCCTTATCTACTAACCTCCTCCCCCCTTATCCTCTGGTAACCTCTAAACTATTGTCTATGTCTATGAGTTTTTGTTTCTCATTTGTATGTCTTGTTCTTTTGTTGTTTTTGGTTTATATATCACATATCAGTGAAATCATATGGTTCTCTGCTTTTTCTGTCTGACTTATTTCGCTTAGCATCATACTCTCCAGATCCATCCATGTTGTCACAAATGTTCCTATATCATCTTTTCTTACTGCTGAATAATATTCCATTGTGTATATATACCACAACTTCTTTATCCATTCATCTATCGAAGGACATTTTGGTTGTTTCTATGTCTTGGCCACTGTAAATAAAGCTGCAATGAACATTGGAGCACACCTGTCTTTATGTATAAATGTTTTCAAAGTTTTTTGGGTAGATACCCAGGAGAGGTATTGCTGGGTCATACAGTAATTCTATTTGTAATTTTTTGAGGAACCTCCATACTGCCTTCCATAACGGCTGCACCAGTCTGCATTCCCACCAACAGTGTATGACGGTTCCTTTTTCTCCACAGCCTCTCCAACACTTGTTACTATTTGTCTTGTTGATGATAGCCATTCTAACTGGGGTGAGGTGATGTTGTTCCTGATCTTAAGGGGAAAGTTTTAAGCCTTTCTTCATTGAATATGATGTTAGCTCTGGGTTTATCATATATGGCCTTTATTATGTTGAGATATGATCCATCTATTCCCACCTTGCTGTAGTTTTTATCATAAATCACTGCTGGATTTTGTCAAATGCTTTTTGTGCGTCTATTGATATGATCATATGCTATTTATTTTTCATTTTGTTAATGTGGTGTATCACATTAATTGATTTGCATATATATTGAACCAACCTTGCATACCAGGAATGAATCCCACTTGATCACAGTGCATGATCTTTTTAATGTATTGCTAAATTCTGTTTCCTAATATTTTGTTGAGCATTTTTGCATCTATGTTCATTAGGGTTTTTGGCCTATAGATTTTTTTTTTTTTTGTAATGTCTTTGTCTGTTCTTGGGATTAGGGTGATAGTGGCCTCATAAAAAGAGTTTGGGAAACTTTTCTCTTTCTGGATTTTTTGGAATAGTTTCAGGAGAATAAGTGATAATTCTTTTTTGAACGTTTGGTAAAAGTCACCTGTAAAACCATCTGGTTCAGGGCTTTTGTTTTTTGGGAGATTGTTGATTACTGATTCAATTTCCCTCATAGAAATCAGTCTATTCAGATTTTCTGTTTCTTGTTAGCCTTGGAAGTTTGTATGCTTCTAGAAAATTATCCATTTCTTCCAGATTGTCTAAATTTATTGGCATATAGTTGTTCATAGTATTTTCTTACACTTTTTTGTATTTCTCCAGCAGACTATTCTTTCAGTTTGTTGTCACTTCTCCTCTTTCATTTCTGATTTTATTAATTTGGGTCTTCTTCTCTCTCTTTTTTTTTTATGACTCTGACTAATATTTTATCTTTAAAAAAACATCTTTTGGTTTCATTGATCTTTTGTACTGTTTGTTTGTTTGGTCTCTATTTAATTTATTTCTCCTCTTATTGTTATTATTTCGTTACTTGTACTCCTTTTTGGCTTATTTTGCTGTTCTTTTTCCAGTTCCCTTACATGTCTCTGCCTTGAATGCTGGGCACCACTGTCCTATGTGCTGATCCCTCAGCAGGACTGTGGGGTGCAGGTTGAGAACCCACAGCCTGGTTGTTGTGATCTCTGGTCTGTGTCCTGGGGCCCCATGTCTCTGTGGCTGCGGCTGCAGGCCATGTCTCTGCACTTCCTTCTTCCCTCTTCTCCCTTCCCCCACTCGCCTAGTTTGCTAACCTTCAGGTAATCTTTGTGTGTGTCTCTTAGCTGCTCTGTGTGATGAGGAGAGAATCCTTCGATGAGTTATAGATGTTCAATTTGTGGTAACTTCCAGGGGAGAACTCAAGAAGCTCACTTCATGCTGCCATTTCTATGACATCACTCGAGCTTCCTATCTTTTCATTCATCATGACCAAATTTTCTTTAACCTCATTGAGAATGGTAACTACAGAAGAACTGAAAGTTGGATCTCAGGACACCTTCATACCCTTAGAAAGAACCCTCAGAGAGGTTTTGTCTATATGAATAATATGTATCAATATTTATCATTTTGGAAATTAAAACTGATTTTTTTAAATAAAAGATTATGTGTGGATTACGTCATCAAAATGGCGGCGTGAGGTGAGCCTCTGTAAAGCTCCCCTGGAATTTGCAACTAAACGAACAACAATAACTCCACAAAAGACTCTCTGCACAGCAGACAGGAAAGACGAAGAGGCCCACTACTGAAGTTACTGAAAGTTGGGCGAATCGCGCGAGAGGGGAAGGAGAGAAGGGAGAAGTATGGAGACAGAGCTGCGCAGGCGGGCACAGGACGCAGACCTAGCTCAGAGCCACCAGCTCTCTGCATCCCGGAAATACCGCAGCTGCAGGAGAGGGAAGAACTCGGACTGCTAGGGCTCTGCTTATGGCCAACAGGGCTGAGGAGGCAGCATATAACACGGCTGAACCCAAAGCTCACGGCAGAGACCTCGGAGAAAAGACTGAGGGAAGAAGGCTGAAAAACGGTGGTTAAAGCCCTCACTGCCAAGCAGAGAATGGAAGCCTTAGGCACTGAGATTAGCCGCCCCCTCCCTACCCTCCCAGAGCTCACCCCGCCACCACCTGGCCGGTGCTAGAAGCGGAACAGTAGCAGTGTCAAATGAAAAGAACAGAATATTTACTGTTCTGAGAACTGTGGACCGCAGACACAGATTCGCAGCCCAACTAGTTACAGCAGAGGAGAGGGAGCTGTGGAAGCAGGACCGGCTGTGGTGGTGGTCCCCGCCATTGCTCTGGGCTCTCAAAACTCACCCCTCCCCTGGCCCCACCTATCTGGGCAGATCCCTGCAGGAGTAAACAGAACTGCTGAAACATACGGGCTTTGAATGTGGTGTAGGAAGAGCTTTGGAACTTCAAAAGCTCTCCGCATTACCCACACGGACTCTGCGCCCTGTGACCCAAGCGAACTATTAATAGGGGAGTAGCCCATCTCCCAGAGAATCCCCCCATTGTATGAGAAGCTGGAATAGTGCAGAGAAAACATAGCACTACTGTGTGAGAGAGAAAAAAAGGCTGCAGTCAGAGAGAAAAATAAAACATTCTACCAACAAGTACTGGAAAACAAAAGAAAGACCTCTTCCTATGAACCTGTTGCAGAGGCCACTCCTGTAGATGTCTAGGAAGAGAAATAATAAATCAGTAAGTACCATGAATAACCAAGGCAACAAGACAGCTCAGAAAGAAAGTGAGAAGTCTCCAGAAAAGGAAGTTAGATATATGGAAATATGTGATTTAAACGACAGAGAATTCAAGATTGCAGTTCTGTAAAAACTCAACAAGATGCAAGAAAACACAGAAAGGCAGTTTAATGAATTCAGAAACACAATCAAAGAACATGAGCATTTTACGAAAGTGATTGAAATTTTAAAATAGAACCAAATAGAATTTCAGGAGATTAAGAACTCAATAGAAGAAATTAAGGATGAAATAACCAACTTAGGTAGTAGAATGGACCGGATGGAGGAAAGAATCAGTGACATCGAAGATAGAAACCTGGAAATGACACAGATGGAAGAAGAAAGAGACTTGAGACTTAAAAGAAACGAAAGAACTCTACGAGAACTTTCTGACTCCATCAGAAAGAGCAAAATAAGAATAATGGGCATACCAGAAGGGGAAGAAAGGGAGACAGGCACAGAGTATATTCAAACAAATAGTCTATGAGAACTTCCCAAAAATGTGGGAAGAACTGGATCCTTGAATCCAAGAAGCAAATAGAAGACCTAATTACCTCAATCCCAACAGGCCTTCTCCAAAACACATTGTATTGAAGCTGTCTAAAATTAACTACAAAGAATGAATCCTCAAGGCAGCCAGGGCAAAGAAGACGGTAACCTACAAAGGAAAGCCCATTAGATTATCATCAGATTTCTCAGCAGAAACTCTACAAGCCAGGAGGGAGTGGAACCAAATATTCAAACTATTAAAAGAGAGAAACTATGAGCCAAGAATAATATATGCAGCAAAGATATCCTTTAAATATGAAGGAGGAATAAAGACCTTTCCAGACATACAGAAGCTGAGGGAATTTTCTAATACACGACCTGCACTAAAAGAAACAAAAAGGAGGCTATTCGAGTACGATCAACAGGGACAATTTGTGGCAACCAAAACATAAAAAGGGGGAGATAAAAGGCCTGAACAGGAATATGGGAATGGAGAAAGTAAGCGTGCTAAAGAAAATGGAATACTCTACATATCAAACTTTCTCTTACTTAAACTTAAGGGTAACAACTCAAGAAAAATCCATAACTGAAATGAATAGTGTTATAAAAGAAGAAACAGAGGGAAACATCATAGAATACCACCATACAGAAATAATAGACAACAACAAAAAGGCAAAGAAACAATGGAGACACAGCCTTACCAGAAAACTAAAGATAGAATGACAGGAAATCCTCACATATCAATAATCACCTTAAATGTAAATGGACTGAACGCATCAATGAAAAGTCACAGAGTAGCAGATTGGATCAAAAAACTACACCCAACCATATGCTGTCTCCAAGAGACACATCTCAGCTACAAGGACAAGCATAGACTCAAAGTGAAAGGGTGGAAATTGACACTCCAAGCAAATGGTACCCAGAGAAAATCAGGTGTAGCCATAATGATATCAGATGAAACAGACTTCAGGGTGAAAAAGATAACAAGAGACAAAATGGACATTTCATAATAGTAAAGGGGACTATACAACAAGAAGACATAACAGTCATCAATATTTATGCCCCCAATCAGGGAGCACCGAAATATACCAAGCAACTACTAATAGAACTGAAGGGAGAAATTGACCAAAACACAATTATATTAGGGGACCTAATACATCACTGACAGCTATGGATAGATCATCCAAACAGAAAATAAATAACGAAATAGCAGCCCTAAATGACACATTAGATGAAATGGACATAATTGACATATATAGAGTACTTCATCCTAAAACATCAGACTATACAATTTTTTCTTATGTACATGGAACATTCTCAAGGATAGACCATATATTGGGACATAAAATCATCCTCAGCAAATTTAAGAAGATCGAAACCATACCAAGCATATTCTCTGATCACAAAGCTTTGAAATTGAATAACAACTGCAAAAAGAAAGCAGGAAAAAACACAAATACATGGAGATTAAACAACATACTTTCAACGAATGACTGGGTCAAAGAAGAAATTAGAGGAGAGATAAAAAGATACATGGAAACAAATGAAAATGAAAATACATCCTACGAAAATTTTTGGGAGGCAGCGAAAGCAGTTTTAAGAGGCAAATTTATATCATTACAGGCCTATCTCAAGAAACAAGAAAAATCCCAAATAAATAACCTCATGTTACACCTTAAAGAACTAGAAAAAGAAGAGCAAGTGAAACCCAAGGGCAGCAGAAGAAAGGAAATAACAAAAATCAGAGCAGAACTATATGAAATAGAGAACAAAAGACAAAAGAAAAAATTGTGACAAAGAGCTGGTTCTTTGAAAAGTTTAACAAAATTGACAAACCTTTGGCTAGATTCACTAAGATAAAAAGAGAGAAGACACTAATTAACAAAATCAGAAATGAAAAAGGGGAAGTTATCACGGACACCACAGAAATACAAAGGATCATCCAAGAATACTATGAAGGTCTATATGCCACCAAATTCAATAACCTAGAAGAAATGGACAAGTTCTTAGAAACATATAGCCTTCCAAGGCTGAACCATGAAGAACTGGAAAATCTAAACAGACCGATCACCAGTAATGAAAATGAATCAATCATGCAAAACCTTCCCAAAAGCAAAAGTCCAGGACTAGATGGCTTCACTAGTGAATTCTACCAAACCTTCAAAGAGGATCTAATACCAATCCTGCTCAAATTCTTCCAAAAAATTGAAGAAGAGACAGTACTCACTAACTCATTTTATGAGGCCAACATTACCCTGATACCAAAACCTGGTAAGGACAACACAAAAAAAGAAAACTACACACTAATATCTCTAATGAATACAGATGCAAAAATCCTAAACAAAACTCTAGCAAATCGAATACAACAATGCATTAAAAACATCATTCACCACGACCAAGTGGGGTTCATCCCCGGGGCACAAGGATGGTTCAACATCCACAAATCCATCTATGTGATACATCACATAAACAAAATAAAGGACAAAAATCATATGATTATATCAATTCATGCAGAAAAAGCATTTGACAAGATACAACAACCATTTATGATTAAAACACTTAATAAAATAAGTATAGGAGGAAAATACCTTAACATAATAAAGGCCATATATGACAAACCCTCAGCTAATCTCATAATTAATGGTGAAAAACTGAAGCCCTTTGCTCTATGTTCAGGAACACCACACGGCTGTCCCCTATCATTTCTGCTTTTCAACATAGTGTTGGAAGTCCTTGCCAGAGCAATCAGGCAAGAGAAAGAAATAAAAGGCATCCACATTGGGGATGAAATAGTTAAATTATCATTCTTTGCAGATGACATGATGCTATGTATAGAAAACCCTAAAGACTCAACCAAAAGGCTATTAGAAACAATCAACGAATACAGTAAAGTTGCTGGCTTACAAAATCAACGTACAAAAGTCCATTGCATTCCTATATACTAACAATGAAATCTCAGAAAAAGAAATACAAAAAACAATTCCTTTTGCAATTGCAGGAAAAAGAATATAATACCTAGGAATAAACTCAACCAAGAATGTGAAGGACCTATATGCTGAAAACTATAAGACATTTTTGAAAGAAATTGAAGAAGACACAAAGAAATGGAAAGATATTCCGTGCTCATGGATTGGAAGATTCAACATATTTAAAATGGCCATATTACCCAAAGCAATATACAGATTTAACGCAATCCCCATCAAAATCCCAATGGCATTTTTTAAAGAAATAGAACAAAAAATCTTCAGATTTGTTTGGAACCACAAAAGACCCCGAATAGCCAAAGCAATTTTCAGAAAAAAGAACAATACTGGAGGTATCACACTCCCTGACTTTAGCTTGTACTACAGGGCTACAGTAATCAAAACAGCATGGTATTGGCAGAAAAACCAGTCACATAGACCAATGGAATAGAATTGAGAACCCAGAAATAAAACCACATAAATATGGACAGATAATTTTTGACAAAGAATCTAAAAACATACAATGGAGAAAAGACAGCCTCTTCAATAAATGGTGCTGGTAGAATTGGAAAGCCACGTGAAAAGAATGAAACTGGACTGCTATCTGTCACCATGTACCAAAATTAATTCAAAATGGATCAAAGACTTAAGCATAAGACCTGACACAATAAACTGCATAGAAGAAAACATAGGTACTAAACTTGTGGACCTTGGGTTCAAAGAGCATTTTATGAATTTGACTCCAAAGTCAAGGGAAGTAAAAGCTAAAATAAACGAATGGGACTATATGAAACTTAAAAGCTTCTGCACAGCAAAGGAAACCATCGACAAAATAAAGAGGCAAGCAACTGAATGGGAGAAGTTGTTTGCAAACAGTGCCTCTGATAAAGCAGTAATATCCAAAATATACAAGTAACTCATGCAACTCAACAACAAAAAAACAAACAACCCATTTGAAAAATGGGCAGAGGTCCTGAAGAGACATTTCTCCAAAGAGGACATACAACTGGCAAATAGATGTATGAAAAAATGCTCAACAGCACTAATCATCAGAGAAATGCAAATAAAAACCACAATGAGATATTACCTCACCCCATTCAGAATGCCTATCATCAACAAGACAAATAGTAACAAGTGTTAGAGAGGCTGTGGAGAAAAAGGAACCCTCATACACTGTTGGTGGGAATGCAGACTGGTGCAGCCGTTATGGAAAGCAGTGTGGAGGTTTCTCAAAAAATTACGAATAGAATTACCATATGACCCAGCAATCCGTCTCCTGGGTATCTACCCAAAAAATCTGAAAACATCTATACATAAAGACACGTGCTCCAATGTTCATTGCAGCTTTGTTTACAGTGGCCAAGACATGGAAACAACCAAAATGCCCTTCGATAGATGAATGGATAAAGAAGTTGTGGTATATATACACAATGGAATATTATTCGGCGGTAAGAAAAGATGATATAGGAACATTTGTTACAATATGGATGGATCTTGAGAGTATAATGCTAAGCGAAATAAGTCAGACAGAAAAAGCAGAGAACCATGTGATTTCACTGATATGTGGTATATAAACCAAAAACAACAAAAGAACAAGACAAACAAATGAGAAACAAAAACTCATAGACACAGGCAATAGTTTAGTGGTTACCAGAGAGTAAGGGGGGTGGGGGGTGGGAGATGAGGGAACGGGGCGTCAAATATATGTTGATGGAAGGAGAACTGACTCTGGGTGGTGAACACACAGTGGGATTTATAGATGATGTAACACAGAATTGTACACCTGAAATCTATGTAATTTTACTAACAATTGTCACCCCAATAAATTAAAAAAAAAGATTATGTGTGATGATGTTAAAGCAATGGTATCATCGAACCTTGTAGAGCCTCTGAGAAATTCCACTGTATACTTGTGAAATTATACTTTAATGAAAATTGTTTGACTCTGCAGATTCTCGGAAAGGGTTCCCAGACCATATGTTGAAAACTACAATTATACTATTTGCTTTGAAGTCCCTAACTAATAATTCTAATATCTGGGCTGTCCTCTGTTTGATTGTATTTCCCCTGGCAATGAGTCGTGTTTTCCTGATCCTTTACATATCGAGTAATTTTGGTTTGTATGCAAGGCATGGAAAATGTTATGTATGGAGATTCTGAATTTTATTATATCTATCTGAAAAGTGTTGATAGTTTTGTCTCAGCAGGCAGTTAACTTGCATTCAATTTCAGTTATATAATCTGTCTTGCCTGTACTAAATAACAGCCCCATACCCAGCTCAGTTCAATTCTTTATCTGAAAGCTACTTTAAGTCTGCCTGATACATATGTTTCAAGAATCAGCCAGAGATATAGAATTTTTTTGTGGGTGGATTTCTCTGGCTTTCAACTTCTAAGTTGTCCTCTAACTCTCTGATGGCCATAATTTCCCTAAGGTTGATTCTCTGTGTAATCTGGTCAGAAAAATTAGAGATTTTCTATCCAAGCTTTAGCTATACTGTGACTAAAACCTGTCCTCAGGCCAAAGCTTAAAAAAAATGGGAAACACACTGATTCCTGTCCCATCATCCAAATTTTGAATCCTTTCCACAAAATGCCTGCTTTTATTCACTCTCCAGAGAAAGGTATTTTGTGCATTTTTTTCAGTTTTTATTTTTTATCTTCAGGAAGGTCAATGTGTTAGTAACTTGCCCTCTGCACTAGAAGTGGAAATCACATGTCTTTAGGTAAACCTTCCCAGAACACTGATTTCAGGTGGAATTTATCATCTTTTCTTACCTATGAGTTACATCTGTAGCTAACTTATTTTGTGCATTTATTTTTAACTTATTACACTAAATTATAATTATCTGTTGACATTTCTATCTGCCCCAAGACACTTGGACAATGTCTTAGTTTTCTGTATCCATAACAGTATCTGTGACATATTAGGTTCTCAATGAATGAACTGGACAAGAAAGAATAATGAGCATTTCAGGCAAAAAGCAATAGAATTTGTAAAGATCCTGTGGAGGGTAGGAACATGACAAGGATCTGAACGAAGTACCTTGTGGATAAATCACAGAAAAAAAAAAAGGAGAGTGTACTGTGAGATGAGAATGGGAAAATAAGAGGGCCCAGAACTAACAGATATTTGTAGACCATGTTAAGAGTTTTGTCTCTGTCAAAAGAATATTAAGAAATATTTTAAGCCAGGTGAGGTGGGGAAGTAACAGATAATACCTTTTCCCAAAAATCTCTTTGCTGTATACAGATGGTGACTGGATAGCTAGTAGGCCAAATCGATGGAGATATATTAGTCAGAGACTTCTATAGCAGTCTGGGGAAACGATGATGATAACTCTGAATGGGATGTAAACAGAACCAAATAAATAGTTTCAAGAGATATTTAGCACACTCAAGTTGTCAGTATCTCCCGGAGGGTAGGTTTTACATGCATCTAGTGCCCTGGTTTTTATATCTGGTGTCCCAGTTTTTGTGGCTGCTGCCCACCACCTAGCTCTGGTGGCCAAAGGTTCTTGTACTCCTGGGTTTCAAGATTCTTATACTCCTGCCCCAAGATCTCTATCACACCAACTGGGTTCTGCTGTATTATATGCTGATCATTCAGGCAGGAATGCTCAGAGCCTCAGTGAAATGTGAAAACTGGAGAGTCTTTTTTGGCAAGCTACCATCCCCAGGATACTGTGCAGACAACAGACTGAAACACACCCCCAGTCTTTCTGTGAAAGAAGGCTATTTGCTTTTCATGAAGCTTCAGCCTGAAAGGCAGGCTTCAGGTTTGGAAGACACCTAGGGGCCTACAGATCTGCTCTCAGAATGTGTAGGCCAGTGGACATTATATTTTTGCTTTCCCTCTGCCCCATTACAGCTTGCCAATATCTCCCATAAAAGAGTTTATACACACTTTCTGAAGCCCCAGTTGATATTGTGCCACCCAGGGGACACATCCTCATTTCCTGGTTCTGGTGATTAATGGGGTTTATCCTTGTGGTCCCACAGGACTATATATATTTTTATAATTAAAAAAAAGAAAAAAAAAACATTTGCTGCATAAGATCCTGATTCCAATCAGCATGAATCTAGGTATTGACCGAAACCCGCCACTTTGGGACAATGACAGGTCATGGTACATCATCAACTACTGAGAGTTATTAAAAATATAATATGGTGGTTGGACAAACACAAAGGTTTGAGAGACAACCAAGAGCTAGGGAAGGGTTGAATGACAAGTTTTATCCCCTACATGAGGCTACTTTTTCAAGAGTGAGTGAGGTTTTTTTCTTCTTTTTTCATTTAATGCATAGAAACTGACAAAAAGAGTCAAGCAACATGAAGAAACAGAAAAATGTGTTCCACACAAAAGAGCAAGATAAAATTTCAGAAAAACTTAATAAAACTAAGACAAGTAATTTACCTGATAAAGAGTTCAAAATAGGTCAGAAACATGGTGGTGTGAGGGGTCCTCCATGATCTCTCCCCTTGAAGTTACAAGTTGAACAGATAAAATTCAACACAGGATTCCCTGCGCAACACACAAACATATCTGAGAGGTCTTCAAAAACTCTAAAGGTGGGTGAATTGAGGCAAACAAGGGAGGACAGAAGGAAGAAGAGCAGAGACAATTGCTGTGGAAACAGCCCGGAGCTCACTGCAGGTCCCAGGACAAGGGAGGATTCAGGCAGCAGGTGTACTCACTGAGGCTCTGGGCATTCCTGCCTGAGTGATCAGCATATAATACAGCAGAACCCAGTTGATGGGATAGAGATCTTGGGGCAGAGAAGGAATACAGAAGTGTGACAGTTGTGGTCTAGCAGCCCTCAAGGCCAGGCAAAAAATAAAGCTACAAAACCTGGCCACTTCCTCCACACTCCCAGAGCTAGGAGCGGGCCTCAGAAGAAAACTGTAGCACTGAGTGTCAGATTATGGAGCAGAATATCTACAGCCCTGAGAACTTGAGAGACAGTTCCTGGGCAGCAGATACACACTATGGGTAATCCCATTAACAAGGATGGGAGATGCAGAAGTGAGGCAATTGAGGTCTGGCAATTGCCATTACTCAGAGGAGAACAAATCCACAAACACACCAGTGGCCTCTCCCAGCTCAGCTTGCCCCCACCTTTTGCAGTTGATCCCAGTGGATGCATCTGGGACAGGTCAGGCACCCTAGCACTGCATCTGGCTGCAAGGGCAGCACTGGGATTTCAGGGGCCCAGAACCCCATCACACAGCACATTCTCAAAAGGGAGTGGTGAACTGAGACTGGGGTGACCTGGTCACAGAGGAGATGACCAGAATTCTTCCACCATGAGAAACCAAAACAGGGAATGAGAAAATAAAATATTCCATTGCCACCAACTGGAAAACAAAAGAAAGACCTCTTCCTATCAATATGCTGCAGAGCTCATTCCCCTAAATGCCTGGGAGGAGAAATAATCCATAAAAGGCAATGAATAACCAACATAATAAGGAAGCTCTGAAAGAAAATGAAAAATCTCCAGAAAATAAAGACATGGAAATATATGACTTAAATGACAGAGAATTCAAGATTGCAGTTTTGAAAAAACTCACTGAGATGCAAGGAAACTCAGAAAGGCAGTTTAATGAACTCAGAAATAAAATCAATACACAAAATGAATAGTTTACCAAAGAGATTGAAATTTTATAAAAGAACCAAATAGAAATTCCACAGCTGAAGGACTCAATAAAAGAGATGAAGAATGAAATAGCCAGCTTAGGTAGTAGAGCTGACCAGATGGAGGAAAGAATTAGTAATATTGAAGACAGAAATCTGGAAATGAAAGAGATGGAAAAAGAGGGAGACTTGAGCGTTAACAGAAATGAGAGAACTCTACAAGAACTATCTGACTCCATCAGAAGAAGAATATAAGTATAATGGGGATATGGGAAGGAGAAGAGAGAGAGAAGGGCACAGAGAGCCTATCCAAACAAATAGTTGACAAGAACTTCCCAAACCAATGGAATGAACTGGATCCTCAAATCCAAGGAGGAAACAAAACACCTAATTATCTCAACCCAAAAAGGCCTTCTCCAAGGCATATTATATTAAAACTGTCAAAATTTAATGACAAAGAAAGAATTCTCAAGGCAGCCAAGGCAAAGAAGATGGAAAGCCTACTAGATCATCATCTGACTTTTCAGAAGAAACTACAATCCAGGAGGGAGTAGAATCAACTATTCAAATTATTAAAAGATAAATCACTAGGTAGCAATAATGTATCAAACAAAGTTATCCTTTAGATATGAAAGAGTAATAAAGACATTTCCAGATATACAGAAACAGAGGGAAATTTTCACCAGAAATTCTGCATTACAGGAAATACTAAAGGAGGTTATTCAACCTGAAACAAAAAGACGAAAGAATACAAAACTATAAGTAGGAAGACTAACAGACAGTAGCAGGCAATTGCAACTGATGTTCAAAATTAGGTGCTATAGACTTAAATACAAAATAAAAGTTAAAAAATAAAAACATTAAAAAAGGAAAAAATAGAAGGCAATTGCTACTGCACCACAGCAAAGATCTCAAAGCATAAATAGGGATAATTTGTGACAACAAAAACATAAAGGGGGTGGGATAAAGGTCTGAATGTGCAAAGGGGAATGGAGATAAGATGCATGCTGAAGAAATAGGACAGCTGTATATATGAAACATTCTTTTACGTAAACTTAATGGTACCCACACACACATGCAAACCTGAGACACATAATATAAAAAAAGAGGAAACAGAGAGAAAATTCATAGAACACCAACAAACTAAAATAACAGGAAGAAACACAAAGACAGAGAAACAATGTAGACACTGAGCTACCAGAAAATAAAAGATAAAATGGCTATAGGAAATCCTCATATATCAATAATCATGCTAAATGTAAATGGACTAAACTCATGAATAAAAGGCACAGAGTAGCAGGTTGGATCAAAAAACAAAACCCAGCCATACGCTGCCTTCAAGAGACACATCTCAGCTAAAAGAAAAAATATAGACTCAAAGTGAAAGGGTGGAAAACAATATTCCAAGCAAATGGAGAGAAAATCGAATGTAGTCATACTTATACCTGATGAAACAGACTTCGCTAAAAAAGGTAATAAGAGAAAAATGGACATTTCATAATGATAAATGGGACAATAGATCAAGAACACATACCCTGTTTCCCTGAAAATAAGACCGAGTTGGACAATCAGCTCTAATGCATCTTTTGGAGCAAAAATTAATATAAGACCCAGTCTTATTTTATTTTAATATAAGACCCAGTCTTATTTTACTATAATATAAGACCGGGTCTTATATTCATTCTTGCTCCAAAAGATGCTTTAGAGCTGATTGTCCGGCTAGGTCTTATTTTTGGGGAAACATGGTAACACATCAATATATATGCTCCCAATCAGGGAACACCAAAATATATAAAACAGCTACTAACAGAACTAAAGGGAGAAAGTGACAAAAACATGATTATAGTAGGGTACCTAAATACCCCATTGGCAGCTATGGATAGATCATTCAAACAGAAAATCAGTAAGGAAATATGGGCCATAAATGACACATTAGACCTAATGGTCAAAATCAACTTTTACAGAGGGTTTCATCCCAGAACACCAGATTATGTACTCTTCTCTAGTGCACATTGAACATTCTCAAGGATAGACCATATGTTGGGACCCCAAACTAGCCTCAAAAAATTTAAGAAGATTGAAATCATACCAAGTATGTTCTCTGACCACAATACTTTGAAATTTGACATCAACTGGAAAAAAAAAGCAGGAAGAACCACAAATATGTGGAGATTAAACAACATGCTACTAAAGCACAACTAACTCAAAGAAGAAATAATAGGAGAGATCAAAAGATACAAGTTGTAATAAAACACTACAGTGAATGTTTAAATTATAAAAAAAATATTACAGTAATAGACACATTGCCATTAATCCCCCTCAAAATACTCCCCCTCACTTTGAACATACTTATACCATCATTCTTGCCACTCTCTAAAGCAATTCTGCAGGTCCTCTTTTGTGAGTATTTTTAGTTGGGCTGTCATGGCTGCCTCAATGTCCTGAATTGGTTAAAAATATTTACCTTTCATGATCATTTTGACTTTGGGGAAGAACCAGAAATCGCATGGTGCCAGATCCCAAGAATAAGGTGGATGAGGACACACCGTAATGTTTTTATTTGAAAGAAATTGCCATACCAGAAGTGATGTGTGACACAGAAACTTTCTGTTGTGATCAAGAAATACAGTGAATGCTGCAGCCTACTTCCAACAGAAAGGCAGGGATCTTCAATACAGGAAGCAGTTTGTTGAACCTTAGTAACAGTGTGTGACAAGTTTCAATTTGTTTGTTGCAGTCAGCCAGGTGTGAGTTATGGTTGAGAGAAGGTATGTTTGAAAGTGTATCATAAATCATCCTCCAATATGACAATGCTCTGTGTCATACATCACTTCTGGTATACACCAATTTGTGTCAAATAAAAACATGGTGTGTCCTCATCCACCTTATTCAATGTATTTGGCACCGTACGACTCTGGCTCTTCCCCAAAGACAAAACGATTCAAGGCATCAAGGCAGCCAAGACAGTGCAAATAAAAACACTCACAAAAGAGACCTTCCAAAACTGCTTCAGAAAGTGGCAAGAACGATGGGGAAAGTGTACTTGAAGTGAGGGGCAGTATTTTGAGGGGGGATTAATGGCAATGTGTCTTTTACTGTAATTTTTTTTTTTACTTAAACATTCACCATATTGTTTGCTCACAGCTCATACATAGAGACAAAAGAGAATGACAAAATGACATATCAAAACTTTGGGGAGACAGCAAAAGTTATAAAAAGAGGGAAGTTTATAGGATTATCTCAAAAGACAAGGAAAATGCCAAATAAACAACCTAGCATTACACCTTAAAGAACTAGGAAAAAAAGAAAAAAATGAAGCCCAAAATAAGCAGAAGGAAGGAAATAATAAAAAATTAGAGCAGAATTAAATGAAATCAAGAACTAAAAGATAATAGAAAAAATAATACAACAAAAAGCTGGTTCTTTGAAAACATTCATAAAATTGACAAATCCCTAGCTAAACTCACTACTGTGTTTCCCTGAAAATAAGACCGGGTCTTTTATTAATTTTTGCTTCAAAAGTCACATTAGGGCGTATTTTCAGGGGATGTCTTATTTTCTCATATATAACAATCTACATTTATTCAAATCCAGTCATGTCATCTTCTTCTGAAACATTGTACTAATGTACCAAATGCATCCGTCTGGCTGACGATCTTAACTGGGGCTTATTTTTGGGTTCCGTCTTGTTTTGGGGGAAAGATGGTAAGAAAAAAAGAGAAAAGACTCACGAAAACAAAATCAGAAATGAAAGAGAAGTCACAGTGGACACCACAGAAATACAAAGGGTCATATAAAGATACTATGAAAGACTATATGCCACAAAATTCAACAACCTAGAAGAAATGGACAAGTTCAGAGAAATATATAACCTTCCTAGACTGAAACACAAAAAACTGGAAAATCTAAATAGACCCACCAACAGTAAGGAAATTGAAACAATCATCCAGAACCTCTCCAAAAGCAAAAGTCCAGGACCAGATGGCTTTACTAGTGAATTCTACCAAACATTCAAAGATAATTTAATTCCTGTCCTCAAACTTTTCCAAAAAAATATTGAAGAAGAGGCAACACTTCTTAACTCACTTTACGAGACTAAAAATATGCTTATACCAAAAAGTGGAAAGGATAATACAAAAAAAAATAAATACAGACCAATATCTCTGATAACTACAGATGCAAAAACCCTAAACAAAATGCTAGCAAATAGAATAAAACAATACGTTAAAAAGTTTATACATAACAATCAAACAGGGTTCATTCCAGGGGAAGGAGGATGGTTCAACATATGCAAATTGATCAATGTGATACACCACCTAAAAAAAATAAAGGATACAAATCACACGATTATATCAATAGACGCAGAAAAAGCATTTAACAAGATACAACATCCATTTATAATTAAAACAATAAAATAGGTATAGAAGGAAAGTACTGTATTTTGCTGTGTATAATGCATACCCACATATTTGGCCCAAACTTTCAGGGGAAAAAAATCTTCCATTATAATTTTTTAATTCAAATTTTTACTTGTTTGCATTTAGGTACTTGTTTTTTGTATTATAAAGAAATTTTAGCATTTATTTTTTAACATATTATGGTACAAGAAATTTTATGTAACAAATAATTACAAAACACAAGTAGATAAAAGGTACAAGAAATTTTATGTACTGGTAACAAATTTACAATATTTACAAATCATAGAAGGCCAAAACTCTTCGTCCTTGCAAGTTTGTGGTAAGTTCAACAAAACCGATTATCATATTCCAGAGTGTTATTTTACATACAGATATTGTTATTGATTTCTAGAGTTATGATTTTAACTCATAAGCGTAAATAAAATAATTAAAAACATTTATATAGATATGGAATTAGTACTATCCATGTATAATGTGTATCCTTATTTTTCCCTCACATATTGGGGCAAAAGAGTGCACATTATACACGGCAAGATAGGGTACCTCAACATAATAAAGTCCATATTTGACAAACCCTCAACTAATATCATCCTTAATGATAGAAAACAAAGCATTCCCTCTAAGACCAGGAACAAGACATGGATGCCTGCTGTCACCACTGTTATTCAACATAATATTGGAAGTTCTAGCCAGTGCAATCAGGCAAGAGAAATAAATAAAAGGCATACGAAGTGAGCATAAAGAAGTCAAATGTCACTTGTTGCGGACAACATGATTCTTCATATAAACAACCCTGAAGACTCCTCCAAAAAACCCTGACGACAATTGAAACAATAAATGAATACAGTAAAGTTGCAGTATACAAAATCAGTGTACAAAAGTCCACTGTGTTCCTATATACTAACCATGAAATTTCAGAAAAAGAATGAAAAAAAAATCCTGCTGCAATTGCAACTAAAAGAATGAAATGCCTAGGAATAAACCTAACAAAAGATGTGAAGGACCCATACACTGAAAACTGTAAGATATTACTAAAATAAATTGAAGAAGACACAAAGAAACAGAAAGCTATTCCATGTTCATGGATTGGAAAAATTGAAATAATTAAAATGGTCATATTACTCAAATCAATATACAGATTTAATACAATCCACCAAAATCCCAGTGAAACTTTTTAAAGAATTAGGACAAAAAATTATCAGATTTGTATGGAATCACAAAAGATTCTGAATACCCAAAACAATCCTAAGAAAAAAGAACAAGGCTGGAGGTATCATACTCCCTGACTTCAGTTTATACCACAAAATGACAATTATCAAAACAGAATGGTATTGGCAGAAAAACAGACACACAGACCAATGGAATAGAAATCCCAAAAATAAACTCACATATATATGGGCAGATAATTTTTGGCAAAGGAGCCAAAAACATACAATGGAGAAAATAAAGCCTCTTTAATAAATGGTGCTGGCAAAATTGGAAAGCTGCATGTAAAATAATGTAACTAGACTACTATCTGTCATCATATGCCAAAATTAACTCAAAATGGATCAAAGACCTAAACATAAGACCTGATACAGTAAATTGCATAGAAGAAAGCACAGGTACTAAACTTATGGAACTTGAGTTCAGAGAGGATTTTATGAATTTGACCTAAAAAACAAGAGAAGTAAAAGCAAAAATAAGTGAATGGTAGTATTTCCAACCAAAAGGCTTCTGCACAGAAAACAAAAATCTAAAAAAGAAGAGGCAACCAACTGAATAAGAGAAGATATTTGCAAACAATGCCTCCTATAAGGGGCTAATATAAAATATATATATATATATATATAAAGAACTCACACAACTCAATAACAAAAAGACAAACAAATTAAGAATGGGTACAGGACCTAAACAGACACTTCTTCAAAGAAAACATACAAAGGGCCAAGAGATACGTGAAAAGATGCTCAACTTTATTAGCCATTAGGGAAATGTAAATCAAAACCACAATGAGATACCACCTTACACCTGTTAAAAAGGCTATTATCCACATTACAAGTAATAACAAGTGTTGGAGAAGCTGTGGAGAAAAAGGAATCCTTGTGCACTGCTGGTGGGAATGTAAATTGGTACAGCCTGTGGAAAACATTATGGAGGTTCCTCAAAAAATTAAGAATAAAATTACCATATGATCCAATAATCCTTTTTCTGGGTATCTACCCAAATATCTGAAAACATTTATTCATAAAAATATGTATACCCCTATGTTTATTGCAATAGTATTCATGGTGGCCAAGGCATGGAAACAACCAAACTGTCCTTCGATAGATGATTGGATAAAGATGTGGTATACATATACAATGGGATATTACTTAGCCATAATAAAAGATGAAATACTGCCATTTGTGGCAACATGGATGCATCTTGAGATTATCATGCTAAGCAAAATAAGTCAGAAAATGTCGAGAACCATATGATTTCCCTCATATGTGGGATATAAAACTGAAAGCAACAAATGAAGAAGAAAAACAAAAACTCATACACAGACAACAGTTTAGCGGTTACCAGAGGGTAAAGAGGTAAGGGTGTGGTAGAAGAGGGATAAAGGTGCCAAATACATGGTGATAGAAAGAGAATTCACTTTGCATGGTGAATGCACAATGGCATATATGATGATGTATTATAGAATTGTGCACTTGAAACCTGTATAATTTTACTAGGCAATGTCACACCAATGAATTTAAGGCGGGGGGGGCGGAGAAGGAGCCATTGAAGATTACCCTTCAATCAGAAAGACATTGAATTCAGAAGGAATGAGTAGGATGTCAGAGCAATTAGGAAGAAATAAATTGGGAATGTATGGGTAAATACCGGGCGTGCCGAAAAAGTAAAATGTATACAAGCGGACAGTTTGGTCAACGTTGTTCAAGCAGTAGTTCACCATAATCAGAAGTGTCTGAACACTGATGGTAACAATTTTGATCACCTCTTGTAATTGCAGAAGTCAAATGTGACTTGCATTCATCTTTTGTTATCGGTATACATTGAGTATTACAATTTTAATAGTTTTCATTTCTTAAAATGTGTATACATTTTTTGGGATCCTCTGTATAAATAATAATGAACATCTGATAAAGCCAGAATTATAATAATGACTATGGGAGGTAAAAAACAGATTGAAACTGAAATACTAGACATGTAATATAAAATTGAAGAGGAGAGGGGTTAAATAGGATTAAAATTTTTGAAAGGCCTTTTGAATTTTTCAGAAGGATATTTAGAGTTATTGATTTGTTAAAGTTTAAATTTTATCACTTAAAAATTCAAATATAATGCATAACTTCCAAATTAACATTGGATAAAAAGAAAGACAAATAGAATTTAAGGAATCTAATGGAAGACAGGAAAGGAGACAAAAGAATCAAAGGGAAAATATGGTAAATAGAAAACAGAATGAGTTGGCAGAAATAAGTCTAAATATATCAGTAGTCACAATAAGTATAAATAGACAAAACTTGTTTATAAAGAGAATAAATTCTAGGTGGCAAGAGTAGGATCATTAATGTTATCATAGATTTCATATAAAGTGAGACATGTGGATTCTATGCAAGGCAAAAGAAAAGTTTGAGTTTCTAAGCTGTCCAAATAACATCACTAGAAGCCCAATTATTCTACTAATTTTTACTTCTTAAGTTTTATTTACAAATTCTTTACTTTAAGTAGGTAATATATGTATATATATACATTAAAAAGAGGGAAGTGAAATGTTTTTCATGGCAATGTTTTTTGAAATAAACAAAACTTGGAAACAATTTAAATATCAATCTGGGAGTACTTAAATAAGTGATGATATATCAATACCAGGAAATTCTAGCTAGCAATTTAATTACCTGAAGTAGCTTGATAGGTGTTAAAATGAAAATATCTCAAATAGGTGATGAAAAGAAAGTTTTCAGAGTGTTACGTGTTATGATACCAATTATTTTAAAATACCCACACACATAATGTTAGGTGAAACTATATAAAACTGCCAATATTTTGATTACTAAAATAGCAATTTTATGTAATTCAATATAAGTACTATATATTTTATGAGTACATTTATGTGTCTAACATAGAAAAAGCTTTGAAAGGATACACATTAGTGATATTAGACAGAGAGAACTTTAGACTTACATATAACATTTTAAATTTTCTACAAGGAGAATATATTATTTTATAGTTAATTTTTAAAAATATTATCTCATTACATCTACTGAGTGACCATAATGGACAAACTACATTGTAGCAAAGTTTTTGTGTATTTTTAACATTGCTGTATTCTCCTCCTCCCAGCAAAGAATTTTTAAGACTGAATAATTTGACCTAAGAGTGTTACTTCCAATGGGTTTCTGATCTGTCCTTCCAATTGTAACCACACACAAACCTTTGTCATAGATGGATGGCAGCTACCAGGTAAGTACAATGTTTTAAAACAATAGTTATTGAGTATCATTCAAGCCCATTTTCTTCAAAGTTGCCAATGCTCCCTACATCCTAGGAAAATCTCACACTAGTAGAGAAAACAAGCATTCAATGAAGACTCATCCTCCCAAGTCAAGAAAAAATCAGCATTCATCCCAAATTGCTGCTGGGGTGAGAAGGAAGTGAACTGCAGAATGAGCTGTCAGCAACTTCACAGGACCTGACAGAGCCCAACACGTGCTCCCCACATTCTGACCTGTGCTGTCAATCACCATTCACCAATAGCCCATTTTTTTTCATACAATTATCATGTTCCCCAGACATCAACATTTGGATATAATTTGGGGAGAGGGCTGTCATTTATCATTATTTTGGGAATAAAGAGAGAGTAAAGCATTCTTTGGAGTGGATATTTCCCCTGCAGTCCATATATTCTGGGCTTTCAGAGAAGAAAGTTTTTCCTTTTTTATACCTAAGTGTCCTCCATTTCATCAACAGAAATACTAAACTTAAAGTCTTTTAAGGAGAAAATCGTTACTTGAGGGACTTCAGTAAACAATAAACAAGGATAAATGCAAATATGATGCTGTCATTTGAGTAATTTGTTCAATTATACAGTTACACACAAGGGAAAATTTCCCTTGCAGTAAATTATAATCATTGGCTTAATTCACGTCAATTGATGTGACAGGCCCATAAAGTGTTTGTTCCCCTTTTGAACAAGTCTGTTTTTGATTTCTGAATTTTTGTCAAAGTGTTTGGCATGATCTCAATTCAACTCTCTAGCCAAATTAATTTCTTATCCCCTTAAAGTGGGTTTTGCTTTAAATCTCCAAGTTCCTCACAGTTTCAGTTTTTCACTTGGAGGAAGATGAAGACTCTATATACTAATTTTACAAAGAAAGTTTTTTATTTGAAATAATGGTCTAGAGAATTAGAAAATAACAGGAAATTTTTCTAAATAATCCAATTGCTTCTTTTTAATCTTTTTTAAATGTATTGGGGTGACATTGATGAGTAAAATTATATAGGTTTCAAGCGTACATTTCTATAATATATCATCTATATCTTGTGTTTTGTGTTCACCACCCAGAATCAGTTCTCCTTCCATCACCATATGTTTGACCACCTTTACACTCTTCTACCACCTTCCTGCCCCCCTTACCCTCTGGTAACCATTAAACGGTTGTCTGTGTCTATCATTTTTTGTTTGTTTGTTGCTTTCAGTTTTCTATGCCACTTATGAGTGAAGTCATATGATCCTCAAATTTTTCTGTTTAGGAATTGCTTCTGTATGTAGCTCTCTCATAGTAAAATATGCTTTCATATTACCATTGGTAGTGTTGTCATTCTTCCTTGTTCCCCATTTATACTACTATATTTATTTATATAGCATTTTCTTCTTCAAAAATCTCCAAATATTTTCCAGATATTAGCTCATGTATGTAAGGTAGAGACATAAAATAGGAGCTGTTATTTTAATCATATATCTGAAGAAGCATGAAGAAATGTATTTGCATACCTAAGACTACTCAGAGCAGAAACTCAGTCATAGAACCTCATGATATGAAAAGATGAAAGAGACATTAGAAATTACTTCTTCCCACATTTTATAGACAAAAACTGTTAGGTTTAGGAAACAACATCAACATGAACATAAAAGATATTCAGTCTTGGAAATACTTCAAAGCTGATATGCAATTTAAGTTTCACATATTTAGGGCTGCACCATAGGAGAAAGGAAAACTATGATCTAGTCACCAAAAACAGTCAGAAAGCAAAGGTTATTTAGACGAAATGCCATTTTGGGTATCACATGTGGCACAGTAACATGGCACAATATTATATATCTTTTGTTTTTATTAGGGAATATTGGGGAACAGTATGTTTTTCCAGGATGTCAAGTCATTGTTTTTCCAATCTAGTTGTGGAGGGCGCAGCTCAGCTCCAAGTCAACTCATTGTTTTCAATCTAGTTGTGGAGGGCACAGCTCATAGACCCAAGAGGGACTCGAACCGGCAACCTTGCTGTTAAGAGCACTGCGTTCTAACCACTGGGAAAACCGGTCACCCAATATGATATATCTTAAGCCATGAACTTAGATTAATATTCGGAGGGTCAATATCACCTTTTTTCTGCTGTTTGCAGAGAGACTACTGCAGTGTTTAGAGTAACAATTAGAATGGCGATGATCTTACATTCTGGATTCTTGCATGTTAGATGTGCTATGGAAAGAGAACATAGTAATAAACATTTTTTCTAAATTAAAGTTTATTGGGGTGACAATGGTTAGTAAAGTTACATAAATTTCAGGTGTTCAATTCAGTATTACATCATCTGTATATCACATTGTGTGTTTACCACCCAGAGTCAGCTCTCCTTCCATCACCACATATTTGACTCCTTTCATCCTCATCTACCACCCCCCAACCCGCTTACCCTCTGGTAACCACTAAACTATTGTTTGTGTCTATGAGTTTTTGTTTCTCATTTGTTTGTTTTGCTCTTTTCTTGTTTTTGGTTCATATACCACATATCAATGAAATCATATGATTCTCTGCTTTTCCTGTCTGACTTATTTCACTTAGCATTATAATCTCAAGATCCATCCATGTTGTCACAAATGGTCCTATTTCATCTTTTCTTACTGCTGAATAGTGTTCCACTGTGTATATACACCACAACTTCTTTACCCATTCATCTATCGAAGGACATTTTGGTTTCCATGTCTTGGCCACCGTTAATACAGCTGCAGTGAACATTGGAGCACACTTCTCTTTATGGATAAATATTTTCAGATTTTTTGGGTAGATACCCAGGAGAGGGATTTCTGGGTCACAAGGTAATTCTATTCTCAATTTTTTGAGGAACCTCCACACTGCCTTCCATAGTGGCTACATCAACCTGAATTCCATCCAACAGTGTATGAAGGTTCCTTTTTGTCCACAGCCTCTCCAAAACTTGTTGCTGTTTGTCTTGTTGATGATAGCCATTCTAACTGGGGTGAAGTGATATATCATTGTGGTTTTTATTTGCATTTCTCTGATGATTAGTGATCTCGAGCATTTTTTCATATGTCTATTTGCCATTTGTATGTCCTCTTTGAAGAAATGTCTCTTCAGGTCCTCTGCCCATTTTTCAATGGGGTTGTTTGTTTTTTTGTTGTTGAGTTGCATGAGTTCCTTGTATATTTTGGATATTAGCCCCTTATCAGAGGCACTGTTTGCAAAAATCTTCTCCCATTCAGTTGGTTGCCTCTTTATTTTATCGATGTTTTCTTTTGCTGTGCAGAAGCTTTTAAGTTTGATATAGTCCCATTCATTTATTTTAGCTTTTACTTCCCTTGCCTTTGGAGTCAAATTCATAAAATGCTCTTTGAACCCGAGGTCCATAAGTTTAGTACCTATGTTTTCTTCTATGCACTTCATTGTTTCAGGTCCTTTTTTTAAAATTAAAGTTTATTGGGGTGACAATTGTTAGTAAAGTTACATAGATTTCAGGTGTACAATTCTGTATTACATCATCTGTAAATCCCATTGTGTGTTCACCACCCAGAATCAGTTCTCCTTCCATCACCATATATTTGATCCCCTTTACCATCATCTACCACCCACCTCCCCCCTTACCCTCTGGTAACCACTAAACTATTGTCCGTGATTACTGTTTCAGGTCTTATGCTTATGTCTTTCACCCATTTTGAATTAATTTTGGTACATACTGACAGATAGCAGTCTAGTTTCATTCTTTTGGCCATGACTTTCCAATTCTGCCAGCACCATTTATTGAAGAGGCTGTCTTTTCTCCATTGTAAGTTTTTGGTGTCTTTGTCAAAAATTATCTGTCCATATTTATGTGGTTTTATTTCTGGGTTCTTAATTCTATTCCATTGGTCTATGTGTCTGTTTTTCTGCCAATAACATGCTGTTTTGATTATTGTTGCCCTGTAATACAAGCTAAAGTCAGGGAGTGTGATACCTCCAGCATTGCTCTTTTTTCTTAAGATTGCTTTGACAATTCGGGGTCTTTTGTGGTTCCAAAGAAATCTGAGGATTTGTTTTTTCTATTTCTTTAAAAGATGCAATTGGGATTTTGATGGGGATTGCATTAAATCTGTATATTGCTTTGGGTAATATGTCCATTATAACTATGTTGATTCTTCCAATCCATGAGCATGGAATGTCTTTCCATTTCTTTGTGTCTTCTTCAATGTTTTTAAAAAATGTCTTATAGTTTTCAGCATATAGGTCTTTTATATCCTTGGTTAGGTTTATGCCTAGGTATTTTATTCTTTTTGCTGCAATTGCAAAAGGAATGTTTTTTTAATTTCTTTTTCTAAGATTTCATTGTTAGTATATATGAATGCAATGGACTTTTGTACGTTGGTTTTGTAGCCGGCAACATTACTGTATTCGTCGAACATTTCTAATAGCTTTTTGGTGGAGTTTTTAGGGTTTTGTAGGTATAGCAACATGTCATCTGCAAGGAGTGACAATTTAACTTCTTCATTCCCAATTTGGATGCCTTTTATTTCTTCATCTTGCCTGATTGCTCTGGTGAGGATTTCCAACACTATGTTGAAAAGCAGAGGTGATAGGGGACAGCCCTGTCGTGTTCCGAACATAGAGAAAGGGCTTCAGTTTTTCACAGTTAATTATGAGATTAGCTGAGGGTTTGTCATATATGGTCTTTATTATGTTAAGGTATTTTCCTTCTATACCTATTTTATTAAGTGTTTTTATCATAAATGGATGTTGTATCTTGTCCAGTGCTTTTTCTGCATCTATTGATATTATCATACGATTTTTATCCTTCATTTTCTTTATGTGATGCATCATGTTAATTTATTTGCAGATATTAAACCAATCTTGCTTCCCAGGAATTATTCCCACTTGACAAACAAGCAAAAACTCATAGACAGACAACAGTTTAGTGGTTACAAGAAGGAAAAGGGGAAGGCAGGTGGTAGAAAAGGGTAAATTGGCTCAAATATATGGTCGTTGTTGGGTGACAGTTAAAGGGGACAGGATTTCATTTGGGGTTGGGGTGATGAAAATTTTCTAAGATGTATTCAGGGTTGCATAACTCTCTGTGTTATACAAACCACTGAACTGTACATTTTAAATAGGCAAAATGTATGCTATTCAAATATATCTCAGTAATTATTATTTCTAAATTATCACAAAAAAGTCTTGTTAACACTTTACCCAGTTTCCCTCAATGATTATATTTTATATATTATACAATATGTATAATATGTTGTGTATAATGTATGTGCAATTATATAATCAAAACCGCATGGTATTAGCAGAAAAACAGACATGTAGACCAATGGAATAGAATTAAGAACCCAGAAATAAAACCACATAAATATAGACAGACAATTTTTGACAAAGAAGCAGAAAACATACAATGGAGAAAAGACAGCCTCTTCAATAAATGGTGCTGCCAGAAATGGAAAGCCACATGCAAAAGACTGAAACTGGACTGCTATCTGTCACCATGTACCAAAATTAATTCAAAATGGATCAAAGACTTAAGCATAAAACCTGAAACAGTAAACTGCATAGAAGAAAACATAGGTACTAAACTTATGGACCTTGAGTTCAAAGTGCATTTTATGAATTTGACTCCAAAGGCAAGGGCAGTAAAACCTAAAACAAATGAATGGGACTATATCAAACTTAAAAGCTTCTGCACAGCAAAAGAAACCATCGACAAAGTAAAGAGGCAACCAACGGAATGGGAAAAGATTTTTGCAAACAGTGCCTCTGATAAGGGGCTAATATCCAAAATATACAAGGAACTCATGCAACTCAACAACAAAAAAACAAACAACCCAATTGAAAAATGGGCAGAGGACCTGAAGAGACATTTCTCCAAAGAGAAGGGCATACAAGTGGCAAACAGACAGATGAAAAAATGCTCGGCATCACTAATCATCAGAGAAATGCAAATAAAAACCACAATGTGATAGCACCTCACCCCAGTCAGAATGGCTATCATCAACAAGACATGTAGTAACAAGTGTTGGAGAGGCTGTGGAGAAAAAGGAACACTCATACACTGTTGGTGGGAATGCAGACTGGTGCAGCCGCTATGGAAGGCAGTGTGGAGATTCCTCAAAAAATTACAAATAGAATTACCATATGACCCAGCAATCCCTCTCCTGGGTATCTACCAAAAAAATCTGAAAACATTTATCCATAAAGACATGTGTGCTCCAATGTTCATTGCAACTTTATTTACAGTGGCCAAGACATGGCAACAACCAAAATGTTCTTTGATAGATGAATGGATAAAGAAGTTGTGGTACAATGGAATACTATTTGGCAGTAAGAAAAGATGATATAGGAACATTTGTGACAACATGGATGGATATTGAGAGTATAATGCTAAGCGAAATAAGTCAGACAGAAAAAGCAGAGAACCATATGATTTCACTGATATGTGGTATATAAACCAAAAACAACAAAAGAACAAGTCAAACAAATGAGAAAGAAAAACTCATAGACACAGACAATAGTTTAATGGTTACCAGAGGGTAAGGGGGGAGGAGCTTGGTAGATGAGGGTAAGGGGGATCAAATATATGGTGAAGGACGGAGAACTGATTCTGGGTGGTGAACACACAATGGGATTTATAGATGATGTAATACAGAATTGTACACCTGAAATCTATGTAATTTTAATAACAATTGTGACCCAACTAAGTTTTAATTAAAAAAAAAAAAGAAAAGAAAATTGCAATGAGATACCATCTCACTCTTGTCAGAATGACTATCATCAATAAATCAACAAACAACAAGTGCTGGTGAGGATGTGGAGAAAAAGGAACCCTCGTGCATTGTTGGTGGTATTGCAAATTGTTGCAGTCACTATGGAAAACAGTATGGAGGTTCCTCAAAAAATTAAAAGTAGAACTACCTTATGACCCAGTAATTCCACTCCTGGGTATTTATCCAAAGAAAGTCAAAACACTAATTTGAAAAACTGCAAGCTCCCCCATGTTTATTGTAGTGCTAGTCACAATAGCCATGATGTGGAAACTACCAAAATGTCCATCAATAAACAATTGGATGAAGAAATTGTGGCATATTTATACAATGGAATATTAATTTACGATAAAAAAGAATGAAATCTCGGGGTGGCCAGATGGCTCAATTGGTTAGAGCACAGGATCTGAACAATAGGGTTGCCGTTCTGATTCCCACATGGGCCGGTGAGCTGCGCCCTCTACAACTGGATTAAAGATGGCAAACTGCCACTGGGCTTCTGGAGGGGTGGCTGGCTGGCTCAACTGGTTGCAGAGCAAGCTCTTAGCAACAGGGTTGCCAGTTCAACTCCCCCCATGTGTGCTGCGCACCCTGCAGTTAAAGATTGCTAATGGCAACTGGACTTAGGGCTGAGCTGTGCCCTCCACAGCTGAATTGGAGGACAATGGCTTGGAGCTGATGGGCCCTGGAGAAACACACTGGTCCCCAACATTCCCCAATAAAATTTAAAAAAAAAAAATTATTTTTTTAAAAATGAAATCTTTCCATTTGCAACAACATAGATGCACCTAGAGGGGATTATGGTAAGTGAAATAAGTCAGACTGAGAAAGACAAATACCATATAATCTCCTTATATGAGGTCTGACAATTAAGTTTGGGAACTCATCCTAGAAAAAGTACTATATACCTCATTGCTGAATATCACTATGGTCGCCTTTGAAGTATGCACCTGGGGAAGTGATGCACAAATGCCAGTGCCTAGTCCTTCAAAGCAGTTTTGGAACTCTTTTTCTGAAATGGCCATCACAGCTGTCTTTGTATTACCCTTGATGTCCTGAATGTCATCAAAATGTCTTCCTTTCAATATTTCCTTTATCTTTGGGTAAAAAGAAAAGTCATCGGGGGCCAGATCAGGTGAGCAGGGAGGGTATTCCAATACTTATTTGTTTACTGGCTAAAAACTCCCTCACAGACAGTGCTATGTAAGCTGGTGCATTGTCATGATGCAAGAGCCATGAATTGTTAGTGAAAAGTTCAGGTCGTCTAACTTTTTCATGTAGCCTTTTCAGCACTCCCAAATAGTAAACTTGGTTAACTCTTTGTCCAGTTGGTACAAATTTATAATGAATAATCCTTCTTATATATATAAAAAAAACAGTTAGCAACATGTTTGCAACAAGTTCGCAGACTTAATTGTCTCACCTCCTATGTGGAATCCAAAGAACAAAATAGATGAGCACACAAAACATAAATAGACTCATAGATACGGAGAAAAAACTGATAGTTGCTAGATGGGAGGGGCAGTAGGAGATGTGGGAGAAGGTGAAAGGATTAGAAAGTACAAATTGATAGTCATAAATTAGTCACAGGGATGTGAAATATAGTATGGGGAATCAATAATGTTGTAAAGACTATGTAGGGTGCCAGATGGGTACTGGACTTATGGGGGTATCACTTCATAGATTATATAAATTCCTGACTACTGCACTGTACACCTAAAACTAATACAAAATAATATTGAATGCCATATATATATATATATATATATATATATATATATATATATATATGTAAAGAAATATGCCATGACCTCTGTGTGGGAAAAGCTTTTGCTTAGTTGAGGGAAAACAAACACAGGGCCATAAAAAGTTAAGTCATTGTGCAAATAAGACATATTATAGAATGTGCCAAACAGATAGTAAATGATATTGGATTTCAGAGAAGGGGTGGAGTAGAGGTATTAAAGAGCATCATATGTGGATTGGCAGAGAGGAAGGAACTGAGCATTTCAGATAATCAGATGAGTATGAACAAATCATTAAAGAGAAATTGGTATTTACATGATTATTTAATGACAAAGAATACATCAATTTGGTTAAACTGGAGATTTCCTATTTACAAACAGGGCAGTAAAATTAGAATGATGAATAAACCAGATAGTGTGAGCAATGGGTGAGACACTTTATCTTTTTATTTTTTTAATTAAAGTTTATTGGGGTGACAATTGTTAGTAAAGTTACATAGCTTTCAAGTGTGCAATTCTGTAATACATCATCTATATATCACATTGTGTGTTTACCACCCAGAGCCAGTTCTCCTTCCATCACCATGTATTTGATCCTGTTTATCCACTTTATTTTATAAAAAATTGGGTAATATTAAAGAATTTTGTTACACCATATACAAAAATAAATTCAAAATGGCTTAAAGACTTAAATGTAAGATCTGAAACCATAAAATACCTAGAAGAAAATATAGGAAGAAACTTCTCAGACATTACCCGGAGTAAGATTTTTACTGATATATACCCTCGCTCGAGGGAACTAAGAGAAAAAATAAACATGTGGGATTATATCAAACTAAAAAGTTTTTTCACAGCAAAGGAAACCATCAATAAAACAAGAAGGGATCCTACTGAATGGGAAAAGATATTTGCCAATGATATATCTGATAAGGGATTAATATCACAAATCTATGGAAAACTCACTCAACTCAACTCCAAAAAAACAAACGATCCAATTAAAAAATGGGCAGAGGACTTGAAGAGACATTTTTCTAAAAAGGACATACAGATGGCAAACAGACATATGAAGAAATGCTCAACCTCACTAACGATCAGAGAAATGCAAATAAAAACCACAATGAGATACCACCTCACCCCAGTCAAAATGGCTATCATCAATAAATCAACAAACAACAAGTGCTGGCGCGGATGTGGAGAAAAGGGAACGCTTGTGCACTGTTGGTGGGATTGCAGACTGGTGCAGCCGCTATGGAAAACAGTATGGAGGTATCTCAAAAATCTGAAAATGGAACTACCTTATGATCCAGTAATTCCACTCCTAGGTATCTATCCGGAGAAATCCAAAACTTCAATTCAAAAATCTTTATGCACTCCTATGTTTATTGCAGCACTATACACAATAGCTAAGACATGGAAAAAACCAAAATGCCCATCGGTAGATGACTGGATTAAGAAACTGTGGTACATTTATACAATGGAGTATTATGCAGCCATAAAGAAGAAAGAAATCTTACCATTTGCAACAACATGGATGGATCTAGAGAACATTATGTTAAGTGAAATAAGTCAGACAGAGAAAGATAAGTACCATATGATCTCACTTATTTGCGGATTCTAAAGAAAAGAATAAGTGAATGAACTAATCAGAAACAGTTTGGGAGACAATGAGGAAAAACTGAGGGTTGATAGATGGGCGGGAGGGGTGGGGGGTGGGGGGGAAGGTGAGGGGATTGGAGGGCAGTCGGTGACCACAGGATGGCCACGGGGTTTGAAAATTAATCTGGGGAACGTAATTTGGTGGTTACCAGAGCGTAAGGGGGTTGGGGGGTGGGGGATGAGGGTGAGGGGGATCAAATGTATGGTGATGGAAGGGGAGCTGACTCTGGGTGGTGAACACACAGTGTGATTTATGGATGATGTGATACAGAGTTGCACACCTGAAATCTATGTAATTTTACTAACAATTGTCACCACAATAAATTAAAAATAAATTAATAAAAAAAAAAGAATTTTGGGTAAAGCAATGACATAGAGAAAAGAAATTTTAGAGAAGATAAAGTTGGCAGTGCTTTATAAAGTAGATATAGTCACGGGATGTAAAGCATAGCATAAAGAATATAGTCAACGGTATTATAATACTAACTATATACCATGTCAGAGGGTAATAGACATAGGGGAGTTATCACTTTGTGAGGAGTGTAAATATCTAATCATTATGTTGTTTTGTACACCTGAAACTAGTGATGATGATGATGATGATGATGATGATGATAATAATAATAATAATAATAATTAGTAGTAGTAGTAGTAGTAGTAGTAATAGACCAAGAAAAAAAATAATATAGTTAAAATGTCCATACTACCCAAAGAAATCTATAAATTCAATGCAATCTTTATCAAAATACCAATGGCATTTTTCACACAACTAGAACAAATAATCCTAAAATTTATATGAAACCATAAAAGACCCCAAATATCCACAGTAATCTTGACAGAGAACAACAATGTTGAAGGTATCACGGTACCTGATATCAAATTATACTACAAGGTCATAGTAATCAAAACAGAATGATACTGGCATAAAAACAGACACATAGATCAATGGAACAGAATAGAGAGACCAGAAAGAAACTCACACCTATATGTTCAGTTAATCTATGACAGTGAAGCAAAACTATACAATGGGGAAAGACACTCTATTTAATGCATGGTGTTGGGAAAACTGGACAGATATAGGCAAAAAAATTAAACTAGAACAACTTCTTAGATAATATAAAAGAATAAACTCAAAATGGATTAAAGTCTTAAGTGTACTCATAACTCCCAAAACCATAATACTCTTAGAAGAAAACATAAGCAGTAAACTATCTGACATTTCTCTTAGTAATATTTTTTTTCTGATATGTCTCCTCAAGCAAGGGAAACAAAAGAAAAAATAACCAAATGGGACTACATCAAACTAAAAAGTTTTTGCACAGCAAAGGAAACCATCAACAAAACCAAAAGACAGCCAAACTATATTTCCCAATGATACATACAATAAGGAGCTAATACCCTAAATTTATAAAGAACTCCTACAACTCAGCATCACAAAAAAGCAAATAATCCAATTAAAACATGAGTAGATGACCAGAATAGACATTTCTCAAAAGAGGACATAAAGATGGCCAATCAACATATGAAGAGATGTTCAACGTCTTTAATCATCAGAGAAATGCACATTAAAGCCACACTGAGGTGTCATCTTATACCTGCCAGAATGGCCATCATCGATAAATCAACAAACGACAAGTGTTGGCGAGGACGTGGAGAAAAGGGAACCTTTGTACACTGTTGGTGGGAGTGAAAATTGGTGCAGCCACTATGGAAAACAGTATGTAGGTGTAGTGCAGGGGATCCTGCCGACTACGCCAAGTGTCCTGCGGGGCGGCCTGCGGGGTCTGTGGGGTCTCTGCTCCCGCTCCCCACACAAGAACGCCGGACATGGTGAGGCCAAAAAGGAACACCCACGGAGTCATAGGTAGGGGAGTCACACCACTATACTCTCACTGGCAGCTGGGTTGGAGACACAGGAACCAGGAGCAACACAATTCTCAACCCTCACTGTGCCGCTTGCAGACTCAGCCACCATCTTCTTGCTAGCTCCCCCCTTTTTCTGCTAGCGTAGCCACAGCAGTTATATTAGTGCCCAATGGCTCACTGGTTACAGCTGATGGCCAACTAGCCACAGCTGATGGCCATTTGATCACAGTCGATGGCCATTTACTACCTGAGCCAGCACCTTTTTATGTGAGGCTGAGAGCCTGGAAACTGCTTTTTGGGGCTCTGTCCCCACAGTAGGTTCTTCAGAAATTTAAAAATAGTACTACCTTATGACCCAGCAATCCATTTCTGGCTATTTATCTGAAGAAATCCAAAACACTAATCAAAAAGATGTATGCACCCCTATATTCACTGCAGGGTTATTTTAATAGCCCAGATATGGTAGCATCCCAAGTGCCCATTAACACTTGATTTGATAAAGAAGAATTGGTACCTAGAGAACATTATGTTAAGTGAAATAAGTCAGACAGAGAAAGACAAATACCATATGATCCCACTTATATGCAGAATCTAAAGAAAAGAATAAGTGAATGAACTAATCAGAAACAGTATTGGAGACATAGAGGAAAAACTGAGGGTTGCTAGATGGGAGGGGGGTGGGGATAAGGGGGAAGGTGAGGGGATTAGAAAACAGTCGGTAACCACAAAAGGGCCATGGGGTTTTGAAAATTAATTTGGGGAACATAATCAATAATGTTGTAAAGATTTTGTAGGGTATCCGATGGACACGTGTCCCATTTGGAGACCACCTCAGGGATGACGTAGATGCCTGATCACTGCCCTGTACACCTGAAGATGAACAATAATGAATGCCAACTATAACTTTATATATATATATATATATATATATATATATATATATATATATATATATATATGTGTGTGTGTATATATACACACACACACACACACACACACATATATATACGTATATATATGTATGTATATACTTACAAGAAGCGGAGTACAGCATTAGGAATAGAGACAGTGGAAATGTAAAAAAAAAAAAATAATTGGTACATTATATACAGTGGAATATTGCTCGGCCATAAAAAGGAATACAATCTTACCATTTGCGACAACATAGATGGTCCTGGAAGGTATTATGCTAAGTGAAATAAGTCAGAGAGAGAAAGACAAACACCATATGATCTCACTTATATGTGGAATCTAAAGAGCAAAATAAATGAATAAAAAAAACAGAAACAGACACATAGATACAGAGAACAAAATAATGTTTGCCAGACTGGAGAGGGGTTGGGGGTGTGAATGAAAAAGGGAAAGGAACTAAGAATTAAAAATTGATAGTTGCAAAATAGTCATGGGATGTAAAGTACAGCATAGGGAATATAGACAATAATATTGTATTAACTATGTATAAGGCCAGGTGGGTACAGACTAATCGGAATGATCGCTTTGTAAGTTATATAAATGTCTAACCACTATGCTGTACACGTGAAATTAATATAAAAAATATTGAATGTCACTTGTAATTGAAAAATAAGAAAAATGAAGTTTACATGTGTTGGTTAACCCAGTTAAACCAATGTAGCAAAAACCAACCACAATAAAATCTAAGTATTTTCACACCCACATACAAAAAATCTATTGATAAAGAACAAGAACCATCATCTGCTCTTAAGCGATTGGTAATCTTTTGCTTCAATGTTGATGGCTGCTGACTGATCAGGGTGGTGGTTGCTGAAGGTTGGGGGTGGCTGTAGCAATTTCTTAAAACAAGACAGCAGTGAAGTTTGCCACATCTATTAACTCTTCCTTTCACAAAGGATTTCTCTGTAAAATGCAATGATATTTAAAACATTTTTATCCACACTAGAACTTCTTTCAAAATTGGAACCAATCTTCTCAAATATTTCTGCTGCTTTATCAACTGAGTATATGTAATATTCTGAATCCTTTTGTTGTCATTTTATAATCTTTACATTGTCATACTCTTCACAGCATCTTCACCAGCAATAGATTCCATCTAAAGAAACCTCTTTCTTTGCTCATCCCAAAGAAACAACTCCTCAACCGTTAAAATTTTACCATGAGATTACAGCAATTTAATCATATCTTTAGGATCCACCTCTAATTCTAGTTCTCTTGCTATTTCCACCACATCTGCAGTTACTTTCTCCACTGAAGTCTCTGACCTGTTATAGTCATCCATGAGGTTTGGGATCAACTTCTTCCAAACACCTGTATTGATATTTTGATCTCTTCCCATGAATCACCAATGTCCTTAAAGGCATATGGAATAAAGAATCCTTTCCAAAAGGTTTTCTATTTACTTTGCCCAGATCCTCAGAGGAATCACTATCTATGGCAGCCATAGCCTTATGAAGCGCATATCTTAAATAATAAGATTTGAAAGTCAAAATTACTCCTTGATCCATGGACTACAGGATGGATGTTGTATTAGCAGGCATGAAAACAACATTAATCTTGTACATCTCCATCAGAGCTCTTAGACGACCAGGTGCTTTGTCAATGAGAAGTAATGTTTTAAAAGGATTTTTTTTTCTGTACAGAAGGTCTCAACATTGGGCTTAAAATATTCAGTAAACCATGTTGTAAACAGATGTACTGTCATCTAGGCTTTGTTGTTACATTTATAGAGCACAGGTAGAGTAGATTTAACATAAATCTTAAGATCGTTTAAGATTCTTGGAATGGTAAATGAGCATTGGCTTCAACTTAAATTCACCAGCTGCATTAGTTCCTAACATTATTAGTCTGTCCCTTGTAGCTTTGAAGCCAGGCATTGACCTTCCTAATTATAAAAGTCCTACCTAGACGTCATCTTCTTCCAATATAAAGCTATTTCATCTACATTGAAAATCTGTTGTTCAGTGAATTCTGAACTTCATCAATTATCTTAGCTACATCTTCTGGATGACTTGCTGCAGCTTCTACATTAGCACCTGCTGCTTCACCTTCCACTATATGTTATGGAGATGGCTTCTCTCCTTAAATCTTATCATCCAACCTCTGCTAGCTTCAAACGTTTCTTCTGCAGCTTCCTCACCTCTCTCTGCCTTCATATAATTGAAGAGAGTTAAGGCCTTGCTCTGGATTAGGCTTTGACTTTAGGGAATATTGTGGCTGGTTTTAGTCTTCTATCCAGACAACTAAAACTTTCTCCATATCAGCAATAAAGCAGCTTCACTTTAAAAAAAAAAATCATTCATGTGTTCATTGGAGTAGCACTTTTCATTTCCTTTAAGAAATTTTCTTTTGCATTCACAACTTGGGTAATTGGCACAAAAGGCCTAGCTCTCACTCTATCTGTTTTCGATATACCTTTCTCACTAAGCTTAATCATTTCTAGCTTTTGATGTAAAGTGAGAGATGTGTAAGTCTTCCTTTTACTTGAACAGTTAGAGGCCATTGTAGGGTTATTAATTGGCCTAATTTCAATATTGTTGTGTCTCAGGGAATAGGGAGGCCTCAGGAGAGGGAGAGAGATGGGGGAATGGCCAGTCAATGGAGTAGTCAGAACACACATTTATCAATTAAGTTTGCTATCTTATATGGGCATGGTTCATTGAACCCCAAAACAGTTGCAATACTAAAATCAAAGATCATTGATTACAGATCACCATAACAAATATAATAATAATGAAAAAGGTTTGAAATATTGTGGGAATTACCAAAATGTGACACAGAGACACAAAGTGAAAAAACACTGTTGGAAAAATGGTGCTGATAGACCTGCTCGACAAAGGGTTGCTATAAACATTCAATTTGTAAAACAATGAAATATCTGGAAAGTGCAATAAAGCAAAGTGCAATAAAATGAGGTATGCCAGTTACATATCTAGGCTGGAATTGTTGACTCATATGATAAATCTTTTTAACCCATTGAGAAATGTCAAACTATTTTCCAAAGTGACTGTACCATTTTCTTTATAGCAGTATGTGTGGGTTTCAATTCATTCACATCCTCTCCAATACCTGTGGTTATCTATTTTTAAAATTACTATATTTGTCCTAGTTGGTGTGAAGTGTTGTCTCATTGTAGTTTTGATTTGTATTTAATCGATGACTTATGTTGAGCATCCTTTCATGTGTTTATTGACCATTTGTATACCTTTTTGGATATATGTCTATTTATATACTTTGCCCATTTTTAATTGTATTATTTATTTTTTTTATTACTGAGTTACAATAATTCTCTATATATTCTAGATACAAGTCCTTTTTTAGATATTTGATTGCAAATATTTTCTCCCAGTCTTTTCACTCCCGACTTTATTCGTTGAAGCAAAAAAGATTTAAATTTTCATGACATCATTTCTCTATTTTTTCCTTCTGTTAATTGTGCTTTTGTGGTCATCTTTTCTCTTTGTTTCTTCTTGAATCTAAAGTTTTGTTTCTCTTCTGACATAATCCAACTTCACAAAGACAAGATCAAGGTTTTGTTTTAAAATTTTTATAGTGATAGCTCTTATATTTACATCATTGACCTATATTGATTTAATCTTTGTTTATGGTTTTAGGTAAAGTCCAAATTCATTTCTTTGAATGTGGATAGATAGTTGTTCCAACATAACTTGTTGAAAAGACTATTCTTTCCCCCATTGAATTGTTTTAGTACCTTTGACTAAAATCAATTGAATGTAAATCTGAGAACAAATTTCTGGGAAAAAAAAAAAAATATATATATATATATATATTACAGTACTAAATGATCTTGTTTGCTGTAGCTTTACAGTGAGTTTTGAAAATTGGTTAAGTACAAGCCCGCCAACATTTTTTTTTTCAAAATTATTTGGCAATTCTAGATCCTTTACATTTTCATATGAATTTTAAGATCAGCTTGTCAGTTCCTGCAAAGAAGTTAGCTAGAATTTTGATCATGATTGTGCAGAATCTGTCCATCAATTTGAGTAGTATTTCCATCTTAACAATATGAAGTCTTCTGATCCATAATCAAGGGATAGCTTTCTATTTATTTAGATATCTTTAATGTCCTTCAATGATGTATTTTTTATTGTGGTAAAAAAACTTAACGTGGTATTTATTGTCTTAGCAAAATTTAAGTGTACAATACAGTATCGTTAAGTGTACAATAGAGTATCAGCAGATTCCTAGAACTTACTTATATTGCATAACTGAAACTATACCCATTGAACAGCAGCAACTCCCCATTTCCTCTTCTCCCCAACCCCTGGCAACGACCATTCTACTTTGTGTTTCTATGAGTTATTCAACAATGTTTTATAATTTTTAGAGTGCGCATTTTATGTTTTTTGTTAAATTATCATAAGCATTTTATTCTTTTTGATACTATTGTAAATGACATTGTTTTGTTCATTTCATTATTGGATTGTTTATTGCAATGCTTGAAAATACAATTGATTTTTGTACATTGATCTTACGTATATCCTGAAAACTTACTGAACTTTTTTTATAGTTTCAAGAGTTTTTTGGAGCAGCCGGTTGGCTCAGTTGGTTAGGGAGCAGTGCTCGTAACACCAATGTCACCGGTTTGATTCCCACATGGGCTAGTGAGCTGCACCCTCTACCAATAGATTGAAAACGACTAGACTTGGAGCTGATGGGTCCTGGAAAACCACACAGTTCCCCAATATTCCCCAATAAAAATTTTTTAAAGAGTTTTTTAATGGATTCTTTAGTAATTTCTATATATATAAGATCACATCATCTGTGAATATATCTCTTCCTTTTCAATCTGGATGCCTTCTATGTAATTTCCTTGCCTAATTTCCTGGGTTATAACCTCTTGTGAAATGTTGAATAAATATGGTTAAGAGTAAACAGTCGTCTCTTGTTTCTGATTTAAGGGGAAGTTTTTCCACCTTTCACCTTTAAGTATGATGTTAGCTGTGCGTTTTTCGTAAATGTCCTTTACCAGGATGATGAAGTTCCCATCTATTCCTAGTTTTATTAGTATTTTTATCATGCAGGGGCTTTGGATTTTGTCCAATTCTTTTTCTGTACAGATTGAAATGATTATGTAATTTTTGTCTGTTAGTCAATTGATATAGTATATTACATTAATTGATTTTCGATGTTAAACTAACCTTGCATTATTGGAATATATCCCACTTGAGCATTGTGTCTAATCCTTTTTATGTATTTCTGTATTCAGTTTGTTAGTATTTTATTGAGTATTTGTTTGCCTATGTTCATAGGAGTTATTGGTGTGCAGTTTTCTTTTCTTGTGATGTCTTTTGTCAGGAAAAACTGGCTTCATAGAATAGTTTGGGAAAGGTTTCCTAGTTTTCTAGTTTTTCAATGAGTTTGTTACAAAATTGAATTTAATTATCCTATAAATATTTAGTAGGATCCAACAATGAAATCATCTGACTTTGGCTTACTCTTTGTGGGTAGTCTTATTTTTAAAAAAAAAAAAAATCTGAAATTTATCTCTTCTTATAGGTCTATTCAGATTTTCTGCTTCTTCCTGAGTCAGTTTTGGTAGTTTGTCTCTTTCTGGGAATTTCATCTAAGGTATCTAATTGATTGGCATACAACTTTTCATAGTATTCCCTTGAATCATTTTTTTTTCTATTCTTGTAATGTTGGTAGTGATATCTCAACTGTCATTCCTAGTAAGAGTAATTTCTTGTTCAAACTAGCTTCTTTTTTTTTTTTTTCAATTTTGTCTATATTTTCTGAAAGCCAACTTTGGGTTATTGGTTTTATCTGTAGTTTTCCTCCTTTCCTTTTCACCACTTTCCACTCTAATCACTTTTTCCTTCATTATACTTTATTTACATTGACTTTGCTCATCTTTTCCAGTGTCTTCAGGTTGAAGGCTAGGTCACTGATTTAAGATTTCTGTTTTTAAATATAGGTGTTTACAGCTATGATTTCCTGGTAATTACTGTTTTAACCACATCCTATAAGTTTTGGGATGTTGTGCTTATTTACATTCACCTCAAAATATTTTCTAATTGCCATTCTGATTTCTTCTTTAACTCATTGGTTATTTTGGATTGTGTTGTGTAATTTTTATGTATTATTGAGTTTCCAATTTTATTTCTGTTATTGATTTTTAATTTCATTCCATTGTGTTCAGAGAATATTTTTTATATAGTTTCAGTCTTTTTAAATTTATTGAGGTTTGTTTAATGGCCTAGCCTATGGTCTATCCTGGATAGTATACAATGTTCACTTAGGGATATGTGCACACTGCTATTGTTGGATGAAATGTTCTATAAATATTTTTTTAACTTGAGTTGATTCATAGTGTTCCTTAAGTCTTCTATTTCTCTATTGGTATTTTGCCTAGTCCTTCAATCCATTACAGAAAGCTGTGTACTGATATTTCCAACTATTATTATTGAATTATCTATTTTTCTCTCTTCATTTCTGTCAGGTTTTGCTTCACTTATTTTGGGGTTGTGTTGTTGGGTACACATGCATTTTTAACTGTTATATCTTCCTCATGGATTGACCTTTTTAACATAAAATTTTCCTCTTAAACTCTAGAAATATTTTTGTTTTAAAATCAATTTTTTTTCTGATATTAATATAGACCCTCCAGCTTGCTTACAATTTCTCTTTCCATGATCTATTTTTCCCATGTTTTTATTTTCAATCAATTTGTATCTTTACTTTTTATATTTTTCTTAAATGTATTGGGGTGATATTAGTTAGTAAAATTATATAGGTTCCATGTGTACAATTCTATAATACATCATCTATATATTGTACTGTGTATTCACCACCCAAAGTCAATTCTCCTACCATCACCATATATTTGACCTACTTTACTCTGTTCTACCATCTTCCCTCCCCCTTGTCCCCTGGTAACCACTAAACTGTTGTCTGTGTCTATCAGTTCTTGTTTGTTTGTTTGTTTGTTGCTTTCAGTTTTATATCCCACATATGAGTGAAGTCATATGATTCTTGACTTTTTCTGTCTGACTTATTTTGCTTAGCATGATAATCTCTAGATCCATCCATGTTGCCACAAATGGCAGTATTTCATCTTTACTTATGGCCGAGTAATATTCCATTGTATATACGCACCACATCTTCTTTATCCAATCATCTATTGAAGGATACTTTGGTTGTTTCCATATCTTGGCCATTGTGAATAATGCTGCAATGAACGTAGGAGTACATATATCTTTACAGATAAATGTTTTCCGATTTTGGGGGTAGACACTCAGAAGGATTGCTGGATCATATGGTAATTCTATTCTTAATTTTTTTGAAGAACCTCTGTATTGTTTTCCACAGTGGCTGTACCAGTTTACATCCCCACCAGAAGTGTATGAGGGTTCATTTTCTCCACAGCCTCTCTAACACTCGTTATTACTTGTCTTGTTGATAATAGCCATTCTAACACGTATGAGGTGGCATCTATTTGTATCTTTGATTCCTAAGTATATCTCTTGTAGACAGTCTATAGTTGGGATTAGTTTTAATCCATTCTGACAATCTCTGCCTTTTGATTGGATAATTTAGTCCATTCACACTTAATGTTATTATTGACTTAGTTATATTTACATCTGCCATTTCTATTTTTTTTCTACATGCCTCACATCTTTTTTTTTCTTCTATTCCTCCTTTACTTTTTTCTTCTTCATTAGGTGAATATTTTCTAGTTAAAATTTTGATTATTTTCATGATTTTTTCACTATATTTTAATGTTATTTTCTTAGTGATTTTTCTAGGCCTTAAGATATACATCTTATCAGAATCTACTTCACTTTTATATTAACTTAATTTCAGCAGGATATAGAAATATTATTCCTAGATAGCTCTATTCCCCTTTCCTTCCTTTTTCTATTATTTGTATACATATTACATCTATGTATGTTACAAATCCAACAATACATTGTTTACATTACTTTATAAAAATGTTATATCTTTTAAATAATTCATGAGCAAAACAGAGAAAATATGCATTATAGCTTTTTTAAATGAACCTTCTTATTTACTATTTCTGGTTTCTTTCACCTGTTTTATTACTGGACTCTTCCTTGGCAATTATCTTTCAGATACACTGGTTTTGCTTTTCCTTGAATATATAAGACCACTTGTGCCTTAGTTCTGCTTTAAGTATTTGCCAACCCCTGCCAGGAAGATATTTTCCTCAAATAACCATATGGTTAATTCTCTCATCTCCTTCAGACCTCTGTTCAAATGTCATCTTTTCAATGAGGCCTACTCTGACCATCCTATTTAAAACTTCAACTTACCCTGTACCTTTCACTTCCAGTACTCTTAATCTCCCTTGCCTTGCTTTACTTTTCAAATTTTCAGTATCATTTATTTCCTTCTAATATATTAAAAATGTACTACTTTATTACATTTATTTATTGTCTTTATCTCCCTTCTACACTAGAATACAAATTCTGTTAGTACAAGCATCTATATCTAGTCTTGTGGCTGATATTTCTCTGGTACGTAGTATTGAACTTAGCCTATGGTAGGTACTCAGTTAATATTAGTTGAATGAATAACTGGATAGAATCTGTCTCTAGTATTTCCTTCTTCAAATCTTTTCTCCCAACTGCAAATTGAGGGACATTTCAAAAATTGCAAATCTGAGTGTTTCTATCACTTCCTCCCTTTTTAAAATATTCTTTTCATTTTTGAACTACAGTTGACATACAATATTGTATTAGTTGCAGGTGAACAAAATAGTGATTAGATATTTATATAACTTATGAAATGATCCTTCCTCAAAAATATAATACAATCTGACATCATACTTAGTCCTTAGTCTCACTCAGCCACAATATCCACTGGTTTTCACAGATAGAAATTATGGGAGCTTCTCTTCCTAGCACTGGAACCGTGGGATGGGGAGCCTGGTGTGGTGCTAAGGCCCCTCGCTCCTCAGGGGGGACCTATGCAGCAGAGAAAACCCTCCCAATTTTTAAATGCCGTACATTGGTGTGGGACCAGCCATTCTATGTCTCCTACCAGTCTCGAATATGACAGATGTCATGAAGATGACATAGTGTAGCAGGCAGAATCAGGAAGGCAGAATGTTGATCTAGAGAATCAGACAAAGCTTAAGTGACCACAGACAGTGCTAGATACTGAGTGAATTGTCAGGGAACAAAACAGAATAGAGTCCATGGAGATCAGATAAGCCCAAAATAATCAGGCAATTCCAGAGCTAAGGTAAACAGAATTAGAGAGTAGGTTACTAAGACACAGAAGATGTTAAGGTAAACTTTGGCCATGGGGAAAGCATGTACTCTTTGTTACTCTCATAGATCCACAGGATAACCTGGGCTCACAGATGCCTGCTACTCCAAAGTGTCTAAGCCAAGGTTGGAATCAGAACACTCAAATTTTATTTCAATGTTTTAAAAGATCTGAATTGAATGCCTTTTCTTTTCCTGCAATGCACACCTTTTCCTATTTATCACACTTTCCCTCTTCTCAGCTACAAACCCCTAGTTGAGCTACTCCCCAGCCTTTATACATTTTTTATTAGTTTCAGGTGTACAAAACAATGTAATAGACATTTACACCCCTCACAAAGTAATAACCCCCTCCCCCAATCTACTACCCCTCTGACACCATATATAGCTGTCATAATTCCATCGACTCTATTTCCTATGCTGTACTCCATATCCCATGACTATCTCTTTCTCTCTCTCTCTCTCTCTCTCTCTCTCTCTCTCTATATATATATATATATATATATATATATATATATATATATATATATATATATATTTCACATTCAATATTATTCAGCTTCAGCCTCAGGTGTACAGAGCAGTGGTCAGGCATCTACACCATCCATGAAGTCAGCCTTTATATATTATATTACCTATTTGGGCTCCTGAAGGCATTTGAGTTTGTGATCGCTTGCCTATGTCCCCCTGGGACAGCACTGTTCTTTTAAGTTAAGGAAAAGTGCTAGGCCTCCTAAAATGTTCTTAAATTAATTTATCTGTGAGGACAATGTGTGAGATAATATAAACCAGAGTAGACTGCACTAGGTTTTATAGTATTTTATGTCCTTGTAATTGGATGGCACATATTATTACATACATACATCAGTATACATATTTGAACATACGAGGTATAATCAAACAATACGGTGAATATTTAAATAAAAAATTATTACAGTAAAAGACACATTGCAATTAATCTCCCTCAAAATACTCCCCCTCATTTGAACACACTCATCCCATCATTCTTGCCACTTTCTGAAGTGGTTCAGGAAGCCCTCTTTCATGATTTTCTAGTTGTGCTCTCATGGCTGCCTTGATGTCCTGAATCATTGTGACTTTGTGGAAGAGCCAGAAATCGTATGGTGCCAGATCCAGTGAATAAGGTGGATGAGGACACACCGTAATGTTTTTATTTGACAGAAATTGCCATATACCAGAAGCAATGTGTGACACAGAGCATTGTCATGATGGAGGATGATTTATGACACATTTTAAAACAAACCTTCTCTCAACAGTAACTCACACCCAACTGGCTGCACCGAACAAGTTGAAACTTGTCACACACTGTTATTAAGGTTCCACAAGCTGCTTCCCATATTGAAGATCCCTGCCATTCTATTGGATGACACTCGGCAGCAGCATTCACTGTATTTTGTGATCACAACAGAAAGACATCATGTCACACATCGCTTCTGATTCAGAAATTTCTGTCAAATAAAAACATTATGGTGTGTCCTCATCCACTGTATTCACCAGATCTGGCAATGTGAGATTTTTGGCTCTTCCCCAAAGTCAAAATGACCATGAAAGGTAAAGGTTTTGAATAGATTCAGAGTACCGAGGCAGCCACAACCGTGCAGCTAAAGACACTCACAAAAGAGGACTTCCAGAACTGCTTCAGAAAGAGGCAAGAATGATGGGATAAGTGTGTTTGAAGAGAGGGGGAGTATTTTGAGGGGGATTAATAGCAATGTGTCTTTTACTGTAATAATTTTTTTTAACTTTAAACATTCACCTTATCTTTTGATCACACTCGTAGTATATGGGATCAATATGTTAAGAATTAAGGAAAGAGAAAGGTCATTATGAGCTGAAGTCATACAAAGGTTTTTTGATGGAGATATAATATAAATTGGGCCCCGAAGGATACGTAGGGTTTACATTGGTAAAGGGATATTGAAAAGTATTCTATTAGGTTGAACCATTTAAATTTGCTAATATTTGACCACTTTACACATAAAACAGGAATTCCATATGTGTTGTCATGCAGCTGCCTGCCTGTCTGTCCCCTCGTGCCTATCCCTAAAGAAAGAAGAGTCTGTGAGATGAATCCTTTCAGGGACTTTTCTTCACCTTTGTGCTAACACCTCATGTCTCTCTGTTTGGCCCCCAAAAGATGGTTGGTCAGCCAATGACGGGTAAGACACCCCACGGGGGGAGCAACCCAAGCCAGGCACAGTCATGTAGGGACGACCAGAACTCACAGGGTTGATAGAGGTGGGCATAGACCCCCACATTCCCCCGTCTAAGGAGAGCTTCTGCCTCTGTGGCTGTATTCCTTCCCACAACCTGCTTGGGAAATGATTCTAGGTGTGATAACATCAGTTCTCCATCTCAGCAAGTTTCAGCATAAAGGTTTTGTCCCCTGGGGAAGTACAAACAACAATTACTAATACATCATGGGATTTTCGGCAGACAAGGGTGATTGGTTTGAACCAGTTTTCTGGTATGGTATATGAGAATCACAGACTGTAGAAAAAACAATGTTACTTCCTTGTGTGTGCATCAATAAAAGCCACAAGGTGGCCCGATTTGGGGCGCTCAGTCCTCTAAGGCTGTGAGACCCTTGGCCCCAGTTTTAAAACTTTCTTAATTTCTGTTTCTTTCTTAACCCTTCGCCGCCCCTCTCATTCTCTCACTGCCCGTGTCACGCTGGACGCGACACATATGGTTCAATCTAATAGTCAAAGGAAATAGAATTATAAAAGGCAGTTAGCTAGAGAGCTGGCCTTGCTAGAATGGAAAAAGCTTTTGGGGAAGAACGGAGGATAGAATTCAATGGTAAGGAGGTGGTTAGATTCAGGAGAGTCTTATACATCATGCTAAGTAGTGTGGTGTTGATTATAGAATATAAAAACTATTGTAAGCTAATTTTCAGATGACTTACAGGATGAAAAATGTCAGTGTTTTGATGGGGTAAGATGTTTAGTTTGAGGCCAAATAGATGGTCCTAGTCACTCATGGTATATAGTTTTAATGTTTGCAAAACTTCATTTGTATACATATTTTGGGCAGTGACACCCATTCAGCACTGCTCAGTTCTTGCCCTTTTTTTAGGAGAGTACTTACCAACATATCATTCACAAACCTCTAGGGACATGTGGATGCACTTCTGAGTAGTGATGGCATCAGTTTTATTAATTACAAGTAAAAATGGAATGATTATTTAAATATGTTTATCCTTAAAATTAAATCACTGGAAAATATATGATTACATATAAAGAGAACTTACGTGTTTGTTAGCGGAGACCAAATGAACATGCTCAGGTTTCAGTCAGTCAATTTATTATGGTTAAAAACTGCTACCTGCTGTATTAGTTTTGACCTTTACACATTTTTTAATTGTCGAAGTGATTTCCTATCCATAATTGATTATGGGTTAAAAATAGGAAAAACTAGGAACACTGATGCTTCCATATAACAATTTAATGAAAAACATAAAACAACAATTTTGAAAACTTGCCTTAATATTCTATTCACCAGATATATAAGTTGCATTCATGTGATAAAGGTTCTTATACAACATATCAAGATAACTCTAATACCTCAAAAAACAATGTACGAGAGAGAAAGGAGGGTAAAAATTAGATTTAATTTAGTTTTTTTTCTTCATAGGAATAAAAACCATCCACATTATTTCCAAATGGTAACCTAAAATATTTCTTACATCATTATTTATAAACACACACAAAAATTATGTTCATAAATCAGTTGATTTCAAAAACAGAAAATTCAGGAAGATCCAAGATGGTGGAGTAGATAAATGCTGTGTGGACCTCCTCCCATGAACACATTAAAATTACAACTAAATTATAGAATAATCAACATGGAGAAACATGTGAAGTCTAGCTAAACAGAAGTTTTATAACTAAGGCTATAAATAAGAAGCCACATTGAGACTGATAAGAGGGGTGGAGACATGGAATGGGCCAGCGCCAAACCTCCATGTAGTGGTAGAGAATCATGAAGGATATCTCAGTCATAGAGGTTCCCCTCAGAGGAGCGAGGGACCCCAGGCCCACACTGGGCTCCAGAGTCCAGAGTACTGGTGCCAGGAAGAGGAGCCCCACAACATCTGGGTGTGAAAAACTGGAGATTCCAACCAACCAGAAGGCTATGGGAAACCCAGACATTCTCTTAAAAGGACCATGCACAGACTCACTCACTCAAAGGTACTCACCCTGGACTCCAGCAGAGAGACAATGATTTGGGGGGCATTGGAGACATATGGGGAGGGAATGAGTTGTATAGCTCTGACATAAGGACTGAATGGACAGTCACCATTTTCCCTGTGTGGGATCCTGCTCCCATGCACCTGGCAGGTGGGCACCATATTTCCTGTGTTAAGCCCTCCTCCCATACCCATGGCCAAATCTGAATCTGAACTGAGCTCCACTCACTCCAACTTGGTGACTCCCCAGGACCCCTCATCACCCAACTTGTGTAGTGCATGAGGCTTTATCAGCGGCTGAGTCTTATGTGAGTGAACAGGTGGCAGAATGGCCTCAGGGTGTGCTAGTTTTTTGTGGAGCTACCCCAAGCCCAGAACTGGTGGTGGCCCATCTCGGTTTGAGAAAACTCAAGAAAAAGAACTAAACAAAATAGAGGCAAACAACCTACCAGATACAGAGTTCAAAACAATGGTTATAAGGATGCTCAAGGAACTTAGTGAGAATTTCAACAAAGTGATAGCAAGCATTAAAAGGAACCATAAAAAAGAACCAGTCAGAAGTGAAGAATACAATAACTGAAATAAAGAATGGACTAGAAGGAATCACCAGCAGACTAGATAAAGCAGAAGATGGAATCAGTGATTTGGAAAGACAAGGTAGCAGAAACACCCAATCAGAACAGCAAAAAGAAAAAAGAATTTTAAAAAATGAGGATAGTTTAAGAGACCTCTGGGAAAACATCAAGCATGACTACATTCGCATCATAGGGGTACCAGAAGAAGAAGAGAGAATGCAAGAGATTGAGAACATATTTGAAGAAATAATGACTGAAAACTTTCTTAACCTGGAAAAAGAAATAGACATAAAAGCCCAGGAAGTGCAGAAAGTCCTAAAAAAGATGAACCCAAACAGGCCCAAACCAAGACACAAAATAATTAAAATAACCAAAGTTAAAGACAAAGAAAGAATCCTAAAAGCAATAAGAGAAAAGCAAACAGTTTCTTATAAGAAAGCTCCCATATCATTGTCAGCTGATTTCTCAACAGAATCTTGGCAGGCCAGAAGGAATTGCCATGAAATATTCAAGGTGATGAAAAGCTAGGATCTACACCAAGAGTAGTCTACCCTGGAAGACTATGAGTATTACTTAAAATGAAAGGACAGATAAAGAGATTTCCAGACAAGAAAAAGCTAAAGGAGTACATAACTACCAAATCAGTATTACAAGGAATGCTAAAGGGACTTAAGACTACAAAAGAAAAATATCAAAACTATGAATAATAAAATGGCAATAACTACATTATCTATCAATAATTACTTTCAACTTCAGATTAAAAGATACAGACTGAAAGTTAAGTGATGGAAAAAGATATTTCATAAAATGGGAAACAAACAAAAAATCTGGGGTAGCAATACTTATAACCAGACAAAATAGATTTTAGAACTAAGGCTGTAAAAAGAAACAAACAAAGACCCAGTAATCCTACTTCTGGGTATTTATCTGAAGAAACCCAAAATGCTACTTCAAGGGGACATGTGCATCCACATGCCCACTTCAACACTGTTTAGAGTGGCCAAGATGTGGAGGCAGCCTGGTTGTCCACCAATGGTTTAATAGATAAAGAGGAGTTGAGATATATATATATATATATATATATATATATATATATATATATATATATATATATATATACACATACATACACACACACACACACACACACACATATATATATATATACATATATATATATATATGTATATATGTATATATGTATATATATGAATATTGTTCACCTACGGAAGGGAATGGGTTCTTGCCATCTGTGGCATCATGGATGGACCTGGAAGGTATTGTGCTGAGTGGAGTATGTCAGACAGAGGAAGACAGATGCAATGTCATTTCACTTATAGGTGGAATCTAAGGAATGAAACAAACAAAACAGACACAAACTCATAGATACAGAGAATATTTTGATTGTTGCCTAATGGCAGGGGTTTTGAGGGCTGGGTGCAAAAGGGGAAGGGATTAAGAAGTACAAATTTATTGTTACAATGCAGTCATGGGGATATAGGGTGTAATATAAGTGATATAGTCAATAATATTGTAATAACTATGTACGGTATCAGATGGGTACTAGATTAGTCAGGTGATCACTTCTTAAAGTATATAAATGTATAACCACTATGCTGTATACCTGAAATTAGTATAATATTGAATGTCAACTGTAATTGAAAAATTTTAAAAATGAGGGAAAAGGTGAAGGAGAAAAAGAGGTTCAAATTTCCAGATATAAAACAAATAAGTCGTACAGCACCTGAAACCTATGTAACTTTACTAACCATTGTCACCCCAATGAACTTTAATTAAAAAAGACAATAATTCATGGGGATGTAATGTACAGCATGGGGAACATAGTCAATAATACTGTGATAGCATAGTACGGTGTCAAATGCTTGCTGGACTTATCATGGTGATCACTTCTTTAGGTATAAAAATGCTGAATAACTGTGGTTTACAGCTGAAACTAATATAATGTTGCATGTTAGCTATATTTTAATTTAAAAATCTTTTTTTAATTAACCAAAATCCCCACAAAATTCAGGAATTATAAACATCTAGTATTTGGTTACACTCATCAAACATTATTCAGAGAAATCTAAATTTATTAGACACATTGAAATTTTTTATGAAGTTGCAAAAGCTAAAGAGCCCATGCTGATATAGAAAATATCGTTTTTCTACTTCTAAGAACTCGTGTCAGATGTCCTTTGCTATTAAGCTGACAACGAAATTCTCTAATAATGTATTTCCAGAATTACATGATATTTAGTGAGAAAAAATGCAAGATGAGAAAAGTTGCAAGATAAGACCCCTGATGTTTCTAATGCAGTCATTTTGTATATATTCAATTCTCAAGGCAAAGATATGTTAGTTTTGAATGTATTTTTTCACAAATCATACTTTTACTTACCTAATTTACATTTATCAATGTGTATTAATTTTAAAGGGAAAAAGTTAGTGTCCTTACATAAATTATAATTGCTTTCTTTTAAATTCACAAACACTATATTTTATATACAAATTTTAAAATGCTTACTTTTATCATAAAATAACTTCTGTAGAACAAAAAAATGATTTTTTTCTTTTTAAAAAATTTTAAGGAGGTTCAAAAGATTAAATACGATTTTAAAGTTTATAAACATATTGGAAAACAGTGTTTTCAACATCCTTCAGTTGATTGAGAAATTGCTTACTGAAATAAATTGTTTTGTGTATCCATTTTTAAGGTAGAGAATAGTCATTGCACTGTACCCGTGTTTACAGAATTTCAGTTTATTATCTAGGCTGTTTTCTTCAGATTCTTTCTTTGACTACTGTGTTTCCCCAAAAATAAGACCTACCCCGGAAATAAGCCCCAGTTGAGATAATCAGCCAGACAGACACATTTAGTACGTTATGACGATGTTCCAGAAGAAGATGACATGACCGTATTTGAATAAATGTAGATTGTTGTACATGAAAAAATAAGACATCCCCTGAAAATACACCCTAATGTGTCTTTTGGAGCAAAAATTAATATAATACCTGGTCTTATTTTTGGGGAAATACGGTATAAGACCCAGTCTTATTTTGGGGGAAACATGGTACTTTTAATGGGTGACTCATCTGGAAGCAATTATTTGAGTAAATGAGAGCCACATTTCTAAATGTTGCCTACAACTATTTTTTAGGCAAGCTCTCACTCTTTTTCCTTTTTGAAAATTCAGGTCAGTTATCACTTTTTAGGAGGCCTTCGAAATTAGGGAAACAGGCTCTCTGGCCATTCACTTAGTCTATCAGCCAGGCCAAATTCCTAGCTGGCACAATCTGTCCTCACTCTGCACTGATAGAACCACAGCTGGTACATGTATCACTGCCTTTTCAGAGGCATCTAAGTCACAGCTGTTTTCATGGTCATATGTTTTTTTTTCCGATATTTATCTGAAACTTCTTTGTGCTTTTTAAAAATCTCATTATTTTAAATGGTCTACCTCCGTAACAGGCTAATAACAAGTTAATAACAAGTGATAATCTGGAACCTTTGAACTACACTATGTCGTAAATTGCTGTCTTAGCTGCTGTCTCCCTGGATCCTCACAAAGACCCTGCAAGTTAGGCAGAGGGATGATTAGTCTTACTTTACAGATGAGAGGGAGAAAGTGGAAGGAAGTCACTTTTTGCTGAATGCTTACCATGTGCCAGGCTCTTTACCAGGTATTTTATATACCCAATCTCATTTAATTCTTCAGAGCAGTCTGGTGATGTTGGTACTGTTACTATGCACATTTAACTGATAAGGAAACAGTCTCGGAGAGGTTGAGTAACTTGCTAGTAAGTGGCAGATCCAGAAGTTGGATGTGGGACTTTAAGACTACTCTTCTGGTTTGTTGTTTACTTTCTATACATATGCCCTCTCTGGATAATTCATAAGAGGTTTCTTTGACACAATAATTTAATCCTAAATTACTTCCTCTAACAAGCTTCAAAGCCTCATCCTCTAACAGGCTTCAAAGCCTCATTTTCTCTCAGTCAAATTAAAGTGCACTCAGCCAATTCATTCGCTAGAAGAAAACATTATCAGAGAAATTCACTGGGGTTCGGGTGAAAGTAGAAAGCAATCCTATCTGTATTCCAATGCCTTATAAAAGTGAGCAATATTTTTTTTTAAATGAGGCTAAATCCATATTCTCTGAGTTCTTAATCTTTTCAATTGACCTTTCGCTTTTCAACCTCTTAGGTTATGCTAACTTGGTGATGCTGATTTTCCTGTCCAGTCTCACGTCTTCTTCTAACATTAGGGCTCTGTGTTTGTTTCAGGGCAGGTGCAAGTACTCCTATGAATCTCCCAGGGTTGTACATGAGACTTTGAAACTAAGGAGCTGAACTCTCAGTTTTTCGCTGCCCATGCCCATATACCTGAAATCTCCTAATCTATATCCTACTGCCCATTTTAGACCACCACATGCCAAATAACACCTAATAAGGCTCTAATCCTGCTTGTGGTCTCCAAATTTTAACTTTATCTTCAATCCCCACAGAGGTAATGTGTTAGTAGAAAAATAACAGGCAATGACATAAAACGAGATTTGAATGAACTAAAAGGTATATAATGCTAATGGAGGGATGAATCAATAGTGTAAATATGTCATCATTTATTCCTCCAGATAATCTATAAATTTAGTGCAATGTCAACCCAAACCACAACAATAGTTTTTTCATGGAACTAATTTTAAAATTCATATATTAAAGTAAATGTATACTAAACAATTCATGTTTTTAAAAAAGTACATAAGGGATTGTATCAGATATTAGGACATATGGTAGAACTATAAAAAAATAAAACTGTGGAATTGGTGAAACACAAAACAAAGAGCTCAATAGAACGAGTGACTTTAAAAATAGATTATATAATGAGTATATAATATAATTAGTATATGATATATAATTAGTATATAGTATATAATTAGTGATTAGCATATGATGTATCTGAATATATAATTAGTATGTGATAAACATAGTATTTCAAACAGTGGTGATCAAATAGATTTTTCACTTGCTCAATTATTGGGAAAACCAGTTGTTGATTCAGAGAAAAAAATAACATTAAAGCTATACCTCACAGAATTTATAAGTTAGTTCTGAAATTAAGTCCCCAAATAAAAAGTAAGATTACAAAAATATTAAATGAATATGTATGATATGTTTTGGAGTTAGGAAATACTTTTTAAAGAAGAAAAACAAGTAAAAATATAAAGAAAAACATTAAAAAGTTGAGTATATCACTAGAAGATAAACAAAAGATATGAATCGACAGACATTTCACCAAAGAAAACATGCACATGCAAAGATGTTCAGCATCCTTAGACATTAGGGGACTGCAAATTAAAACCACAGTGACATATTACTATACACCTAACAAAATGCTTAACATAAATAAATAAATAAATAAATAAATAAATAAATAAATAAATAACAAGAACAACACAAAATGTGGGTGAGGATTCAGGAAAACTGGATTGCTAATACATTGTTGGTGTGTGAAATAGTACAGTCACTCTGGTAGAATATGGCAGTTTCTTTTAACATACACTTACCATATGGCCCAACAACTGGTACTCTTAGTCATTTATCCCAGAGAAATTAAAACTTATCTTCACAACAAAAACCTGTACACAAATGTTAATGGAAGCTTTATTTTTAATAGTCACACCTGGAAATACCCCAGATGTCATTCAGAAGGTTAATGATTAAACAAACTGGTGCATCCATACTATGGAATGCTATGCAGCAATAAAAAGGAACGATTGATACATACAACAACCTGGATGAATCTCAAGCATATTATGCTTAGTGAAAAAAGTCAATCTCAAAAGGTTACATACTCTATATTTCCCTTCACATAGGAATTTTGAAATGACAAAATTATAGAGATGGAAAATAGATTAGTGGCTCTCAGAGTTTAGGGATGGCAGGGTGTAACTATAAAGCGGTAGCCTAAGGAATATATTTGTGGTCATGGAATAATTCTGCATGGTGATGGCAGTGATGCTAACAGTATCTACACATAGGACTAAAATGGCATAGAAGTATACACATACACACACAAATAAACACATTTAAAAAATGGTGAAAACAGAATAAGATCTCTACTCTAGTTAAAAGTATTGTGCCAATGTCCATTTATTGGTTTTGATAGTGAACTACAGCCATTTAAGATGTCATCGTTATGGAAAACTGTGTGAAGGATACAGGAAACTATGTACTACTTTTGTAACCTCCTTTGAGTCTATAATTATGTCAAAATAAAAAAGAAACATAAAGAAAAGCATCAATAGAGATGTCATCAAAATGGCGGCGTGAGGTGAGCCTCTGGAAATCTCCCCTGGGATTTACAACAAATTAAACAGCTATAACTTCACAAAGGACTCCCTGCAGAGCACACAGGCAACACGAAGAGGCTCACTATTGAATTCACCCAAAGGTGGGCAAATTGCGCCAGCAGGGGAGTAAGAGAGGGAGAAGAGCGGCAACGGAGGCACGTGGGAACAAGACGCAGACCGAGCTCAGTGTTCCGAGCTCGCTGCATCCCAGAACTACCACAGCTGTGGGAGAGGGAAGAAATCGGACTGCTAGGGCTCCATTTATGGACCACAGGGCTGAGGGGGCAGCATATAACACGGCTGAACCCAACGCTCACGGCAGAGACCTCGGAGAAAGGACTGAGGGAAGAAGGCTGAAAAGGGCGGTTTAAGCCCTCACTGCCAAGCAGAGAATGGAAGCTTTAGGCACTGAGACTAGCCGCCCCCTCTCTACCCTCCCAGAGCTCGCCACGCCCCCACCTGCCCAGTGACAGAAGTGGAACAGTAGCAGTGTCAGATAAAAAGAACAGAATATTTGCTGTTCTGAGAACTGTGGTCAGCAGACACAGATTGGCAGCACAACTAGTTCCAGCAAAGAAGAAGGAGCTGTGGAATGAGGACTGGCTGTGGTGGTAGTCGCCACCATTGCTCTGGGCCAATTATCAAAACTCACCCCGCCCTTGTCCCCACCTATCTGGGCAGATCCCTGCAGGAGTAAACAGAACTGCTGAAACACACGGGCTCTGAATCTGGTGCAGGAAGAGCTCTGGAACCTCAAAAGCTCTCCGCATCCCCACACGGACGTGGTGCCCTATGACCCAGGCAAACTCTTAACAGAAGAGAAGCCCCCTTCCAGGGAATGCTCCCATTATGTGAGTGATAGAATAGTGCAGAGAAAACATAACACTACAGTCTGAGAGAGAAAAAAAGGCTGCAGTCGGAGAGAAAATAAAACACTCTACAAACATGTAATGGAAAAAAAAAAGACCTCTTCCTATCAAACTGTTGCAGAACCCACTCGTGCAGATGTCTAGGAAGAGAAATAATAAACAATTAATTGCCATGAATAACCAAGGCAACAAGAAGCTCAGAAAGAAAGTGAAAAGTCTACAAAAAATGAAGTTAAAGATATGGAAATATGTGACTTAAATGGCAGATAATTCAAGATTGCATTTCTGAAAAAACTCAACGAGATGCAAGAAAACACAGAAAGGCAGTTTCATGAACTCAGAAACACATTCAAAGAAAAACACGAATATTTTACCAAACAGATTGAAATTTTAAAAGGAAACGAAATATAATTTCTGGAGATTCAGAAATGAATAGAAGAAATTAAGAATGAAATAGCCAGCTTAGGTGGTAGAGTTGACTAGATGGAGGAAAGAATCAGTGACATTGAAGACAGAAACCTGGAAATGACATGGATGGAAGAAGAAAGAGACTTGAGACTTAAAAGAAATGAAAGAACTCTACAAGAACTTTCTGACTCCATCAGAAAGAGCAATATAAGAATAATGGCCATACCAGAAGGCGAAGAAAGAGAGAAGGGAACAGAGAGTATATTCGAACAAATATTCGAAGATAACTTCCCAAACTTGTGGAAAGAACTGGATCCTCGAATCCAAGAAGCAAATAGAACACCTAATTACCTCAACCCGAACAGGCCTTCTCCAAGGCACATTGTATTGAAGCTGTCTAAACTCAACGACAAAGAAAGAATCCTCAAGGCTGCCAGGGAAAAGATGACAGTAACCTACAAAGGAAAGCCAATTAGATTATCATCAGATTTCTCAGCAGAAACTCTACAAGCCAGGAGGGAGTGGAACCAAATATTCAAACTATTGAAAGAGAGAAATTATGAGCCAAGAATAACATACCAGCAAAGATATCCTTTAGATATGAAGGAGGAATAAAGATCTTTCCAGACATACAGAAGCTGAGGGACTTTTCTAATACACGACCTGCACTACAAGAAATACTAAAGGAGGATATTCCACCACCAGCAACAGGGACAATTTGTGGTAACCAAAACATAAAAAGGGAGAGAGTAAAGACCTGAGCCAGAATATGGAAATGGAGAAAGTAAGCATGCTGAAGAAATGGAATACTCTAAATATCAAACTTTCTTTTACATAAAATTAACAGTAAGCAATCAAAAAAAAAATCCAGAACTGAAATATATACTCTAATAAAACAAGAAACAGAGGGAAACATCATAGAATACTACCACAAAAATAACAGACAACAACAAAAAGGCAAAGAAACCATGGAGACACAATCTTACCTGAAAACTGAAGACAGAATGATAGGAAATCCTCATATCAATAATCACACTAAATGTAAATGGACTGAACTCACCAATAAAAAGGCACAGAATAGCAGGTTGGATCAAAAAACTAAACCCAACCATATGCTGTCTCCAAGAGACATACCTCAGCTACAAGGACGAGCATAGACTCAATGAGAAAGGGTGGATATTCACACTCCAAGCAATTGGTACCCAGAGAAAATCAGGTGTAGCCATAATGATATCAGACGAAACATACTTCAGGGTGAAAAAGATAACAAGAGACAAAGATGCACATTTCATAATGGTACAGATTATACAACAAGAAGACATAACAGTCATCAATATTTATGCCCCCAATCAGGGAGCACCAAAATATACCAAGCAACGACTAGCAGAACTAAAGGGAGAAATTGACCAAAACAGAATTATACTAGGGGACCTAAATACATCATTCACTGCTATGCATAGATCATCCAACCAGAAAATAAATAACGAAATAGCAGCCCTAAATGACACATTAGATGAAATGGACATAACTGACATATATAGAGCACTTCATCCTAAAACATCAGACTATACATTCTTTTCTAGTGTACGTGGAACATTCTCAAGGATAGACAATATTTTGAGACATAAAATCAGCCTCAGCAAATTTAAGAAGATTGAAATCATACCAAGCATATTCTCTGATCACAAGGCTTTGAAATTGGATATCAACTGCAAAAAGAAAGCAATAAAAAACACACATATATGGAGATTAAACAACATACTTTTAAAGAACGACCGGGTCAAAGAAATAATTACAGCAGAGATCAAAGGATACATAAAACCAAATGAAAATGAAAATACATCCTATCAAAATTTTTGGGATGCAGCCAAAGCAGTTTTAAGAGGGAAATTTAAATTACTACAGGCCTATCTCAAGAAACAAGAAAAATCCCAAATAAATAACCTCATGTTACACCTTAAAGAACTGGAAATAGAAGAAAAAATGAAACCTAAGGTCAGCAGAAGAAAGAAAATAATAAAAATCAGAGCAGAACTAAATGAAATAGAGAACAAAAAGACAATAGAAAAAAGTTAGTCTGAAAAACAGCTGGTTTTTTGAAAAGATTAACAAAATGGACAAACCCTTAGCTAGGCTCACTAAGATAAAAAGAGAGAAGACACTAATAAACAAAATCAGAAATGAAAACGGGGAAGTTATCATGGATGCCACAGAAATACAAAGGATCATCCAAGAATACTATGAAGGACTATATGCCACCAAATTCAATAACCTAGAAGAAATGGACAAGTTCTTAGAAACATATAGCCTTCCAAGACTGAACCATGAAGAACTGGAAAATCTAAACAGACCGATCACCAGTAACGAAATTGAATCAGTCATCCAAAACCTTCCGAAAAGCAAAAGTCCGGGACCAGATGGATTCACTGGTGAATTCTACCAAACCTTCAAAGAGAATGTAATACCAATCCTGCTCAAACTGTTCCAAAAAATTGAAGAAGAGACATTACTCCCTAACTCATTTTATGAGGCCAAAATTACCCTGATACCAAAACCTGGTAAGGACAACACAAAAAAGGAAAACTACAGACCAATATCTCTGATGAATACAGATGCAAAAATCCTAAACAAAATTCTAGCAAATTGAATACAACAATGCATTATAAAGATCATTCATCACGACCAAGTGGGGTTCATCCCTGGGGAACAAGGATAGTTCAACATCCTCAAATCCATCAATGTGATACATCAAATAAACAAAATAAAGGACAAAAATCATATGATTATATCAATTGATGCAGAAAAAGCATCTGACAAGATACAACATCCATTTATGGTTAAAACACTTAATAAAAAAGGTATAGAAGGAAAATACCTTAACATAATAAAGGCCATATATGACAAACCCTCAGCTAATCTCAAAATTAATGGTGAAAAATTGAAGCCCTGTGCTCTACGTTCAGGAACACGACAGGGCTGTCCCCTATCACCTCTGCTTTCAACATAGTGTTGGAAGTCCTTTCCAGAGCAATCAGGCAAGAGAAAGAAATAAAAGGCACCCAATTTGGGAATGAAGAATTTAAATTGTCACTCTTTGCAAATGACATGATGCTGTCTATAGAAAACCCTAAAGACTCCACCAAGAAGCTATTAGAAACAATCAATAAATACAGTAATGTGGCCGGCTTCAAAATTAACGTACAAAAGTCCACTGCATTCCTATATATTAACAATGAAATCTTAGAAAAAGAAATTTAAAAAATTTCTTTTTCAATTGCAGCAAAAAGAATAAAATACCTAGGAATAAACTTAACCAAGGTTGTGATAGAGCTACATGCTGAAAACTACAAGATATATTTAAAAGAAATTGAAGAAGACACAAAGAAATAGAAAAACATTCCATGCTCATGGATTGGAAGAATCAACATAGTTAAAATGGCCATATTACCCAAAGCAATATACAGATTTAAAGTAATTCCCATCAAAATCCCTATGGCATTTTTTAAAGAAATAGAACAAAAAATCATCAGATTTGTTTAGAACCACAAAAGACCCCGAATAGCCAAAGCAATCTTAAGAAAAAAGAACAATACTGGAGGCAGCACACTCCCTGACTTTAGCTTGTACTACAGGGCTACAATAATCAAAACAGCATGGTATTGGCAGAAAACAGACATGTAGACCAATGGAATAGAACTGAGAACCCAGAAATAAACCCCCATAAATATGGGCAGATAATTTTTGACAAAGAAGCAAAAAACATACAATGGAGAAAAGACAGCCTCTTCCATAAATGGAGCTGGAGAATTGGAAAGCCACGTGCAAAAGAATGAAACTGGACTGCGGTCTGTCACAATGTACCAAAATTAATTCAAAATGGATCAAAGACTTAAGCATAAGACCTGAAACAATAAACTGTATAGAAGAAAACACAGGTACTAAACTTATGGACCTTGGGTTCAAAGAACATTTTATGAATTTGACTCCAAAGGCAATGGAAGTAAAAGCTAAAATAAATGAATGGGACTATATCAAAATTGAAAGCTTGTGCACAGCAAAAGCAACCATCTACAAAATAAAGAGGCAACCAAGTGAATGGGAGAAGATTTTTGCAAACAGTGCTTCCGATAGGGGCCTAATATCCAAAATATACAAGGAACTCATGCAACTCAACAACAAAAAAACAAACAACCCAATCGAAAAATGGGCAGAGGACCTGAAGAGACATTTCTCCAAAGAGGTCATACAAATGGCAAATAGACATATGAAAAAGTGCTCAACATCACTAATCATCAGAGAAATGCAAATAAAAACCATAATGAGATATCACCTCACCCCAGTTAGAATGGCTATCGTCAACAAGACAAATAGTAACAAGTGTTGGAGAGGCTGTGGAGAAAAAGGAACCCTCATACACTGTTGGTGGGAATGCAGACTGGTGTAGCTTTTATGGAAGGCAGTGTGGAGGTTCCTCAAAAAATTACAAATAGAATCACCGTATGACCCGCAATCCCAATTCTAGGTCTCGACCCAAAAAATGGAAAACATTTATCCATAAGGACACGTGTGCTCCAATGTTCATTGCAGCTTTATATACGGTGGCCAAGACATGGAAACAACCAAAATGTCCTTTGATAGATGAATGGATAAAGAAGTTATGGTATGCATACACAGTGGAATACTATTTGGCGGTAAGAAAAGATGAAATAGGACCACTTGTGACAACATGGATTTATCTTGAGAATATACTGCTAAGCGAAATAAGTCAGATAGAAAAAGCAGAGAACCATATGATTTCACTGACATGTGGTATATTAACCAAAGCAACAAAAGAACAAGACAAACAAATGAGAAACAAAAACTCATAGAGACAATAGTTTAGTGGTTACCGGAGGACAAGGAAGTAGGGGGTTGGGAGATGAGGGTAAAGGGGATCAAATATATGGTGATAGAAGAACTGACTCTGAGTGGTGAACACACAATGGGATTTATACATGATGTGATACAGAACTGTACTCCTGAAAGCTATGTAACTTTACTAACAATTGTCACCCCAATAAACTTTAATGAAAAAGAAAAGAAAAAGAAATGAAAAGCATCAATAAAATTGACTACACTATTCCTAAAACTTCTGTATGACAGAAATATACCATTCTTAAGTTAAAATGAAGTGATGATATTTAAATAAATATTTGCAACATAGGTAACAGAAAAAAAAGGATAGTATCTAGAATATGTAAAGCATTCCTACAAATCAATAATAAAGAGAGAAATATTCCAATCATAAAAAAGCAAAAGCTACACTTAGACGTTTTAAAGATGAGGAAAAACAAATGATAAATGTCCACATAAAATAAAATTCAACCGGATTAGTCATCGAGAAAACATAAATTAAAACAATTTTTTTTTTTCAGGAAGCAAGTTGGAGAAAATAGAGTATGCAGAAAATAGTACTCTCAATAACTGCAGGTCAGTATAAATTGGAACCACCACGTGGTAGTGTAATTTGACAGTAGTTATTAACAATTAGTACCTACACAAAGACGCATGGTTACTACAAGAAATAAACTTTTGTACCTGTGCTCAAGGAAACATATGCAAGTATATTCAGCATTATTCACAATAATAAAAAATTTGAAACAGCTTAAATGCCCATTAGGAAGAGGTTGGTACAGCATTGGGAATAGAGACAGTGGAAATGTAATGGCTGTGTGCGATGTCAGAGGGATAGTGGATGGGGAGAGGGAGGTTGACACAGTGTGAGGGATATAAATGATAAATGTCTAAGTATTACTTTGTTTTGTGCACCTGAAACTAATAAAAAATGAAAAAAAAGACAAGAAAAAAAAAGAAGAGGTTGGCTGAAAAAAACCATGATTTATCTGTACTGTGGACTGCTGTATATCAGCTAAAAAGGCTAATGATATGAAATCATTAAGACAGATAGATAATAGATTGATAGTATATACATACACACATACCTAAATAAAGAGTAAACTACAGAATAATATATTCTGTATGGTATCATACAATCACACAAATCACATGATCTGCTTTCTATTACTATGTAAATATATATGGATATGCATAGAAAGAAAAAGGTCTTGTGAGATACAAAGCATAAAAGAAAGAGGAACTAGGATAAAGACTGAAAAAGTAGTGCTGAAAGGGGTCTTTATTCTTATGTGCAAATATATTACTTTTCTAGAAAAATAATAGGTTACCAATAAAACCAGTTACACATGGGTTTGAAACCCCAGCTCTTTACCTTACTAGTTATGGAAGCTTAAGCAAGTCTCTTACCTTTCTGGGTCTGAAATTTTATGTCCATAAACTAGGGATAAAAACAAGACCTACCTTGGACTGAGTTTTAGAAAGTAAATAATTAAGGTAATAATAACACATAGTAGATGTTCGATAAATGTCAACTATTGCTAACATTTTTATTATGATTTCTATAAGAACTGGCCTTGGCCTCCAGTGTACTCTCTGATCTGGCCATTTCATCCTGTCAGCTACCTCCATTGTCTGAGACCCTTCCAGCCATCATTCCCTATAGTCTTACAAGACCTCACATAGACAAGCAACTGGAGATATCAACCTCTTTGTACAGAGGGTAGGTTAAGATTTTCTCCTGTTTTATTTTGTTTTAATAAACAAAGATATTACAAATACTGTACCTAATCTGTTATCTTCTGTCTCTCCAACACTTCTTTGCCTTTTCATCATCTGTCCTTTGTATATGCTTCTCTGAAGAAAACGGGATAAGCACTGGACTAGAATTCAGATAACCTGGATTAGATTTTTGTCTCTGCAACTAATGACTAGGAGAGATTAGACAATTGTTGACTCTCTTCTTTGTTTGTAAAATAGACAAATTATGTCCCATCTTCTTAATCTGTTGTTCAAATCAAAAGAAAATAAATAAAATGAAAATGCCTATCCACTGTAGATCTATACAACAGAGAACATTATCATATTGATTTCATATTGCCTTTAAAAATGATTAACCAATGGTTACTTTTAATAAATAATATATAGTTATTTAATAAATAATTTCAAAAACAATAATTTTTATTTAATAACTAATTATATCTTGATGAAGGAAAATATTTGACTGGAAATATTTTCTGTATCATTTCTCCTTTACCAATATCTGTGGGAAACCAGGAATGTTTCTGTAAGGCCCAACCCCATTCACCTTATACCCTGAGAATTGCAGGCCATGGTGTCCAGGAAAAGCTTATCAAATGAAGGTCTGAACAATTTATCTTTACTCTCTTGAGGATAGACTTTATATATTCCATTCCCTCGATCCTCAAACTTAGCTCTAATTTTAATGATAAGTGAATATTAGGTACTACACATTCATCTTTGTGCCTGCAAATACACCATTTGCGTTTAAAGCTTTGCCCTACAGTAGATATGAAAACCCATTAAAATGAAATCGGCAAGAACAACTGTACTGGGGAGAACTGTTTTTCACTGCTTTTCTACCTCTCTTCATCCTGGCAGGAAATAGTTGTCAAACTAGCAATGGAGACATGGAACACTGAATATAAAGGAAACTTCAATGTCATTTTAAGTCATTTAGCCCTGAAAAGGGATAATACTGATAAGCTTTGAGATCATCTGTTCTTTCAAAGTCAAACAGAAGAAATGTTGTCCCTCAACAATCAGGGGACTAATCTGGGCTATGTCTGTTTATTTGGTGTTTAGAAATATTTATATGACTTTCTCAAGTTCTTCATGAGAGGCCAAAAATTTAGACACAGTATAGTTAAGAATTTGTGCTCCAGAGCCAGCTAGATGGGTCCTTGATTCTACCATTTATAAGTGAGTGACCTTGGGCAAATGAGAAAGGGCCACAGCTGCTGTAGCAGCAGTTGTAATAATAGTAACCAAAGCCATAATTCCTGTAATTAGAAGTCCAATGAACTGTTTTTGTCTACTCAAAGCATACTTAATTTCTTTGAAAATCTGCAAACTTCTTTCAGCATACCAAGGTCCAGAGATATTAACAGGAAGCATAACAAAAGATGGTTGTTTAAGTATCATAACATTAGTTCCTAACGGTACCCAAGAAATACAATTTGCTAAAGAACAATTACTACAGGATACACTAAATTGATTTCCTACAAAATGTACATTAATATTTCCAATCAAAAATGCATAAGGGGAAGGAACACAAGCAGATACATTAACAGTCTTAACGACAGTGGTCCAATCTCTAGTCCCATCTTGTAAATCAGTCACCTGACTGCAGGGAGTGCCTGATTTACAAAACTTTTCAAATGTTGTTTTATGTGTCCATCAGAAGGCAATCCTAGGGCATGAGTATCATTGACATAGACTGGAATCTCAGGACCATCCCATACAGCAGGGTGGAGGATTGGTGGATCAGGAACATAGGCCCAATACGTCTGGTCTTCTTCTGCATTGCTGAGGGTCATCAATGTCATCAGCAGGTAGAGGGTCCACATGTTGCACCAATCGTTCTGGCAGCCACCGAGGGCCTTCTGCATCCTGTGGAAAAACACAAACATGTCCTCTGCCCCATATGAGGACTGGATCTGGGCCTTACCAAGAGCCTGTAAGTGGGTCTTTCCATTTGACCAAAGCCTGAGGGGCAGCAGACGGATGCCAAAAGCGCTCTGCAGCACTCTTACCATGGGCATCCAAGGTCAAAAAATTTTGAATAAAGAGAGAATGAGACAGGTAATTATGGGGCGTCAGGAAATACAACTCCCCCTTTTTTATTTTTTGTAAATTGACTTTTAATGTGCCATGAGTGCGTTCAACAATCCCTTGCCCTTGGGGATTGTAAGGAATGCAGTAACATGATTGATCGAGAATTGCTGGCAAAATAAAGAGAATTTTTTGCTGGTATAACCTGAGCCATTATCTGTTTTAAGTTTTTTAGGTGTTCCAATCATAGCAAAAGCAGCAAGACAATGTCTAATAACATGAGATGTGGCCTCTCTCATCTACAACAGCTTTTGAAAATCATTAAGAGATTTAAGATGATCTTTTCTAAGCTCTATTTTTTGTGGAGTGAAATACTGAGCAAACAACTGAAATCCCAAGTAAGAATAAGGCTCACTTCTCTGTACTTTTTCGGGTGCAATAATAAGACCCGAGGTTAGAAGATTCTTTTGCATATTTGCAAAGCAAGCTAACAATACTCCTTCTTTTTTACAAGCCAATAAAATGTCATCCATATAATGAATAATGTACACAGAAGGAAACTGTTTTCTGGTGTTATCAATTGCTTCACTAACAAACTTCTGACACAAGGTGGGGCTATTTGCCATGCCTTGGGGAAGGACTCGCCACTGATATCTTTTCAATAGGCTCCTGGAAATTCGAACTAAGAACGCTAAAAGCAAATCTCTTACAATCTTGGGGATGGAGTAACATATTGTAAAAACAATCTTTCAGATCTAGCACTATTTTATAACTTTCCTTTGGAATAGCAGAAGGGTGAGGTAACCCTGGCTGGAGAGCACCCATAATTTCCATAGTTTCATTTATTTTTCTCAAATCTTGTAATAATCTCCATTTTCCTGATTTTTTCTTAATTACAAAAATGGGCGAACTCCAGGGTGAAGTAGATTCAATTACATGGCCTTTATCAAGCTGCTCCTGTACTAGCGCTTGGGCGGCTAATATTTTTTCTTGAGTAAGGGGCCATTGATCTATCCACACAGGCATATCAGATTTCCAAGTTATTGTCTCTGCTGTCTTCTGGTGGAGTACAGGTAAATCTATGACCCCTGGGGAAAATATCCCAGACCTGTTTTTTGCAAATTAGGATTAGGTGATATGGGCTCCCGACGTCCCTGTCCCTCAGTGCCTAAGCCCCGTCCTGGGAGGAGCCCTTGATCAAACATTTGCTGAGTTACTTGAAGGCTTGGGCTAAAAAGATAAACTCCCATATTGCTCATAATATCCCGTCCCCAAAGATTAACGGGGAGGCCGGGAATAATATATGGCTGGAAAGTCCCCTGATGTGCTTCTTCATCTTGTCATGACAAAAGATTACTGCTTTGTTGAGGGGAATGAGATTGGCCTATGCCCTGTAAATCCGTATTAGAAAAATGTGTCGGCCAACTGGAAGGCCAATGTTCAGCAGCTATACAAGATACATCAGCTCCTGTATCCAGAATCCCTTGAAAACTTTTCCCATTTATTTTAAGCTGTAAAACTGGCCTATCTCTTTTTATTTCCTGAACCCAATAAGCATCAGAAGAACCAAATCCTTGGTCTCCACGTTCCTGATTTTGTCTATTTTTTCCTATTTTTATACGAGGCAAAATGATTAGCTGAGCAATGCGAGTCCCAGCAGGTATGGCTGAAATGTTTAAAGGTGAATGGGTCATAATTTTAATTTCTCCAGTAAAGTCCTCATCAATAACTCCCGGGGAAACATGAATCCCCTTCACAGTAGTGCTACTTCTTCCTAATAATAAACCTACAGTTTTTGGTGGTAATGGCCCAAAGATCCCTGTGGGCAACGCTTGCATTCCCATCTCGGGAGTTAATACGATGTCGGTGGTGGAACACAAGTCCAATCCTGCGCTGCCTGAGGTGGCCCGGAATAAATCTGTGATGTATTTCCTCTCAGAGACTCGTTCCCTTTTTGTCCCTGTACCTGCTCCGGAATTTGCAGTGCCCCATAACATTGTTGATTCGAGGCCTGGGGCTGGCCCCTCACCCAGTTTCCCTGGATGGGTTTTCCATCTTTATCTGTCTTAGACTTGCATTCATTGGCCCAATGTTTTCCTCTCCTACATTTAGGACATATATCTGGAGGCTTTTTTGTAGGAGCTGCTGAATTCTCGGGCTCGGCTTTGCAAGGGCATTGAGCCGCTGGATGTCCCAATTTTCCACAAGTAAAACAAGCCCCAGAACGACTCCCTGCATGGAGTTTTGCCTGTTGATACATTACTTCTTTTATAGATTTTCCTTGTAAAGCTGCAGCTAGGGCTATACCTTGAGAAAAAGACGGTCCCACATCTGAGCACAAACGGATAAAATCAGATAAAGTTCCTTTCTTTCTAAACGGTCTAATAACCGCTTGACAAGCAGAATTAGCATTTTCATAGGCAAGCTGCGTTATGAAAGACTGAGTAGCAACTGACGGACCGAAAGTCCGCCCTGCAGCTGTGCTGAGGCGAGACACAAATTCCTGGAAAGGCTCATCTGCGCCTTGTTTTATTTGTGAAACATGTTCTTCCTTACGGGAGGTATCAGGCAGCATCCGCCAAGCATCTTTAGCTGCTGCGGCAGTTTGGCCATAAGCGCCTGGCGCATATCCCATTTGATTTCTTAGGTCAGCATACATGCCTTCTCCTGCTAGCATATCAAAAGTAATAGGGATCTGTCTTAAGGCATTCTCATTGGCCTTCTTTTTGCAATTCTCATAAAATTCTGATTTCCATAAGAGATAATTACCTCCGGAAAGGCAAGCATGAGCAATATGCTTCCTGTCCTCTGGAGGAGTAGCCTCACTGGATAAAGCATCTAAAATCGCCATGGTGAAAGGGGCAATAGGACCGTACTGTGCACAAGATTCTTTTAATTCCTTTACTTGCTTCCACTGAAAAGGTCTCCATTCTCTAATCCTGTTTCCTACCTGATCAGTTCTTTCAATAAGAGGATATACTCCAAATTGTTCCGTAGACTCCCCCTGCTTATGAGCCTCCTCACAAGCCATTTGAAGAGGGGAGCACACAACAGAGTCTGAACCTGGCTTAACATAACCTGGCAGAGGCTTAGTAGACATGTCCCAAATCGGTGGCTGCGGTGGTGGCAGCGGAGGGTCCCACATACGAGGTCCCTCTGGAGGTGACGCAGTGGGGTTAATTACAGGGGATTCTCCACCCCCTGGATTCCCCGAATCTCTATAAGGAATCTGGGGAGGCCTGGGACAATTCTCCCCTTCCCTAGTAACCTTGAGTTCTACTAATTGTCCTTGAAGCATTTTTATTTGTTCCGCAAGCATAAATATAGGATCTACAAACCGTCTGCTTTCTTGAGCTACAGCCATTACGGAAGAATATTTCTCCCTGTCATATTTAGCTGCCTCTTCCAAATCTTTCAGATCTTGAGGGTCTAAATCTTTCCATTGTTCATCTGGAGGTCTCTGGCTAACAGGTTCTTTATTATGCATAGGAGCTTCCTCGGCATAATCAGCCCCCTCCCTTTCTCCCAGCTCTTTATTATGTTTAGCAAGTCCCTCTGCATATGACTCCCTCCCCCTCTTCTTTCTCCTCCGGAGAGGCGGCAGATGGAAGAATTTTCTCATTTCCAGTCTGTTTTACTTTCTCTAGCTTACAGCCTTTCCTTTTAAGATCTAAGCAATTTCTGATCAGAGTCCATAACCCGAATGTTTCTACAGGGACCCGCTGAGGTCCTTGGACAGTATAATAGTCCTGTAATCGTTCTCCAACCTTTTTCCCAGTTTCCAAGCTGACGGTACCTTTATTTGGAAACCTCGGGCAAACTTCCTTTACAAATTCTAAAAATTTACCTAATTGTTCTCTGCTCACCCTGCTGCCACGGGCGGCGAGTAATTTCTTAAGTCCTCTAACATACAGGTCCTTGCTGCTAGCGTGACCCATTTCCCTTTTCCCTGACTCGGTCCTTCACACAACAAAAAAAGCAAGCAGATGCCCGTCTGGCCGTGCCCCTCGCGGGACCAAATCTGTCTTAGCTAAGGCGTTTCGGTATAGAACCCCGAACTGGTGGGCAGAAGCCCAATCGCTGTTATGCCGTATGACAGAACCGGAACCTCAGATTAGGGCCCAAACAAGCTCCGTAACACGAAGTCGTGGAGCTACCATTCACTCACACATTCATTCGACTGAGGGGACAGTGCCTTACTCACTGCGCATCCACGAAATAAGCTCCTCAATATGAGCCGGGCCCTAACCACGCAGTGTTTCTCACTATTATCCCCCGTATTCAGGTCCCTGTTCGGGTGCCAAGTGTGGCGGGCCAGCCGCCACAAATCGAACAGTACCTGAATGGGGGAGTGGGAATGAAAAAAGACACTCACACAAATGATGATGCGGCCGGTCTTCAGTGATCCTGAAGCACCGAGTTTACTTTCCTTTACCAATTTATACCACCTGTGTACGTGCAGCTTAACAATCACGAATGTGCATTACCTCATTGAGAGTAAAATTTTGAACTTTTACATATAAACTACAGACTCACTGAAACTTCCCCAAAGTCATTATCTCAATGACAAAGCCCACCAATTACCCTGATAATCATCAGTGATCTGTGTCCGGGAACTGGCCGTTCCCACCTCATTCCTCAGCAGCTTGCAAGCACCCTCCAGGTGCAGGCAGAGACAATGCCTCAGGAGCTAAAACTGAGCCAGTCTGCAAGGCTTCAGAATAACAAGAAATCATGGCTCCCCACACCTTTTATATTTTTAATCTACTCTTAACATTCCTCTGTCATTGTCAAATTCAAAGGACCAAAAATAATGCCCTTCTTATAGAGGCATTCAAAGAACCTGTTTGATTGACTATCCCACTATACTCATTTCTAAGCAATTCTGTTTAATAATCCTAGACAACAAGAGTTGGCCATTTATTATGTGAACTTGGTTTTTATTCTCTCTCTCTCTCTCTCTCTCTCTCTCTCTCTCTCTCTCTCTCTCTCTCTCTCTCTCTTTCTCTCCTATTCCTCATATAATTAAGGGTATGGACCTTGGGATGATTAGATTATCCTAGATTGTCTGAGTGGGTCCAATCTAATCACATGCATCCCTAAAAGTGGGAGAACCTTCCTGGGCTGTGGTCAGGAAATGTGACTGAGGAAGATTGGTCAGAGAGATGTAACATTGCTGGCTTTGAAGATGGGAGAAAGGATGAGCCAAAGAATGAAGCCAAAGAATGAAGTTGACCTCTAACCTAGAGAAGGCAAGGAAATATAATCTCCCTTAGATCCTCCAGAAGGGAACACAGCCCTTGATTTTAGCCTGGTGATACCCATGTCAGACTTCCACCTACAGAAATTTATGGTTGCAAAGACAGGGTATTTGGGGTAAAAATTGCTCTTAACCTCTCTGAACTCCTGATCTTCCCATCTCTACTCAGGGAGATAGATCCAATGTCTACCTCAAGATACTCTTCCTTTGGAGATAATCTCCACTTGGATTTCAAACGGTCAACTTGACTAGAATTTACCTCTTTGTTTTGACTTTAGTAAAGGCCCCCTGTAATATATTGGGAATTTGTCTGTTCCAACTTTGCCCTTCCTCTGGTAGTCTTTTCAGCTTAACTAGAAAGAAAGGGATACACAAGGAGCAGAATAGTTATGAGATATTTCAATCACATTTCTCACTACACAAGGTCAAAAGACCAATGCAGCACCTTTCAAACACAGCTACTCCCTCTCTTTACTAAACTCAGTTGGAGGGTTATGGAATAAGAACATTCTCTTCTTCAATATCTGCTTCGAATCCAATACACATTTTTCCACACCAACAGGGCTGGCTATAAATTTAACTGCTAGAAAGACAGTTCGGAACTAAGTATATCTCAGGGACATTTTTGAACTGCAAGCATAGCTTCTAGCACCCTGCCGTCTCCCACTCTTTCACCCCCAACTCTTCCCTTCCTTTCACATATCTTCTCATCCTCCCCTTATTTCCTCTTCTCTCCATCCCTCTTTCTTTTTCTTTCTTCTATCCCATGACTTGAAAGCCAGTTGTTTTCGTCTGGGTGAAAGCTGATATTCGCCATCTACTAGTTATAGGATTTAAGTACAGGTTGTGGTTGTGGATTCAAGAGCATTTGCAAGCTTGATTATTGTCCATCTCTATGAGGTGATTATTTTCTTTGATTGCACAGTTCAAATTGTTTCCTAAAAAAGTAAACTGCTGTTTATCAAGTCTACTTTTTCATAGAATGTACTTCTAAGATATTTTAAAGCTACAATTACTAAATTATAATTTACTAAGTCCCTTCAGGAAAGGGTCTCTGCTCAATTCACCACGTGCCTGGCCCACAGTGGGAATTTAGTGTGTATATTTTGAACAAATATATGTTGAATTGGTCCCTTGATACAGAAACAAACCCTCTCTTTCTCTGTGTGTGTCTATCAACTGGCTATTGCAGTATGTAGCTACCTAACTAGCTTCTTTGCCTTTTTCCATTGCCCCTCTAATTCATTCTACATTTGTTGCTAGGTTAATTTTCCTTAAGTTGAGGTCTTTATTCATGCCAACAACATTTTCATATGCCTCCAATGACTCCCCATTTCCCATAGAATGAGGTTCAAAGTCATCATTAACCTGACATTCAAATCTCCCATTCCTCAAATCTGACCTCATCCTAATTTGCTGAGTTCATCTCTACAGTCCCCATTCATAACCAAAATGAATTACTTGTCATTCACAAAACATATTGCACATTTCACTGTCTCTGTATCTTCTATTAGAATTTGATTTCCCTTCCTGCTCTGCATTTTGCAACCGTTACCATCTCTTCATGTTCCTTCTTGTAAATGGCTATCTTTTAAACTTTCTTTATCGGTGGCATATATATTCCCACCCCAGAAGTCCCCTCTCGTGCTTCTGAACTCCTCGATCACTTTATCTTAATGTTTCTTGTCACTTTGCATTTTCTGTTTTGTATTCTAATTATTTGTACACATGTTGTATTCCTCCTACTGGATTGTGAGCTTCATAATCATGATAGAAAAAATTAGTCATTATTAATTCTTATCGAATACTTATAGCTCAGAATTACTGAGAGGTAATATAGGACCTTGTATGTAGTAAAGGCTGAATAAATATTACCCATAATTACGTTATTATTGATGCTGTTCATTTTTAAACAAATGCTCCCAAATTTATCCACTGCTCTCTTAAAAATATGCACTTTCAGAAGTTAAAACAATCCAGCCGTGCTTTCATTATTCCAAACCTTTTTTCTTTTCTTTTATGGAATTTTCTCCTTTTGAAAATTCCTACTATGTAGACAGCAATCTGAGAGTCACTCTGCTTGTTTGAATCCTGGCTTTGCTACTTCACAGTTCTGGGACTTTGGGCAAGTCAACCCTTCTGTGCTTGTTTCCTGAACTATAAAATGAGGATAATAATACCTATTTCATAGAGTCTTTACGATTATATAAGTTAATGTGAATAAGGGCTTATAAAAATGTTTGCAACAAAGTAGTGCTATATAACTGTTAGCTATTGTTATTTTTTTTGGAACAATACTATGAAACAGGCGCTTTGACATACACTGTCTCATTTAATCCTCAAAACAACTCTGTGTGGTAATAATTATTATTTCTTTTTTGCAGATGGGGAGGCCTAAACTCAAGAAAGTTAAATATTCTTCTAAGGCCAGTAAAAGCCAGAGTAGGATTCAAGCCCAGGTATGTTTGCTATACCCTAGAAAACTAAGGACACATTGCTATCAGTGTTCTGAAAAGTTAAGAACATTTGTAAATGTAGACAAAGGAGGCAATTGTCCAAAAGATATGATTTGAAGGAGGCCCTGCCACAAAACCCTTCCATTTGCTTCAGTACTGCAAGGTCTTTAATACCATTGCTACTACTTCTTTCTCTATGGGTTAAACATTGCCCTCTCTAGACTCTTGGAAGGAATAACACCTCAGCATGAATGATTTTACCACATCCATTAATACTGGTAGAATACTTGAAAGCGGGAATTCCCAAAAGGGAACCATTTTCTTTAGGCCAACTCTTATATAGCATACCCCATTCAAACAACCTGAATTAACTTCGTTTCTCCATCTCAATTTGGAAGCAGCAAGTTTGGGGTAACTGAGACAGGCCCTGGGTTCAAATCCCAGGTTTGCCACTTCCTAGCTATATGACCTTGGGCAAATCACTGAGCTTGTTTCCTTATCTGTAAAATGGGAGGTAACTATTTCTGCTTTAGAAAGTTGTAACAATTAAGTGACTTAATGCACATAAGGGCTTAGTACAGTTTTTGGCATATGGTAAGTGCATAACATTAGCTGTCTTATTCTAGCTTCTGTTGGCTCCAACGCACCTACTCCAGTGTGGTAAAATAATAATAACAATAATAATAATAATAATAATAATAATCAGAAGTATAACCCTAAGATTCATACAACTGTTTTTCAGTAAAGTAGTCATAAATATTTTGGGTCCTACACAATTGAGAGAGACAAAATAGATTATTATTTTCACTTTACATATGAAGAAACTGAGGCCCTTTTGAAAAGGTTTAGTGACTTACCCAAAGACACATTTTCTTTGAGCAACAGAGCAGATGAGACCAGAGTCTCCTGGCTGATGCATTTTCCTCTCAACCAAATTAACTCTAAAGGACCTGGATAGAACCTCAACATTGTTTAGTTCCTCTGATTGCTGCCCTTGCCTCTCATGTACTTTTTCATCCTCTACCAGTGGCCCTTCCCTTTTGTTTCCTTACCAGAATCACCTTGTGTTTTCTAGTTTAAGGAAAAATATGAGTGAACTAATTTTGTCAGTAGCTTTCTTTTTTTATGTTCAACGTAATGTACAACTGCACATATGGTTTAACTCATTGTTACCCATTTCTTGATCACTTTCAAGTCCTTGAGAGATAGCAAGCATACCATGTATACAAGAGTATGCAATCTCTCAGCCGTGTAAAAATAGTAAGAATGTCCAGGAAGAAAATTACCTGTGACTTTCAGTAGATAAATCTGAGTACCAGAAAATGACTAAGAAATAAAGGTTTTCCTTTGTCTGTTTGGTGCTTTTCTTTTTCTCTTTCACCTGTTTTCATTTTATTTCCTTTGTACTTTTTACTCTCCAAACACCAGAGGAGGAAGAAAATCAGCCCAAACCTTGAGTTTCCTCACTTTTATTTGTGCTTTTATTTAAAGCACAATCTCAAATTCCTTAAACATTATCTAGACTTTATACAGGGTGTTCAATTGTCCTATTAATAGCATCTGGGCTTGTTACATGGTTTTCCTTTTTGGCATGTGGAATCATATTGCAATGAGACAGAGGTCACAACACAATCTTTTCCTTACTTTTTAAATTTGTTTGGTGATGAGGTCAAGGGGTGGTGATAACTAATTCCCATAGGAAATAGCCAGCAAAAAAGAATTTTCAAATGATCAATTATCCAGAGGGAGGAGAGTAGAGAGTATATGCTGTATTATATAGTAATACAGCTAGTAATACATCAATGAAATTAAAGCAAGCAGATGTTCACCTTCATGCTAGTTGGGCTTCATGACTGTCCTTCTACTTCACTGCGTTACACTTTAATCTACTACCAAACATTTATCAAACATTTGGAAGCATCCTAGAGCAGTGCTACATAATCCAACTCTGTGATTTATCGTCTAATTCTTTCAGCTCCTGTTTGCCTCTTATTTGGCTTTCACGTCAGGTAACAGAGGTCAATCACCCTAGGAGCTGTGGTAGTCCCTCCAGCTTCCATTTGTTGCTGTCAGTCTACCCTGCACTTTCCCTGGGTTAAGTCTACCCTTTCCTCAAAGACCTGAAAGATGTGTTCCTGTTTACCAGCATTGAGATGATAATTGATTTCCAAGGGCCCATTCTTCAGTTTCATTTAGGAGGTCACCTACCAGGTTTGCTGCTCACTGTCAAAGGGAATTCAATTATCACACCATAAATGTGGCAAACTCAATAATGTTCAATATAGTTACCAGTTGTCTTGATGTTTTTGGAACATCCATTTCTTGTTTACTCAGAGAGGCCCAAGAGTAATGGAAGAATTCTTCCAAGTTATTTCTTTTACTCCTCTCTTTTTCTCCCACTTTCCTGTTTTCACCAGCCTGATAAAAATGGTTCAATTTGTGCATCTGAGAGCCATACATTAATATGATCAAAGGGAGAAAAGACTGAGTTCTTATTTAAATCAAAAGCAAACTCTGAGAACAATTTAATGAACACCACATTATTACCAAATTGTGGACTAAACAGTGTGTGTCTAAACATTGGTCAACATATTTCATGCTTTCTGTTTGCTGCCAAAAACATTTCATAAATTTGTAGCTTTTCCTGATTCCCGAGGTCCTTTACAAAGAACTAAGGTGATATACATTTATAATGTGTCCAATGAGATTTTAAAAATATATTATATTTGAAAAACATTCCCAAGTTAAATATGTACTCTCTCTATCCACATCTGAAATTCTCCATGCCCCCTTATTGGACATTGTTCAAACAACAGTCTTCATTCTATGTGAGGGTGAATGTAATAATGTGTCTTAAAAGAAAAAGAAAAGATTAGACAAATAATTGTGACTCACTGAGTTCACTGAAACAAGCACACCATATTTTGACAGTCCATATCTGGCAACATCTGGCATCACATTTATACTAGAGAGTAGTAAGATGCATTGTGAATTAGTTTAAGGAGAAAATTGCATTTGCTTTATTTACTTGAGACATTTAGCAATACCATCATCTGAATTATTTGTCATCAGCCTTTGAGTTTAAAGAAAAATATGTCAACAGTAGTTTCACCTCAATCATAGGAAACATTTTCCATAGCTTGCAAGTCAAAAAAAAAAAAAAAGATTAAATGCTATCACACCCACTTTTAAACAATAGAATCAGAAGCAGAAGTCATGGGTTTTTGTCCCACTCTTGTCAGTTTTCAGCTGTAGGGCTGAAATGTGAGCTGTTACTACAGGCAACAGCTTCAGTTAAAGAAAGAAGACTGACTTCTTTTTCTTTCAGATTAATTTTTTTAAATTGATTTCACTCTCTTTGGTTTTTCTACAGAGCCATTTGAGAGTAAATTGCAAAAATCATAGTTCTTCTTTATATAGAAAACACTAAAGACTCCACCAAAAAACTGTTAGAAACAATAAACAAATACAGCAAAGTTACAGGACACAAAATCAATGTATAAAAATCAATTGTGTTCCTATATACAAACAATGAAATTTCATAAAAAGAAATAAAAAAAAATCCGTTTGCAATTTCAACTGAAAGAATAAAACATCTAGGAATAAACTCAATTGAGGATGTAAAAGACCTGTACATTGAAAACTATTAGACATTTTTGAAAGAAATTGAAGAAGAACAAAGAAATTGAATGATATCCCGTGTTCATGGATTGGAAGACTCAACATAGTTAAAATGGCCATATACCCAAAGCAATACACGGATTTAATGCAATCCCCATCAAAATCCCAAAGACATTTTTGCAACAAATAGAACAAAAAAATGATCAGATTTGTATAGAATCACAAAAGACCTGGAACAGCCAAAGCAATCCTAAGAAACAGAACAATGCTGGAGATATCACACTCCCTGACTTCAGCTTGTAGTACATGGCAACAATAATCAAAATAGTATGGTACTGGCAGAAAAGCAAACACACAGACCAATAGAATAGAATTATTTCTGAGTAATTCTATTCTACCCACATAAATATGGACAGATAATTTTCAACAAAGAAGCCCAAAACATACAATGGAGAAAAGACAACCTCATCAATAAATGGTGCTGGGAAAATTGGAAAGCCACGTGCAAAAGAATGAAACTAGACTGCTACTTGTCACCATGTACCAAAATTAACTCAAAATGGATCAAAGACCACAACATAGGACCTGAAACAATAAATTGCATAGAAAAAAGCATAGGTACTAAACTTACGGATCTGGGGTTCAGAGAAGATTTTATTGAATTTCAACTAAAAGGCAAGAGAAGTAAAAGCAAAAATAAATGAACGGGACTATATCAAACTACAAAGCTTCTGCACCACAAAGGGAACTGTCAACAAAACAAAGAGGCAACCAACCAAATGGGAGAAGGTATTTGCAAACAATGCCTCTGATAAGGGGCTAAGGTCCAAAATATTTAAAGAACTAATACAACTGAACAACAACACAATCAATTAAAAAATGGGCAGAAGACCTGAACATACACTTCTCCCAAGAAGATATAAAAACGACCAACAGATATATGAAAAAATGCTCAACATCACAAGCTATTTGGGAAACACAAAGCAAACCACAATGAGATATCACCTCATTCCTGTTAGAATGGCTATTATCAACAAAATAAGTAATAACAAACGTTAGAGAGGCTGTGGACACAAAGGAACCCTCACACATTGCTGGTGGGAATGTAAATTGGCACAGCCACTATGGAAAACAGTATGGCGTTTGCTCAAAAAATTAAGAAGTATTACCATGTGACCCAGCAATCCCTGTTCTTGGTATCTACCCAAAACATTTGAAAACGTTTATCCATAAAGATATGTTACCCCAATGTTCATTGCAGCATTATTCATGGTGGCCAAGACATGGAAAAAACCAAAGTGTCCTTCAATAGATGACTGGATAAAGATGTGTCATATAAAAACAATGGAACACTACTCGGCCATAAGAAAAGATGAAATACTGCCATTTGCAACAACATGGATAAATTTTGAAGTTATCGTGCTAAGCAAATAAGTCAGAAAAAGTAGAAAACCGTATGACTTCACTCATGTGGAATATAAAACTGAAAGCAATAGAGAGATCCAAGATGGCGGAGTAGATAAACACTGTGCCTGCATCCTTCCGTGAACACATTAAAATTACAACTATTAGACACAGACAATAGATTAGTGGTTATCAGAGGGTCAGGGGGGTAGGGGGTGGGAGATGAGGGTAAGGGGGATCAAACATATGGTGATGGGAGGAGAACTGACTCTCAATTGTCACCCCAATAAATTAAAAAACAAATTACAGCTATTAGGTTGGTGCAAAAGTAACTGCAGTTTTTGCAACTATTTTTAACCTTTTAAAACACAATTATTTTTGCACCAACCTAATAAATTATAGAATAGTCAATGTGGAGAACCACTTGAATTCTAGCTGAACAGAAGTCCTATAACTAAAAATATAAAGAAGAAGCCACGTCGAGATTGGTAGGAGGGGCAGAGATGCTGAATGGGCCCCAAACCTCACTGTGGTGGTTGAGAATAAGGAGTGACATCTTGGCCGTGGAGGTTCCCCCCAGAGGAGTGAGGGACCCCAGCCCCCCACACCAGGCTCTCCAGCCTAGAATACTGGTGCCAGGAAGAGGAGCTCCCACAACATCTGGCTATGAAAAACAGTGGGGATTCCGAACATCCTGGTGGGACAAAAAGCAGTGGAAAACCCTGACATCCTCTTAAACAGACATCCTCCTAAGCAGCCCGTGCACAGACTCACTCACTCGCAGGCACTTACCTTGGGCTCCAGGAGAAGAACGGTGACTTGGGGGGCCTCAGAGACATATGGGGGGCAGACTGAGGAGTGTCGCTTCAGGGGGAAGTCTGAAGGATATTTTTCCAGTGAGGGATCATCCTCCAGTGCAGCCAGCAGGCGGGCACCATCTTTCTGGTGTCAAGCCCACCCCCACAAGCCAAATATGAATCTCATTGGCCTGGTGAGCTCTACTGCTCCCACGGCTGACTCAGCTGGGACCTCACCCCACCCAATTTGCCCACGGCTGAAAGCACTTTCTGCCACAAGGAGCCAGCCCACATTGCAGTCTTTCTTGGAAAACTATCAGGGTCTACAGGCCCCAGGTGGGCAGTGACTGGCCTATGTGAGCTCTGAGACTTTTGCTGAGCTGCTCCAGGCTCAACAGTGGCACCAAATCAGAGTCTACATTAACCTGGTGACCACAAATCTTCTTGGTCTGGTGATTCCCTGAGACCTGCCTCACCTAACTCTTGTACCTCTCAGGCTCGATCAGCGGTTGACCCTTAAGGGAGCAGGCAGGTGGCAGCAGGCCTCCAGGTGTCTTGGCTTTTTGTGGAGTTGCCCCAGGCCTTGTACTAGTGGCAGCCATCCTCGGATCATAGCATGGCCTCTCCCATGCACCACAGGCAGCCAGCAACTGTGGATTGCTTTCTAGCTCACCTGGCCCTATACCAGAGCCCCTCACAAGAGGCCCCAGAACCAACATACTTGGAGTTTGGCTTCAAATTACAGCAGAGTACTACCCAATTAGCCCCACAAGTGGCACAAACAAAGGGTGGTCTAAACAGGCACCAGAGCCCACTGGGGATGAATCCCACTCAGTGGGGGGTAAGCCTCATGCACAGCAGCCCATAAGCTGTGGATATGGCCAAAGCACATAGCCAGTCAGCCTGAGGGTCAATCCCGCCTGCTGACGAGCCAAGAGCAATCAACACTCAACTATAACAGGAGAGCACACACAACGCTAACAAGGGACCCTCCTGGAGCACCCAGCTCAGGTGACAAGGAAGACTTTGCCACTGCACCCCACAGGACACCTACTACATAAACCTGCCCAGCAAAGACTAGGAGACATAGGAGATCTACCCAATATGTAGAAACAAACACAGAGAAGCAGCCAAAATGAGGAAACAAAGAAATGTGTCCCAAATGAAAGAACAAGAGAAAACTCCAGAAAAATAACTAAATGAAATGGAGGCAAGCAACCTACCAGAGACAGAGTTTAAAACAATGGCTATAAGGATGTTCAAAGACCTTCATGAAAACTTCAACAATGAGATTGAAAACATAAAAAAGGACATAGAAACCATAAAAAAGAAGCAGTCAGAAGTAAAGAATACAATAACTGAAATGAAGAATGTATCAAAAGGTATCACCAGCAGAGGTGACGCAGAGGACGGAATCAGCAATTTGGAACATAAGGTAGCAGAAAACACTGAATTGAAAAATTGGAACAGCAAAAAGAAAAAAGAATCCAAAAGTAAAAAAGGACAGTTTAAGAGACCTCTGGGACAACATCAAGTGTAACAACATTCACATCATAGGGGTACCACAAGGAGAAGAGAGAAAGCAGGAGATTGAGAACCTATTTGAAGAAATAATGACTGAAAACTTTCCTAACCTCATGAAGGAAATAGACATACAAGTCCAGGGAGCAAACAGAACAAACCCAAACAGGCCCACACCTAGACACATCATAAATAAAATGGCAAAGGTGAAAGACAAAGAGAGATTCCTAAAAGCAGTAAGAGAAAGGGAACTAGTCACTTATAAGGGAACTCCCATATGTTTGTCAGCTGATTTCTCAACACAAACTTTGAAGGCCAGCAGGGATTGGCACGAAATATACAACATGATGAAAAGCAAAGACCTACAACCAAGACTACCCTACCCAGCAAGATTATCATTTAGAATCAAGGACAGATAAAGAGCTTCCGACAAAAGAAAAAGCTAAAGGAGTTCATCACCATCAAACCAGTATTACAAGGAATGTTAGAGGACCTTCTTTAGCATGGAAAACAAAATCAAAATTATGAACAATGAAATGGCAATAACTACACATCTACCAACTATTACTTTCAATGTAAATGGACTAAATGTTCCAATCAAAAGACACAAGAGGATTGAATGGATAAGAAAACAAAACCCTTACATATGCTGCCTACAAGAGGTTCACTTTAGATTGAAAGACACAAACAGACAGAACTTGAAGGGATGGAAAAAGATATTTCATGAAAATAGAAATGAAAACAAAGAACCAAAACTGGAGTAGCAATACCTATACCAGACAAAACAGACTTTAAAACAAAGGCTACGAGAAGAGACAATGGGAAGAGACGTCATCAAAAAGGTGGTGTGAGCTGAGCCTCTGGAAATCTCCTCTGGAATTTACAAAAAATTGAACAACTATAACTCTACAAAGGACTCCCTGCACAGCAGACAAGCAAGACAAAGAGGCTCACTACTGAATTCACCTAAAGGTGGGCAAATTGTGCGAGCAGGGGAGGGGGGAAGGGAGAAGTGCAGAGACAGAGCAACACGGGCACAGGACCCTGACCTAGCTCAGTGCTCCGAGCTTGCTTCATCCCGGAACTACCGCAGCTGCGGGAAAGGGAAGAACTCGTACTGCTAGGGCTCTGTCTATGCCCAACAGGACTGAGGGGAAAGCATATAACACGGCTGAACCCAACACTCACGGCAGAGACCTCGGAGCAAAGACTGAGGGAAGAAGGCTGAAAACGGTGGTTGAAGCACTCACTGCACAGCAGAGAACGGAAGCCTTAGGTACTGAGACTAGCTGCCACCTCCCTACCATCACAGAGCTTGCCCCGCCCCAACCTGCCCAGTTGTAGAAGCAGAACAGTAGTAGTGCCAGATTAAAACAACAGAATATTTACAGTTTTGAGAACTGTGGTCTGCAGACACAGATTCGCAGCCCAACTAGTTCTGGCAAAGGGGAGGGAGCTGTGGAAGCAACATGGACTGTGGTGGTGGTCGCTGCCATTGCTAGGGGCCAACTCTCACAACTCACCACGTCACTGTCCCCACCTATCTGGGCGGATCCCTGCAGGACTAAACAGAATTGCTGAAACATATGGGCTCTGAATGTGGTGCAGGAAGAGTTTTGGAACTTCAAAAGCTCTCTGCATGCCCACAGGGACACGGTGCCCTATGACCGAGGAGAACTGTTAACAGAGGACAAGCCCGCCTTCCAGGGAATGCTTCTATTGTGTGAGAAACTGCAATAGTGCAGAGAAAACATAACACTACAGCGTGAGAAAGAAAAAATGGCTGCAGTCGGAGAGAAAATAAAATATTCTAGCAACACATACTGGAAAATAAAAGAAAGACCTCTTCCGATCAACCTGTTGCAGAACCCACTTCTGCAGACATCTAAGAAGAGAAACACTAAATCATTACAGGCCATGAATAACCAAGGCAACAAGACAGCTCAGAAAGAAAGCGGAAACTCTCCAGAAAATGAAGTTAAAGATATGGAAATCTGTGACTTAAATGACAAACAATTCAAGATTGCAGTTCTGAAGAAACTCAACGAGATGCAAGAAAATACAGAAAGGCAATTTAATGAACACAGAAACACAATCAAAGAACAACATGAGCATTTTACGAAAGAGATAGAAATTTTAAAAAAGAACTAAATAGAATATCTGGAGATTAAGAACTCAATAGAAGAAATCAAGAATGAAATAACCAGCTTAGGTAGTAGAGTTGACTAGATGGAGGAAAGAATCAGTGACATCGAAGATAGAAACCTGGAAATGACACGGATGGAAGAAGAAAGAGACGTGAGACTTCAAAGAAATGAAAGAACACTACAAGAACTTTCTGACTCCATCAGACAGAGCAATATAAGAATAATGGGCATACCAGAAGGAGAACAAAAAGAGAAGGGAACAGAGAATATATTCAAAAAAATTGTCGATGAGAACTTCCCAAACTTGTAGACAGAACTAGATCCTTGAATACAAGAAGCAAATAGAACACCTAATTACCTCAATCCCAACAGGCCTTCTCGAAGGCACATTGTATTGAAGCTGTCTAAAATCAACGACAAGGAGAGAATCCTCAAGGCAGCCAAGGAAAAGAAGATGGTAACCTACAAAAAAAAAGCCCATTAGATTATCATAAGATTTTTCAGCAGACACTCTACACGCCAGGAGGGAGTGGAACCAAATATTCAAACTATTGAAAGAGAGAAATTAGGAGCCAAGAATAATGTATCCAGCAAAGATATCCTTTAGATATGAAGGAGGAATAAAGACCTTTCCAGACATACAGAAGCTGAGGGAATTTTCTAATACACGACCTGCACTACAAGAAATACTAAAGGAGGCTATTCCACCACCATCAAGAGGGACAATCTGTGGCAACCAAAACATAAAAAGGGGGAGATAAAAGGCCTGAACCGGAATACAGGAATGGAGAAAGAAAGTATGCTAAAGAAAATGGAATACTCTAAATATCAAACTTTCTCTTACTTAAACTTAAGGGTAACCACTCAAGAAAAATCCAGAACTGAAATACATACTGTAATAAAAGAAGAAACAGAGGAAAACATCACAGAATACCACCATACAGAAATAATAGACAACAACAAAAAGGCAAAGAAACAATGGAGACACAGCCTTACCAGAAAACTAAAGATAGAATGACAGGAAATCCTCACATATCAATAATCATCTAAAATGTAAATGGACTGAACTCACCAATAAAAAGGCACAGAGTAGCAGACTGGCTCAAAAAACTAAACCCAACCATATGCTGTATCCAAGAGACACATCTCAGCTACAAAGGCAAGCATAGACTCAAAGTGAAAGGGTGGAAATTGACACTCCAAGCAAATGGTACCCAGAGAAAATCAGGTGTAGCCATCATGATATCAGATGAAACAGACTTCAGGGTGAAAAAGATAACAAGAGACAAAATGGACATTTCATAATGGTAAAGAGGACTATACAACAAGAAGACATACCAGTCATCAATATTTATGCCCCCAATCAGGGAGCACCGAAATGTACCAAGCAACTACTAACAGAAGTAAAGGGAGAAATTGACCAAAACACAATTATACTAGGGGACCTAAATACATCACTGACAGCTATGGATAGATCATCCACACAGAACATTAACGAAATAGCACCCCTAACTGACACATTAGATGAAAGGGACATAATTGACATATATAGAGCACTTCATCCTAAAACATCAGACTATACATTCTTTTCTAGTCTACATGGAACATTCTCAAGGACAGACCATATATTGGGACATAAAACTAACCTCAGCAAATTTAAGAAGATTGAAATCATACCAAGCATATTCTCTGATCATAAGGATTTGAAATTGGATATCAACTGCAAAAAGAAAGCAGGAAAAAACACAAATACATGGAGATTAAACAACATACTTTTAAAGAATGACTGGGTCAAAGAAGAGTTTAGAGGAGAGATCAAAAGATACATAGAAACAAATGACAATGAAAATACAACCTACGGAAATTTTTGGGATACAGCAAAACCAGTTTTAAGAGGGAAATTTATATCATTACAGGCCTATCTCAAGAAACAAGAAAAATCTCAAATAAATAACCTCATGTTACACCTTAAAGAACTGGAAAAAGAAGAACAAGTGAAACCCAAGGTCAGCAGAAGAAAGGAAATAACAAAAATCAGAGCAGAACTAAATGAAATAGAGAAACAAAATAGAAAAAATTAATGTGACAAAGACCTGGTTCTTTCAAAAGATTAACAAAATTGACAAACTGTTGGCTAGACTTACTAAGATAAAAAGAGAGAAGACACTAATTAACAAAATCAGAAATGAAAAAGGGGAAGTTATCACGGACACCACAGAAATACAAAGGATCATCCAAAATACTATGAAGGACTATATACCACCATATTCAATAATCTAGAAGAAATAGACAAGTTCTTAGAAACATATAGCCTTCCAAGGGTGAAACATGAAGAACTGGAAAATCTAAACAGACTGATCACCAGTAATGAAATTGAATCAGTCATCCAAAATCTTCCGAAAAGCAAAACTCCGGGACCAGATGGCTTCACTAGTGAATTCTACCAAACCTTCAAAGAGGATCTAATACCAATCCTGCTCAAACTCTTCCAAAAAACTGAAGAAGAGACAGTACTCCCTAACTCATTTTATGAGGGCAACATTACCCTGATACCAAAACCTGGTAAGGACAACACAAAAAAAGAAAACTACAGACCAATATCTCTGATGAATACAGATGCAAAAATCCTAAACAAAACTCTAGCAAATCGAATACAACAATGCATTAAAAAGATCATTCACCACGACCAAGTGGGGTTCATCCCCGGGGCACAAGGATGGTTCAACATCCACAAACCCATCAATGTGATACATCACATAAACAAAATAAGGGACAAAAATCATATGATTATATCAATTGATGCAGAAAAAGCATTTGACAAGATACAACATCCATTTATGATTAAGACACTTAATAAAATAGGTATAGAAGGGAAATACCTTAACATAATAAAGGCCATATATGACAAGCCCTCAGCTAATCTCATAATTAATGGTGAAAAACTGAAGCCCTTTGCTCTACATTCAGGAACAGGACAGGGCTGTCCACTATCACCTCTGCTTTTCAACATAGTGTTGGAAGTCCTTGCCAGAGCAATCAGGTAAGAGAAAGAAATAAAAGGCATCCACATTGGGAATGAAGAAGTTAAATTATCACTCTTTGCAGATGACATGATGCTATATATAGAAAACCCTAAAGACTCCACTAAAAATCTATTAGAAACAATCAACAAATACAGTAAAGTTGATGGCTACAAAATCAACGTATGAAAGTCCATTGAATTCTTATATACTAACAATGAAATCTCAGAAAAAGAAATCCAAAAAACAATTCATTTTGCAATTGCAGCAAAAAGAATAAAATACCGAGGAATAAACTTAACCAAGGATGTGAAGGACATAAAAATACCTAGGAATAAACTTAACCAAGGATGTGAAGGACATATATGCTGAAAACTATAAGACTTTTTTGAAAGAAATTGAAGAAGACACAAAGAAATGGAAAGACATTCCGTGCTCATGGACTGGAACAATCAACATAGTTAAAATGGCCATATTACCCAGAGCAATATACAGATTTAATGCAATCCCCATCAAAATCCCAATGGCATTTCCACTATCTCCACTCCCAATGCTGTACTCTGCCTCTTGTAAATGTATACATACATATATATATATATATATATATATATATATATATAAAATATTATAGTTGGCATTCATTATTGGCTCGGTGCGATGTCAGAGAGGTAGTGGATTGGGGGAGGGGGGCCACAGTGTGAGGGATATAAATGATAAATATCTAAGTTAAAAAAAAAAAACTCATAGACACAGACAATAGTTTAGTGGTTACCAGAGGGTAAGGGGGGTGGGGGGTGGGAGATGAGGGTAAGGGGGATCAAATATATAGTGATGGAAGGAGAACTGACTCTGGGTGGTGAATACACAATGTAATTTATAGATGATGTGATACAGAATTGTACACCTGAAATCTATGTAATTTTACTAACAATTGTCACCCCAATAAATTAAAAAAAAAAATCCCAATGGCATTTTTTAAAGAAATAGAAGAAAAAATCATCAGATTTGTTGGGAAACACAAAAGACCCTGAATAGCCAAAGCAATCTTAAGAAAAAAGAACAATACTGGAAGTATCACACTCCCTGACTTTAGCTTGTACTACAGGGCTACAATAATCAAAACAGCAGGGTATTGGCAGAAATACAGACACATAGACCAATGGAATAGAACTGAGAACCCAGAAGTAAAACCACATAAATATGGACAGATAATTTTTGACAAAGAAGCTAAAAACATACAATGGAGGAAAGACAGCCTCTTCAATAAATGGTGCTGCCAGAAATGGAAAGCCACATGCAAAAGAATGAAACTGGACTGCTATCCGTCACCATGTGCCAAAATTAATTCAAAATGGATCAAAGACTTAAGCATAAGACTGACACAATAAACTGCATAGAAGAAAACATAGGTACTAAACTTATGGACCTTGGGTTCAAAGAGCATTTTATGAATTTGACTCCAAAGGCAATGGAAGTAAAAGCTAAAATAAACGAACGGGACTATATGAAACTTAAAAGCTTCTACACAGCAAAAGAAACCATCGACAAAATAAAGAGGCAACTAACTGAATGGGAGATTTTTGCAAACAGTACCTCCGATAAGGGGCTAATATCCAAAATATACAAGGAACTCATGAAACTCAACAACAAAAAAAACAACCCAATTGAAAAATGGGCAGAGGACCTGAAGAGACATTTCTCAAAAAACGACATACAAATGGCAAATAGACATATGAAAAAATGCTCAACATCACTAATCATCAGAGAAATGCAAATAAAAACCACAATGAGATATCACCTCACCCCAGTCAGAATGCCTATCAACAAGACAAATAGTAACAAGTGTTAGAGAGGCTGTGGAGAAAAAGGAACCCTCATATACTGTTGGTGGGAATGCAGGCTGGTGCAGACGTTATGGAAGGCAGTGTGGAGGTTCTTCAATAAATTACAAATAGAATTACCGTATGACCCAGCAATCCCTCTCCTGGGTATCTACCCAAAAAATCTGAAAAGATCTACACATAAAGACACGTGTGCTCCAATGTTCACTGCAGCTTTGTTTATGGTGGCCAAGACATGGAAACAACCAAAATGTCCTTCGATAGATGAATGGATAAAGAAGTTGTGGTATATATACACAGTGGAATATTATTCAGCGGTAAGAAAAGATGATATAGGAACTTTTGTGACAACATGGATGGATCTTGAGAGTATAATGCTAAGCGAAATAAGTCAGACAGAAAAAGCAGAGAACCATGTGATTTCACTGATATGTGGCATATAAAGCAAAAACAACAAAAGAATAAGACAAACAAATGAGAAACAAGAACTCATAGACACAGATAATAGTTTAGTGGTTACCAGAGGGTAAGTGGGGTGGGGGGTGTGAGATGAGGGTAAGGGGGATCAAATATATGGTGATGGAAGGAGAAGTGACTCCGGGTAGTGAACACACAATGGGATGTAATACAGAATTGTACACCTGAAATCAATTTAATTTTACTAGCAATTGTCACCCCAATAAATTAAAAAAAAAAAAAAGAAAGAAAGAAATCAGTATCAGACCTAGGGCTAGAAACACACTTCAATCACCTCAGATTGGATCCAGGGCTTTTTCCTCTACAGTCTACACTACAGCCAACTTAAGTCTATCTGAGAGCTGTTATGTAGTAACTTCAGTGAATCCGTAGAAAATTATTAGGCTGTTTGTCTTTGGCATCCTATCAATCATTCTGTTTATTTATAAATAACTAGTACTATTTGATTCTCTTCAGATAGTCTGTCCAGAGGTTCCATTCCTGTAACTCTCTAAACTATAAAGCAAAATCCTCTTACCATAATTTACCTGTTCTATTTCCTGTTCCTGTTTCCTCTCTGTAGCAATGATTGGTAATAAATTAACCAGGTAAAATAACCCAGCCCCTAATGTTTACCTAAGATGGTTCACAGGAAAGTGGAAGATTTTAGGCATCAAGGCATAGGAACAGGGATATTATTTTTGTTAGGGATGCTTTTTAAAAACTCTTTAAATAATAGCCACATTGTCTACAAGGTGAAGGTGCAGTAAAATGCTTCTGAGCATTTGACCTTACATAGTCTATCAAATGATATAGTGAAATACCTAGGGAAAAAATCAGGACAAAACTAGATTGATAAGGAATTAAAACTGAAGGTAAAATAAAGGTGCTATGATGTCTACCTTTCAAGATAGTATAGTCTGGCATGTGTTACTTTTCAATAATTGAATCACTTATCAAACTAGAAACGTAATTTATACTAACAAGGTACAGATTGGTGGGGCTCTTGGTTTAAGAACAATTTAATAAAGAACATTTAATATTATTTATAAGATAATAATTCCAAAAGCAAAACTTATGAAGTGTGATCAAAAGATATGAATGTTTAAATTATAAAAAAATTATTACAGTGAAAGACACATTGCCATTAATCATCTCAAAATACTCCCCCCTTGCTTCGAACACACTTATCCCATCGTTCTTGCCACTTTCTGAAACAGTTCTGAGAGTTCTTTTTCATGAGTGTCTTTACTCATCCTCCATCATGACAATGCTCCATGTCACATATCACTTCTAATACGGCAATTTCTTTCAACTAGAAACATTACAGTGTGTTTTCATCCACCTTATTCACCAAATCTGGCACCATGTGACTACTGGCTATTCCCCAAAGTCAAAATCATGAAAGGAAAATGTTTTGAAACAATTCAGGACATTGAGGCAGCCACAACAGCTCAACTAAAGACATTCACGAAAGAGGACTTCCAGAACTGCTTCAGAAAGTGGCAAGGACAATGGGATAAGTGTGTTCGAAGTGAGGGGGAGTATTTTGAGGTGGATTAATGGCAATGCGTCTTTTACTATAATACATTTTTTTGTTTAAACATTCACCGTATTTTTGGTCACACCTCGTAATATCTATAAAAGAACACTATTTTTAAAAGTCAAATCTGATATGGCTGATAAATAAAACTATGAGCAGTTATCTTTAGATCAGAACCATTTATATTTCTAGATTTAAGTAAGCCATATTAACAATTTAACAATTTTTTATTGAACGCAAAAGAACAAAACTACATTTCCCACCAACGGAAAAATAAGAAAATTCTATTTCATAGATATTTTAGTCTGCAAGAATCTCTTCTGTGGCTCCCCAGTATGTTCCAATATAAACAAACCTACCCTTTAAGTAGAAAGGACAAAGAATCAAGTATAAACACAATGGAAAATTACCACATTGAAGTCACACCATACAGTCAAGTACCAAGAAAGTTACATAGGTTTAAACCAAATTTACCAAAAAAGTAATTTCTCATTTCATTAGCCAGTGAAAATAATCTTCATTTATATACTCTGTCATTTACAGTAGGGAACATATATGAATGGTGAATACTTAGCAAAAAAGAGTATCCATAATTGCACTTTGAATGCCTTCATGACTTAGCAATGGAAAGATTTTTCTAAACAGATCTGCTCTTCAATAGAAATTAATGAAATATTAAAATTATTTCATGGACCAATCATGCAGTAAGTAATGAAAAAATACCTTACCTACTTAACCTAGGTTAGTAGTATAGTACTTACTGAAATATAGCTTGGTCATGTCTGCACATTTGAGACTGCTATACATGGTCAGACAATTAAGTTCCCGAACTCATCCCAGAAAAAGTGCTACATACCTCTGCTGAATAACACTACAGTCACCTTCGAAGTACTCCCCTTGGGAAGCTATGCCCCGATGCCAGCACCTAGTCCACCCTTCAAAGCAATTTTGGAACTCTTTTTCTGGAATGGCCATCAGAGCTGTCGTCGTATTACCCTCGGTATCCTGAATGTCATCAAAATGTCTTCCTTTCAATATTTCCTTTATCTTCAGGTAAAGAAAGAAGTCATTGTGAGCCAGATCAGGTGAGTAGGGAGGGTGTTCCAATAGGGTGTCCCTATTTATTTACTGGCTAAAAACTCCCTCACAGACTGTGCTGTGCGAGCTGCTGCATTATCGTGATGCAAAAGCCATGAATTGTGGGAGAAAAGTTCAGGTTGTCTAACTTTTTCACGCAGCCTTTTCAGCACTTCCAAATAGTAAACTTGGTTAACTGTTTGGCCAGTTGGTACTTCATAATAAATAATCCCTCTGATATCAAAAAATGTTAGCAACATCATTGCAACAAGTTTGTGAACTTAATTGCCCAATGTCATATCAGAAAATTGCAGGCATATGTTAATCTGTTCGTGTCAGTGGTAAAACAGAAATATTTCTGGGGAAATGGAAAGTAGTACAGCTAGCCATCAAATGCTTTTCCCCAAGTAGTCTGGCCTTCCAGAGTTTATTCTTCTTTATGACCTTAGGACTTCTCAGTGCCCTCACCCACTAGGTTGTGCGTCCAACTTCCATTGGACTAGAAACTGTTCGCATAGCTAGGAAAAACATTTTATTCTAACATTTATTTCCACTTCATTTCTTCCAGTTATTAGAGAGTTTTTGTTTAAAATAAAAGAACAAACACATTTAACCAGGGCTTACAGTAGTTGTTACTTGAATTGGTTCAAATTTGTTTTTGTTGTTGTTGTTGGTTCCTTTAAAAATGTAGGCCAAGATTCTCAAAAAGCAGTCAACATTCCTATGGAAAATGTAAATGATACTAAGTCCAGGTAAATTAATCTTTTAAATTACAGTGTAACAAGGGTAGAGTTGAAATAGAATCATTAAAAATGTGTTTCAAATTTCTTTGAAAATATGAAAGGTTAAATTTCTCTGAATCTTAACAACAGTGATATTTAGCAAAGAAAAAATTTAAAAATTGAGCAAACCTTAACTTCTCGGATTTAATGTTGTAGATTTTTTTTCTAGTTATATTGGGAAATTATCATTGAAAAATTGTTTTAAATTTAAGGAAGTCAAATGGTCATTAGATTACTGGGTAAATATTCCAATAATTTAAAATTTAAAAGCAGATTAAAAGTCAACTGTATTTCTGCTTGAACAATAAAACAAACAGAAAACATAAAACACAAAAAATAGCACTCTCCATTGTATGACACTAAATGAGGTGTTTCTGGCTATGTCACCATTTTAAGTAAACATGTTCTTCCTTTTATTTTTATGCATTACATGTGAATGCAGACAGGGGTTTAAAATTGCTTCGAATTAAAAAGAAACCAAAACCTTTATCCTATACATTATTCTGCATAAAGTACTTTATTTCTGTAGTACTTTGGTGCTAGATTTTTAATGTAATTTTTTAGGAAGATGTTTCATATACAAGCTAAGACATCTACAAATAAAAAGGTCCCTCACACTTTTTAACATAATATATAAAACTGTAAAATCTGTCAAGGTGGAAACTCTCTGGAATTTCTTAAAGTATTGGAAAGTACAGCACGGCAAAAGAAAGCATTATACATAAATAGTGTTTAAGCATTCTGTAATATATGGTGTTTTTAGTGTAACTGGAGTACAACTTATCTATATATACACAAAATATTTCAGAAGCAGGTGATGTAAACAAAAGCACTGGTTCTTTAAATTACACTTGATCACGTAGACGAGCAAGTCTCTGTGATAGTTCATCCTGGAGGAAACAAATTTTAAGTCATAAGACTGACAAATGTAAATCACTAATATTTTAAATAGCTCACATTTTTAAATAAAATTAAAATATTTTCTCAGAAATTCACATAAGAACCAAAATTAAGAATGTATTTTTATCAAATATGTGGTGATGGAAGGAGAACTGACTCTGGGTGGTGAACACACAATGGGATTTATAGATGATGTAATACAGAATTGTACACCTGAAATCTATGTAACTTGACTAACAACTATCACCCCAATAAACTTTAATTTAAAAAAAATTATTTTTTTAAACATTTCAAAATAAGTGGAGAACTTAACAGAGCAGAAGCTATGAAGGGGAGCTAATTCAATCTCTAAATGAAATGTGCATGCAAATAGAAAATATCCATCACTGAGGTGCTAAAGGCTAATTGCATTTTGCTAATTAATGATGTCATATTATAGTATAAAAAGACTCTTTATAAAAGAATAAAGGTACATATATATATTTATTTACATATATATATAAATACATACATAACATATATGCAATTCATGCATCAAGTTCATACCAATCAAGATAAAATCCAACTTCTACCTGTTCCGTGGAAGCAACACTTGTGCCAACAGATCCTGTCTGACCCTGTGGTAGTTCCATATTGAGATCAAGGCTACAATTTAAAAATAATTAGCATAAATGAATGTTAATATAGGCATTTTCCTCCTTACGTAATTATAAGCAATAAAATAGGCTTATTACAAACAAATATTCCACATAGTATTTTACCTCAATTTAAATATTAATAAAACTGGCTAAATTTTATAAATGTAAACAGACCTTAAACATCTTTCGAATGTCTACCTCAGGATAAAGGAATTGGCTACTTTTAAAGCATTTTTTGTTGAGCCCTAATGGTGACCCATGTAGGTGATAATCTTACGATAGAAAAACTAATAAAAGACAGGAAAATGATCTAGTCGTCTGAACAAAACACCAAAAGAAGTCATCCTATGTATTCAATTTACTGGAAGTTACTACATGATCCACACTGTAAAGGAAAATTAATATGCAAAGATAAAACAAGCTAGATAAATGTAGCCTCAGGATCCATATCTAACATTTGAGCTAACTTCAAGTTCAGTATGTCTAGCTCTTGAGCTGCCCTTAGTAGGAATCATTACTTGCATCCACCCATACAATTGAGGTTTAGAAAAGTTAAGTACACCTGCCCAAGATCACCCTAGTGACAGAGAAGATTTGAACCTAGGTTTGTCTGCCTCCAAGGCCTGTGATTTTAATTTCCATTATAACCGGAGACTCCTATAGGATATAAACTAGACTTTCTGCCTGTCTCTCAACTACTGTATACTGACTTCAGTTTGAATACACTGTACAGGGAAGAAAGTAACTTTAACAGCCATTAGGAGAGTTTATAGACAGGTTATTATTTATAAAGTAAAGATACACTATACTAAAATTTTGTTGAGGAAATCACAAATTCAAACAGAATTCAGATACTTAAACATCTTTGAGAATGGGCATCAGTATTTCAACATCAGTGATTTTACCTATTTCTACTGCTCCAGTCTCCACTCTTTATTGATATAACTAATCTCTCTAGATTTTGGGTTCCAACCCCTCCACTACCCCAGGAACATTTGGCAGCATCTGGATGTGTTTCTGACTGTCACAACCTGGGTAGGGGTGCTACTGGTATCTTGAGGGTAGACGCCAAGGATGCTTCTAAACATCCTACAAGGCAAAGGACAGCCTCCAGGAATATCTAGCCCAAAATGTCAGTAGTATCAAGGTTAAGAAATCCTGCTCTAAATCTTACTAAAAATGTGTCTACTGAACTTGATTCCCACTGAGGGTCAGCAAGGCTATAATGTGGCAATATTCATTTTACAAGACCCTCTTTGCTATATTTTCAAGCCCTATGTTCTTATTTAGTCTTTGGTAGGAACGGAAACAAGTCCTTAGCCTCATTTTACTACAATGGAGTCTTCTGACACACAATACCTTGATCTCTTTTGTAATACTTAACAAAAATCACCTTTCTTGCTATCTTCCCTGTTGGTATGTGGGCTACGTCAGGCCACTAACAAAGCAAAACAGTGTACAACCTAACCATCAGCTCTGCTCTTAAATATTGCAAACTTGATTAACTTGGGTTTTAATTCACTAATGATACATTAGTGATCTAAACAGCTGACAAACTTAACTGTTCATTCTACGTAATCAAGATACAAGAATACTATTCACCAACTCTATTTTCCAGGTGTCTTCAAATTTTCTCCTTCCAGGAGAAAAGAATAGAATATATGGACCCTATTTCAATCTACTACTCTACCTTTAAGGATAAAGTATAAAACTTTAGTATCACCCAGTTTTATCTTTATCTTTGAAAAAATATATATTTTAATCTTTCCCTACAATGGTCTCCTGAACTAAATAATACACTAGAAAACACTGATATAACATGATTTCTGTAGCACAGATACTATCATGGTCAAGTCATTCCCCACAAACACGAAGGGCCTGAAATAAACAGCCCATTAATAGATACCCTATTTCTAATAGCAGTACAACAAAGTGTGTCAATTATTTATTTATTTTTTAAAACTATATGACCAGCTGCAATGATGCAATGCTACCATCCTTTAAACCCCTGGGACATTTTGCCACATATTGCTCAGTTTGCAGAAATCAAACTGGGCTTAAGACTTAATGGCCTGATCATAGCAGCATTTCTTTTTATAAAAAAAAGAATCCAAATATTTGATATATGCTGAACACAGAAGGTATCGAGAAAATGTTTAAACTCTCCTGACTCATTCAATTATCTTCCTCCATTTCTTATCACACACTAAATTAATGTATCTCCAGAGATTTTTAAGAAAATACTGGAATGTTCTGAACATTTTTGTAAGCATGGTAAAGAGCTGGATGACTATTTCAAGGGTCCTTCCAACACTAAATCCTAGGGTCAAAAACCTAACTCTAACCATTGGTGCTGAATACAAATATTTTTATCTACATTACATAATTTTAGGACCTCCTGATATCAAATCAAGATTATCTAAAACATCTGAATAACTTCTTACCCAGCTTCATCTGCCATTTCCTGAAGCAGCATATCCACTTGATTCTAGAAAGAATATGAGAATTTGTATTTTAACGACTATTGCTTTTTGGGTGGTTTCTGTTTCTGATTTTGCTTTAAAAAGGGGGAACTGGCCTATAGTTTTTAAAAGAGAAATTTAAAAAATATATTGTTTACCACTAGAGGGAGCTGAATTATTTCAAGAAAGATTTATTAATATTTCTGAATAATGTTAAATGTAAAGCCTTAAACTATGAGGTTATGTAAAAAATATTAGCAGTGATATTCACATATAATTTGAATCTGGGTAATGTAGCTCTCAGAGTAAACCAATTTATAAAGCTTTTTTCTAATCCACTTTGCTTGTATTTAAACAGATTTGAATTTTAGATTAATCATAACCGTTCTTTTAGTTGATACAAAATTGATATTAAAGATTACTCTTTAAAAATATCTAGAGATGAATAAAATATAAGTATATTGAGATACTTACTGCAGTACAGGAGTTCTCAGGAAATAGTCTGATTAATCAAAAAAAACTCTTGTTTTTGGGGCGGCCAGACGGCTCAGTTTGTTAGAGCGCAAGCTCTGAACAACAGGGCTGCCAGTTCAGTTCCCACATGGGCCAGTGAGCTGCGTCCTCCACAACTAGATTGAAGACAACGAACTGCTGCTGAGTCCCTAGTGGGGTGGCCAGATGGCTCAGATGGTTAGAGTGCGAGCTCTTAACAACAAGGTTGCCGGTTCAATTCAGATGGTGGGCTGTGCCCACTGCAACTAAGATTGAAAATGGTGACTGGACTTGGAGCTGAGCTGCGCCCTCCACAACTAGATTGAAGGACAACGACTGATGGGTCCTGGAGAAACACACTGTTCCCCAATATTCCCCAATTAAAAACAAACAAACAAAACCTCTTGTTTTTAACTTAGTGGTTAAAAATATTTTGGACATACAAGTGGGATTTCTAAGATGAGTCCCAGCTCTTCCATTTGCAAGGTGTATGATTTTAGCAACTCACTACCCTTGTTGTTGGCCCTTAACTTTCTCTTGTTCTCATTTACTTTTAAAATATTTCCAAAATGCAGGAAAAGTTCAGAAAATAATAGACTGAATGCTTATGTGCATTTACATTTGGTAAAAAAGATTTACTTTATATCTAAAATACCATTATTTGTGTGTTTTAAATTTACTTAAATAGTACTATAATATGTATACTATTCTGCAACTTGCTTTTCTCATTCAGCATTGTAAGATCTAATTATATTGAGATCTAAAGATCTAGTTTATTCACATTCACTCCTATATAATACTACAGTATATAAATACTTTCAATTTTACTTATCCATTCAATTCTAGACATTCAGACTTTTTCCTTAAATTCTCCTGATTACAGACAACGGTGCAATGAACAGTCTCATGTATAAGTATTTTTGTACACATGTAGAGGTTTCTTTGTGTATAAATTTGGAAGTAGAAATACTAGATTGTAAGTTACATGCACTTTCATACACTCTGATTTATCCAAATATTAATTGAGGACCTACTTTATGCCAGATATTGTTTTAAGTGCTAGGAATGCATCAATGAACAAAAATGATTAAAAAAAAAATCCCTGTCTTTGTTAAGCTTACATTCTCACATGTGCATGTGAAAGAGGGGGGCAATTAAAACTTTTTAAATAATTATATGGTATATTAGAAGGTGATAAGTACTACGGAGAAAAATAAAGCAGAGATGTAGGAAGTATAAGGAATGGCGGGTGTGCTGTTGTACTTTTAAGTTGGATGGTTAGGAAAGATTGATTCATTGAGAGAAAATAACATCTGCACAAAGAGCTGAAGGAGATACGGAGTGGGCAACGAGGATGTCTGCTAGATGGAGGAAGAACATTCAAGCAAAGGAAACTGCAAGAGGAACGGCTTTGAGACTGAAATGAACTTGGTGTGTTTGAGAAATAACAAGGAGGACAAGTGCCTAAGAAGAGTGCTGAAGAGTAGTAGGAGATAAGGTTAGAGAAGCAGGGAGAGGCAGATCCCACAGGACCTTACATACAGGCCATTGTAAAGAATTTAGCTTTTATTTTGAAGGAGATGTGGAGCCACTGGAGGGTTTTGAGCAGAAGAGTGACATGATCTGAGCTGTTTACAGGATCACTCTGGCTATGTTAAGAACAGATTGTAGATATTACCAAATTGCTTCTCCAAAGTGGATATGCCAATTTAAATTCTAACTTCTCAGTAGCAGAGTATGACAATTTGTGCCCTAAATGTGTTCAACCCTCTCTGTTTCTGTTCTAAGTTTTGGTTCAGTTTTTATGGAGAATGTTTTGTATATATTTGAATGTCCCCAGCACCTAACCCAATATCTGAAACAGGAGAGGTCATTCAATAAATGTTGGGTGAATGAATCTCAAGATTTTCAGAGCTAAAAGACATTTAGAAATCATCAGATCCAACCCCTAATTTTACAGCTAAGCATACTGAGGTACACAGGTACACGTTTATTATTTATTAATAAATAAATATCTTAAGGTCACAAATTTAATTAGTGGTAGAGTGGGGATTAGAAATCCAAATGTCCTGACTTCAAGTCATTTTTCCAATTCATCTGTGTTTCTTAAAATCACCTGGGGATCACTTAAGGTGAGTGAATAAGAATCAGAAACACTAGGACAGTGCTTCTTAAACTCAGTGCATTAAAAATCATCTGAGAATCTTAATAAAATAATTCTAATTCAGTATGTCTGTGGATGGGGTCTGAATGTCTGCATTCCTAATGAGCTTCCAGATGATACTGATGTTCCTAATTCTTGAACAAGATTTTGGGGATCAAAGCTCTAGAGAAGGTAGAAAAGTAATGGCTAAATATATGCTTACTATAAGACATACGCATGAATTCTTTCTTCTTAACTCTAAAACTTGAATATAGCTTGTTCTCTTATTATGTACCTGTTAGTGAAAAGAGTTGTCTGCAAATATTGATGGATGGTTGCTGATTTCTTCCTAACCTATTTTGTAAATTATATTTTTTCCATATTAGCATCCCAAGTAGTAGTAACAAGTTCTTTGTTTATTTGATTAACCATGTGATAGGTACTAGGATCAAAGAGAAGAGTGATAATGAAATTTTCTATCTGAATATTTAAATTTCAAAAAACTGTTTCTGGCTTGTGTCATATACAAACTAGTTTCACATTTTAATTAATTTTCTCTGTAGCACATCTCTAAGTTGTTAAGTTTAGTAAACATCCTAGTTTTCTGAAAAATAATTGATCTTGTGATTTACTATGCGTTCACCTGTGACTTGTGCATAAATAACATACCTAAAGAATAGGAAGGAAGCAGAAAAATATTTGCAATGAGATGAATTAGCTGAGGCTCAGGATAATACTTAATACCCACTGGCCTCAGTTAGCCTCTATTGTAATGCCTTCATCAGTAAGAACCACTGACAGCAAGGAAAAATCAAGTTCCAAACACTCTGAGACATGTGACCTAGTATGATTCTTAGAACTTCAAAACAAAATAGGGAATATCATCTTGCAACATGTTCTCAGGAATCCAGGGGCAGAGCATAACTTCCTACTTGCATTTTGGAGATACACCATGTTTACTTTGCATTCTAGAGATGATTTAGGCTCACAAAGCCATTCTATTTTGAAGTTCGGTAATTTAAAAAAGTTATTCTAAGTAGAGAAACTATTCTTACTTGTGGTGTTGTTAGGGTTGTAGTGCTACTCATTGTGTCTTCCATTTGTTGTGTTTGAACATCCAGTGTTTCAAACTGGTGTTCAAATTTGTCCATGAGGGAAGAAATCTGTAAAAAGAAATATAACCATAAGAAAAACTTACAGTTAAAAGATGCTATCTGACATCAAATACACATATATATTTTTTTACCTTTTCAAGGTTCATACTCCTCAATGTAGCATCCATAGACTTAACTACACCTGCCATGGACTTGGTTACCTATTGGGAGTATAAAAAAAAAAAAAAAAAAAAAAGTTTGAAAGTACTATAAGTAATCTCAAAATGTATGTAGTCTCTTAAATACATTACTTACAGACCAACTTATAAAATTTGTCTACCCTTTCCTAAACAGTAAAAATACGGTATGTATTTCTGGTCTAGACACCGACCAACTTTTCACTGGAAGACAAGTAATAGACCATAGTTTAAAATCCACTGACAAAACCGTTTTCCTCATCAAGCACTCTGACTATGTCTCTCTTGCCCATGAAGGCCTTTACCAGCACCATGTAGCACCTTGCAATGGATTTACATTTCTGACAACTCCTAATACTCTCATTAAACTTAAATCAAGAGTTACTACTGTTTATAGGTATCAAGCCTTACCTTGCCCATTGTTACTGCAGTTTGAACTCTGGCTGCCACAGCATCAACCCTAGCACTCATTCTCAAAAAATTAATTGCTTGGTTCTTCTGGCGGATTGCATTTTCAGCATGTATTCTTGCAATTTCTGTATTGCCTTTCTGAATGGCCTGTTTTAAGCAGAGCAAAAGTAAGTAATGGTGAAGACAAAGCGCAAAAGTAAATATTGGTAAACAAAGGAAGCAAAACTACAGATATTTTAAAAAGAGAAAACAACCCCAAATTAACTTATTTTTAATAATATTTAAGAGCTTTAACAATCAGTTTTTAAGGAAATAAATGGAGAATTATAGTTCTTTTTTTAAAATTTTTATTGGGGTGACAATGGTTAGTAAAGTTACTTAGGTTTCAGGTGTACAATTCTGCAATACATCATCTATACATCATCTATACACTGTGTGTTCTTTAATTTTTAAATTATGATTAGAAAATATATACTTGTTAATATTTTAAGAAATTGGAATATAAAGTTTAAAACATTTCCCATAATCACATCACTGAGCCATTACCACCGTTAATATTTTAGTGAGTATATAGTATTCCAAGTACAAAAACCTATTCATTCCAATATAAATTTATTTCAAAAGTAAATGCATAAAGCATACTGTTTTCTCACCTAATATTTAAAAAGACATCTTTTTAAATCAAATATATAACTACATCATCATTTCTAAAGCCTGTGTAGTATGAATGTGCCATTAACCAGAGCTTTCTCGTATGTGGTACAACTACTACTGATGGTACATGAAATGATATTAGATGTTATATAGACATAAGTATCTTCATTTTAATTATGCATTTATTTAAATGTATATTTGAAATGGATGTAACTAACATAAATTCATGCTTTTCGTACTATAAGAACTTTGGGCAGGGCTAAAGTTAAAAGCCAATTTAAAGGAAAATGTCAAATAGTTCAGATGGTCCTCCAAAAAAGCAAAGTCGAGAAGGTACAGAAGTGACTGAAATTT